>NC_133972.1:131474388-132159388 GCF_047716275.1 Strix uralensis | reverse complement strand
ACAGTATGCAGTTGCCAGTACGCAGGCTCATTGCATCCTCTGTGTTGGGCACTGCTGTCCTGGATTAACTGCAATTAACTGGAGTGTGTTTGTAAAATGTTGCTGTGCCTCTTAAGGGATGCATGAGCCTGCAAGGGGTCAAATGTGCCTCTCCCTACTGCTTAGTCTTGAAAGATACAGCTTGATAACTTATGGAAGGGAATCTAACCTAATAGGAGTTCTACAGATATCAGGAGATTCCTACTGAACATTGCCTAATGCATCTTTCTTTCACATCAGTGCAAAAGGAAATTGTTTCACTGTCTCAATTTATACTGTATCAATACTATGTATGCTTCTGTTGCTTGCATTTTGGGGCAGAAGCATATGAAATGTAGTCCTGTGGCTTCTTTTTTTCCTTTTTCTTTCAATTAAGAGAGGTTAGTCTCAAAATTCCAATGGTTTCTGGTTCTTTTAGATTCTTAGCTGTGTAATGCTCAGGTATACATTGATTTCTCTCAGGTTGAATTAAGAGAAAATCTTTTCTCAAAAAGTGCAGTGAGGACTGAGATTTCACTTGTGTTCTTCTCCATCAACCTCTCCTATATAGTATAGGCCATGTCTGCTTCCTAGTGTCATCTGGGACTCCTCTTTAAAAGGTTGCCTGCTATTTTAGGGATCTAAGACAGTCCATCTCCTGTAACGCCCCAGAGGAAAGGAGCTGTGGCTTCTTGTCTGTTACGTACAAAAGGCATTGCAGAGTGTCTTGTGGACTAGATGTTCTGCAGATACAGATACCTACATAACATACGTATTACCTAGCATACAGTTACCTACAATTGTGGAAGGTTGGATTCAGTGGTCTAAAATTATTCCTCTCTGGTCCTAAAGGTCAACCATAGGAAAAAGATGACATCCTTGCCATCTTGCTACCTGGTAGTTGACAGCCTCTATATTAGAGTCACTGGGACTAAGTTAGAGAAATGTATATAGAGCACTTATTGAGATAAGTGTTAAATGCATTACTGGGTACTCTCCATTTTCAAACATTGTTGTGGACACATTGATGTGGAAAATAGAAAAGAGTGTTCTGGGGCAAAGGGCAGAGTTCAGATTGAACTGTGGAATAAAATTAGTTTTGGACTTCTTGGTATTTGGAAAAATTAGCATTCCTTCATGGTCTGGAAGGTGAAAAACCTGTGTTTAGGTAGTTTTGAGAGTTGTTTTGTTGTTTAAAGTGGAAAAATAGATTCTTGGTCATTTCATGCATCAGTCAGGTACTACCCCAGTGTTTCTTTTGACTCCATGATGATCTTTGCCTTGAGCACAGAGTACCTTGGCTGTCCCTTCAGGACCACTACACTAGTTCCTGTCTCTCTGCTGCTCCAACGGAGCCAGATTCTTCCTCTTTACTACTGGATTAGAGATATTGATAGTAATGTGTGATCTGCTGGCTAGGATATGAGATACAGCTCAGAATATCAGACTTATACTAAAAGTCAAGGGGGGAAATACGGCTGAGAAATTTTGTGAAGACTTGAAACCCCACCACTATTCTGTATTACAAATTTTTGCCTGTATGCTGTCTATAGTCTGTTCTTTTTTTTTTTTTTTTTTCTGACCTATGAACTGGACTTATGGTGTTGCTCTGTCACACACTCCCCCCTTCCTCAGCATCTCAAACGCAGAAAGGAAAACTACTTTAACAGCTTCTGCTTCCTTCAAGTCTCCTTTCCTGCTTGGCTCAACCCCTCTCATGACTCTTGTCTCTCTCTCTCCTGAACTCACTGACAGAAAGGTCTTAGAGACAGGCAGCTTCCTACCACCAGGTACATTACAGAGAGCTTTAATTAGTTTGGGAATGTAAAACGTAAAAACCAGCTATTGAAGATCCCACAAAGCACATGACAGAAATTAAATTACTTTAGGAAAACTCTATTTCAGCTGTCCTCTGTGCAAATGCTACTAGATGAAGACTGCTAGGGTTGTCAGCAGTGTGCAAGGCAGGCACAGCAGAATGAGACAGGTGTAAGGCAGCTTGTGTTCTGTTGTCATGTTTATGGACAGATCCTTCCTTATTGTGTATAGATACAAATCAGGAGTAATTATACTCACACCACCTACAAAGACTAGTTAGAAATCAGAGTTTAGTCAAGAATAAACTAATGATAGGCTGTCTCATGGTCTCCTTCCCAAGACCTTAGTTTATGCGGGCTGTAAGAGAAGACAGATCTCTGTCATCTTGATTATATTTGGACACCTCTTCTGCGTGTGTGTGCGTGCGTGTATGTAACAAATGTGTGTTCATAGTAACAACTATTCATTTGTTAATATGAGGTTAAAATATTAAGATCTGTTATTCAGGGGCAAACTTCACTAGAGCAGTTCTGTGTCCTTGTCTATGACTGATAAGGTTGTTTGCCTCAATGGGAAACTTCAGGAAAGAGAAGTAATCTTTCCCATACTGCTCAGTCATCTAAAGTTCCTATTTTGGTATGCAGTATTCATAAATACTGTATAAATTTAAGATTTATTGAATCAAGTGAACATGATTGATTTCCTGCAAACGGAGGTTTATGCTAGTTATGTTCTTTCATATTAGACTAGTTGGCTAAATGGATTGGATACGCGCCCATTTGGTGCTTGTAAGCAAATTTTTGATGTTCTGCTGTTTCTTGAAGAGTAGGGTCAGTGTGACATTTCAAATTCAAGTTGATATGAGGAGTTTACATAACTTTACAGTTAAAAACTTCAGTAAATGAAAAATCTTAACCGAAGATGAATATACCCAATCCAGTCTTTCCTGATGATTCTCTGTGTGACAGCTGTCCAGGTACTCACAGACTGAACCAGGGAGTCAATTCCTGCAGTGATCTGTAACACAGAGAATGCTGCATTTTCTTTGTCATTCTCCTTCTTGTGCACAGACTGCTCTTTGTTTGCCAATCACAACAATTTGCTGGTATTTTCTCTTGTTGCCCTTTATTAGGACTGTACTACATTTGAAAAGTAGAGCTTGGGCAAAGAGCCAGTGTCCTGGGGCCGACTTGACAACTCCTTTGAAGGGACACATGTCACAGAGTGCTTGCCAGTTTTTTCCAGTTTAGTCCTGATTGTGAGATAGCACCTGACTTTACTATGACAAAAAGCCACTGAAAACCCTAAATCTTCACCTACTTAGACCAAAATTTATAAGCAGGACTTAATGCTTCAGTCTCTCTAGAAACATCTTTGATTTGGGGTTACAGGTTATTAAACAAGTAAGTTTTAGCCATTCTGTTCTGTGTTGGGAATCTGTACTCAGTGGTAGTATGAATTAACATTTTCTCAATTAATATTATCTTACCCTACAGGTTTTAAAATATTGCTTGATGTACATGGAGTTATGCATGGACCAAAAGAAGAATGTGTCACGGCTCTGAAGAAGGGCTACCTGATAGCCATTGCCCCAGGTGGAGTTCGGGAAGCACTCTTTAGTGATGAAATGTATACAATTATCTGGGGTAATCGGAAGGGCTTTGCTCAGGTGGCCATTGATGCAAAAGTGGTAAGTATGACAGATCACAGAAGAGAAACAAAGAATGCTAACTTATTAGTACTTTCTTCCAGGGAAATCTCTTTTGGTTATTATGTATTTGGTGTTACATTGGTGAATGTTGTGAGTGTGGTCTACTTGCTCTCATACCTACATTTCAAGACTCTTTTTGTTCCTTTCGATAAGAAGGCTTTGGAGTCAGCTAAGAATAGTGTGGTCAGAAAATCCAGCGTTTAAAAGAATGAGAGGTGAAATCCAGGATGGTTTCTACATTACAAGCTTGTGCTGTTTTGCACATACCTGGTCAGGATTGTGATGGCCCAACCCCTGATCAGAATGGTTCAGAAGCAACCGTGCATCAATATTTCTGTTTCCCCTATCGCTCAAGTATCCAGCACAGTATAGTCTCACTGGCAATATGTACTGCATTGGCATTTTATGGTAGTAAGGAATGCCTGGGGCATACAGCAGCAGCAGGAGATGCTGTTCACTAGTGTGAACTGTCTCTTCAATTCTAATATATATCATTGTGCTTGGTCAGCAGGCAGGTAATTATTGAAAGGTGCATAAGTGTATGATATATTTGAATTGTAACTATTTTAATAATCATTTCAGAGTCCCTCTCATTCTATATTTGTACTTGAAAGATGTGTGCATATGTCCATAGGTCTGCATATACCTAATTTGAAGGGAAGTCTTACACCAAGAGTTTTATATTTAGGTACTGTCAAAGACTAGTTAAAAATCTCTGATTTTATACAGAAATAGAATGCTTTTAAGACCCAATTTTAAGTGTACGTCACTTTTCTCAAGAGGAAAATAACACTGTTTAAACAGGATATTTTTGAGAGGTTTAGATTTTACTAATGTATTGTAATAGCATATGAAAGGCCATACTTGGGATTCAACGATGGTTGTACTAATTATATTTACTTTATTGAATGTGTGTTCAGTTCCCTTTACGCACTCACACAGGTCTTGCAGGTTCATCCCCCCCTTCAAAAAAAACCTGAGAGGTGCAGTAGAAAAGGAATAGTGTCCTAGGCAGTCTGAAAGTGGGGAAAATCTCTTTAGATTAAAGATTACCTTTAAGTCACCTTTAATCATGAGCAGAACTCCTCATGGAAAGAAAAATGTGTCTAAAACTGGGACTTTCAACTTCTTGAAGTTGTCTCATTTCAGCAGTTTGCCAGAATTTTTGTCATATAAATCAACTTGGTACATACAAAAATCTCTACCTCTATGTCAAAAGTAAGATGTTCCAAATAAGATGGTTCTAAAATAAAGAAGTTTGTTGCCATTCAGTTTAGGCAACTGCACTTCTTTTCATTCTCTGTAGTTGCACTGGATTATTTACAGACTCCCCACCCCAGCCCCCAAAACCTAAAACTTGATACCTGTCTGAAAAGTTTCATTTACTAGGTCATCTCCATGCTTGTTTAAAAAAAAAAAAAAAAAAAATCTGAACATTTGAAAATCCCATGAAGAGTTCTGTATTTCTGATGGATACTCTGTGCAGTGAGTACATACTATAGAGTGATATTAAAAAGCTTTATGTAGTAGTCAACCCCCGACAGCTGTTTGCAAGTTCAAACACAGCAATAAAAACTTGAAATATTCGACACCGTTCCAAATATTCATCAGCAGAAATAAATCATGGACATGTATTGAATATGACCCATCATGTGTGAACTAATACAATCAGCATAGCAGAGACGAATCAGATGAGTTTAGTGTCCCAATCCTGTGAATTCTTCCCTTTAAGCATAACTACAAATTAGCTAAGAGGTTTAATAGCTTAAGTCACAACTGTGCAAACGCTGCTAGTTGAGGGGAGGCTTAAATGCTCCATAGGTTATGAAATCCTGGACTGTTTTGAGGAAAATGGACTTGCTAAAACAGTGATACTGAAGTTTCGTGGTATTCTCCAGCTTAAAACCTTATAGCAGGAGTTTGCAGAAGAACTTAAGAATACTTGTTTTGCTCTCTATATGTCCTTGTCTGAGAAACACTTCTGAAATTAATTGTTGGATTTAAGTGAGGTAGAAGTTTTTTAGATAGTGCTATCTTCATTAAATTCTTAATTATTTTTTTTCCCTCCTAGCCCATCATTCCTATGTTTACACAAAATGTTCGAGAAGGCATTAGGACATTAGGAGGAATAAGTAAGATATTTTCTATTTTTTTGTAGTTTATTTTTCCATATGTGTTTAGCCTATCTCTGTAGAAATAATCCCCATATAAATTTGAGATTTGACACAGCGTTATTTCTGGAGCTTTGTTCTCCAGTAAAGTTCAGAGGTGTTATGAGGATTTAATATCAGCATTAGATGTGGTAGTGGCTCGTCTAAGTTATTCTCCACATGACAGTGTGCCTTCACAGAAGCAGTAGGAGAAAGGAGCCAGAAAAAGGCAGATAGATTTAGAGCACTTTTTTTCTCTGCTTATATCTGCTAGGCCAACTCTAGGTTTTCTGTCTGTTAAGAAGCAAAGTACCACAGAGGTTTGCAACTGACATGTAATTTCTTTAAATGTCCTCCTAAAACTCTGTGCTTACACCTTTACCTGTACTTAAACTTCGAATAGTTTGAAATATATTTAATCTGTAGTTGGTTTACTATTCAGCACTAAACCTGTGGTTCTTCACAGTACCTTGCATTTGCCTGGTCTCTTTTCTCATCTTTGTGGGACTCGGAGCCAGCACATGAATAGATGGGGGTATGCCTGAAGGGTCCACCTCTGGGATGATGCCCACATTTCCGCTGATCTGCTAGTGTTAAACCCCCTTTTTTTATATTCTCCAATTTACTATCTAGCAGAAAGGGCCTGAAGAGTCTTCTCCATGCTGCATGTTCTGCCTCAAGTATGGCATCATCATCTTCATCAGAGGATTGCAGGCAAAACAATTGTGTTTCTCTCCCCCTCTGATTAAAAGCTATATATTGCACTGAGAAAGCCAAGGCATCTGATGTAGACATGCAGAATAATTCACACATTCGTCAGGTTGTACAAAAATAAACAGCAATTAATTGGTGCTGTGTTCAGGAGAATCTTCCCAAACAAGCAGAAATTTAAGCCAAAATCATTCATGCTACTTATATTCTACAGCAGAGCTGCTAGAGGAATTGAATTCTGTTGATCACTGGAGGTGTTACTCTAATTTCAATAGTTTTGGAATATTCTTTGTTCTTACAGGTTGTGTACAGAAAATTCCATATCTTGGTCAGTAAGGATTTTCTTATGCCCACACCTCAATTAAAGGAATTTCTTCTCTAAAATTGAGAGAGAGAATATTAGCACCCATTCTGCAAGGAATTTTTCTGGTTGCGTTTGGGCTAGATGCTTAGAAGGTGGCATGTGGGGAAGATGAGTCCTCTTAGAGCTGATAGAAATAGCTGTTTTTTCTCTCTCTTCATACCGTTTCACTGCAACCAGTGTGTGATCTGAAAGAGCAATTCAGTGTTTTAGTTTTATCTGTCTAAAGGCCAGTCATGCTATTTCTGATCCTCCAGACCTCAGCAGGACTGAACAGAACAGTCTTCCAGTACTAGTTTCTTATGCTAACCTGTAAAATTAGCTGAACTATAACCTGTATTGTGTAGCATTCCCTTCCTCTCCAGAGAGGCAGCTACTGGATTTTTTTCCTCTTCTTCCTTCTCTTTGCAGCTACTCTTTGGAGGAGAGATTTCACACCAAGTTAGGGTGGAAACAAGTCTGATGTTAGCATTAACACAGCTTTTAGGAAATGAAAGTTGAGGGTAGAATAGCACTTGAGATGACACATTGTTTGAGAATCTGGGTCAGGGGCTGGATTACTTGACAAGATAGTTTTAGTTTTAAGACTTAGCGGTGAAAAAAATTTACAGAATAATCTCAGTCTCTCTTTTTTTTTTTTCTCTTTCTCTCCTCCCCACCCTCTCTCTCCTTCTGCTGCTTTCCCCTTTCCCCCTAAATTTTTTCACATTAGAAATATTTAGGTCACTATATGAACGTATTAGGTTGCCAGTAGTTCCTATGTACGGTGGATTTCCAGTTAAGCTTCGTACATTTATTGGAGAACCCATTCCATACGAACCAAATATAACTGCTGAGGAACTAACTGCAAAGGTAAGATAGATATTCATATATATATTTAATATATTGACTGTTGTGATAGAAAACACTGGAATATTCTTATTAAGTGATTTCTGCCTTGGGGCTAGTTACAGAAGTTGGTGGAATCATGGTAAGCTTTGGACTTGCTTAACTGAATGCCCTTCTTAAGTGCTGTCTTTTTATTACTACTTGCAGATGTTCTAGGCCTTTTAAAGTCAGTACTACACCCTATTATTTGCTTTAGGGACTGAAGAAATTCAGTCAGATAAGACTGCCCTGGGTTGATAAAGACATAAGCACTTCACCCAGAGAAATTGTTCTGGTTCTTGGTCTTTTCAGAAAGATACTAATGAAGCCTTTCAAATATAGCACATCTGTGTTTACAAACTATTGAAATTCCATACCATAAAAAAATAAGGTAAATCATTTCACTGCTTTGTACAGTGTGTTTCCATTTCTATTTCCTCTAGCTTCTCACCCAACAAATTAACTTCTGAATGTTCCCCTAGTTCAGATTTAGGTGGTTTATAGAAAGGATTGTCAGGTCCTCATGTTCATTCAGTTTATTAATAGGTTTCACAGTGCAGAGACATAAAACAGTTAAGTGATGGAGCAGTCAGATGGAGGGAGCTGAAATAGCCATTTCTGAAAGCTCCACAGATGGTCACTTTTAGCATTCTGAAAACTTCACTTGAGAGAAAGACATTTTTCTTCTTGACCGTGCAGGTGTCATTTTGGTTGTCTCTCCTCATCTGTTTACCTTCTGATTAGATCTCTGCAAAATGACATCTTAAAATGTTGATCTGCATTTTCTTATGCCCTGGTTATGGAAAACTGATTGTTTCTTTTGGGGGTTCAGTCTGCCAGGACTTCAGAACTGTTTGCTTTCAGGAGAGAATGTCTGTTTAAATGACTTTCAAACATGCTTTGGCATCTACATTAGTGCCAGCCCTCACTTGCTTCTGGCTTAAGTGCAAATTCTGCTAGATAAAGGCTCTAGAATGTGAATCCCCTAGAATCCTAGTTAGAGTGATTTTAAAGTTGTATCTCATGTTTCGGCCTATGGCACAGTATGCATTTTCCCATTGAAATTAATTAAAAATGAAGCTCAAATTTTTTACCTAATAGAAATTTTAGATCTGTAGAGACACTTAGGACTAGATCTATAAAGAGATGTGGGCAGGAACCTTCTTCCAGGACTTAACAATTAATCACACTTCATATAAACAGTGGGAACTGAACCAAGAATCACGTTTCCCCTTGCTGACCACTGGTTTACAAAGGCAAATAGTTCTGTGTTCTGTCTCTGGCCTTAAGAATTCAGCAGCCTGTGCTTCTCTAGGCAGAATAGCAAGGTTACAGCATGTCCTCACCATAGCTTTTGCATATTGCTCTGGTTTTGAATGTTCCCCAAAGAGCTTTTATATAATAAGAATGGCTGCTATTAACTTCTTGGCCTGCTGTGTTTTTGAGTGAAAGTGAATGCTGCTGTCATATGCAGTATTTTAGGTGTGGTCTAAGTGTGCTTTACAGGACCAGATCCTTTAGGGGACTTGGGTGCCCGGATAATTACTTTGTACGAGCCAAACGTGCTGAGACACAATTGTGTTGTTCCAGTGTTGCTTCTGAGCATGTGTAGAAGCAAAGCTCTTGCGTGCTGGAAGAGTGTTACTGATGCAAACCTGGGCATAGGCAGAAGTTTCTGAGTTGCAGTACAGTGTGCAGGCGCTGACATGCTTTATAGATCTAGGTCTCTTCATTAATTTACTCCATTGTCATTTTACTATTGCGTATCACTAATAGAGCTTGTGAACACAGCTACCAGAGATAAAAGATACTAGTTTATTGGTCTGTTTCTTGGCAGTGATCCCACAAACACTCCTGTGGGCTTAAACATGGGAAAATAGTAGTTTGAACTTGCAGTAGTTCTGCAACATTTTAAAAGGATGAAAAAGAGCCTAGAAATTGTGTTAATGTATGAACAATATAAAGATGACTTAATCTGACCAAAAACTTTTCTCTTTCCCTACAGACAAAAGCAGCACTCCAAGCTCTAATAGAAAAACATCAGAAAATACCAGGAAATATATTTAGGGCTTTAATGGAACGATTTCAAACACAAAAGAAAGAAGATTAAGGTCTTCTGAATAAACTACTATTTAGTTACAATATTCTTAAAGTCATGTTTGTAATTTATTAATTCTTCTAATAATAGGTTTTTAAATACGGTCCTAATGATACTGCTGTGTAATTTAAGACACTTTCCCTTGCCCTTCCCCCTGTCCAGTATCAAGCTCAGGAACCCATACTTCAAATAATCCATGATGGGGCAAAGCTTAGTTTTTGATAAATGCATTCCTACCTTGAAAGTGTTTTTTTTTTTTTTTTTCAAAAAATGACACTGCAAGTGTTTATGTACATGGTCTCTTGTTTGTTTGTTTGTTTGTTTGTTTTGTTCTTCCTACCCCCACTACCCCCTGGTTGCTCTTTAACATGAATGTTAGAGCTAGAGTCTTACTGTCTTGATCATCATCGCTGTAACTAGATTTTGCAGGCAAGATTAATGCTGTTCAGCATTTATGAAAGCTTTCTTTAGGTTGTTACTCTTGCCCTGCTGGAAAACACATTCTGTGGCCTGCAGAACCTCCAGCTATGCCTGCAAAACCTATGGTGTTTAGTTTTACTGGGTAAGCTCAGAAGAAGTTTGGAGGAGTCAAAATTTATTAGAGAACTGCAGTGAACCAAGGAAGTTTGTTATGGAAACCACTCTGATGCCCTACAACACAGCTGCTATGCCAAGCCAAGCCATTTTGCGTATCTGCCCTTGAGTAGAAAGCTGTCCCGTATACTTCTCAGTGAATCTGCAAATTTCCTTTAAAAGAATTAGCCAAGCATTTGAACTTTAAGATGTGGAAATGAAAGTATTGTTTTAGTAATGAGCTCATAAAGGTTTATTTTGAAGGAAAGAAAAAAAAAATAGTACAACACTCCTTTTAAAAGTAGTAGTTCTTTTGAAAAACAGGATAGACATTCCCAAATACCCTTTAAATCTAGTATATGTGTAAACTGTTAAACATCCATATTCTTCAAACACAGTTATTTACGTAAGTTACTAAATTGGGGGTGAGAGGGAAATCCTATATGCTTTCCTTAAGTGAAAATGATTGAATGAACAGGAAAGAGTTGCAGGATTGGGCTTTTGTGCACTTACAGTAAATTATATTCTTATATTTTTTCTGAACTAAAGCCTATGCTTTTATTGTCCAAATAGGAAATGTCTGAAATATTTCTTCTGAATGCCAGCAAGTTTAATCTACAGTTCTTAGATTAACATCTGGGACCTCTTTAGTTTTGGGATGAGGACAAATTCCTTAAGGAAAGACAAAAGAGGTTTTTGCTGTATTATGTGATCTCCTTTCAGTATTGTTGGGGTTTGACCTTTAAAAAAACCCCCAAAACAACAAACCCCCCCCAACTTTTGAAGGAGCAGTTTTATTTAATTTAGTATCCATTTCTCCCACTGTTTAAGCACATGCTTTGCTTTATACTCTTTTAAATGTGTAAATTAGTGAGATTATGTAAATGAATGGGGATGATTCCCTATGTTAGAAAAATATCACTTTATGGGAAAGAGTCTATAAATTATGGCTTGCAAAAAGCTCATTTTATGAAGTTATTTTATATCAAAAGCATTTTATGTGGTGTTGAATTAAATCTTTTAAAGCTTGGGGAAGAAACATATAAAAGCAAATTCCCATTCTGAAGTTTTTTTAAATTACTTGGGTTTTATTTCAAGGCAAGATTGTGTTCTTTTTAATTTATCAGAATGTTTTTAAAAAATATTATGTTAACACTATGTCATTAAAAGCGATAATGCCAAATTCTTACATTGGAGTATTAACTTAAGTATGGCTTTGTTTTTACTGTCCATTGTGAGGAAAATGTGCATCAGTCTATATTGTGACATTCTCAAAGGCAGCTGAACATATTTTGTGTTGAGGTTGCGTATATGTAAAAGAAAACTCAGTCTAAAAGTGTTCGTTAAAAATGTTCGTTAAACATGAACAGACATTTGTGATCTGAGAGTTTGTAAAATTTATTTTACTAAATATGTGGGCTGTTTGATGCAGTTTTGTCCCTTTAAGTATTGAAAGATGAGTATAAAAAAAAAATGAAGGGCAGTGTTGGTATTCTTCAAGTGTTCATATTTGTATAGGCCTTTCATATTTATTTCTCTATATAAAACAATGTATAGAAGACACCTTTAGAATAAAATTGACAACTGGAACAGGCTTCTGAAGTTTTGTGTTGTGTTTGAGCTAAATGAAATTATACATGGCCTGCCCTGCTGAACCTTCAGTGGTTTTGAGCAGCACATAATACCCTTGAGAAGCTCTTGCCTAGTGTCTGAATAGGAGTGGAGGGATCAAAGCCCCAGAAGGAATGAATTAAAGGAAAAATAATTCAGACAACAGTGGAATAGAGGACAAAAGTCACATAAACCATAAGGTCCAAGTTTTAAGAGTTGTAATCAGCGCTGCAGGAGGCCTTAACAGGCACTGCAATACCACTTCAGTTACATTTAAGATTCCACAACAGAAAATATGTCTGACTAGTAAGGTTTATACATATTTGGTGTGTGAATGATTACCTACTTTGTTTCATTGAAAAAGGGGGCAGGCCTGGAGAGAGACTATTACAAGTAAGGCTATAGACCAGGCTTTAGCTGATTTGGTTTACCGTGCATCAAACAGAAGTATTTAAAGGAAATTTTAGCGGCATTAGACTAGACCACTGATTAATCCAAAGGTTAGCCTTTGGGTTCGCTGAAGACATTCCAGGTTTCTCCATGCGAAGAGCATAACCAGGATATGCAATTTTAGGTTGTTTGGAAGTAGAAATGGACCGACTGCTGTACTGACAGATATTTGTCATTATCTCTCAGCAAGACCCAAACCTCCTACTGGCCAATTTACTGTCCTGTTGTGTAATAGCAGAGCTCAGTCTGAACATCTATTATTAGGATGCTTTCATATGAAATTAATCACTGCAAATGCAAGGTAGAGCAGTTAATCAGCATTGTCAACACAATTGTGTGGTTCATCCGGTATTGAGTTTGCTGTACAAGTATGCCATTACGTTGCTTCATCCTATTACTGTAGAGAAAGATACAGCTATGGTGACACTTAATGTGTTAGCTCTACGGTGCTTAATCCCTATTAAGCCCGTCATAGACACTAGACTGCTTTTTTGTGTGTTATTTTTGCACCAAAAAATTACGGTACCAGAAGTAAACACGGAAGTGCATGGAATTGCTACATGAGTGTAGTAGCATGGAAAATACATGTTAAGTAAGATAATCCTCTAAAACATGTCTGCTGAAACTTTATGAGGCAATCTGATGTCACTTTCTTAGTTCTATCCACTTCACTTCATGTCTGTGAAGGTCCTTGCCAGCAACAAAATGTGTTTCTACAATACAGATCAATGATGCTAATGCCTGTTTGTGTATATATATATATTAATTCACAGATAGGCAAAATGAATGGTAGTCTCAACACAAATTATGAAGATGATCAGGGGGCTGGAGCACCTCTCCTGTGAGGACAGGCTGAGAGAGTTGGGGTTGTTCAGCCTGGAGAAGAGAAGGCTCCAGGGAGACCTCATAGCAGCCTTCCAGTGCTTAAAGGGGGCCTACAGGAAAGGTGGGGAGGGACTTTTTGTCGGGGAATGTAGTGATAGGACAAGGAGTAACAGTTTTAAACTGGAAGAGGGTAGATTTAAATTAGATATAAGGAAGAAATTCTTTACTGTGAGGGTGGTGAGGCACTGCCACAGGTTGCCCAGAGAAGCTGTGGGTGCCCCCTCCCTGGAAGTGTTCAAGGCCAGGTTGGATGGGGCTTTGAGAAACCTGGTCTAGTGGAAGGTGTCCCTGCCCATGGCAGGGGTGGGGTTAGAATGAGATGATCTTTAAGATCCCTTCCAACCCAAACCATTCTATGATCCTATGATACTTTTCTCATCATGGGTTATTTGCAGTATTTGCTTGTCTGCTTTTTTTGGGTAATTTTGTTCTGCACAGATGGTTGCAAATTTACCACTTACTACCTTGAATTTTGTCACAACATACAGTGAGTGCATACCCATATGTTGCTTCCTGAAACATTTTTAAATTGTTATAATCTCTTCATGTCAGAAGATTGGTTACAAAAGTGTAATAAACTTTTGAACTGTAGGGATAATTTTTTTAAAAACAGAAGTGTTTGCTCATACTTTTCGCTTGTGTGTGTGTATGTGTCTGAAACCTTACAAGAAGGTAAGATACCATTTGGAGTTAACATTATGCTGCTTATATAAGGCAGACCCAATATTTTTTTCCCCACCATAGAGCTGAGTCAGCTATTGTAAAGCAGATCATATTCTACCAGGTCTTGTGTTGCAGCCATCACACGAGAGAAAGCCCACCACTCCCTGCTGTCCATACTAGTTACTATAATGAGAGAGCGCAGCATGATTCTTCAAATCACCTTTGGCTCCTGTTTTCTAGCTAAACCCACTGTGTGCTCTGTAAACATGAGATGCCAAAGTTCTAACAAAATACAGAGGGAAGTATTGTATTGTTCAGAGAAGATCTTTAAAAAAAAAAAAGGGAAGAAATGGAACCATTTTTACCTAATTCCTTTTAATGGAAAACAGAATATGCATCAGGGAGAGTAGGAACTTACAATTTTGTGTCATCTTTACAGGGAATTTGTGGCAGATGAATAGGGATGAATCCTGTGGTAGATGTGGCTGATCTTCATATATTCCAGACTGGGGTTTGCTTTTCTTTTTCTTCCAATGGTGTTTTCTTATGGTCAGGTCTACACTGTGCTCAAAGCAGCTCCAGTCTTCCTTCAGTTACTTCTTAAGTTGTAACAGAAATGGAGACTCCAATAAACATTGATTCTCTTTGATCGATTTGAAGTCTACCAAAGCTACCTAGAAACATTTCTGAGCTCCTATTTCAACTGCTGTGATGGAGCTGCCACCTCTGCAGACACTTCTTTAATGATCAGATTTCTCCTTACCATATAAAATCTACTCTCCTGACAGATCCACCAAAGCTTTTGAAGTGTCCTGTCCATTTGGAAGTGGATTAATTTTCTTTTGCCCATCATGCAGTGGATTAATTTTCTTAACTAGCTGGCACAGCAGTTGCAGACTTTCCTGGTTGATTTTTTGCCATAGATTTCCACATTCCGGACAGAGTTTTTGGTATCTTGATCTTGCTTTATGCGAACAAGATTGAGGGAAAAGGCTGCCTGCAACTTGACTCAGTCCCTGAGGGCATTAATAAAAATATAAACCAAGCCCCACAACCAAAACAAGCACACACAAACCTCAAACTAGTTTTGGAATCCTAGTTCTGGACAATCTTGAGTCATGTTTTTAGAAACAAAAAAACTTCCTGGCTCCTTTTTCTCCTTGCAAAGACCTAGCACCAGTGCAGAAGCATAGCAGCTCTGATGGTGTTTCCAGGACCAAAGTTGCCATCTGAGTTGGGCAGCGGCGGGGTGCTTGTTTGCGCGCAGCAGCCTCAGAAGGCCTCAACAGCCTTTGGGGCTTGTCTGTAGCAAACTATAAGCCAGTAGACTAGTGGAAGGTATCTAGTAGTCAACTCTAGTAGACTTGCTCATCAGGTAGCAGCACATTAAGGGTTGCTATTTCCTTTCAAAAGCAAGTTAGCAATCATGCTTGCTACCCAGTTCCTCTCTCTGTCACTAGTCTTGTCTGTATTCTTTCCTGCAGACTCCCCTGGTCCCCATGATGATACCCAGGATCGTTCAGGACAAGGCTTTAATCACAGCTTTGCCTTTGCAGGGGAGTGAAGCAAGCTCGAGCACCTGCAGATGCAATGCTGAGGTTCACCGTGCAGTAAGGGCAGTGCTTGGTGCTGTGCTGCGGCAGGGCTGCCTTTGCAGGGCAGGCAGAGGCAGGAGCAGCAGTCGGGCTGGCCCAGCCACCCTGTTTTCAGTGCCTCAAGTGCCCTGAAATATCTTGTTCAGCCCAGGGCTGTCTCAGGCGTGGCCAGAGACACAAGAAGTTAGAGCTGAGGAGCTAACATGATTAAGTTCTGGTCTTTGTGCACATCTGACCACCACCTTTAAGATCCCTATAGAGAGCAAACTGCTGTTCTAACAGGTGAGAAAGCTTTATATAAAGAGCCTCTGGTATTTTTCTGTCATATGTACAGTATCCACAAATACCATTTCTGGGAGGCAATAAGCTTTCTGCATAGCAGCTGTAATAAATGAACCAACAGACACTCTTATACTATGCAATTTATTCCACCCTTCTGGTGCAGCAACTGGGTTGTACATAGATCCGAAGTTGTGGTTGAACACACCACTTCCAAGTTGATTTGGTTACTCCATGCCCAGTGCCTCATTTGCAAAGCTCTCCTCATGAGCCAGTGGATGTACAGTTTGGCAAGCATTTAAAATTGGAGGATGGCTTTTGTTGCTGTCTGCAGCAAGGTGAGTCAGGAGAACTTGGCATGTGCGTGGCTAAGCACCCATGAGTGCCCAAAAACACTCCAAGGAGCAATAGGAGTAGAGAGCTGACCTAAAAAGGCAACTGGAAAATCTCAGTCGTTGGAATGCATTAATCCATCTTTCTTTAGTTTCTTAACACCTTCTGACCATTAATGGCTACAGGACCAGATACCATCTGACTATTATTTACACAGCAGCATAGGTGTGTGTACGTGTGTGTATGCATGATGCCGTTTCTTTGCCATAAACAGGAGCATGGAACCTACTTCAGCGGCTGTTGCAAGGCAAATAGCAGACCATTATTATTCAATACACCTGAGCTTTATAAATGTCAAGATGATATCGTTCATGCTTGCTTTGTCATTATTATGCTTAATCATTTTTTATTAGCTGGTGAACCAAGTAGTTTCTGTAGATGTGCTGATTTCTAACAGATCGTGTCTTCAAATCATGAAGTAAAACATGGACAGAAAGCAAATAATGATTTCCGGAGCCCGAGCTCCTGATTTTAATGCAGATTTCTCTAAATGTAGGAACTAAGTCAATAGGAACATTTTCATCAACGAGGAATTTGCCCACCTCTGAGGATTTCTAATGCCTAAAATAGGAGACACCATCTGTGTTAGCAGCATGCTCACATAGGGGCAAATAAAGCCAGAAAGCTCAAGTTCTAGAATAGCATTGCCACCTGAACAAATATTTGCAAACCAATATTCCTGAGCTCCAGAGTAAAACACAGAGGACTAGCAGGTTTGATGATGAGGGAAACTGATACACTCAAATATAAAGGTGGAATTTCACCTGTAGAGGGGGGACCTCCTGAAAAAGACTGAAATATTGGGGCTGTCCTTCGGAAGGAGTTTTATTTTTTGGCAAGCTGTCCTGTTTCGACGGTCCCTCCACCTGTCCTGGCAGCTCGCCAGGCAAGAGACACATAAGCCTGTAGTATTGGCTCTTTTGGGACAGAATGAAGACCTGCTTCCATCAAATTTAATCAGATTTAATACTCAGGTGCTGGCAACAGCTACTATTTTGCAACTGGGGAGAG
The DNA here is from genome assembly GCF_047716275.1 of Strix uralensis. Classification (NCBI taxonomy): domain Eukaryota; kingdom Metazoa; phylum Chordata; class Aves; order Strigiformes; family Strigidae; genus Strix; species Strix uralensis. The sequence goes on along the minus strand of NC_133972.1, from coordinate 132,142,194 downwards.
GAAAAGACATTTGGCTGAGCACAGGCAGGCTGCGTAGGGAGAAGGTGGTGGTGATTCATCCCAAGGTAAATGTGCCACTGCTGGGGTGGGGCAAAGTCAATTTTAAGAGGTGCAGCAAGTGTTGGCATCTGGGTGAAAGAAATGAATAAATCAGATGAAGAAAACATGACTGGCTCCAGGTAATTCATAGGCCCAGGACACAAGTTTCCCTTCCTGGCATCCCATACTTCTCTGTGTGTGTGCTAGATTTACCTTATATTTCAGGAGAAAAGCTGAAGGTTTATTTCTCCCAGGAATCCACTTCTTTTATAACAGCCCATCTGGAATGGAAACATTTGATCCTGCACAGGGTGCTGGGCTGTTTTCTTTTTTTCCCTTTTCATTATACACATTTTGCCCCTTTGTTTAGTGAGCAGTGCTGCTCCATTACAACCATCCTAATTAAAAAATCACCAATTTAACTGCCTTCAGGACAGAGATGGATTAATATTTAGCAAGGCAGATTGTCTTAAGTTAGAAAAGCTGTCAAAATGCAAGGTGGCTCAGCATGGCTCAGATAGTGCAGTTATTCCCATTTTTAAGATGAAAATTTTTTAGATGCCTGATCCCCAAGGATGTTTGCCCTGGCCAGCCTGAAAGGAGCCCTGCCTGCCCACCCCTTGGAGTTAGGTCTGCTTGTTTTATGCTTACAGATGCCATAGCACATAGTGTGGAAAAAGTCAAATATTGCATCACCTCTGCTGGCATCTGAGGGCAAGTGAAGGAAGGATCTTTGCATGGGGAAATTACAGTGTGGAAAGGGATGGTTTGCTAACATTTTGGCCTGTGTTTTTCATTTTTTCCCCCCAGGCATATTGGCTGGAAGTTTGAAGCCAGTGTTTCTGATGTCAGAATCAATAAGGGCATAGGGAATTCAAAAGCACTGCTGCCTTGGCACAAGTGGAAAACCACATTGCTGAAGCAGAGGTGGTACCTCTGAACACTTCAGCTGAGCATCTCTGAGCACTCACACCAAATCCTGCATCCACATCCTGACAGCCTGCAGGCAGAGCTCAGCTCAGCGCTGTGTACTGTCTAAAACAGCAGCAATGCAAGACAGCACATAGGGAGCGAGTTATTCATGTAGCCTGATGTGGGCCGAAAAAGCCAGTATGAAAAAGTCCTCTTTGCAGCCTCTGCTTATAAAGTAGACATGTGGGACCTGGAAAGTGCCAGGATGTGAAGCGCTGCCCTACCATGGATAAAAGCTCAGCTCCGGCAAGGCAGCAGGCAACAGTGCCCGGCTCCGTTACTCGCTGTCCCTACCATGTCTGACTGTCTGTATCTTCTCACTGGCTCTGCCTGCTCCTGCTACACGATCTGATGTGTACACTTACACCTTGACACCTAGGCACAGCATCTTTCTATATTTGTCCCAGGCAGTTGCAAGATAACTGAGCCCAGAAGCTTCTCTGCTTTCTTCCCCTTATACCGGCTGCCTTCATAAGAGGCAGAGCATCTCCCTTGAGATCTGGCTTCCTGTATGAATTCCAATGGCACCTCTTTAGTACTTCTTTTGAATTGAGGTAGTAGATAATGCAGAGCAAATTACTGCTTCTGATAACTCAGGTTTCAGAGAAATGTCAGATAAAGTCTTCAAGGCACACTGTAATGAACACAAGGCTTTTATGTTCTTCCAAGATTTTTTGTTTTTCTCTAAGGCCGCCCTGTTTTTTCCTCCTCTTCCTTTAGGAAATATGAGAGCTATGATCTCAAAAGATGTTGCACGTGTGCACACAAGTAAAAGTACTCCGAAGGATAAAAGTGCAACCAAACACTTCCCTTCCTATTTTAATTCTGCTTCAGGCAGAAATAGAAAAAGCGTATATCATCTCTACGCACAGTCAGAAGCATCCTGTGGCATAGGATGCTGGCAAAAATGAATTATCTGTGCAGGAAAAGTTAATTAAAGAAAAAGTTTTATAAGATCTGTATTCAAAACAATGGTGAAAGAAATTAAATTTAAAATTGAGGTTTCTCATGTCCTACTTGCATGCACTGTCGGGGGAATGGCATACCTGATTGGCAATACAGTGCAGTTACTTCTCAGCCACCACTCAGTGAGAGGATGTGCCATACTGGATCAGATCATTAGCCCATATTGCCATCTAAACCAAGGCATGCACTGGTGAGGCTGGCAAATTTCTGCCAGCTTGCCCTTGTGCAAATCCACAGGGCTATGTGACGGGTGAGACCAATCCAGACCAAGCGGCAATGCCCCTGTACTGAGAAGGAGGCACAAGAAACTTTTAAACGGGCAGAAGCCACAGGTGACATCATGTAGATGGCTGGGTAACAGGATTGGGCAGGAGCAGAAATAGTCCTTTCAGTTCCCTGCTCCTCAGCTCACGTTTTAAAGTCTCACCATGATGAGGAAAAGCAAATGGTGTGTCAGAGGTCCAGCTCAGCACAGAGAATGAATCATGAGGAGAGCAGTCTTTGGATCCCCAAATTTCCAAGAACATTTCTCATTTAATTGCATATTTTCTGAAGATGTCTGATTCTAGAAATCTGTACATGGAAATCAAAGACAGAAGTTTCATTCTGTAATTCTTTCTGAAACAAAACCTCACAGAGGTGCCCTATAGGCAAGGTAAATTAATTTTATAAGCTAGATAATACACGACTTTAATGAAATCTTGTCCCATTAGGGAGCTGAAGAAGCCATTAACACTAAAATCTCATGACTTACCATCATGGAGTAACAGTTTGGGATAAGGTGATATGCCCAAATGTAAAATACTGCTAACTACATAAATAGAATAGAGTTGGATAATTATAACTTTAAAGATCAGATGGATCAGATACAGAAGCAAAAGTCCATCTAAAGGCAAAACTTGATTCATTATTAGTTACAAGTTACATGTAGGAGTTCATGTCACTTTAAAGAAAGATATAACCATGAGGCATATTTATTCTTAATTGCCAATAATGTCCTGCTTGCTATCAGTTGGGGCAGAGAGGGGGGAGCTGTAACACCTGTGTGAGCACCAGTGCTTCTCACGGCAGGCAAACCAGCCCATTTCTGTCTTTATACCGTAACACGGAACTTAAGCTTCAACCTCATTTTTCCTTTATAAACACAGAATACACTGCACCATGTATGCTGCTCACATGAGTGTGGTATTTGGAGATGTTCATTAAAGGAAATGATTAAGGCATGCTATATGCTTTATGCTAGAGCAGAGTTTAAGCACATGGCAATTATTTGCATTCCTTGGAAATGATGAGTGCTCTGGGACATTATGGCCCAGCTAAGGCAGGGTGTCCTTATTTTGGGGGGGGAAGGTGTGTGTTTAGATTTTAAAATATGGGCTAGGTGGAGTCACACATAGACGTCAAAGAAATTCCAAGTCAGCACAATGGATCCTGGGGTGAAACTGTAGGCAGGAGATGGCACAGGGTACCTAACAGAACACTTATCAGTCAGAGACCTTGAGAGATGAGTTAATTTTCCTGCTTTTACCAGGGTATTGTTAGGACATTCCTCAGGACATCAGACCTCTGACAAAATGTCACATACCTGTAACGTAACCACACAGCTTGTCTCCCACTGCTGCACCAACATGGTTGGCTGGAATCAAAACTGGCACAAAAAGGTGACAGAATTTGAAATGTAGCCTCAAACATCACAGATAGCAAGCACAGCCTAAAGCAAAAACAAATCCCCAAAGGAAAGCACAAAAACAAGTATCAGAGACAAATGGGTGTTTAAAATAAATGCACAAATAAACACAAAAAGAAAATGCCTTAAAGGGAGACTCTTGGAAGAGTTACAAAATCATCAGACAAGAGAAAAAAACATCAGTAGGGACAAATGTGCAATAAGGAAGGGCTGAGTTGCATAATGCTGCCTCCTCAGTCAGAAGGAGCCTCCAGATATTCCCGCTTACTCTCATGCAACTACATGTTGTGAAATAGCTGGTTTGCAGTAGGTGACTAAGCTGAAGCTGATCATGGTGCCTCTTGTCTCACACTGGCCCAGGAAAGATAAACTGTATTCATCTCACTCTAATGGTGGATCCACTGACATGGCAAAAGAGTGCACAAAGCTAACAGATGGGATAAAGTAGGGCCAATGCTAGTGAAGATACAGAGGAACTGCTAATAGTGAATACTGCCAGAACCCCACTAGTCACAGATGTTAAAAATGAAGTTAGGTCAGCACCTAAATGACCTTTGGAGTTTAATGAATTGATCAAATTCCAAATCTGGACTGCTATAGTCTTTACAGGCACAGGAAATTTAAAGTTAATATGAGATTAACTTGTTTAAAACTATGAGATATGTTGGAGATGATCTGCAGCAGTCCACAATATCAGTAATAATCCATTAGCTCAATTCCAATATTTATAATGGTAATGTACTTAAGCTTATCTTTCCATGTGGTGAGACCCCACCTGGAGTACTGCATTCAGCTTTGGAGCCCCCAACATAAGAAGGACACGGACCTGTTGGAGCAAGTGAAGAGGAGGGCCACAAAGATGATCAGGGGGCTGGATCACCTCCCTTATGAGGACAGGCTGAGAGAGTTGGGGTTGTTCAGCCTGGAGAAGAGAAGGCTCCAGGGAGACCTTATAGCGGCCTTCCAGTACTTAAAAGGGACCTACAGGAAAGTTGGGGAGGGACTTTTTACAAGGGCACGCAGTGATAGAACAAGGAGTAATGGTTTTAAACTGAAAGAGTAGATTTAGATTAGATACAAGGAAGAAATTCTTTACTGTGAGGGTGATGAGACACTGGAACAGTTTACCCAAAGAGGTTGTGGATACTCCCTCCCTGGACATGTTCAAGACCAAGTTAGATTGAGCTTTGGGCAACCTGATCTAGTGGAAGGTATCCCTGCCCATGGTGGGGGGGTAGGAACTAGGTGATCTTTAAGGTCCCTTCCAACCCGAACCATTCTATGATTCTGTGATTCTATGTTTTGGGACATTATCAGTGATCTTGCTTTCCATAAACTGGTCTACTTGGTTAATAATGTGAGTCCTATGAGCGCATGTAACAGCCACACAGCAGCAGGAAACACCGTGTATTTCTTGGGTGTGATCGTGGCAGAACAGTTCATGCTCACAGCAGTTAACAAGAACCCAATTAAAAATAAATTACTTGGTTACTGGAAGACACAATAAGTATGAGCATCCCTTCCTTAGTTTTTTTGTGTAGCCTCCTGTGAATGAGAAATCTTTCCATCTTGGAAAAACCTACTGCTTAAGAACAGATGTGAAGCCTATGATATGCATGGCCCCGTGTGCTAGGTGACAGCAAAAGCAGCTAAAACCACTTCTTCCAGTCAGTCTGGCTCTACATACTCTGGAACTTTTGTCAGCAAATTGAGCTCTCTCCCCCTTGCCCAGTGAAAAGAAGAGCACATGAGCACATGAGAATAACGTTAATGTAAACTGGTTAAAATATTCATTATTCTGTGGACAACATAGTGTACTTTACAGTTCACTCAGCCAAAAACATGCAAGAGCGAAGGTTTCCAACCCATCTTCACATCAAATTCACCTGTGGTTTTGTCCTTGACCATGGGTCTGAAATGCTCCCACAGCAAAAATACTATACAATACTTTCCTACTTTTCAGCTTCATTTCTGAAGTCACTGAACAAATGCATTTTTATACCTGTGCCACATTCAGGAGAAGAGGAATAACTTCTCATCTCTAATCTCCCTTTCCAAGTTTCCCATTGCTGTGGAAGGAAGACACTGCTCCTTCCCATGCACACAGGTCTCTAGGTGCATTATTAGCAGTATTAAATCAAGCCTCTTACCAGCTCCCAAGCTAAGTAAAGTAGGAGAAAAACCCTGCTTGAATAATTTTGCCAAGACACTTGGGGCTTGTATTACCAAGTCCCTGTATTTAGTTTTTCAGCATGTTTTTTCTGGAACTATACATATTTCTGTCTTCTTTTAAAGCAAGAGAGACAAGAAGTGCTCTGACAAGAAACACTTTTCAAACCACTTGCAAAAATTTTCTCTCACTCCTTTGTTAAGAATCTAATTAAACTGCCTGCTGCCTTAGTTCAGACTAAAAGGAAACTGCTTTCTTTCTTTCATGCAGAAAGTTTACATTAAAAGCCTCCTGAAGAAAGCTCTTGTTCCAGAGGTTAATAATTTGCCTAAAAACGTGCAAAGTAAATCCCTTTTACCCCAAGATAGCTAGTCCCACACTGTGGTAGGTACCCACCCAGTTTATGTGTCCCATGAACCTACACATTCGGGGAGAGGAGTAGGAAGCTGTGTTAGAAGTCTCCAGCTCCTTTCAGAGATACCTAAACGCAAGGACAAGACCTTAAGGTGGAGACTCCTGGCTTCGTAAAGGCTGGTCACCCCAGTCGTCCCATTTTGCTCAAAGCAAGTGTTCCTCTAGGGGTATGGGACTGTCCAGCTCAGCAAAGATCAGAAATGCTCCTTGTGCTGCCTTTCTGGGCGATGATGTTTCACCTCACAGATTATCTACTTATGGGGTGTCATCAAATGACTTTATCGTGCTCAAGATTGTGGCTTTGATATCTTCTGTTCCCTGATTCACATGAATGATTAAGAAAATTAGAGTGCTTCTGTCACTTGCTTTTTGGTTTCTGAGCCTTTGCTGGGGAGTCACAGGGTTACAGGGACTGAGGATTTACGACTCATGTTGCTGGGCTGCTGCTCCCTCCATTACGCTTTGTCAAGCTACAATAACAAACTTCTCCTGTCGTTCCCTTAGCCAAAGAACAAGATACATGTGAAATACCAAATTTTGAAGAATCTATCAGTCACGTATCATTCCTATTTGCAGTCAAATTCACTTAGCCAAGATATATAGATATATATTCTTTCCTCTCTTTGAACTCAGGCTAATTATTTAGTTGTTTGGGGTGTTGTTTTCCCCTTTCTTGATCACCTGAGAGAGGCCAAGAAGCAACATCTAAGAAGAAGTGGAAGCATGGCTATGGGACAGAAAGGCTGAGAGATCTGGGCACTGGTCTTCGTTGCACAAACTTTGGGTGCTGCTTGGAATGACATTGCATACACAAATGTGCCAATGCAGTCCAAGAGGGCTACTAAGGCCACTGGAGATGCTGCCAAAGACAGCAACATCTTGTGTAATAGTTTAATGATTAAAGCACTTGCCCAGGAGGCAGAAGTAGAAGAAACAAAACCCTCCTCAACCAGAGGGGTATTGAACACAGTACGATCAAAGAAGCAGCTGCATCTTCCCTGGAGTTTTTCCTAATTATTGGGCTCAGGACAAGACTGGGGTGAGGCTCAGCTCTTCCTTCCCCACTACTCAGTGGGGATCACTGAATGGAGATGTTTTCAGGAGTCTGAAGGGGGAAAAGCAACAAAGCACCTTCTTCTGTCCCCTGCGAGCAGGGTCCTTCTCAGGTGATGGAGGAGTGCTGGGCTTCTGCACTCCCCTGACAGCCCTGAGAGCAGAGCCCAGAAAACCCACTTTCTGGTGGCAGGGTCAGGCTCCTCTTGCTTCTGCTCTCCTTGGTGCTGTGTGCTGGCTGTGTGGGCAGATGGGGAGTGTGGCCCCATGTCAGAGAGCACTTTGGCTCTGAGGGCCAAGTAGCAGGGAGGATCTGCTGGCCTGCTCCATGGGCAAAGGCAGCTTTTTTGGAGGTCTCCATTCAAGACAGCACTCAGGGCCTCAGCCATGGTGGCCAGAGCACCCTGTTCTGCTGTTCTGGGTGAGGTCCCTGTTGGGGTATCTGGTGGTTTCCTGGTGGTCCCTACAGGGACAACACTTGTAAGGTTGTTCAAGTCCCAGGTCAAGTCTTCTCCCAGTCACAGGGGTAGCCTGGGAGGCACTTGCATCACTCCTGTGCTTGAGGATGGGAGCTCCTGTGATAATACTGCCTAGAATCATAAAATGGTGGAAAGGATCTCTGGAGATCATCTGTCCCAAACTGCTGTCTAAGATGGGCAACTTTTGCCTTGTTCAATAATAATTTCAGAAGCTCAAAAGTTAACATCTTTTGCTGATCCACCAGAATAAAAGAGTTTTAGAAAAAACTCTAGAGCCATGGTAAAATGACCACAGTGTACTTTATTTAATGATTTTGGTACCTTGTGTTGCAATAAAATAAAAAAAATCTACAAAATCCAAATATATAAAATTTTCAAGTTTTCCTTTTAAGTTTTACAAGAAAAATCAAGTTGTAACCAAGGAAATTTGTTAGTATGAAGCACTACTTTCAACTTCATTTCATCACAAATTGCAACTTACTTAACAGACCAAAAGAACTATGGTACTGCAGTACATCAAATACTTCACACACTGTGTTCTTTACTATAGCACATGTAACCTCTGCCGCGGGAGGCAGCGGTTTCTAGCCAATAAAGACACTCTTCACAATCTGAACTCTAAAGGAATGTTTGTATACATGGATTCAGAATATATATATTTACAGGAAGATTTCTTTTTTTTAATAACTATTTTGATTCTTCATTTTAAATAAAATACCAAATACATTTTTACAATGTTTACAAGTCAAAGCACAAGTTCTGCAATGATTATCATTCACCTCAAGTCACTGTGCTTGTACTGGGGGGATATCTACACTGTTCCATAAACACAAATGTGACCTTCCATCACTTTATTTCTGCAATGGTGACTAAGGAGTATAAGCACAGTAACAATTATTTTAGCACAATCAGTGTATAATGCAACAGTTTACAACAGAGAACTGAGAAACTATTGGTCCATTCTGTTCAATTTGCTGTTTAACTGCCAACTGTTACGTTAGTCTTTGTCACATAAATTGTGTACAAGAGAAGAGTTAAATAACACAACTTGAATAGGAAAGAGCACACATTTTTTAAGGCAAATTAATAAGCAGCTTATGGTGTTTTTTGTTAAACTGTACCCCAACAGAACCTAAAAATAAAATGTATGTTCTGCAACTGTCAACAATTATGTCTTGTTAAATTGATCTCCTCTATAAATTGATCAACATGGCTTTGAACCTGGTTATTCAAAATGGAAAGAACCCCCCCCTCAAATCCCCAAATATAGAAAGTGCATGACTTCATATGCGCCAAAACAAAACAAAAGGCAGCTGAGGTAGTTAGATGTAAAATGTATTTATGAAAAATAACTGAAAAACTAAACCCAGGACATATACAGTAAAAATCCACTTGTTTGGAATTAATTTCATATCATGCAACAACTTAAAGCAGGAAACTTTATGATTTCTGAAAAAAAAAAATTAGTAACAATAACATAGGAATCAACACAGAATATACTACTGGAATTTGAATTTCAAGTATTTGAGTCTATTTGCATGTGCATTTTTTTACAGACTTTTTATAGTATTAGGAAGTCATTTATTTTTTATCAGGCATCACATGAGATATGGTTGCCCTCTGGGACTGCAGCTCCTAGAAGGCAGAAATACACTGCAAGTGCCTGAAGATGCACCATCACGTGTGCCCAGAGGCACCACCATCTCTGCTTGGGTGAACTTCTACACACCCATCCTTCCCCAAGGCCACCTGAGAGTCACAGGGCCAGAGGTCCTGTGCCTATGTCTCCTGGGGACTGATTGGACAGATGTCCTGGGGGCCAACCTGGGATGTACCCACACATCTTGATCCATGCGGGATGTGCCCATGTGGTGGGGATCCCCCACATGATGTTCCTGTAGAGCCTGTGTGTACACACCCAGCCCAGGCATAGGCTCTGCATACTGAGCAGTCCCCAAAGAGAGGATCAGCCTCCACCTTGGACCACAGAGACACAGCTCCTCTTGGGCCTTCCTGCCTGCACCCAGCACCATTGCATTTCAGACCTCAGGTGACCTTTTCTCATCTGGAGAGAGGGATGATGTTCCTCCTCCTGCAGACAGGGCAGTCTCCAAGAAAGTGTTGGCTTGAGTCCACTCAGGATGAGCTGGGATTTGGGCTCATATCATGGTCCCAGAGCTCCAGCTAACAGCCCCTGGCACAGAGGCAGCCCCAGCTTTCCCTTCCATTCCTGCCTAGGAAGAGGAGCAGGCATTTTATTCTATCAAAATGCACAACTTGAGTACGCAGGTGCAATAAAAGACTTCAGGTTCTGGAATGAATTCCACAAAAAAAGCCTACTCCTAGGAGACAGACAAATTTGGAGATGTGCTCCTGTCCTCAGTAGCAACAACCTAATACATCCCATTACTGAATGTGCAATGTGCTGGCTCTTCTGACTCCTACTGTTAGATCCCACTACTGATGGTCACAACATGAGTACATGCAATTTGGTATCATGACTTCTTCACTAGACACGTGGCTTGAAGAAATCACAGCAGGGAGCATCATAAACTGAAATGGTTTTGGTGATTTGTTTTTTTTGATTGGCCTGTGAAAACATAGGTTTTGTACTTCTGAAGTGTGTGCATATGGTTTACATATAATTTATGAAAGAGAAAAATGTATTTGTGCCTTCTTTCAGTTTTGTTTTCTATCAAACAAGGAAATCCTGAAGTTCTTTTTTTTTTTTTTTTGCTTAATTTTACCTTTTTAAGCTCCTTGTATTTTGATTATGATCTTCAAAAGTTATGTGTGGTTTCGACCAACTTCATTTCTGGCAGCCTAAAATGAGGAGTCACTCATATTCAGAGTGTGCTGAATCTATGGTGGCAGAGCCACTGGTAATTGCCAATTGCACTTGCACATCCTGCATGCCGTGGTCTTTAATTTTTCTTGCTCTTGCCACAGAACTAAGTGGAAAACTAGAAAACTGGAGTGTAAGATTTCTTGGCATGGTGCAGTATTGCAGCTTTCCCCAAAATACTTGTCTGGGCAGGGAGGGAGTGGGGCTGTGAGAATCTCAGTTTCTCAGAGAAGTCAAGGCTTTATAGTTTTATGTAAACCTAAGCAGAAAAAGATATTCTGATTTTGATGGGGAGAGAAGTATTTTTCAGGCCTTATTTCATAAAACACAAAGATGCTAAAAGGCACACCTTTGAAATGGATGTAAAAACCTTTTTCTTCATGTGAAACAACAGTAAAGGCAATCCTTTGTTTTTCCCTATGCATATCAGTTTGCAAAGGACAGAAAACTACAAACTGCATCTCTGAGGACAGCACTGCACCAGCTAATAAACTTGTATGTGTTCATAGCAGTAACCTCCATGGCCTACGCATCCAGCTTGAGGTTTCAGTGTTTTGGCATTGTGGGTATTTGACATACGTAGGCGTCCTCTTCACCACATCATAACTTTTATTCGCCACCTTTTCTTTTCACAGAGGCACGCTACAAATAATACCCCCGAGTCTCAGTACTCACAGACAACATCTGCCCCAAGAAGAAGCAGTCCCTCTCCTCATCACCAGTTCAGCTGTGTCAGTGGTAGCCATTGGAGGAACTGGAAGAAAAGATGTACCTGCACCTGCATGATCCTCCCCTTGTGCCATCGAGGTGCCTCCACCCCCTTCCTGTGTGACCCAGCACTAAATACTGAGATGAGGTTTCTCAGGATCCAAATCCTAGATCCATTTTCAGGGGTTTCAGTGGTGAAGCATGGCAGGCAAGTATCATGGAGGGCTGGGGTGGCAGGCTAGCAGGGAAAGCAGGAGGACTCTTGCTTGAGCTTAGGGTAAAATTTCACCTCCTCAACTTGTCCAATTTTTCCCCTGCTGTCCTAGAGCCCAGTAACTTAGGCTTTATAGAGAGATGTAGATTTTTCTTGAAATTGAAATGTATCACTTAAAGGATACTTTTTGCAATAGAAAATATTAAGATATAATTAATATATTAAGTCATCTGAAAATTTAAACAGCTAATTTAATTTATCCTGCAATCTAGCCTGCTATCTTGGCCTCATCCAGTGACTAACAGAACTGGAAGACCTAGAAACGCTTTAGTATTGTTTCCAGTGGACTGTTTTTTGATACAAAGCCTGATATTCCTTCTGCAGACATTTTCATTGACTTAGCCTAATCGGTATTGGGTGCACAATGACTGACAGTTTCTCTTGATAGTAATGTTCAAGTGAGCTGTAAAATAGTTATTAAAGAGATTCCTTAAAAATAAATTTTACTTAGAGAGGCATTGTGAAATTTAAAAGCAAAATGCCCACATGCTTACTCCTGGGGCCTACTGGACTCCATTAAAGTCAAAAGAAAGTAATCCATTTGCTACGGTGGACCTTCAGGGAAGCCCTTTATGATTATAAACTGCCTGTAATCAAAGCAAATCCCAGTATAATAAACGCTTCTGTCCAGAGTGCTGGTGTAAGTATGACTTATTGACACGTTCACCACGCAGAATTTCTCTATCAGCCTTTTAAGAGTGTCTTTTGGTTTGTTTTTTTTTTTTTTTTTTTTTTTGCTTAGCTGTAGATCATTCAAGAAGGTTTTGTAAGCATGACTGTTATCAAGTCTGTATTTTAGGATCACTTGCCTCACATGAAGTTGCTTTGGAAGGCTCATCTGTTTTACTAATAGCCTAGAAACACTTTTGCACACATTTCCCAAAAAGAAATCAAATTCACCAGTCAATCTGAAAACAAACTTTGAGTTCTTTATTTCAAGAGATGAAGGGTGGAAGCACACAGAAATTAGTTAGCCTTATCTGAGTATACATTTTGCTGTAATGATTGGAGAATATGCTCTTTTTAATTACTATTGGGTTTATCAATAGTTTTTGTAGGAATCCATCCATTTGGAATGTCCAATGTGAATTAACTGACATGCTCCCTGCACATCGCAAATTTCAAGAGAACAATGTATACTGAGGAAGAACAATTAAAGTTGATTTTATTGTCTCTTTTTCTTTCCCTTTTTTTTTTTTTTTTTAATACAAGAAGATTACAGAGAGCTGCACAAAGTTTTAAAGCACAGCTGTACTCTGGAAAATTACTATAAAATCAGCATGGTAAGGAACCATGGTTATTGCGTCCCAGTGGGTACCATTTTCAATGCACTCAGCTTACAGTGAGAAGATGAGTCTCCCATTTGCTAGTGCTACGGGTCAAATCCAGAAGTCAAACTGGGTTTTGCATGGCTCTGCATCATAAGAAATAGCAATTGTTAAGTTAGCACTTGATTAAAGAGGAAGGTAAGCAAGCATGGAAAGAAGAACAGAGCCAGGTTCCACTGTTGAGACAGCCTTATGCATGGAATGGCACCTGCAGGAAAATAGTGATGCTCATTTGTTAGAATAAACATTAGCTTGTTAATAATACACAACTCAAAGAATAGACAGCAAAATATCTGTCCCCTCAAGTAGAACAAATTATGCAGGGGACAGTTTCTGCCCTTGAGAATCAAATGGAAATTGATTTAAAGGATCTGCAGTCCTGTTAAAGAACTGCAGTGGGATGGTGGGTCTTTGCTTGCTAATGCCATGTGATCTCCAGTTAGTGGCTGTTCTGGGAATCAGAAATAATCTCAGAAACAAAAGATAGCTATTTCTTGGTTGTTATAGGCATATAACAAATCTTTGGAATTATGAAGTAAGATCAGTTAAGCAGCAAAATATGACAACTATCTTTAAAAATGTTCCTGCTTTGCACTAGATAAAATTACTTCAGTATTTGCATCTTTAACTTGTTTTTCCTTCTCTAACCATAGAAATTATCTCAATAGCCAGGTGTTACGCAAAGGAATTTTTGAGTTTTATACTATGAGGTGAGAAAAGAAAGTCTGTCAGATAACCCGAGTGTTGTCTTCTCTCATTTGTGGGGTTTGCATATGAGACTCAAGCACAGAAGGAAAATGTAAGCAAAGAAAAAGATCGGAACAGTATCTAGTAAATTTTCCAAACTTGTTTGAGCGAATCTTTGAAGAAAACAGACCTGTCATGACATGCTACACTTAACAGATCATGCATGAGGCTATGGATGACTCCATAGTGATTTCTGCTGACATCAGGATGATACTGTTCTTGCTTCTAAACGAGCAAGAATTGATGATAACTTCTAATACACTGGAAAGTCCTTCAGCATTAGTTTCCATGATTAGCTGAATGACAGAATACCTGAGCATGGACAAATACTATGAGGGCTCACTTACTCTAAAGATTCACAGCTGTTCCCTAATTATAAAAAGGCTTCTACCACATAATCTACTGATCTTCATCTTCTCTATTTTTTTCCTGCTCTACACCTTTACAAGTGCACACCTCCTCGTGTATGTGCTCTTCAGCTGTGCATGAACAAGTTGATGTGAGGACTATTAGCACTAAAGGATCATGTACCTGCAGATCCACTATTTGCTTATGGATGTACTGCATGAGAAACTGAGAGCATGAGAAAATGCACAAGCACTTGAACAACACCAAGCCTATAATATTTCATATACAGAAAAGCCCATCTACTGAGCCATTTTAAACCTTATGTTTTCTGTGGAAGCCATTTGAGATTTATCCTCTGTAAAGAAAATAATAAAAAAACAGTTCTTTGATCTATAATATATTATAAAGATCTATGATTTCAAAATGTAACAATCACTGGCATAACAGCCATACAAAATCCTTGTCTCCCAGGCCTTAGTTTGAGACACCTTTGTATCTTATTGCTAATAAACAACTCCTGTCAATAGCAACGAAGTTATATCTAAGAAGTATCTTTCACTGTCTCCCTGTGTGTTCCAGTTAGTTTGTAACATATCTAGAATTTTCTCAGTCAACATCTTTCCTAGAGGAGAGAGTAATTGCACCATAAATAGTATTTTGGCATTAAGGTTTGTTGCTTTTTTTTTTTTTTTGCTGTTAAAAGACTCTGCTCCTCCCTTTATCCACTGAAACAGCAGGGGCAGCTTTTCCACAGTGTTTCACAAACATGTCTTAATCCTGACTAGAGGAATCATTTCTTTGCTTTCATGTGTTTTTGATCTCTGGCCTCCCTGCTAAGGTTACCAGTGGAGATGCTTCCACAATAAGACGTATGTACAGATTACTCATTGACGCACATACATGTGCACCCTGTGCAGATGGTCCGGAGGGGGCTGTGACAGCACCCTGCTTGAAAACTCTGTACCAGGAGGGGATACAGACAAGCTGTGAGCTCTTGCTGAGTCCCATGTTGCTGTGACTGTGTTCCTCCAAGTACCAGACTTAGGTTAAATATTAAACCACCCACTCATTCCCACTGATTTTTGTAAACTGCAAGTGTACTAACCTACATCCTTCCTGCTTATGAAAGGACTTAAATGCTTTGCTGATCACAAGCCTTTCTTTATTCAGAGATCAGGTTCGATATGGGCAATATTATATTTTTTTTTCCCTTTTGCTTCATGTCAAAGTAGCTAGAGTCCACCGGTGTGTTAAAAGCAATGAATAAAATATTTTCTCCACTCATTCACGCAGTTCTTAGTACTGTTGCTAAATGCAGTATGTGTTTTGTTACAGTCATTTCTCCAGGATAAACTGTTCCACAACCAAAAATGAATTTGCACTGCTGCTGGGTAGAATGACTTTTTGGTTAATAAGGAAATAGAGGACCAGAAGGAAATCTGGCCAGTTCTCCACTGACAGTAACTAGTGCTGTCTCAATCCCAGCAATCCTCTTTTAAATACAACTCCTTGCACGTACAAAACAAATCAAATAGATGAATGATTCATAAGATGAATGATGAAAGCTTAGCTAGGATGAATTTACTAATGTTGCATTTCTTCTAAATCTCTCTTTCCAGTGTGGGCACCATGCAGAACACAGCTAACAACGGCTTTCTTTTTTTCTCCCTAACTGATTAATGTTTGCTCACGGGAGCTTGATTACTGTATTACAAGTCACAAATTTGCAAGATTAAAAATGTCTGTTGAATTAATTAGCTGCAAATCAACCTAAGCAAAGCTTGACAAGTTCCAAGCTGTTCCAATAAAATAAAAAAGGAGGAATCGATAGCAGCCACAAATACATGACAATATGCTGGCACTTTGTGACTATAAATAGTGACAGCTGCCCTCTCTGCTGACAAAGGAAAATTTTTCATTGTCCATACAGTGTTGTTTAAAGGCTAAATTCTGCGCAGATTGGTGTGGCAGTCTCACTGATGGCTAAAGTATTCTCAGAGAAATATCTGCTGTGGGCTAGCCCGATAACCCAGGGGAAACTGGGGCTGGAAACAAACTGCCTACTTTGTCTTCCCTTTAAGCAAGAGTGAATGCCCACTAAGCTGGCACCGGGACCGATCCGCAGCATGTGCAGATGCTGGCCGACAGGAAGGGCTATGTGTGTCCCAAAATGGAAATGCAGGGAACGATGTTAGGAGTCATTAGTGACTACTTTTGAATTTTAGCTTCTGTAGCTACTGCTGTTGTCTGACCTAATCACTGCAACAATATATATCTGTCCATCAGTCAGATCCTGTTGGAAAGTCACTATATTTTTTAAACATTATCCTTAATGCCAAATGGTGACTTAGGTCAGGAACTCAAGACATATACCTGAAATTCAGTGCAGCAAGTGTCTTCACTGGCTAGTAATCTTTTCCTCAACTTCATAAAATTTAAAATGAATTCTTATCAAACATTGTCTAACAAACAATCTGGGATACACAGATAATAATGCAGAACACATACTGAAAAAAGCAGCAGTAGTTAAAATTTCAGAAATAGCTACTGTGTTTGCATGGTACATTTAAATTGACAAGGGTATTGTTTTCACATACATGCATTCGAAATTTATCTTCAGTACATAATCCATGAACTGGCAAATCTTTCCTGTATCAGGCAACCACATATGTGTTTGATAATACTCTAGTGTTCTTCAGTCAAAATTCAAGTAAACCATCCTAATTATTGCAGGCTATTTACTTCATAAACTACTGACATTAATAACTGATAGTCAGTGAAACAAATACAAACAACATTAAGTGAAACAAAGGTTTAATTGATCCCTTTGCTATTTGTCTATTTTTTCCTTGATTAACTAAATGTGCTAAATCCTTATTTATTTTGTACAAACCTTTTTTTTCTTTCCCACTCTATTCTTTTACCAAAATATTTAAGATAATGAAATAAAGCATTAGACATATTTTCTCCATGACTTTTCATTAAAGTACTGGCATAATACATTGCAAAGCTGTCTCTAATAATGACCGGAATGTGTTTTCCAATAATGTTCTTTTTTTGCAGTCATCACTTGATTATCTTTGATGATGATGCTCCTGATGCTTTTTTTTTTAGGCTTAGAATTTAAATGAACTATAAGATTAAATCCTAATAGAATCTCAGGACTCATTGTCATGTGTATACACACACACACATACACACACACATATATATATATATAGAAATGCATTTGATACTGTAATCTTGCTCCCAAATATGAGACATGACCCTACTATTTTTATCATGAGAAAAACAAACACTGTCATGAAGATTATTCTTTATAGCATGCTTCAAACTGTGGGCACTGAACTTCTTGCATTCACCATAACCTGGGCAATTTGCACACAACTGTGGCTCAAATGCACTGTCCAGAGAAACCCTGTCTGCACCATTTGCTTCACTACACAGCATAGAGCCTGTTTGCCCTTTGTTCAGCCCAAATTGATCTTTGTTTGGCAAAAAGAACTGGGGTCACAAAGGGAGTGCACCATGGGCTCAGGGAACTATGGATAAGCTGCATGGTGTAGCTCTGGTGCACACACAAAGTCTGCCTGAGCTCCAACGAGAAACCAGGTGAGCGTGGCCAGAGTAGCACACAGTGCATTAATAGACCTGATTCAAGGCAGTGCGTAGAGATTCAGGCTTTGTCACAGTGCTAACCATGTTCATACAGCTTTTGGTCAGGTTGGAAGGTGAGCAGAGTGATTTTGCATCTGCCCCACATTTTTACTGTAGACATTACTCTGGCTGGACACAGCAATGGCACTGGACATGTGCAACAACTTCAGAGTCCTCAACACTAAGGGGACCGAATACATCAAAATACTAGAAGTATGTTCACATTGCACAGGATAACCTTTATGTTTTCCACATAGAGGAAGAACAGCCTCAAAATAAGAGGGAGGGAGCATGCCCTTCTCCTCAGTAGTGTGCAGCCCTATAGCCTTCCCCTGAGAGATAGTAGCTAGAGATATGAATCATTGCTAGCTGAATTGATAACTGAGCCTGGTTCTCCCCTTGGTCTCTGATTACCACAAATCTACTGCTGGAAAAGCAGTCATGAGTGTTTCTGCGCAAAGCTCCATCTGATAGCACCCCAGAGGACTCAAGTCCTTCAGGTAAGATGGGCAGAAGAATACTTGCTCAGGAGGTCATGGCAGGCTTAGGTGGGAGATAGGAGCTGAGCTACTCTGTGCTGTGAAGACCGAGGTGCTTCTCACCAAGTCCAGGAGCCGAATTTTCGGTGCTTGGACGTCTAGCATAGAAAGTTCAGGAGCTCCTGGTTAGTGCAGTTTGGAGGATCACAGTATTAGCCTGAGGACCCTGATGTGTCTGCGCTGACCTCTGCATGTGTGCTGCAGCATGCCAGGTATCTGGTCCCCGTGTGCTGTGGCTTTTGTCCAGCCCATGCACGTTGTTTTCCTCTCTGTGGGCTCTTTGGTGCATGAAGTGGGGGAGAGATTGCTGGACTATGACCAGGCCTTGCCCTGAGCGGACTCATAGCACCCAAACACAGCCTACATCTTGCCTTAGCACTATGTCACCACTTTGACAGCTTTTCTAGACATTCAACTAGCAGCTTTTTTACCTCAAGGAAATAACTTATTGGTGAAATTCTGTTTTGCAGTACCTTTTACACACTAGGTGGCTGAATGGACACACCTATTTCACACTAGATATGCTTTTGTGAGGTTTAGTTCAGTGCAAAAAAGACCCAAACCCAACATTTTGTTAAAAGGATGTGGACTTTCCTACAGCAGAACAGATCTTGTGTAGAAAAGCCTGCTAGCATGCCTACAGCTAAAGCATGCTCAGAAGTAAGATCCAGAAGCAATTGCTTCCAAAGATATCCGAAATAAGACGCTGAAATCTATAGATACAAAAAATGTTTGTTTTCATAGCAGTCATGTCTTTCTTTCTATGAACGTAGCATCTAGTTACATTGACAAATCCATTACATTTTTATGTTTAACCCAACCATTCCTGGAAACAATGTTTTTGGCTACACTTTGAAGTTTCTTGGCTGTTTTTATTTTATGGTGCCTTGCATGTAGAAGTTTAGGTTTGATCTTTCTAATAGTTGGCCGCGTATCTCACAATTTCTTGTAAATCTCTGCCAATGAATACAGCATCCATAACTCTGTTGTAATTATACACAAGCTTCTCTTTTACCTCTCTAGCTCATGCAAATCACCCCATAAATGTGCCGAAGAGGACTTTTTCCTCAGCATCTTGCATATCTGTCCTCTTTGCTCCAGGATTCAGAGTAGGCAAATGTCTTACTAATGGGTATATAAGATCTTCTGACTAAGAATTAAATGCTAAGCATTCAGAACAAAATGTAAATACAGGAGCCAAGCTTACACATTTAGAAAAAGTTCCTTTTAATGAATGCACTGGTCAGCAATTGGCTTTTGTAAGGATCAGTGGAAATGACTGGTTTCAGAGATATTTTTCAAAGTCTCCTTAAAAGGATCACAAAACGGGAACTCGGTCAAAATGGGCATATTCTTAAATGTTTGAACTAAAAAAGAAAGAAGAAGAAATGTTTTGATTCATGCAGAGTTAGCACTAAGTTTAGAGTATGTATTTCTGGTTGAGCCAAGTGACATTCAGGCTCTTTGGTATGAAGCAGATCTCCAGCTGACTTAGTTAGGAGTTAGGAGGTGAAGGCTTTTACTACCGTGGTCTGAATTCATATAGTTATTCACTCAAGGCCAGGAGCCTGATTTTCTCATATTCATACCAGTGTAACAGTGAAGAAATCCCACCAAACACCCGCAGTGAGGTCACTACGTTAAAACAAATCGCCGCAGGGGACCCTTCATGTTAAAAAAGCTTTATAAATGATCTGTAGAACAGTGACACTATTCCCCTAACCCCCAAGGCATAACAAGGTCATCTTCGTCCCTCCTGTAATGAAACCCACTCATACCAGATGTGAGAAATCATCTCAGAAGCAGATCACTTGGCAATTTGTAGCCAAGTGAAAATGATGATGGAATTTGTTTCAAAAAAATCACTATATGTGAACGGCAGTAATCTGTTGAGGGATTTTTTAATTTTCAGATTTAAAAGAAGCTGTTCTCATTTTGCACTTTATCTGTTTTACCAGAGTAAAGAGGAATGGATTCAATGCCGCAATGAAAAGACATAATTCTATAAACAGTCAAGGAGGATTTCATAACATAACATCTCTGGTATATAAATGGCTGTTTGCCATTTACACCATTTGGCTTTCTGCTGAGAGCATGGGCTTCATGCGAGCTAGTCTAATTGCTACAATTAGCAAAATTAAATGGCTTATTGTGTATTTAGACAATTCTTCCCACATTCTTCATTGTTACACTACAGAATTAGTAATTACAGTGTTGGGCTTGTAAATTCATGGACACGTGTTGTGATTATTTTCATCACGCACTTCTTGTAGGGGCTCAACTTAAATAAGCTTGTTTAGAGGGATGCACAAATGCAATTTACTCTGCTTCCCACCATGCACAGGAGCAAGAGAGGCAGCAGTAGGACCCCAGCAACCTGCTGAAGCTTTTTCCTTGGCATTGTGCAGGCAGTGCAGGGCGCGCAGAGTAAATCAGAGCATCTCAGTCACTCCGGATTGGACAACTTCAGGGACAGAGCAGAGAAAGGGCAGTGGCTTTGGAAACTGAATCACTGACAGAGCCAACTAAAACTCAATACAGTGCCACTTTTAATGCTCTTAGTTGTATGATCAAATCACAAACAGTTCAAAATTGTTTAGTTTGGGTTCTAAAAAAACCAAAAGGCTAATTGTGAAAAGTAAATGAATATATTGTGTGATTAGGAGTCCCTTTCCAAATAAAGCAGCACTTGTACTTTTAGTACTGCTCATGAATTGCTCTTTTAGGAAGATAATGATATATTGGCAAGACTATCATATGTTTTAAATGAATTTGGGTTTAATAGCTATTCACCACATATTAAAAACTGCAGCTCCAATAAAATTTTAATTTACCTCCTCTGTTTAAAAGTTTACAAAATCAGGCAGCTGAGGCCTAGCATTTAATTTTAGAAGGAAAATTTTCTACAATGTGATAGAAATTAATTAATAGAAGATTTGTTGATTTGCCAATGAAAATATTGTTTATGTGCCATCAAGCCCATATAACCCAAACACAGAAACATATTTAAATTGACATAAACAAAAGTGGAAACAAGTTTTTTCATTATTAAATCTGCAGGAAAAAAGTATTGCACATATTTTCAAATAATTTTTTCTTTTAAAATAAGTATCCTATTATAGAACAAATAACTTTTAAAATATGACAAAATGTTTATCTTACATTTTCTTATAAGTTTTCTGAATGACTATAGGTATGCATTACCTCTCCTTTATCTAATTAGAGCAGTGGATACTAGTTAAATTGTCTTTTCTGTAACATACAAATCCACAACTCTCAAAATTTTAGGACCAAGACTTTAACCAGATAAATTACATTAATTCTGCCGGAAAATTTTCTTGGTTCATCAGAACAATGCTTACATAATTCTTACTTCTAACAAAGAGATGTGATTGCTTTTCTTTTCCAGAATATAATTACGATTTTTTATTTTCCTGTATTCTGGAATGAAATTTAAAAGACCTGATTTTTTCATTATTTCAAAAGCAGAAGTTAATTTTTTTTACAATTCTTTTTTTTTTTTTGCTATTGCTGTCTTAATTGAACTTTATTGATTTTAAAACTGTCTGTGGTAAAAAGAATAGTGCATATTGATTGTTAACTGTCCATAAGGCCATCATGGAATTTCAGCGTGGACTACGTTTAATCTTTACAATTTCTATAAAAAGTTCTTACAGCTTTTAATGCGACTATTCACAGCAATGCAAATTAAGAAACTGCGTAGTCATCTGAGCGTTAAGATTTCAATGGCCACCCTGTTCTTCAGTGTGAGTATCACTGACGTTACGAATGTAACAGAGCAAGATTTTGGAGAACAAATTTTGACTCAGTGTAAAATGTCTTCTCCCCCTTCTTCAAACAGCTGGATTGAATTCTGAAGACAAGGTGTGTATACGTACTGCCATGTGCACTCAGACCCTGCAGTAGTTTGCTTAAGATAAACATTTTTACAAACAGTATTAAAAAAATCAAAAATGCTGGGAAAGTAAAAAAAGTAAATGGATAAATAACACCTCTGTGTCCTTCCTTCCAAAACCAAACAAGAGAAAATCAAATAAACTCACCTCAAACCTTCTTCAGAAACCTTGAAATGCAAGCACTGGTCCAGACCGTAACCCTTTAAATTCCGTACGAAGCAATGTTTCTTCAATTCTGTAAGCCCTGACCAAAGGGCTTACAGCTCTGAGGAAGAGCAAGACAGGATGAGAGGGACATCAGAAGAGGCCAAGCCTCGCTGACAGCTGCGATGCTGCCCCTCTCCCCAGGAGGTGCTGGTGGGAGGCAAGAGCTCAAGACTGTTGCCCGCTGTGCCTCACTTCTGCTAAAATTTCTGAGTTTGTAAAGCAGCAGCAAACACATCAAACTATTTCCAAAAAAACCCCTCACATCTTGGATTACAAAGTTTACTATTTGCCTTGTTTGTAAAGAAAAATGGCAATTTCCTTGTGTGAACTAAGCATTTGATTCTGGAGTGAAGGCTTTACCGAATTTGATGGGACAAAGGACTTAATCCCAAAATCGTTTTTTTTTTAGAAGTTCTTGCAGTGGTATATTTTCTGAAAAAATATGAGTGCTTTTCTCAGAAAAATCAGCTATATCTCCATGGAGGGAAGGGCAATCAGAGCTTCAAGTTTGGACTATCAAAGAAATACTTTATTTAAAAAATTAGTATAGAGGCAGACAGCCACTGCTTAATTTGAAAATACCTAAGAAATCCTTGAAGCATGGGTGTTTTCTAACCTATGTAAAGTTCCCTCTGCCTTGCAGATTCCTGCACTTTCACAGATGTTTTGTTTTGAGGAACTCGTCCCAGCAAAGAACAACAGGTATTGAACATTTCACTAATAAAAAAAGTCAACATTAAAAATGGCTAATTGAATGCATACAAATAAACATAGGCTGTGTAACCTCGGCCATTTCATAGTACAAATATTAATAATAGGAAAAGACTGAAATTTACCCAGCAGCATATACAGCAGTGACTACACAGGATATACCTGACAGTGAAGATTACACCACCATTCATCAGGTCTTCTCCATCCTGACAATGCCATTTACAACACTAACTCTTCAGTTCTGTTTTGCTCTCCTAAAACGGATGGAAATAGTTATAGCAAATTGTTTCTTATGGAATCGCTTGGTGTCTTTACAAGCCACTTTTACACTTGAAGCAGGATCCACAATTTATAGAGTATTCTAAAAGTACCCATGTAGGCTTTCATATAGCATTACACTGCAAAACAAATCCATAACGTGTGAAAACCAGGTTTATATCAACCTGCAGAAGCCAGTTGATAAAATTCATGGACCAATTCTTAAAATCTAAGCTATAAAGAGAATGAAATGTATTAAAAGATTTGAGGTTTATAAAAAGTAACCTTTTTATACCATATTTTTACTTTACAAAAATATTGAAATAATTCATGAGTTTTTCACTCTGCACCGGCTTTAAAAAAAATACTATCAAATTTTGACTTGCACCTTTAATGCATCTGAAAGCACCATCAGGGGATACTTTTAACATAAAGGAGGATACCATTGACTAGATTTAGGGAGGTATTTCAAACCCAAAAGCTTGCAGAAAAAGCACTCTATTACAAGAGATTCAATGTAATTTTTAGACATATCTGAACACAAGTCTTGAACAGGCAGAAGAGGGTCTTCCACTTAACTTGCTTATATTATACTTCAGTGAATATACTTACTAAGAGGTGACTGAAAGCCTTTAAAAGACATCACTTTCACCTTGGGTGGGAAAAATCAGAGCTGTCTCTACACGTTGAGAACTTGAATGGTCTTTCCTGCTTCTTGTTCTGGTAGGGCTCGTGCCACTTGTTATCTGTCCCTCAGGCAATATCAACCTTGCAGTTACACAATGTTTGGCACTAGAAGGGTATGGCATGTCACAGTCTCTTGTCACCCCTGCATACATTCACACACTGAATCATGCATTCTCAGTCCTGAAACAGAGAAATTTCAGTGTGTTCATCTCCTCGTAGTTTCTTCCAAAATATCTGAATGGGGTCCTCCAAAACGTTTAGAATAAGAAAACTATACTTCCCTGTTCTTTTACATATATATCTTTTTTTTTTTTTTTTTTTTTTGCAAATTGAACACTGAATCATGATTATCATTTAATTTACATCACTACGAGTTAGAGCTCCTTATTTCTCCTGAAAACCATAAGTGAGCTGCATAGGATTTCTGTTGAAAGTAATGTAAAGAACTTAAATTGCATTTTAAAAGAGTTTGAAATTCCACAAAAAACAAACAGTTCTGGTAGTATTAATGTTTATGACCTAATTAATCAGAATTTAGTTTTTATTTCATTGACAGCTTTACAAACATGACAATGTATGTTTTTAATTAAGAACTATTTTGCAAACCTATTCTAACTGGAATGGTTGATTTATGGGAGTGTTGAAGACTACTATGCTCCTATTTTTTCCCCAGAAAACAGTTTTCATAACAGCAACACTGTGTGCTACAGTTTTGTTATGTTTGAAAAGGTTTTGTTTGGGTTTTTTTGCCATTGATTATGCAAATATCAGTTTCTAAAATGCACTACTGGCTAAAGTTGAAAGCTCTGGTCAGAGCCTTCCTATTGGTTTGATTGTAAGTACTGTGCAGTCAGAGTTTCACAGCAGCAAGGAGTCGTGGGTGCGTTTCCCCAGCTGAAGTAACTGATCTGTATGTGTGGGTCAGGGTTTGTTTTTTTATGAGGTTTTCAGGTGATGCTGCTGTTATCAGTGTCCTGCAGACAGACTGCACACAGTGGATCAAATGATAATCATGATGATAGCCAGACTAAGAACACTACAGCTTGCTGCTCTACTTGTAGTACACAGTTTAGTTAGTCCTACAGCCCTACTGTCAACCCTTAATTTGGACTGTAACATTGGAGCTTCTTCAAGCTGTGTTTTTTTTTGTTTATAATGTGGTTTCATATTCCAAGCGCTCCTGGATAAGGGCATCATCTTTATACTGTAGCCGTGGAGGAGCAGGGGAACATTCAAATGCTAAGATCGCCTTCCTCAGGCTCCTGTCCAACACGTGTCTCTCCCACGCTGGGTACCTGTTCCTGAACAGATCGATTTTAATGACAGACTCCTCAATCCTTGGTGGCCGGGATGAAGGTGTGGATGGTGCGGTGGGTCTCACCTGAAACACAGGTACACACCCATCCCTCTCAGCGAATTTTTGATCCCGCTCGCTTGTGACACTCCGGTTGTTGGAGATGGATCGTAGAGTGTTTGTTGCCACTTCTGGGGGCAGGGTGAAGGCAGTGGCAGGGTCCTCACAAGCACAGCTTGGCGACTGCCCAAACCTTGGTCCGTTGGGGTGAAAGAAGGCATAGTACATTAGCATAAAAACAATGCCTGTTAAAAAGCTGCTGAACACTACACACAGTGCTGGTATGGCAAATGCATCAGAGATTGGTGGGGCCTTGTACAGATACCAGAGAGCACTCAAGGCGGTGTTTTCTAAAAGGATGACAAAATAGTAAATGAAAAGCCTACAGCGTGTCCTTCCTTCCTTGACATTGAACCAGCTGAAGATATAGATTATCCCAACAACCATGTCGAAAACTATCTCCTCCCATTTAGTGATGCAAAACTCTGTCTCGCAGTGGACGATCCAGAAGGTCATGATGCACCAGTGCAGCACAATGAAGATCCCAAAGTACAGCTGGAAAACCGAGGCAAACAGAGCAAAAGTAATGACCCTTGCTGCAATTGTGAAGAAATGCCAGCAAAATTGGATTATAACAGCCATATAACTGATGGGTTTCTTGTCATCACGGGAGTCACGGAGGGCCTTTTGGTAGGAAGCCAAAGCCCAAGCCAGGGACACGAGAGATGCTGCAGCAGTAAGACCTAGGAGAAAACAGGAGATGCAGTTAAGGTATAATTAGTATTGGTTGAATCTGGTGATATCCTTGCTGTTTTAAATGCGTTCTCCACCACTGACATAATAAAATCTTCTTTAGTGCAGCCAGCATTGAGAAATGAAGCTCTACTGCTGCAATTTCATTGCCCTTACAGTCTTGGATACACACAAAGAGGAGTAGCTATCAAACTACACTCTGAAATGCTTCTCCAGCAATTTTATGTTTGAAACTAATTCATTAATTCACAACTTTGAGCAAGTTGGGAATAGGTGTCTCTGCCATCTCTGTGATTTAACAGGATGTACTGTTGTTGTGTTAAATGAAAGAACATGAATTTTCTGATTTTGATAAGTCATTAAAGAAGCCTAATATAAAGCAACCAAGTCTTCCTAATTAAAATCCCAGCATCATATACATATAAACTAAATCAATGACAATGTGAGCATAAATCTACATTTTAAAAATAAATGAATGTAACTCTTGTTACACCAAAATTTAAGCTAACTGCCTTACTCTTCCTGAGGGAAAAGTGTTGCCTATTTTGATATTTCCATCACTTTTAAACTGAATTTTAATAAGTAGAATATCTCAAAACTTTTTCTTCCAGTTGAAAATTAAATTAATTTTAGAAATGTTGGAATTTTCTACTGAATTAAAATTCTGAGTATAGATGCTCCTAAAGTAGGGAATTATGACTTAATGCTCATATAGCCATTCTATCTCCCATATATCAAAGAATTGCCTATTTATAAGGACCTGAACTATAATATTGCTGGAAAACCTGTCAAATATTTTTCACAAAAACTATTTAATATAAAATTATTTCTCATGAGATCATCAAACATTATTTTTGTGCAAATAATTCCTATTCACTTGAAAATACAAAACTGTAAAAAAAATTTAAAAAAACCCTTTCTATGCTTATTGTGAATGTGTATTATTCTTTTTTCCTCAAGTGAGTTTGATTGTGGTCTGTAGGTAAACTTAAAAATAAAGTTGCTTTGCAAATGAATCTAATTTTTAAACTAATCTGTTATTTCCATACACCACCAGAAAATTCCCATTTAAGAGGTCATATAGTTCATCATAATTATTCAAATGCTTAACACTTACATAGCATTCTGTTAGAAATCTTCTTTACTAGAAGATTAATTTTTATTTATTTATGACTCTTATCAAGCTGCTTTGGATGGAAATGGGAATTAAATTGAAATGCAGAAACCCAGACTTTCAAGTGTATTTATTATTTAAATAAAATTGCAATAGGTGGGTTGTATACAGAGGTAAAATGTAGCAAACATTTTATGCTTAAAACTGGTTTATTACCAAAGTAAATTTTATATACAGTTAATGAATGAATTCATAAGTCTCATCATCCCAGGCTGAGAATATATTTATAGGCCATTTAAAGATAATGATGCTTCAGCTTACTCTATTTCTAAGCAGTTTCTTAACTTTGAACTAGTTATTGAAGTAAAGCAAACTGAAATGATGAAAACATTTATTTTTTCTGCTGTTAAAACCTGTTTAATCATTTCAACAACCTTTGGTTCTGGATGCATAGACAGTATTTTTCTTCCCTGACCAATGGCTTTCTTTAGCACTTAATCATGAAAAAAATATTACTTAAATATAAATTTTATGCAAATTTGTTAATACAGAGTGGTAAATTTAAGCCTAAATACATGCTGCTATTCACTTTTGAAAAAAAGAGTTTATTTTAAAACAGAAAAATGTAAGTTATGGAAATAAAACCTGATCTGGTAGGAAAAAAAATCTATTTAAGCAATCCATGTGGCTTAACACACTAAGATTTTCCTCGGGAAGTAGTACAGAGGGATTTATTGCTTTCAGAAGGGAATGTGTTTGCCATGGTTTCTCCCTCAGTCACTGGCAGGGTGCTAATTATGTTGTGAGCTCCCATGAATCCATGAATTTAAAAAATCTTTATTTTAAAAACGAAAGTAATAATAAAGAATCAGCAGAAATATAGGACAAACTCAGGATTCCAGGGAGAATTTTTAATAAAACTTCAGCATTTTTCTTCCCACGCAGATGCCTGGATGCCAAAACAACAATGTTACTTCTGTAATCCTCCTTCACAGAGAGAATAAACTATCATCAATGAAGACAGGAAGGAGTCATGGTATAAATTGCTATTTTCATTTCTGACATGTATATTTGCTTTTCACGCTTGGCTGCCTTTCAGTGACCATTATCTCTGGAGACAACATTAACAGCTGAAAACGTAAGTTCTTGTTTTCCTGTAGGAATGTTTTAAGTATTGAAAAAACACAGTTCATTTCCCTTATGAAATGAAAAGTTTGAAAAGGTAGATGAATAAGATAAAGGATAAGAGAATCTTTCAATACAAATGAACCACTCTGAACAAGAGCTCAAAAATAGCATTATCAGCATAGGAAAGAATAATGTGAGAGAGAAATCCATATATTTTCTTTGCAAATCTAACTTTAATGACCCCACACACTCACCCAGAGGTTTGTAGAGATATCATCAGTTTTGCATTAGGAGGTGTAAAACTATTCAATAATGCACACAGAATGTTCCAAATAAAATGTTAAAATTCATAGGTATTTCCAATGTTCTAATGCTAATTAATTCATAGTCATTTTCTGGGACAGAAAGAAGCAAGTACAATAGCAATGTAATTCTGTTATTTAAAGAGTCATTAATAGAGAAACATCCTTTGCTTTTACAGAACAAACTCAGGGATACTAGCATACAGGAGAGAAAATGAGACAAGGGGATGTTCAAAAGGAAAGAACTGCCA
Source organism: Strix uralensis (assembly GCF_047716275.1). NCBI lineage: Eukaryota > Metazoa > Chordata > Aves > Strigiformes > Strigidae > Strix > Strix uralensis. The sequence continues at coordinate 132,113,286 of NC_133972.1, read as the reverse complement.
GTTAAAATATTATGTATCTACTCTTGTGCTGTTGGCAATGGTGTTAGGGATACAGAATTAAGATAAGGCTAAATGCTTCATGAGCACCATCCATTCTTCTTTATTGATGAGATCAAGCACTAAAGAATTATTAAAAGTATAATTAATAATGAGAACAATAATGTAAAAGTGGTGCAAATGGCAGTTTGCTAATAAATGTCACTATATAAATAATTCACTGGGAAGGGTTAGAGATAAAGTGAATTATTGTAGCACTGAATGGCTAATACATTAATTAGAACATATTGATGCATTTGGTGAGTATGTGTTCATATAAACCTCTTTGTCCCTATTTCAAAATAAGAACGAAAATAAATTTCTATTACTGTCAAAACAAAACTTCAAAGGCACTAACATGGCACCAGGAAAAAAGGATGTCCTATAGACCTAATAATTTGTAACAATGCAGGTGGTTTAACTTCCACAGTCAGGAAGGCTTATTTGACATTCAGAAATGAACAGATAAGATTGGACTGTGATCTGCTCATGAAGAACAAGAACCAACTTTCCTGCTTGTTCAGCTGCAGCCTCCACACTCTCTTTGGGCACTGCAGCAGCTTTCTGGTGTATTTGAGAGTGTTGTATATCAGAGTCTTGTATTTGGGGTCTTGATCTTGGAAATTAAGATTAACTAGCCATTTTCAGTGAATATATACTCAATAAGCTATATGCTCATCTGTTACAGACTGTTAAAAGCCCAGGAAAGCAGGAATTCTGTAAAATGGCCTTGGGAAACATGAAAGCACGTTCACCTTCAAATTTTTTCCACGGTATATGATTTGGTCTATAAAGTTCTGCACTGAAGAGGAAAGAAATACAGACTTTGCACAGGAAAAAGATCATTTTACATATTGCATCAGGCAAATGATGCTTTTGTTTGTTTCTGAAATGGACACCTGAAAAATTCTGAATAACAAGTAGTGGGGAGTGTACCTACCCACTTCCAGCCTTTGTAGCTTAGTCCACTGACAGTAGTCTCAATGATGAGACTAGCCAATAATGCGTTGTATCAGGACAACTTTCTGTCAGGAACTAATTAGAATCTGTTCTGAGTGAAAAAGAAAATTTAGCCTCTTTTATTCTGTTAATGGTTTGCTTTACTCAATTATATTATTTTATAAAGGAATGACAACTTTATAATTACAGATGAGTTTCAGATGTCCTTAAGACATCCTTCCTGTCTGAAAACAAAAACCAGAATTGTCTTGGTTGAATTACAATTTTTTCTTTCCCTTGAAATGATTAATTTCTCCATATATGAGATATTATTGCATAGAGTGTGGCATATCTGTACTGGTACTTTAAATATAATACTCAATACACTGTGAGGAGCTACAGCTCTTTAAAGACAAGATAAAAACACACAAATATGACTTTCACAAGTGAAAAGAAACATATATGAGGGAAAAGAGAATGTATAGAGAGATGGATACATTCACAAATCTAATATTATTTCAGGGAAGCAAGCTCAAATAGCTACAGGAAAGCCAATGAAGTTCTCCTCAACAGCATTTGTGAGAAAACTGACTCAAATGTTTTGTTCATGAGTAATCCACGAATATTTATAGATTTGCTCACACAGATAAGGGTTGTACATATTACATCTCTGCTTGGCAATTCACAACTTAATTGTATCCTGCTGGTACCTCTGCCTTTTCATTATGGTTCTCCCATTTTATTTAACTTTGGGGAAAGCATTTTATTGCCTAAGCAGCATATAGGATTTACTAGTTTGTATTTTTCTCTCACTCCCACAATGTAATCTTTAGACTGGGATATAACTGAAAAAAATATGTGTCTCATTCTCACACTAATTTTATATTACTCCTGATCTGTACTTGAGAGAGTAAAGGCATATTTAGGTCCATAAACTATTTTTTCTCTAATCACATCAGTTCATAAATCCTATATAAAATAAGTACATCTCAGGTCAGCTGGAAACCCTACAAATGAATGAACTGATCAGAGAAAGTGCTCCTTGACATTCAACCTGATTTCAGAAATCAAACTCCTGCCAAGGCTTCTGTCTCTGCTTCATCCTCCATTTTAAACTTGTACTCATCTCACCATTTCCAGGAGTAAATTCATGTGAAAGCAGGAATACCAAATGCAGCAGGACATCTGGGCATGAAGACATTGCCTGGGCTCTGGGACCATGCAACATCTTTCAAGGAAGCTTATTTTTATGAGTTTCCTACTCAGCTGGAGAAGTGACATTATACGCATCCAAGCTTCCAGGTGCTTCTCTGAACGAAAGCCAAGGACCTCTAACATTCATAGTCCCCCTTAAGGCCTTAATGCTGTAGGAAACGGTATATCATGGCTGCATCCCTCCAGCTTCAGAAAATGGCTTGCTATATTTACACAGCTTTTGCCATGCTGCTCTGCAATTATAGCCACAAGCTTGATGTTCATGTGGAGGCCTTGCAGGCAGCTTGGTAATAGTCTGTGGGTTTCTGCACTAATTCTTTTATTCTCATACACTAGTATGGCAATTCATACTGTGCTTCCACACCCAATTTAGCACACAGGATGCTTTGCATGCTTCAGGGGCAGCTTTTGATCATATCAGGGACTGTGTGTCCAGGTTCTCAGTATGTGTTTCATGCTCATGGGTCTCATTCCCTGACCAACACTGAGAGGTGAAACCTAAAGATGAAACAACATAAACTCTTGCCCTCACCTGGGTTATTTCCTTCCTCAGATGTAGTATGCTGGGGTAAGCTGTAGCACTGTAATGAAGTATCTGTACTGGAATCCTTCCTTAGGTGTCTGTCATCAGGTTTCGTAGTCAGGGACATTTCACGTATAAGGATCCTCGCCGACAGAGTCTTTGCTGGCACATTTCTTTTTTCAGAAGAGGGAAGCACCACTAATTTAGTGTATGCAGCCAGGTCCAACCCCCTAAAATATGCTGTATGCTGATCTTAACATATCTTTCTGTACTCAAAGGTTTGTGGCCTTGTTGTTCAGGGTCATTCTCCATAAACATGTTGCCAAGATAATCCTATTACTTTCCCACATCAGCAAGTTTGTCCTACATTAGCTGTCCTAAATCATAGTCAAAGGTTTTCTATGCAATTGAAACAAGCTCCCTGAGATCAGAAAGGGACTGTTTTCTTCTTTCTTAGGGGCCAATAGATCTGATCATGCCCAGATAGAAAAAGCACCTCACTGAAATATTCCACTTCTGTAGTTTTGCTTAGACTGTTCGTTACCCCCAAACAGGGGAGTGTCTGAGGACGTATCTCTTGAGGTCCATATTTCCAGTGTTTGCCACAGGCTGCATTCGCAACTGGGGATGTTCAAGGCAATATAGACAGTTTCATCAGCGCCTCTGTCAACATTTGGCTTAACTTTCTCCCACTGTGTACTGGGGTGGGGTAATGCAGGTTAAGGGATGACAAGAACTCTTCCTTGTTGAAATGTAAGTCAGATTTATGCCTGATGCTAAGTGTTGCTTAGAGAACATGCTAGCATATTTAGGAATAATTTCTCCCATGATTCCTTTCAGTTGCTTTCTATAGATACTTCTAGTGAGGCAGCTTCTAGCTGTTTCTTTACTCTGGTTCTCCACTACAATTTACCTTTGCCCTGGAAGTCTAGAAACATTATACATATTAAATGTTACTTTCAACCTTACTCATTCTACCTACTCCTAAATTTTTTCCAGTGGTGGTTTGGACTCTGTGTAGAGGACCAAAGTCAACTTACAAAAGTTTGTACATATTAGGGCCTGTACCAGACACCTGTGTAATGATTTGCCTCTTGCTGCACTCAAATTCATATCCACCCTAGCAAATCTATCTGTTAGACATATTGTCAAGATGCTTCTGCTGAGCAGCAACCCTGGTCATGGCTTTAAACAGGTCTATAGCTGCATGATGCTCGTAATTTTATTTCAAGCTAACATCAAGAACAGTTTCCTTTGCCTCTCCCTGAAATCCAAATGAAGTCTTTTACACAGATTTTGTTGTTAGTATCTCAGCAATTCTTCTGGAAACTTTTGGAAACTACGAATAAAATCAACTTAGCATGCAGAGACCACAAGACCCATGGAAGTTGGACCTCTCCTGTCCTTCAAGAGTTCAGTCAGTAACTCAGGCCTCTCTTTCTTCACAGATAGCTAATGATGAAAGGGTTTTAGGGCATGCAATCAAAAGCTCTGCTACCTTCTCATCAATCTGTAAAAGTAATTGACTCTTTAAGATACTTGAACTGAAGTCACACTGCCAGAATATGCTAGCTAAGGCCAGTTACTAGCTGAGTGAGCATCCTGGGTGATCTCTTCTCCTCCCTCACAAGTACATTTACTAATATTTGTTAGTTTGTTGTTCTACTAAATATGTGTTATATTTATAAATTACAATCCAGAGTCCTGCCGTGTGGATCCTCTATATCCTCTCTCAAGCAGATGAATGTTGATACTCCTCAGTGGGATGGGGAGGAGAATTGGAAAAAAACTCATGGGTTGAGATAAGAACAGTTTAATAATTGAAATAAAAATATAATAATAATAATAATAGCAACAAAAAGGAAGATAACAAAAAGAGAGAGAAATAAAAACCCAAGAAAGACAAGTGATGCACAATGCTATTTCTCACCACCCACTGACTGATGCCTAGCCAGTTCCCCAGCAATGATCGGCCACCTCCCAGACAACCCCCCCCCCCCCCCAGTTTATATACTGAGCATGATGTCCTATGGTATGGAATATCCCTTTGGCTAGTTCAGGTCAGCTGTCCTGTCTATGCTCCCTCCCAGCTTCATGCACATCTCCTCACTGGCAGAGCATGGGATACTGAGAAGTCCTTGACTTAGAATAAGCGCTACTTATCAACAACCAAAACATCAGTGTATTATCAACATTATTCTCATACTAAATTCAAAACACAGCACTGTATCAGCTACTAGGAAGAAAATTATCGCAGTTGAAACCAGGACACCACTAATCAAGTCCAGTCCTTCACAAGCAGTGACAACTGTCAGGTACTCATGTATGTCATGTAGTCTGTATGCTGCCAGGCTTGGCAAGACAGCATGAGATCATTCCTCCTGTTAGGAAGCTAAACTTAGACTTCTGTACTTTCACAGCTAGACTCCTTGCCTGTTAGGTAATTTTGTATCTTTATATTCCAGTGAAGTATGTGCAGCATAAACATACCCACTGACTCCAGGCTCATTTCCATGATTTGTACGTTTCTTGGCAAAAAGTGCTTTTGATGTCTTGAGGTTGCGTCAAGGAGCTTACAGTAATCAAGGGATTAGCTGGAGACTGCAGCAACCCTAAGCAGAACAAAACCCCTGCCATTACCTCTTGAGGAGAAACAACATCATAAGATAATGCTAAACTAAAGATAGGGCACCATCTATGGGAGAAGGCTCCACCTGCAGTGCTTGGTCCAATGCGCTGCACATATGAACACCCTCCACAGACAACAGCAGAAGAAGTAGCACTTCAACTTGCTGCCCAACAGGAGAAAGAGAAAAAGATGTAGCCTACTAGACAGATAAAAAATCCTGTTAAAACATAAGATTTGAGGAAACGCCTTTGTGATTTTATTTTTATTTATCACATTTCTGTGATTTTATCTTTATTCTTCTGTTGAGCTTTTATATGCTTTTGCAACGTCTGGACAAAATTTATCTTCGTATATTTCACTGATTCGGAGGAACACAGATTTTCACTCCATGGCTGCTAACAAGAGCAACTGGAATTCTTTTATTGAAAACACTCTGGAAAAATATTCATCAAGTGAAAAGAAAATATGTACATGGTAAATGCCATTTAGATGATTTCAGTCTTTTATGAAAACAAAATATGTTTTTACTTCAGGAATATGCAAATATTTTTTTTAAAAAAGACATTGTACTCAGCCTACAACAGTGTGCAAGTATGAACAGGGAGAAAATTAGTATTTGTTTCTTTCACACAGTCACTGTGGTCACCCATCCCAAGGTCTGTATGCCGTCCCTCCCAGCTCACCGGGCGGTGGCCTGCCAGGCCCTGGCAGCTAGCTCGGGGTCACTGCGGGTACACACTGAGCCCGCACATCAGCAGATGACAGGAAAGAAAAACTTCAGAAGAACAGCTCTCAGAGCAACAATACAAAAGCCAGAACAAAACCAGTATGTGATTTGGAAACTAATCTGTTAAAGTGAAAACATGGTGGTGCTAGAAACAGTATTGATTTCCTAATCAATTCTGCATAAAACTGTTTTCTAACATAATGGGTGTCGGTGCCCAGGTGCTGGCAGCGGGCAGGCGATGGCCTCCGTGAGAGGAGGGCAGGGGCTGACCTGTGCCAGACACAGATGGTTCCAGACAGTTCCAGCCAGTTCCAGCTGAGCTGGACACAGCTGAGCCTGTCAGCCAAGATGGTGGTGCCTCTGGGAAAATGTATTTAAGGAAAGGCAAAAACACCCGATAGGCAGAGGAGGGGGGAAAAGAAGAAAGGGAGAAGAGCCGTCTAAGCACCAAGGTGAGAGAAGAAGGAGAAGGAGGAGGTGCTCCAGGTGCTGGTGGGAGAGGAGCTCGGTGGGGCAGATATTTCCCTGCAGCCTGCGAAGGACTGTGGTGGAGCTGATAATCCACCTTGCAGCCCATGGATATTTCCTGAAGGAAACTGCAGCCTGTGCAGAGCCCACACTGGAGCAGATTTATCCTGAAGGAACTGTATCCCGTGGGAGGGACCCCACACTGGAGCAGAGGAAAAGTGTGAGGAGGAAGGAGCAGGAGAGACAAACTGTTATGGACTGACTGCAACCCCCACTCCCCATCACCCTGCGCCACTCAGGGAGAAGGTAGAAGCTCAGGAATGGATTGAAGTTGAGGCTGGTAAAAAGAGGATACATGGGGGGAACGTGTTGTTTTAATTTGTCTTTGTTTCTTACCACCCACATCTATATTAAATAATAAATTAAACTAATTTTCCTCAAGTGAAGTCTGTTTTGCGCATGATGGTAATTGGTAAGGGATCTCCCCGTCTTTGTCTCAACCCACATAGTTTTTCATCCTATTTTCTTCCCCTGTGCTGTTGAGGAGGGGGAGTAAGTGAGCAGCTGGGTGGGTGTCTGGCTGCAATCCAAGGTCAACCCACCATATCCAATATCTCACTACAATATATTTTTGCATGCACAAACCATATATATGGTCATTAAAAAGCAACATTCAGGCTTCAGGGGCCAGGCTGTATCTGCTCCTTCCAGGGCTATTCAAGAAAAAGACTTCCTTGCACAGGGGTACATGGAAACGTACCTCAGACTTCCATAAACCCTCCTTTCTCTGAAATGTGTCCTGCTACCTGCTAAGACCCTGCAAGGCACCGGTCACCTCAAAGAATGGGGTGTTTGAGAATATCAAAGCTGCCACATAATGTGGGAGCAGAATGCATCTAATACTCGGGAGAACTGGAAAGCTACAGTAACAGTTTTTCTATGTCTGTAGAGAAAAGTATAAATTCGGGAAAAAGGAAGCATATATCACATTTGCTATATTTTTTAGTTTTAATTTAACATAGTCACAACAAATTTTCCATCTTTTTGGTTTTTTTTTTAGTGAAACATGCACAAAATTCAATACTTCAGTGATGCGTTTCATGGATATAGTTACATATTAAAGTGAGGTAGAACTTTAACAATGAGTCAATGTACAATACAAGGCACAGAGCTTTGCCTCATGAACAGAGTGAATCCCATACTTGTGTTAAAACAGGCACATAAGATTTAGAAGTTTCAAACAAGGGAGAAAATATCCTTCCAAGGGAAATTACCTTCCCTTTAAAAATGCACATTTTTTTTCCCAGTCTGACTTTAACTACCTTTGGTTTTCAGCTACCGATTTGTCTGAAGTTCTATAGAGTTCAAAAAACTTCAGCGGAATATTTCATGGATTTCTTTCTTTCTTTCTCTTTTTCTTTCTTTCTTTCTTTCTTTCTTTCTTTCTTTCTTTCTTTCTTTCTTTCTTTCTTTCTTTCTTTCTTTCTTTCTTTCTTTCTTTCTTTCTTTCTTTCTTTCTTTCTTTCTTTCTTTCTTTCTTTCTTTCTTTCTCTCTTTCTCTTCTTTCTCTCTTTCTCTCTTCTCTTTCTCTGTTCTCTTTCTCTTTCTCTTTCTCTTTCTCTTTCTCTTTCTCTTTCTCTTTCTCTTTCTCTTTCTCTTTCTCTCTTCTCTTTCTTTCTCTTTCTCTTCTCTCTTTCTTTCTCTCTTTCTTTCTCTCTTCTTTCTTTCTCTCTCTTCTTTCTGTCTTTCTGTCTTTCTCTCTTTCTCTTTCCCCTTTCTCTCCTTCTCTCTTCTCTCTCTCTCTTTTCTCTTTCTCTTTTCTCTTTCTCTTTCTCTTTCTCTTTCTCTTTCTCTTTCTCTTTCTCTTTCTCTTTCTCTTTCTCTTTCTCTTTCCTTTCTCTTTCCCTTTCTCTTTCTCTTTCTCTTTCTCTTTCCTCTTTCCTCTTTCTCTTTTCTCTTTCTCTTTCTCTTCTCTCTTTCTCTTTCTCTTTCTCTCTCTCTCTTTTTCTTTCTTTTTTTTTTTGGGGGGGGAGGATACCTCCTTCCCTTCTCAATATGCAATGATACTATAGAGATCAGAGTATTATCTACAAAGAAGACTTGATGGTTAGTGGTTATTTCCAAGTAGTTGTTTTTAAATTAATAGAACATACATGTGTCCAGTTATGTAAAGACTAAACACTGATAGAGAAGTAGACATGGACTTCGAAAGTCCCATCATATATAACCCTCTAGAACAAGGGCTTAAAGCATTATTCCTGATAGCTCTAAGGCTCTTAATCATCTGTGCGGCTAAATGAATATCCATAGAAATATCAAGAGCATGAACAAAGCAACTTTAAAACAAATTTTAAATATCTGAAGACAATTTCATAAGCCTGAAATGAGCTGATGAAAAATATATGTTCTTACTATTAACCAAGCTTTCTGATGTGTTTTCCACCAGCATCGCACAAGCAAAACAGCTTGAAATAACCATACGGGCTGCAATACGGTGGAACATATCAGAAATAGTATCTGGCAGATCCAACTATCTCTTCTTAGTATTTCTTTCAAGAGATACTGAATATCATAAAATGCAAATAGCAGTATCACACTGGCTCTAGAAATATCTGTTGAGGATTCAGAAGAGGAAGGGATAAAACAATATTTCAAATACACCAGAGACTTTGGTTTGGGGTTTTTTTTTAGATATTTTACTAGCAGTAGTCAGCATCCAACACAGAGAAGACTAGAAGCCAAGACATGTTTTGGCATGAAAAATATCTCTAATATCTTATACTAAGTCTTATTACAAATCCATAGCATCGGACCAGGTGACTGCAATGAAACACTTGACTCCATGCAGAAAGATAGCATGGGACCATTACTCCCCTTAAATTTCCTTAAACCATAAGGTTAGGATTGGTTTTCAGTGCTTCATAGGTTTGTATCCCCTTTCTGAAAGGGGATAAATTTCAGGCCTCTTTAAGCAACTGATATTTCTCCCACTTGGACATTAAAGTAATTCTGAAGTTAGTACCTTATTCAACACAATTGTCTAAGAAATATTTTTTTATATATAGCATTTTTCTGTGTTTGCCTTTAAAGCTTCTCTAAGCTTTTCAGCTCTGAAGAGATGCTGAGGATAATGCCTGATATGGTGCTCAGGGACAAAAGGCAATTAGTATCACCCTGAAAAGGAAATCGATTTAGTATGTGTGCAATCCCTCTTAGCAGAGGGAAAACCGGAGCTGTTAGCTTTTGTCTGGTACATGATGCTATTTAAGTTTCCTCTGGATCAAACTGAAATATTACAGTTCTCACTCTTTGTTATGTTTCTTTCATTTTGAAAAGCTTCAAATAAATTTTCACAGTAAATCATTAAATAGACTTATTTTTCTGTTAGTGGAAAAGCAATCACTAACCTCCTCTCCCCCCCTCCCAAAAGAAAATCCATATTTTCACCTACTGTGCAGAAAATGTAAATTGAAGCAAAGTCTAACTAACCAATTTGAAGAATATTCAGCATATTCTGTGAAGTCTGGAGATTAATTCTGGTTCTGTCCAGCTTTGGATTTTTTAGATATAATATTTATATCTTTGTATTCAATATTAGTTATAAAGCCGTTCATTATCGTAGGGAAGTTCTACAATTATATCTCTACCTATCTCTCATATATCTAGAATACGTTCACACAGTATACATTGGTAAATATTATGTATCTGTCTACATTTTATATGTATAATATATTTAGATTTATATACTACATACAGACAGATAAACTGGCACAATTTGAAGACTCCAAGAAAAATAATGACTCAACATTTCCTCTGAAAAGCTTTTTCAATATTTATATGTGGTTCGTGCCAAAAAATCACACCTCTTTGCAAGACTAAATTAATCTAATTTCAATTTCTGGTGCTTGTCTAGAAGACTGAAAAATCTTCCTTGGCTCCCTCTAGCAAACATTTTTTTCATGTACAAGTACCCATAGAGGATGATTGAATTACTTCTTCAACCTTTTCCCAATATTCTGGGCTGACTGATCCTTTAAAGTCTTATATCCAAATGGTTGAATAGTGGCATCTGGGACCATTTTTTCCCCCTCCTCTGAATTTCATCCTATAGGAGGTGTGCATCACAGAATAGGGTACAGGCTTTTAACAGGCATCTTATTGGTGGTGTTCACAGGGGTATGTGTCTATTGCATATCTTCCTTTTATACCCACGGATCAAAATAAGGCTCAAAACCACAACTAGACACTGAGCTCTCACAAAAAAGCACTTCTCTCTGCTGACTGCTGTGCCATTGTCTGAATTACTGTTTAAGACAGAGATTTTCCCATTGTATAGGTGTAGTCTGTGTTTCTGATTCCCAAATACACTTTTCTGTATTAAAACATAAATAGTTGGATGTACTAATTTTCAAAAAATGATTCAGATCAACCTCTGATCGTAACTTATCCTATGCACTATTAACTACCCTCACACATCTGTATAAAGTCTGGAAAAACTTAAGCAGTACTGGAAACCCAGCCAGCAAATATCATAATTTATAATGCTATCAAACAAGATGAGAGCAAGGACAAGTGTTTGGTAGGTGCTGCTAAGTATTTCCTCAGTCATTCTTTTCTAATTTTCATATCTAACTAGAAGACAGCTTTTAGTTCACTTATTGTGAGCCTTACTCACTCCTACTTCAAGGTCTCATTTGATTTTAAGTCCCGTGAACTTAAAAAAATCCCCACCAAACATTATTCATTATAGTCGCTGTCAACATTCTATGGGCAGGGTAGGAGTAGGAGACACTGTGTGAGAAGGCTATGAGGACATTATGTGCTTATTCTTACAGTAGGGATAGAAAGAAGCCAATAGGAAATGAGGCTTCATTATTTTTGCTGCTTGAAGAACCTATGAAATTATATTAATAGGCACTCTGCTTTTCTGGAATTCACCTGCTTCTCCAATCTTTTCTTAAAAATGAATGTTTCAGTGTCTATAGACGTCTGCAACAGGGTCCACCAAGCTGGAGACAATATAGTTCAGGCTGGAAAGAGAACACAAAGAGGGCCCCTTGACTGGAACTCAAAGACTCAGATTATGTTTTAGAGATTACTGAGCATCTACCTCAAAAAGCAAATAAATGGATATGAGTTTTTACACCAGTGTGACTTTAAATCAGGTTCTCTGCAGACACAAAGGGGGAAGTGGCAGTCAGCTGCATACCTAATATTTATTTGATTTATTGGTTTGTTGATATGGTGTGACAGCAGATTAGTAAGACATTTCTTCTGACACTGAAGATGATCAAGAAGTTATCAATTCCCATCACTGGCACATTTTTAGAAACAGAATAACAATAATAAAGCATTTAAGCTGCACTAGTAACCTAACTAAACAGTTTGATGAAACAATCCAGTCTTTTCTCGACAACAGCAGCAGTAGCAACAACTGATAAAAGCCCAAAAGCAGTAGCTCTAAACTTGTTGGTGAATACACTAGACTAACAAAATGCCTCCACTTCCATCCACTTTAATAATCCTGATTTGGAGATGAAAGAAGGTAGAGCACGTGCCCACAATTAGGGGGTTCAGGGTGAAGGTATGCTATTTCCCTTCAACTTTGGTAGTTGTTTGGATGTGCAACAGTGAATGACTCTTCATTCAGCCTGCAGAAAAAAGCTTATTTCTGCTACTACTACATTCAGATAACTCATCCCTCTCAGTCAATTAAAAGCATAGCTATTCCTTAGAAAACAGGGTTCATAGAAAGCCTTCTGAGCCATGCCACAAATACACTGCCAAACAAAGAATCAAAACCAATACCATAACAAACATCACATTTCAAGATTTGAAAGGTAATATGGAAATATGCTTCAAAGAGTTCACATTCCCAGATACAGCAAAAAAAAAAAAGTGTCATGATCTATTTGGGTAAATGATCTTCCACAGAGAGATGAAATAAATAGGCAAAAGCTTTTTTATAGTTGCAGTTCATATTGGAGCAAATGCAAAATAACTTTCCCCAAACACTCAAGTCATGGTGGGAAAAAAAAAAAATTCACATTAATCAGAATCCATTCAGTATGCATGTAGATTGTCTCTACAAGTTTTAATGTTAGGATACCAAAATAAACTATATTTTCAGATATTAGTATTTAATTTGAACTCTAAGCACTTTATGGCCTGGTTATACTCTAATGAATTCAACATTTTTCTGTTACTATTACTGACTGTTTTGGAACAATGTATTATGGACATTGATACTCATTTAGGAATAAATACAACACTTGCAATAACCTAGTATACTTAAATTATTAATATTATTATTTTCTTTCAATCTCAACCTGATTTGGAAGGCAGGAGACAGAGAGACTTTGGTTTGTTTAGGATTAGAACAATATATGAGTGTGCTGAGTTTGTGTGTGGCAGGGGTTTTCGGTAGTGGGGGAGGGGGCTGCAGTGGTGGCCTCTGTGAGAAGCTTCTCGAAGCTCCCCCAGCTCCCAGTCAGACCCGCCTCTGGCCAAGGTCGAGCCAATTAGCGATGGTGGTTGCGCCTCTGTGATAACGTATTTAAGAAGGGGAATGTGGGAGGAGGAGTTGGAGTGGGAGGAGGAGTTGTGAGGAGGACATCTGTGTGAACACCAAGGTCAGTGGAAGAAGGGAGGAGGGGGGTGGGGGGGAGGTGAACTAGTGCAAAGACTCCCCTGCAGCACATGGTGAGAGGGCAGGTTGTCCCCCTGCCACCCATGGAGGTCCATGGTGGAACAAATGCCCACCTGCAGCCCGTGGAGGACCCCACGCCAGAGCAGGTGGCTGTGCCCCAAGAAGGTTGGGACTCCGTGGGACGAAGCCCCTGCTGTTGTAGTTTGGCGCTGGGAGGACTGCAACATGCTGGGGGGAACCCACGCTGGAGCATCTTGGGAAGAATGCATCCCGTGGGAAGGACTCACGCCAGAGAAAGTTTGTGGAGGACTGTCTCCCGTGAGAGGGACACCATGCTGGAGCAGAGAAAAAATGCGAGGAATCCTTCCCTGAGGAGGAAGGAGCGGTGGGACTGACCATAACCCCTTTCCCCCTGCACTGCTGGTGGGGAGGAGGTAGAGAAATCAGAAGCAAAACAGCCCAGAAAGAAGTAAAGGGTGGGGGAAGGTGTTTTTAAGATGTGGTAGTGCTTCGTACTGTCTTATTCTGTCTGTTAAGTAGTGGTATTGTTGCTAATGTCTGAATTAAATTTATGCTCCTTTTCTTCCCTCAACGAGTCTGTTGCCCATGACCATAACGGGTGTCATCCTTCCCTGGCCTTATCTCAATTACCAAGCCGTTTTGCTTTATTTTCTCCTTCCTGTTCCTGAGAAGGAAGGGATGAGTGAGAGTCTGTGTGATGCTCAGTTGCCCTCTGGACTCAAATGACAATGAGTACAAACTTATTTAAAGATTTTCCTTATTCTGTTTTTGAAAAGTAGGGTATATCGAGGTGCAAGAGTGTGAGTCAAATTATGCTTCCTCAGATCCTCAACACTTCCTTTCCTCTCACAAAATAACTACCATAAACGATAGCTTAAACATGTCATCCATTTCGGTTCTGCATCTTTTCCTTCCAGTTTTCCTGCTCCTCAAAGTCTTCAGCATCACCTGCCTTCCAAACGTTCCCCAAGACACCTCCATTTCCTCTTTGTCACCTCATCTGCAAGGTTTTCAAACTACTCTTTTCCCAAAGCTCCTCATATTTCTTGCTTTTCCACAGGTTTCCCAGCTACTCTATTTGTTTTCTGTAGAGGCGCTCTGAACACCCAGCCCTGCCTCCTCCCTTCCATGTCATCTCACCTGATGTCTCCACAGTCCCTATGGCTGTCCCAGCACTGGGACAAAGTGCCCAGGCCTCTGCTTTTAGATACAACCTCTTGATGACAGGGGCATTCAGACCATCGCTGTCTGGTTCAGGAATGTGTTGTGGTCCACCATAAAACCTAGACAGCTACCACTTCATGCTCGCTTCTCTCGGCAGCAGACTATCTCAGCAGCTCACTGCTCTGGTTTCCAGCCTGTACGTAGTCACAGACAGGTTGTACCTATTTGTTGTTGTTCAGGCCTTCCCCCCAGGTCAGCTCATCTACTTTCCTTGAACAGCCAGTTCTTTCAAAATCTTGTTAAACCACTGTGGTGGGTTTTGTTGGGTTTTGTTTGTTTGTTTGTTTGTTTTTTTAAAAGATCCTCCTACAGCAATGAATTTGATAGGAAACTAATATTCTTGTTAATTTTAAAGAAAGTGTTAGTTTTATTAACTGCTTCATATTTTAATATGAGCTGTCATACTGAGGACAAAGCTCTGCTTGTGTGAGTAACTTATCAAGTGAGCAAGGGTATTCATTGCTTACTTTTTCCAAAGCAGCCCTCATTATCTAGGGCATTTCAATTCACTTTCTTCTGTTCTGACTAGCACTCCTACCTGCTGAATTATGTCATCAGAATAACCCCTGCCCTGTACCTCTATTCATTTTTATTACCTCTCTTTCTCATAATGAGGTAAGAAAAACCTGAATACAATAGCCAAGTAATCAAGGTAAAGTTCCGTAGAATGCAGGAATATATTTGTAATTATTTGCTGTCACATTCTATTTCTGCCTGCATTAAAATAATTTATGCTATTCACAGAGTATCTAGATCCATAAATTCATAATTTAACATTAAAATAGATAAAGTTATAGGCATGATCTCAATACACTCTATTCTCAGTGCAATTGCAAGAGTTCATAAACTGCACATCTCAGAGGCTTATAGGAAGTGTGAGTGATGTTCGTGCAAAAGATGTGGCTGCCAATATTCAATTAGTAAAACACATTATTTCTGTCCCCAGTATAAGATTCTGCCTCCTTTATCCATGCTGAAAAGGTGACAAAATTTCCCCATATAGCTCCATTGTATTCCTCTAAGCTCTTCAAGCTGAGCAACATATTAGCTCCCAGAATGTGCATATTCCTGTGAATGGGACATTTTAACAATGCTTGGCAGATCTAACACCTTTTCGCAAAATATTTTAGTATTCTGTATAGTCATTACGTTATTCTTAAAATAGCTCATGAAGAATGTCAGTATGACATCCATTTTCCTGATGGATGAACCAGAGAAAGAAGAACTGAATGATTTGCCTGAAATGATTTGCCTGAAATACCAACGTACAAAACCTTTTCAAGTGGAGGAAAGCAGGAGTTTTAAAGCAGAGTCTATTACCCCAGTCACAAGGAACATGCCTTCCGTGGCACCTCATTACCACTTTGCAGCAGACTCCTTGGCCAAACTTTCAAATAACAAATTAGCTGTCTGCATTGGTACTGCGCTTATCAGTGGACTTGAGCACCACTGCCCATGAGCCAGCATTATGATCTGTCCCTGCACTGCAAAACTAGCCTATCGGCATAGAGCTGGATCTTTGGAAAGTTGTTTCCTGAGTGATCAGGTTACCAAAAAGATAAGCAACTTGTACATTGGAGAAGCCAGTTGAGTTCCATTCAATCTAACAAGAGCAATTTGAAAATGGGTCAAAGCAAATAGGAGAAAATGTTTTCAAATTACCCTTCAACAGTACTGGGCAGTGACAGCTATTTCATTCTTACAAGCACATGGCTAGAACAATTACAATTTAGAACAACTACAAGTAGTTTTTCTCAAGAGTTATATAAATAAACCCATGTTATCAACTTACCAGCTTTCTACGTCCTAGATCAAGAAGCACTTTGTTTATCTTCTTACAACTGCAGGTGAAGTTCTGTGCCTGTGCTCACCCAAGAGAGCATTTAACCACTATCTTTTGAGCATGCTGAGAATGCCTGCCACAAACACTGGCACGCCTTTGGGTGAGTATGAGAGATATTTTCTTGGAGCTTTTCCAACCTTAGATGTCATTCACAAGATTATCACAGCAGTGACAGATTTGTTCAAGACTTCACATTTGTGCAAACACTTCTAACAAGTTTCATGCTAATTCACTGGCAATAACTGTTAGATGAACGAATTCTTCTTAGATTAGTTTTACAGAAGAGTAAACTTTCAATATTTTTCATCATCTGAAAGAGACGAGGACCAGGTACTTATGAGCATAAATTCTATGGATCATTAGTGGAATTTGGTTCGCTAAATCCTTATGGGCCTTTTGAAAATGTCTTCTTTGATATACTTAGTACAATTATTCAATCAAACACTGTGACTTGAATTTATTATTTCTGGCCAATGGTGCATTCCAGCACAGTCACATCTGGTACTTCTGTACTTGTTGCCATAGGGTATATACTCTGCTGTTTAAATAGCAATCTAATAGCAGCTCTGGCTAAATAAGGATATTGGCTTAAATCCATATTTTCTGAAATACTGAAGATGAATGGAGGCAAAGATTTGCCACTTGTCTTTAAAAAATGGGTTTGTATATTTAGAACTGAAATCAAGCAGCAATTTTATTATCATATTTGTAAGTAAAATATTAACAAATATCCCTAACTCTATAAAAGCTAATATACACTAGGTATCACCAACCTGAACAGAATTATTGCTGCCTGGTAATAATGTCCTGAAAATAGAAGTCTAGAATGTGAGCACTTAAGCTCACATAATGAATGCCAGGCTTTCATACAATTATTACTCTGCACAGTGTATAATTACAGAAACTGGGAGAATATTCTGGGCTTGCAGTTTCTCTGTTGTTGGACTGTTTGGTAAACTTGACTGGCAGCTTCTCTGTTAATTTTTTTTTTTAACCAGCAGGGAATCAAGTCGTGCAGTCACTTTGAGTGACAGCTAAAGAAAACTGACTAATAAGCGAACACCCCACACTGCATTTTAAAAATGCAAACACCATCCAGAAAGAGGAATTGAAGTAGCCAATTTGTATAATAAATGACTTTATAAGGCATGAATGATAACAGAACTGAGGGAAAATGGGATGCCAATCCAGGTGGGCTGCATGCAGCAGTCATCCACAGCACAGCACAGGATGTCTTTACATCCTGAAAGACAAACACCACATACCTTGGCTAAAATGCCAATTAATTAAATAAATTGCTCGTATAATTAGTTTGCTCATTTTTGCTTTCCCGGGATTAAATTAATCAAAGAACCCTTTGCACCTTAGAAGACAAATGCTTAAATAATCACACTTATTTATCATAGGAAATGTAGGTCCTTGGCCCTCAAACTAGCTGGAGGGTGGAATGAGGAAGTTTGCCAATATGTTAGCCTAGTATAAATTAAAGCAGCTTGAAGGTGGCTGTCATTTGCCTTTACTGCTGACAGTTTTAAAGGACTATTGATTCAGCTGATGAGTTTTGGAGGAGTGTAGCCACGTCACATTTCCTGGGGCCATGCTCTTTGCACGGGGGCGGGGGGGGGGGGGGCGGGGGGGAACAGCTACTCGCCTTCCAGAGCATCAGGGGATCGTTGCACACTGGAGAGCTGTCCTGCAGTCCTTGGCTTTGAATGAAGAGCTGCTCTGTGGTGGGAGTGATTGCCTGTGTTTGTGAAATAGGTCAGCCTGTCAAGCAATGCAAGGCTCTTCCCTCAGTTACAAAGCATCAAAGCCCCAGAAAACCACCTAAGCTAAATGTTTGAGAGAGAAAAGGGTGAGGGAGGGAGGAAAGAAAGTGGAGCAAAGGTTTAATGCATTGTAAGCAACTAGAAAACACCTGCGATTCTTTCTATGAAGAAAAATAAGGCTCTCCAGAACTGCTTTCAGTACAGGCATATAGTCACATGGGAGGAAAAGAGTACTACAAAGGAACGTAAAGAGCTGTTTCTTAATACAGTTCTCTTTCTTGTGCTAACTGTACATGCCAACATTCCACCTTAGGGGTAAAACTTCTTACTTTTGTTTGCTGAATGGTGACCCATGGTACAACAAGGTGCAAAGGCAACACATAACACAGTAGGATTTGAGTCATGTTAAATCCATCATAAGAAAGATTTTAGTTGAAATTTGTGAAAAGTCCTAGTTCCAGCTTCAAAAGTATCTTAAACTCGGAACTTTGGCAGTATATTTAGGTACTTAAACCCCCTGATGTCAGTGGGAATCAGACATTAAAGCACTTCAGCTGAAATCATATGGGCTAAGATCTCCGTATTTAAAAATAACATTGATATTATTTTTCTATAAGACCCCTCCTACAGCTCAAAATAAGCCCTTACATTGAATCCTCAGTGCCAGTTCCAATTCAGTTATAGTTTGGGAAATGTAACCTGAGGGCACATTGACCTGGTCCCTTGCTGAGGACATATTCATTGCCTGTCTGGGAAAATTACACTTTCCCCAAGACTTGAACTATGTTTTCAACAGTAATTTTCTTCTGCTAACTTTTAAATGTTCAGCCTTCCTCTGGTCTTTCCAGGTGCAGACAAAGAGGCTCTATCTAGCTAAGATATTTGTATATCCTTTTCTGCCTTTGGTCAGTCATGTAGCTATAACTTGCTTTTCCTCTGTGCTGAAGCTCCTACTTAAACAACAATAGAAATCAGTGAAAAATCCAAGATAAAGTAAAAGCACCATTAGAACAACCTTCCAGGAGGGAAAGCACATCATCATTCAGAGGCCAATATATTTCTAAAGCAAGAGTCCTTTGATAAATTGCTAATTCCTTGCAGTAGTCCATGGTTTTCACTAAACCCTGCAAAGTGAGCATGAATGGATGTAAGGACCCTTTCCAACTACTGAAGACCTGAGCACAGTCACACAAGAATTTATTCTGTTTGCTGCATGCTAACTAGCCATAGGTGTAGACAGATAGAACTACCGACCATGAAATCCAGGCCAACGCAAACAGGAAGTCATTCACCGTGTATTCAAAGTACAGTGTAGGTATCATTCTGGCATATCTTCCCAGGGTCATTTTGCCCAAAACACCACACAATCCCCCATCTGACCAGATATATTACTGGCAAAGACAGAGAGTATAGTAAAAAACAAGTAGACATGGCCAACTTTTCTTCTGAATTAACTCAATACAGAGGAACAGAAGAAGTGGCAGTATAGCAAACTGCCTCACTAAGGTACAGCCAGCTGAAACATCAAATAGCAAACCCAGAAAACATTTAAAACTCCTACCCATGATTCTGACAGATGAAATTATTATTGCCCCCTTACTGTTTGTGATTATCTTCTGCAATCCAAAGCTGTGCCATAAGTATATTTTTAAAAAAAAAATTTGGTTTTACTCAGAAAAATTTCAGAAGATGTTGAACATACTTCAGGAATTTTCAAGGTTAATTGTCAAATCCTACATGGCACCATGTCAACTTCTCTGTGGTAAATATAGGCTTTTGATCAGCAGACTGTCAACTGTATTTATTTATAAGTCAGTGTTCCTAGAAACCCATCTAAAGGCTATACTTAGAGGTTGTGCCATAATACTGCAGTGCTGCAAAAACTGGTCACATATGGAGGTAAACAGTTTTGAAAGGTTAAGCCTCCTCAGCCGTGATGTGCTCTGACATCCTGTGGATACCAACTGGCTGCAGACAATACCAGAGAGGAAGAGCTGTGGGTATGTCAGGAAAGGAGACAGCTGCTTATTTGGATGAAAATTTACATCTTGAAATGCTAGGATGGAAAATCTGCAGGGTATTGTAGGAAGGTCAATGATATGGATGTTAAAACCAGGAATAGGATCACAACTGACTTAATCCTGAGTGAGTTTTATGCCTGAGATCATGAATATTTATTCTAAGTAATCAATTATTTATATTAGATAGTATGTAAGTATATTTATTATAAATAGATTTTAAATACAGTGTTACTTAAAAAATATAAGGCATCTAGCACAGTCACCCTAGACAAACATGCAAAAATTCTCCAAAAGATTTTCAAGGTCTAATTTAGTGCAGACTTAAAATAAACATGTCTCACACTCATCTGTCCTGAGACAATCTCCTAAGCAAATATGAGCTGAGTGTCAGTAAATCCAGTTTGTGATGCACTCCTCTTCCAGCTAATAGAGCCTCCACTATCAAACAACCCTCTCAATTAAAGTCTCCTCAATATTCATGGTTGAACCTCAAACACCCTTGTAAAGTAGTATTATGTTTCTATTCTCATTTTATAAATTAAAAACCGAGACATACATAGATTCCTTTAAGAAATGTAGCTTGCTCAAGCAGTTTCTTTGATACTTTGGGCACTGATACACCATCAGTTAATCTCATTCTCCCCATGTAGCCAGGTTAGGTATTTTTAGAAATGAAAAGCAATCTGACTGAAGTCTTTGTGCTTGGTATAAGATATCTAGGTAAAACTTAATGGACAGGGATATACAGACAGTTGGATCTTAATTTCTATGAAACTGCAACTGTCCAAACCAACAGAATGACCTCTGGTAAAGCTGCAAGATGTATTTATTTTCCCATGTCTCAGGTCCTTCCTTTTCTACAAGGCTCTTATTTTCTCTTGCTAAGAAGAACGAATATTTCCGGGGTCAAGAATATTTTACAGAAAGCATCATACTTTTTCCCTTAAGCCCATAAAAAAATCTTCAGATGCATGCAGTGCCCTGATATTTCAGAAAGCATATTCCATGGAGACAAAAAGATAAGAATACAATGAGTAAAAAACCCCCACCCAGCAGATATGGTATAAATGACAGTAACAGTCACATGTAGTCCAAGGTAAAAATACATGGCTTTGTTAATCTCCAGTGAATGAAAGAGAAAAAGCTGTAGGGCAGCATTTATATATCCCTATTCATGCTAGATAGCATTGTTCTGTTCCCACAGTGGCAGCACTACTCAGGATCACTGTAAGGATAGCAGAAGTTGTCCTTAATGACCATATGCTTGAGAATATGTGATATTCTTTTTCACAGAAATGTGTCGTGATGGTCACAAAAGTACAATTCAGAGAGGCAAACAACCTGTCCATGCCATGTTAACTCTCTGCAGAGCCAGATTGTTCAACTCGCTTGTTATATAGAAATGTAATAGCAATAGTATCTGATCACTGAAGATGTTGACTAAAAAAAAACCTAAGGAAAAGCCACTCACTCATGTTCAAATCTACACACTTTTTTTCCTTTTAGGGTGTTTTTGTAAACAGTCTAAAAACAAAAATGTCTTGTCAAAAAGAAGCCTTGAAAGACAATGTTGCCCTTAAGGGTTACTAAAAGAGAAAGTAAATTCAAAAGAAAGATGTTCTGCCTTGTGCGGGCTAAACCAGAAGAACCAGCTAACTGCATACAGGCACATGCAGGCTTACCAGTGAAGCTATCTCTAGAGTCTTCTTTTCAGACCAGCCAGTATGATGTGTCATCCTATGTTGCAGGATATGACTGAGGCTGTGCAGCTCTGCAGCACCATTTCCCTGTGTATCCATGTCCCCCCACCCTTCGCCTAATCCTTCTGGCAGGCTATGTTGGCTCACCTGGCTTTACACAAGTGTGACTGACTCCATGATGGTGCTGAGGGAGCATCCTCAAAGATAATGGTCCTGACAGGACCATTGTTAAGGTTAGGATAAGTTTCAGAAGGCTGATGTAATTTCTGCAGAAGTCCATACCATCCTTTAGGCAGGGGAATTAGGGTGATGGAAACCTAGGCCTTGCTGTTGAGAGGCGATAAGCATTGATGAGTCCTGCAGGAGTGGATATTTGCTTATTTAATTGATAGAAGTATCAGAAATGGTGTAAGATTTACGTGTCTGATTCAGCAGACACAGACACCATCTTGTGATAATTTCCCACCTTGTTACAGTCTTTTTAAAGTACCTGATTACCTACAAAGAATAGTGGTGATGACTCATTATTTTTTATTAATAGCAAAGCAAAAGAAAAAAACCTCTCTCATACATAAATGCCAATGAAGAAAGATTAAGATAGGAGTTGCCACACTGGCTCAGGCAAAGGTGCATGGAGCCTCCCATCTCTGGCAATGGCCCAGATCAGACCTAGGGAAAAGTACACAAACAGGACCGCCATACTCTCCTCTTTTCCCAAATGTAGATTTATGTTTTAACTATCTTCAATTCTCTTTCTCTTCCATGACTACTCCCAGCTACTCTTTGGACTTGTGTAACATTTATCACCCAGAACATCCTCTAGCAAGGAGCTCCACACCTTAAATATACCCTCTATGAAAAGCCACATCTGTTTATTCATTCTGAACCTACAATCTGCTAACTTCCCTTCTTACTCATCAGACCTTGTACCAAAAGAAACTGAAAACCGCTGGTCACTCCTCATTGCAGTCACAAGTTCTTATTTGATATACATAATTTTAGCTTTCAGTTTTCAGAAAAGGCTGAAAACATGGCCCATATAGGTTCAATGTCTTCAATGTAATAACATATCTACTTTTGTCCTCCGGAGAAGAGCAGAGATGCTGCCACTAGGACAAAGAAGAGTCTGCAGAGCTGAATCAATCACTGTAGGGTTGACTCATCCCTGGTGGAGGGTGGACAAAAGCCAACATTAGGTTTTTCCTGCTGCATAGTGGGCTGTTCCAGTCAGAAAGATGAGGGACAAAATGATACAGCTTTTCAGTAAACTCCTTAAGGATGAGACCAAAACAAAATGTCTGCATGTAAAACATTTTTTTCTATGTATTTAGTAATTTTAATTTTTATACACTGTAATCAGCAGTGAAATAGTTAAGAGAGTGGTCTCAGTTCAATAACTGCCACTAAATACCTGACAGCATTGGCACAAAGGAGATACTTCAGAGTGTTCAACATCATTTATTCAGACTTTCCAACAAACACAGGCACACATCACTTTCTTGATCTAGAGTTGTTTTAATTTACTTCATAACTATAGGGATTAGGAACTTTAGAAATAACTAGAAATAACTAAACTGAGATTTTGGAGAACAAAATGTCAGCCTCAAACAAGAGCAAGTTACTTTCTAACTCATCTGAACTGAGCTTCTGGCAGGAGCAGCAGAAGCTTTAATGTGAGACTTTTCTTACTTTACTCTCACTTTCTGAGTCTGTACAATTCTCACAGCATACACTAATACATGAGACACATCCTGTTGATGAGGGAAGATAGGGGAAGAGAATCAGGTCTATTTAAGCCAGTAGACCCTCATGTATTTCTTACAGACACAGAAATAAAATGATAAAATGGAAGCCTGCAACAGGTGCTCAGTATTGCTCAGTACCTCTGTTTATGAGCCAATGAAGTTTGAGGCATCAGGCCTACTGATGTCTTTTATAGGAAGAAATCAAAGAAGTTAAGAAAACCATTAAAAAGAAACACATAATTTGAACAACGTACTTTTGCAACAGACTTGCATGGAAAGCAAAAAGAAGCTATTAAGCCTGCTTACCTGAACTTCTTTTATTACTAGATTATGTTTTTCTGCTCCCTCCAGAAAATAATAAGAAAAAAGAACTGAAGTCTGCCTGTAAGAGGAGCAATTATGTTGAATTGGCTGAAGAACAAGGTGAAGTCAACAGAATGCGTACAGGACCTGCTGCCCTCAAAGTCCCTAAATGCTGCTTACTTGCACAATTGTCCTAGAACCAATTCTGGCAATTAGGCAATTTTTTTAAAGTGTTTGCCCTAGAGCTGTTACAGTATTATATTCTGAACCAGCAGTTCCAATTGGCTTTGGAAAGTATTGGTGACATGTACTTTAGCATTAGGGCCCATGCAACCAATTTTTATTTGCCTGTAGCAGTTCCATGCATGTCTTTCTATGGGTTGTATTGAAAATTTCCCCACTGGGGTGCAGAGGGGCTGTGTATGTATATATCATAGGGACTGAAACTGTCACTGTTTTCTTGGTAATGATTGCCAGCTTCTGCCTTCCTTGCATTATTTTGCAGAACTTCATCACAAGTGATATTCTTCAATAAGAGCAAGGTACACTGTAGTATACACTGCCAGCTGAAAATAAGTACAGAGAATATATATACTCAGTACGTTGTACTGTTAGAGCACATAGTAATGAACACTCAGAAAACTTTATCTCAGTAAGCCTTGTCTGTAACTCAGGAAAAAACCCCAGAACCCTCAACCTGGAAGAATCTATGTTATTAATTTCCATTGTTTGGAGTCTGAATGGTTTGCTATTTGAATGGAATACAATGCTCACCTTAGTTGTGGCAGCCACTTGCTCAACACCAATTTTATTCTTATAAAGAAATACAATTCTTCAGCAGAGGAAATGCCATGTTTCTGATCTACTTTCTTTATAGTGACTGAGTGTGGCAATTGGAGCCTTTGTTCTAAGGCGGGTTTAGATTCTTTACCAGACAAGTCCTGACACATTCAATATAATTTCACTAAAGGTATGTTGTAGAAAGGTTAGTTCTCTTCTGCTTCCTTGTTGGCCATTAGTTGATGGCCAGGCTAACTCTGATTCATGGGTCATAAATATATCTTTCAGTCAGTCGATAGGATATGTTTGTATCAAAAATATATGTAGGATTCATTGCTTTATTATGAAGACTTATTAATTATTGCATTATTTAGATTCATAGCACAAATATGTTTCTGTCCCATGGTCTGGGTATTTTCATGCCATTTAATTTCACAATCAGTCTAATGTGTCCCCCCAACATTGGTCTGAGAAATAAGAAATTAAATAAAATCCTAGGCACTACACCTAGCTTCCTCTATAAATACTTTATGCTAAAGATGAACTTTCCAGAGACTTTGTAGGATAACTAATACAGGCCTTATTGGATCATGCAGGAGACAGTCTAGAGCTCAGAAGTTCATCATGAAAAGTATTTGGCTGAATGCACCTACTCATGTCAATGGAGTTGCAGTGCTTCGGCAATACCAGCCACAACAGTAAGAAATGGGTTGCACTAAATTACTCAGCTTAGAAGTGATAACAGCTGTTGTTCTGGCATGTTACTTGAAAGAGAGAACATGGAAAAGTCTTGTTTCCTGAGTTATTTTGGTATCCGTCCCTGCTGTGCAAGAAAGTTAGAGACTGAATTCTGCAATGACAGCAAGAGATTGCACTGATGTGGCCACCTAAAAGCGGAAGAAACTGCATTTGTTTATAGGTAGCCAGAGCAGAAGGAGGCCAGTATATACACCTGTGATACAAATCATGTCATCCTTACTTGCTGATATCAGTATGATCCCTTGCTATCTCTGCCAGCTTTTCCCCATTTATCACCTTTCAGTCTGGACTGATTCATACATCCCTCCTACAGAACACCACACAGCTGGGAGTTCATCACATCTACTCATAATCCATATTAAACAGACCTCATGACAGGAGAGCAATTACCCACAGCTACTCATTAGGTCCTGCCAGAGGACAAAACCAGAACAATATAAGGACCTTATCACCCACGCTGTTAGGACCTGCAATGTCTCTTTCATAATAATAGTTCACAGCTTCCCACAGATCTAGAAGAATCAGAGTTTGTAACTTGTTCCTCCTGTTCACAGGAATGGGTGAACAGGTCATGCAACATCTTTTCCACATTCAGATTCCAATCAGAGAAGCTGATGAAAACCAAAAGCAAAACTACTCTGGCAAATCCTCTCAAAAAACCTCCATATAAAAATGGAGGATGAGCAATTAAGAGAATAGTCAAGACTTTCATCATGAAGCGTAAAGAGTTTTTGTGTAAAGCTGAACAGCTTAATCCATTCCCTTTCAGGTGAAGCACTGACACTCTCCAACAACCATAGGTACATGGTCTTCACAGTCTGGTAGGTGAAAGACATTCTAGAACATGTATCGATATACTCAAAAGTTGACTCAATGACTGGTGTCTTTTCAGTGCTGTCTTTAGGACAGTATGGATCTGAGATATCTAATCTACAAAATAACTATATGAGGAAAACCCAGCTAATGACCTCTTGGAGCAGTCTTCTAAGTCAGTTTGTCTGTGAGCAGCAAAAGAAACCATTCTTGATGTTGTGAACTGCCGATGCACTTATGTCCTCTGACTATTCATCTGCAGGTCTATGAGGAAGAATAAAAGACAGTAACGTGTTGTAGAAATGTTCAAGATAACATCATACTACTGAAGCATTAGCAATAGAAAAAGTGTTCCCATTCGCCATTGTTATAATTTGCCAAGAATATGACTTTGATAAACAGATAAACTTTGTAGTTCTGCTTTATGGCCAGTGAATTTGGGGTATTCTGAATTAACTAGATTACCAAAAAACATAATCACAGAGAAAACTCTGCCTCTGATTGCCCAAAATACAACATAGGGCCTGGTAGCAAAAGTCTTATAGTGTATCTTGATTGTAAACATTATTCACTGGGAATACTAAATGGAAATTGGAGCTGATATTTATCCTGGGGTTGTCGCAACTGAAAGCATAAAAGATGTATCAGTGAAAAACAAAATACTATAGTGGCAGTTTGTATTACTGTTCTCTGTTCTGGATTAATATATTCTTGTAGTCCTGGAAATTTTTAACAGCCAAATGGCTCCTTAGATAAGAAGAGTTACCTGCAAAGAGTAGTAAGCATGCAATAACTTTAAGATTCCTTATGAATGGATGTTGAATTTTCTAATTCCAATGTTTCTTTTATTCACAAGCCCCTAAGTGTTCTTTAGCTACCAGATAAGCATTTAAAAGGAGTAATACAGCTTTTATATGATGCAGATGTTCTCTGGTCCAGTCGCTTAATTAAACAGTAAGGTTTACACAGGCACAGCACAAAGCTCAGTTTGATTTAGGCCCTGGCTATCAGACAGCCATCAGGGTCTGGAAAATGTATGCTTAAACTAACAGTTCCTTTTTATTAGCTGACAGGCATATCTGTGGTAAGGTATATTCAGTGAGAGAACCTAGAGTCTGAAAACTTATTTTCACTTTTTAGTGAGCAGAATTAGAAAGCATTCACCCGAGGGTTTTCTGCTGGATTTGTGCATGGGTCCTGTTTATATTTTTATGTTGGGTATAGTTTCTGAAGTAAGTGTAAACTGCATTTCATAATGGTAACATTTTATGTAGTATCTATCACTGAAGCACTATGTAGCTGAAGTCTTTTGATATTGCCATAAGCATATCCATGCTGGCCAAAACTTGAAGGATTAAACTGGGGACATCTATGCTAAAAAAAAATGAACGTACTACAGCCTGAGCTAAAAAATGCAGATTTGCTAGGTAGCACTGTAAGAAACTAGGCACAGGTGCAAGAAGACCTGCTACATACTCCTTAATGGGATGCACAACATATTCTTGATCCAAGTCTTAACCAAAACCAGTTAATACCTTAGACTGATATATTTCTATTGCAGAGGATTTCAGGACCTTTAGTTCTTATGTAAGAATACTTACATTTTCTAATTAAATAAGAAATATAAATATTAATAATATTACTTAACATTTGTCAGTGTAATAATTATAAAGAAATTTTATCAGAAATGATTTATTCACAGACTACTTAGAGATTAGATCTTTCTCTTACTTGCCTCTGAGGATTTTATAAGCTATAGAGGGCCAAACTAGGTCAGATATAGAAGCAGTTTAAAGGTGCTATGAAAAGTAAGATATTCTACTTGAATGCCTCAATGCTAAAGTTTTGGTCTCACTTTTCTGCAAGTATTTCAATTAAGGTGAAATATGGGTCTATAAAGAGACTTCAGAAGGGCTTTTCCTAACTTATGAAAGTTTAGTAGAAAAAATATTTGAAATGTAAGCATGATATTTCTCCATGTATATTAAAATGTTCTTCTAGCATTATGTAGTTATAATACTATTCAGTGTAATTTCAAACAAATTACTTAAGGCTCCTCTAGAAAGCCCAGCTACAACTACAATTGATTTATGGAAGTAGTTAGGGATACAGTGAGCACACAGTATGATTTCGGTTCATAAATTCAATGAATACTTGATTAGCAATTGTGGCAATTAACCATTTTCCACTTTCCAGAAACAGAAGACAGAACAACCTTGTCTCTTCTTGTCTTGATCAGACTCTTGTCCAGTTTCCTTCAGGTCACTGTGGTATTGGGGCAACATGCTGAGTAACTGGTGTAAGCCTTTGGGCCTTCATCCAGCACCAGAAAGCCCCTTTAACAGCAAGGCTTTATATTAAGATCATGTCAGGTATTAAATTGGTACAAATGGGTATTGCACTTGAACTCAGTCAACAAGGCCATAAAGACCTGCCAGTTTACCATGCGTGTGTGTGCACACTGACTAGTTCTCCTTACTCCCGTTCCTCTGTACTTTTCCTGCTGTGGGTTAGAGATGCCATTGTACAGGAAAGCCTTTTCTGAGCTCTGGAAAGGTAACAAGAGAAGCTGCCTTGATTTTCTCAGACCCTGATTATGTAAACACAGTTAGGTAGTGCACTACCTATGCACAGTATGGATGTGAAACTGTTCAAATGCATCTGTTGAGAGTGGATCAGATAAGCATGTCATTAATTGATTCATCACTGCAGCTGTTAAGAGGACTTATACAACCAGATGGAATGCTTGGAATTGCTAAACAAAAGTTACATCATTTAAAGGTAGCGTTCAATCTCTCTAGTGTATTTTTAAAAGGAATGTTAGGCTCATTTCTAAGAGCTTCTTTGATAGTGCTGATAATACTGTGATTAACCAGGCTCTTTAGACAGACTCAACAGTTTGCAGTCACATAAGGGTCACCACAGATATTAGGAGTTTCTAATAAAAGCCTAAGTAAGAGATTCATTTATGCCAATAAGTTACTCATCTAAGGTTATGTCATTTATATTTGTTTTAGGGTAAAAGTCATCTGCACATCTAAATAAATTTCAAATGTTGATTTCCTGATACTCTCCACAGACTGATAAATTCTTATTTTATGTTTACTTTTATCAGGCTACAGCGTTAGAAAGGCTACTGGTGCCCTCCTGATGACGGAAAGGTCTTGACTTTCCTTTCCTCACCTGTCTTGCACACCTCTTAAAAATGCCATCTTTAAGAATGAACAAGAAGCTTATTAACGCTCCCAAATATTCAAGGTTACAAAAGCCTTTCAAAGAAAAGATAAGGATCTTCAAAAGACAGTAGCATGCTCACATTTAACATAGGATGAAAAAGAAGAGTGGACAGAGAGACACTTCAGATATGAATTTTAAACTCGGTGAACATGGATTTTCATTGTCAGTAAAGCTAAAGCAGAGTGAGAGAGCTATCCAAGGAAAAAAATCACAGCATAGCTCATATACTCATCAGCTCTATTATTCTCCCAATTTTGAAATACATTAAGCAGCCATGAAGAAACAGAGGGAAAAACTGGTGAGCATTTTAGCCTTATAACTAAAATGTGCTTACACAGACTAGCACCACTAGTACAGGTTTTCTCTAGGGACACGTTTTAAACAAAGCAGCTCCAAATCTGTAGCTCTAGGGATTTTGTAGGGCTATAGAAAAATCATGCTTCAGTGACAGTAATCTGGGTCTGAGGTGCTTTGTACTGGGCCATATGGCCCAAAGTGCTTTGGCAACTCACAATACACCTCTCTTTAATTCTTCCAAGGTTCCTCTCACCTTTCTTTAGTATCATGACTACTTAAGTAACAGAATAGTCCAGCTCTGGACCACTTTCAGTTTTTCTTGCATCTCACTAGGATTCCAGCTAATGGTATTTGAGTGAAATAAAATATAAAATTTAAGACCTTAGAGATATTCTAGGTAGACATTGCTGACTCAGGAAAGGGATCCTGGTTTTAGACATTGTGCCGGACGAAAATGGGATATTCACTTTATTTAGTTGAAATAATCCTCCCTGAATGTAGACTGGAGGTAATAAGAAGTAGCTATGCATAGTTATTGTGGATGAAAAGCAAATATAGGAGGAGCTCATTCCTAAAATGAAGCAGGTGAAGATACTGTCATGGATTATGACTACAGGTATCTCGAGGACCCATGACTTATGCCAGAGTTTTAAAATCTTAAACAGCTAGAGAAACTCCTAAAAAGCTGGGGAGGGTAGATGCTGCAATAGCAGCAACATTGTCATCTCTGAGAGAGAGGGACAGCATGTAACAGTATTTACTTCTCCAAGCACAGTGAAGCAGGTGACTTGCCTGGATGTAGAAGCTTACAAGGACCATGGTTTAAGTAGGGTCTATTCTCCCTCTGTTTGCTCTGTACCCAAAACAGTAAAAAATATTCCAATTTGAAGAAGCTGCTGGGCCACTACCTCAGCTGACAGGCAAGAAAAGACTGCAAAGCTCATGCTATTGCATAAAACATTGGGGACTGCTGTGTAGATCTAAGATGAAAAGTGGTTAGGCTAGGGAGGGCACCATCCTTTCAAATAAGGAAATTAGGTCTGCTAGAAAGCATAGATCACACTATATTGATAACTTCACCCACAGCCACCAAAACCTCAGCCCCTGTGATCCTGCGTGTTGCAGTGCAATCCCCAGTGCTGAGATGGGTTCCTTGCTGTTGGTTTAGGTGAGATATGAAATGAGGTGAGGTAGATGTTTAAGGAGCAATCCCTAGCTTCCTGCATGCTGGTTGAACCAGTTGGAAATGCTGAGGAAAGAGCTGAGTTACAAAACCTCCTGGGCTTAGGAACTTTGAAGAAACTGGTATTCTCAACCAGATAAGGCTGAGATGGGTCCCTGCAGTCAGGACAGCAAGCAGCAGGAGTCTGCAGAGCACCAAGAGCAACGTGGCTGGTTTGGAGGTTTTTTCTTTTGTTTTGGTGAACTGACCATTTGGAGCAAGATGCCTACACTGTGCCTTACAACTTAACAAATCATTTTAATCTTCAAAGTGCTGTACAATATCAGCAGTCCTTGCTGAGCCTCTGTGAAGTATAATCATTTGCTCAGTCACTGCTGAGATGAGTGCACTGTGCAGGTTTTGGTAAGGAAATTTACTGTCTTAATTTTATCTGAGGTGCAAAAAAGGTAGGGAGGAGGTTAGAAAATGAGCACGAGGTCTTGCAGTGACTCAGAGTCTGAGACTACACTGAAAATCAGACATTTTGGAGCTATTATGCTTAACTCTCTGCGTTATTCTATTCTATAGCCAAAATGGGACTAAAGTGAAAACGGAACACAGTAAAATGTTTGGATTTAGATTTTAAACATCTAAGATCAGTGAAGCTAAATCATTACTCATTAAGACTAAAATAAAGACAGGCTCCTGTTCAGTCCAGACCTAGGGTTAGTCTTCAAACAGCATAAAAATATATACTTTTAGCTCATTTGCTGATTGGCTGTACCAGTCAAAGCTTGCTTTCTGCTAATGAATAGCTCACACTGAAAATTATGTATATGAGTTTTGCATTGAAAACAATTTTTTCTTGTGTGAAAAGGCAAGAGGAAAAAATGTAATACAAGCAACGATTTGATTTTATCTCAGCATCTCCTCCACCCTCTCTAGATATCAGAAACAGTAAACAAGTTCCTGTCCTAACCTTGTAAAGAGCTGTTGCTGAAGACTGAATGTCTTGTTTTTGTTTTTCATAATGACAGTAAAGTTGGACAAACCATTTCTAAGACAGAAGCATTTGGTTTCATTCATTCAGGCCCATTTAAATATTCTCACTCTACTTTTACCTTTGACCTTCTATAAGTGAACCTCCAATTTAACTAACAGCTTTCCAATTAAAAAAGGCTTTTTGGGTGGAGAGTGGCAGTTTCTCCTCCAGGAAGACAGGAGTGAGGTCTTCCAGCCCACCTCTCCATTTCTCCACAGAGCTCCCAGGCTCCTCCTCAGTCATGTTCACCCCTGCATATCCCTTGTGCCAGCAGCAGCACTTGTGCAGCTTTGCAGTTGGTGGTTTGGCAAGATGATCTGGTTGAAAACTTAAACATTTTGTTTGTGTATAGGATTAGTTTCAGCAGGATCTCTGTGGCCCCAAAAGTCCTACCACTAGACAATGGAAAGGTAGAAAAAGTCTGCCAGGAAGAGGGTGGGAGGAATGACCATTTCATCAGTAGTGTGACTTTAAATTGGCACAAGTGTTTTGAGATACTGGGCTGAAAACTTAATTTTAGTTAACAATTGCTTTCACTTTCCTACTTTGAGCAAATACTAAATATAAAAATGCTTTGAAAAGAATTAATGTGTTACTGTCTCTGGATCTCAGTGTGAAGCATCTTCTGGGGCTTCAGCTATTTCGTTTCAGCGATCAGAGGCCACTATTACCTGAAAGACATACACAGTCTGCTTTTGCAGGGCTAAAGTTTCTGAACAGCTATCTTGAAAAATGTCATTTGTACAAGAAAAAATACGATCTTTCCTTCCATAAGATGTGTTTAAGTACATTTATCAGCTATATATTCCTTAGCAGGGACTTTATAATAGTTAAGAGGGATCAGATTCAGCTGAATGCATAGATGAATGCTTAATTTCAAACAATAAAATACACCCAAATTTAGGAATGTACTTGAGGTTGAGGTGAATTTTATTTATAAGGAGCTTTGATAAAAGCAATCAAATGCTTAAAGCCAAGTACATGTTTAAGGATTTTGCTGAACTGAAGGCTACTGATGTCATCTACCTGGACTTGTGCAAAGCATTTGATGCTGTCCCACATGACATCCTTGTCTCTAAATTGGAGAGACATGGATTTGACAGATGGACCACTCAGTGGATAAGGAACTGGCTGGATGGTCGCACTCAAAGTGTTGTGGTCAATAGATCGATTTCCAAGTGCAGAGCAGTGACCAGTAGCGTTCCTCAGAGGTCAGCGCTGGGACTGGCGCTGTTTAACATCTTTTTGAGTGACACGGACAGCGGGATTGAGTGCACTCTCAGCAAGTTCACGAACAACACGAAGATGTGTGGTGCGGTAGACACACTGGAGGGAAGGGATGCCATCAGAGGGACCATGACAGGCTGGAGAGGTGGGCCTGTGCAAACCTCATGAGGTTCAACAAGGCCAAGTGCAAGGTCCTGTATATGGGTCGAGGCAATCCCAAGCACAAATACAGGCTGAGTGATGAGTGGATTGAGAGCAGCCCTGCAGAGAAGGGTTTGGGGTTATTGGTGGATGAAAAACTGAGTATGAGCCAGCAACATATGCTTGCAGCCCAGAAAGCCAACTATATCCTGGGCTGCATCAAGAGAAGTGTGGCCAGCAGGTCGAGGGAGGTGATTCTCCCCCTCTGCTCCGCTCTTGTGAGACCCCACCTGGAGTACTGTGTTCAGCTCTGGAGCCCCCAACATAAGAAGGACATGGACCTGCTCGATTGAGTCCAGAGGAGGCCACAAAAATGATCAGGGGCCTGGAGCACCTCCTTTATGAGGACAGGCTGAGAGAGTTGGGGTTGTTCAGCCTAGAGAAGAGAAGTCTCTGGGGAAACCTTATAGAGGCCTTCCAGTACGTAAAGGGGGCCTACAGACAAAACGGGGAGGGACTTTGATCAGGGAGTGTAGTGATAGAACGAAGGGTAATGGTTTTAAACTGGAAGAGGGTAGATTTAGATTAGATAGAAGGAAGAAATTATTTTCTGTGAGGGTGGTGAGGCACTGAAACAAGTTGCCCAGAGAAGTTGTTGATGCCCCCTCCCTGGAAGTGTTCAAGACCAGGTTGGACAGGGCTTTGAGCAACCTGATCTAGCGAAATACGTTCTTGCTCATGGCAGGGGGTTGTAACTAGATGATCTTTAAGGTCCCTTCCAACCCAAACCATTCTATGATTTTAAAGGAGAAATATAGATTTGAAAGATCAACATAGTCATCTACAAAGAACTGACCAATAACACATGGAGCACCAGGGATGATTTTTTCTTGAATTGGTTTATATTTTCCAAACCTGTGTTTTTAATGGCTGAATGTCTGGTTCCACATACCTTTTACTCAACAACACTGGCTTAAAATGTTATCTGCTTTCCCTCCTCTCTCCCCCATATGCCTTGAAGTTCACCTCATCTTCAGAAACATCTCTATTATTAGGAAGCCTTTGAGAAAAACAGGAGTTTAAAAATCTTGATCACTTAAGTTACCCAGTTTAGAAGGTAATGCCATAAGCAGATGCACCAGCACAAGCACAAGTAGTCAGCTTCAGAAGGGGACAGGAATAAATAGGTTGCTTTTAAACTTATCTTGTGGTTACAGCTGAATTTGAATGACCAGTTTATGAGCCCAGAAGTTGTCAGCATCATTTAATAGACATAAAAAGTTGTGGGTGCCTTTCTATTGCTTAGGGACACAAGTGATTAGTTTACATGCAAATTAAAGGCTGGTTGTGGATTCCCTTAAGCATGGTTCTTTGCTGAAAAATATTGCAAGAGAAGTATGGGGCAGGATTTGTTTCTTTCAAATGCAATCTACTTAATGCACAACTTAAAGGTGTGTTACTTTTGCTGCGAAATGTAAATTCAGGATACTCTTAAAAGTGACACTAGTGTCTTACTTCAGCAACTATGACAGTTGTGCACCTGAAATTTAGGGCTAAATCCTGGTTCATAGAAAAGTCTCTTGGTGCTCTTTTGACTAAGGAGCAAAAACTTCCCTAGGACTGACACATCACTGACTGACAGAGAACTAGGACTCCAACATGCATCAAGTTTCAGGAGCAAAACTAGACATTTCTTCCAGCTTATTCTGAGGGAAGAATAGGAAGAAGTAACCGTTCCTTCCCCAGCAGTGTTAGCCATTGTTTAGAGGTGGTTGAAGACTGAGACAAGGGTCATCAATTACTTAGATGATGCACCAGCTGAAAGAGCAGCATCCTTTGCAAGTTTCTTAAAGGCTCAAGGACCATTTGGGTAAAGGATGACATGGTGCTTAGGTATTGTGCTCAACCTTGCACAGCTTAAAGTGGTTGGTCACAAATGACAGCTGCATGAAACTGCAATGAGGGAAAGAGTAATGGTTTATAGTTACACTCAGGCTATGTCACCCTGGCTCCTCTGGAAGAATTTTTTTGAGAGGCAAATGAGCTATCTATGGAGCACAGTGAAGGAACTTCACAATGTAACTGAGAGCATCAAATCTTGTAAAAATTGACATAAGAAGTGGAAAATGTTATTTTTTTTAAAGCATACTCAGAAAACCTAATACAATTAAAAAATGAGAATATTTATGCTTAGTTACTTTACATTCCAAAATAACCATGTGAGCTTGAACTGACAAAAAAGTGGGGGGAGGAAAGAAGCAATTCAAGCTGCATGACGACCAAAAAGTATTAGGTTGGCTGTAGTTTTTGTAGTTGGTAGTTTTGTAGTTGTAGTTTTTGGTTGCTATTTTCTTCCTTTAGAGGAAGGATTGAGATCAGCTGTGAGTCGTGTCATTATCTACAATTCTTTTAACAGCAGCATGGAGAAAAGCTGCCAAAGCATTAAAAATTAATTCAATCAGGCTAAGAGGAGTATGTCAAACTGACTTCTTTGCCTGCAAATTACAAAATTATCTGTAGTTAAAATTAGTTTCTAACCATCTTGGAGAGGGAGGAGATGAGCTCCTAAAACTACTGTATGCTGTGATGAGGCTGTGATGTAAGCCCATCAGCAGTACTTGCAAAGTGAGGTGCTGTTGGTATAGTTGCTGAGGTGCATATGTGGTGCACAACGTGATAACCACTGCAAGTCAAAGGAGACAATAATAGTACCTGTAAACTATGAATAGCAGGTTATTATCATGAAAAAAAATAAAATAATCTAGACACTGAATTATGTTCTCCTTTTCTCTTCAAAAATCAGCATAGCATAGACTACTTAACTCTTGTGTATAGTAAAATTAATTTTTTGACTTATTGCTACTAGCTAGAAATGTCAATAAAATTTCCCTTAGCAAATTTGGTTTCAGTCACATCTATCTTCTGATTATTGTCCTTCAGCACAGGGACCATTACAGGCAATTACATTGTTATCTGACTTAAACATGTGGACAGCTCAGTCAGTGACTTTAATTACTTTCTCATCAAAGCCATGTTGGACAGTCTCTGAAATTTCTTCTTTGCCTCCTAGGACATCGTAAAGGATAAATGATTTTTGCATCCTGTTCATCAAACATGACAGGAAATCTTTTAGTTTAGTTATCTCAAGTCAAGTTCTACAAAAAACTATATGTATGCCTGGATTGGCAATGGGTTGGTACCCCTTGAGATCTGACAGGCATTGTATGCCCTTACCTTCATGGATTATTTTCAGAAACAATAGGCAAAAGTGCACATCTTCACTCACAGAATCCGAAATCAATATATTAACAGAATTCTTCCATTAAGTTAGTCCCTTCACAATACAAAAATGTTTTCAAGTGATCTCCACTGGAATGGAGATTCACAAGATCCTGTGCTTACATACTAATTAATTTTGCTCTGTTTTAGCCTTGCCAGAACTACTGACTGGGGTACATGTTTTTTCAGACTGAGTAAGACTCTTGGTCCTGGCTGTAACTGCCAAGACACCAATCTGCAGGGTTAATGTCTAGCTTGCGCTAGAAATTCAAAGCATCACACTGACAAAAAAACCGCAAACTGTTTGTAGATGATTTTGAATGTGCAATGAACTTAATAATACTTAAGTACTTCTTATTGTTACTAAAGTCCAATGAACACGTGGATAACGAGATAAACAGGATGCAATTACTGGATGTTCATATCATCAACAGAGGGATGTCACATTATTATTGTAGAAAGCAGGGCAGATACCTATAGCAGATGCATCTCATAAAACACATCTCAGATATACTCAAAAGAATTGCCCCATGGGGCCATGATTAAAACTTTTGTATAAAGAACACTTATTTCCACAGAAGAAAATGTCATGGATTTCTTTTTGATAGCTACAGCTGCCAGTCCGTGCATCTAAGGGAGGCATTTGAGCCAATGTTTGAATAAAAATAATCATGGCCTCAGACAGAATAAAATTCTATGAAATTATAGTCTAAATACTGTTGCCTTTAGAACAGACAAAACTGCAGCTGTTCATTTCATGAAGAACAGATTTAGACACATGCAATCAGAGTGAGAACTGTTCAGAGATGTGATAGCTCTCTGATTGCAGAAGGGACAATTACTCCTATAGGGTTTCTAGAATCAGTGAATCACCGAGGTTGGAGGGACCTGGGTCACCTAGTCAAACTCCTGATCAAAGCAGGATCAACACCGAATAAACACCGGCTGCTCAGGGTTTTTTGAAAATCTCCAGTGAGGGAGGGTTCACAACCTCTCTGGACAACCTGTTCCATGATTATCTTCTTGCTGTTTTTTTCTTCTCCTCGTATACAGTCAGAACACCTCCTGTTTCAAATTATGATCACTGGTTCTCATACTCCTGTTGTGCAACACAGAGAAGATTCTGTCAAGAGGAGAGAGCAGTATTTCCTACACATTTTCCCTAAGTTTTTCTCCTATGGGCCACTGTCAGAAATAAATTATTGGTCTAGCAGAAACTTTGGTTTCATTAGGTGCAGTGTCTCATGTTCCTATGACAGAATCTCCACTACTTTTCTATACAGACCACTGAATAGTAACTACTTCTTTCTTTATTTTAACATTTCTTCTACTCAGCAATGACTGATGTATAGAAACATGCAGAAAAAAGGGTCTGATCTACAAAGAGAGAGAGATTACAAAAGTTGTTTAAGGGATTAAATGCCTTACATGTTGTAATTTAGAAAGTTGAATTTAATTTTTTTGACAAGACAACACATGAGAAACATCATTTAACATCAGAACTTGGTGAATTACAGAGCAGGGATCAGGAACAGAAAACAGCATTGAGAAGGACCATGCAAAAAAAAGTGCAGGTGCCAAACGTGCGTTTGTTAGCAAATGTGTCACTATGAACTGGAAAGTATCATCTCCCACTCCTCTAGCACTTTCACACCTCTTCTCTTACATAAACGTGGAAGAAGAAACTGCAAGCGGTACAATGAAGGTGGGGATGCATGATTACAACCACCCCCACTCTGGGAGGCTCCCAAGCATTGCTGAAAGAAACAACAGGTTCAGACCTGTAGGAGTGCAGCTTGGAGGTGATGTCAAAGCTGTTGAAACTAGTAACTTGACTGGTTTGTTAACAGATGAGCTGGAAGCATGTGTACCATAAACGGTTTGGGTAACGCAATAGAGCACTATCACATAACAAGACTGGTTCAATGGGACTTACTCAAACAGAATTGTTATCAGGGATTAAAGTGGGTTGGTATTGAGTTTATGATCTGAGCACACTCTCTTGATTTCTTCACACAGAGTTCACATAAACTAGCAGAGTGAACTCAAATGTACCATTTAAATATGTCAAATTCATTTTGGAGTTTATGTTGCGTACACATGCAACATGGGGCACATGGGGCACTGGGATTTCTCTACTAAGGCTTAAAGAGTAAGTGCTGCACTGCCTTTTGTCCACTATTCCTTTGCAATCTCTGCCATCATCTCCTTAGGATTTTTAGTCTGTGCTGTAAAACCTGCTACTTCTTTAAAGAAAACAATTTACTTTGGAATAAGTTTGTAGAAAGAAACAGTACCTCCTATTATAACCATTTATATCCTTAGAGCATCATGGTTACATTATTTGCAAATTACTTAGGAAAAAGTGGATTGCATGCCATTCTTGGAACTGTGATCCTCATCAGCTCTGTCAACCCATACACTAGCAGTCTTCACTTGTCACTTTCAAAAGAAAGAGATTTGAAGTAAATGTTATGCAAAAAAAAGTTGCTGGAACATTTACTCAAATTAAAACAATGCCCAAATGCACTCCTAAGTCATTGTTTCTTATAAAGACAAAGTAAATTGTAAATACACTTTAGAAGCATAAAGTAAGCATGGCAGATCTTTTCTTCATTTTTACTCTAATTCCTTAACTTTAAAAATTTAATTTTGTTTATAAAACAAATAGTGGTGGGTTTTTTGTTTGTTTTGTCTTTTACTGAGGTAGTGCATGGAAGAATATATGTTTTTGCAGTTATAAAAAAGTGTAATCATTAAGGCACTGCAACTACGATATGGTAAATTTGCACAGATTTC
The DNA here is from genome assembly GCF_047716275.1 of Strix uralensis. Lineage (NCBI taxonomy): Eukaryota > Metazoa > Chordata > Aves > Strigiformes > Strigidae > Strix > Strix uralensis. The sequence goes on along the minus strand of NC_133972.1, from coordinate 132,073,938 downwards.
ACAGTTATGCTGTGGGCTTCCTTTTTTACTCTGGACAAATATTTAAAATATTTAAAATATCCTTTCCCTCCAAACCGTCTGTTTACATACCATTTTCACTTGAGAAGAGACTATAACCTACCAAAGGAAGGCAGAGTACAACATAGACCAAGACAGTAAGAAAATGCAAATTCTACTCTGTTTACTGTAACTGCATGCACTAAACAGCCAAGGGACAAATTATTTGCTGGAAATATGTCATCTTCCCCCTGAATATGCAACTATTTTGTCTAGGAAGCTGCGGAAAACTTTTACAAGGTCACACACAAGCAAGCTTCATATGCATTTGTGTCTGGTTTAAGGGATTTCATGTTTTAACATTTAGTGTATGTCACTAGTGTATGCATTTAGTGGTGCCACTTAAACTGGTTTAAGCAGTCACCACCCTCCCTGCCCTGAACTGGTTACCACCTCCCCCATTGTTGTCATGGCACATGTGAAAGCATGGCTCTGCAGCAAACTGGATCACACATGTCATCCAGCCAAAACCAAACCTATTCATTTCCAGGTTAATGTTCAGCAGAATAAGTTCTGTACAAGCACAGAGTGAGGTTTATTTACACAAAATTGTGGAGTGATTGCTCTTGTGAGCATATTCCTGGGCACATGGGGAAGAAAGTTATTGGGAATAGCCAGAATGGATTGACCAAGGGTAAATCATAGCTGACCACCTTGACTGCCTGCTACACTAAACTGGTAAGAACACTGGGCAAAGGAGATCAATGGGTGTCATTGACTCTAGCAAAGCTTTCAGCTCTGTATGCAACAGTATTCTTGCATTCAGTTTGGGATGTTATAGTCTGGAGAGGTGGAAAGCTGGGTGGGTAAAGAAATTAGTTTGATGGTTGGGCTCAGAGGGTGGTGGTTAATGAGTTGTACTCTACCTGGAGGCTAGTGAGAAGCAAAGCACCACAGGGGTCTGTCCTGGGACCTTAAAACATCTTTATTAATAACCTGGAGGATGCAACATCACGCTTATCAGATGTGCAGATGACACCAACCTGGGGGGATCAGTCCATATGCTCAAAGGCAGGGCTGCCATCCAGAGGGACCTGCACAGGCTGGAGGAATGGGCCAACAGGAAACTTAGGAAATTCAGTAAGAACAGCATAGTCCTGCCAGTGGATGGGAACAATGGCTGGCGGCAATGCAGGCTGGGGACAGACTGGTAGGAGAGTGGCAGTAATGAAGAGGCCCTGGGGGCCGTGGCAGACAGCAAGTGGCACATGAACCACATGTGCCCTGGTGGGATGGCATCCTGAGTGATATCATTAGCAGCACAGCCTGTAGATTGAGCGACCTGATGATCCTATTTTATGCAGCACTCATTAGGCCACATGTAAGTACTGCATCCAGTTTTGGGCCCCCAATACAAGAAATGCATCAATCAACTGGAGTAAGTTCAGCAGAAGGTCACTGAGATGGTCAGGGGCTGGAGCACTTGCCCTGTGAGGAGACGCTGCAGGACCAGGGCTTATTCAGCCTGGAGAACCTATGAGGAGGTCATCAATAAGATGGACCCAGGCTCTTCACAGATGTGCAAGGTGAGAGGATGAAGGCAACGGGCTTAAGCCAAAAAAAGGAAGGTTCAAACTGAACATGACAAAAAACCTTTTTCCCTGTGAGGACAGTGAGGCAGTGGCACAGGCTGCCCAGAGCAGTTGTACAGTTCCCATCTTTAGAAATTTTCAAGACCTGACTGGATAAAGCCCTGAGCAGCCTGCTGTGACCACACCTCTGCTCCTGCCTTGAGCAGAGGTCCCTTCTGACCGCAGTGACTCTGTGATTCACACCAGTCAAGGAATGCTTGAACTGACTCTGCTATGAAGCAAACATATATGAAAATGTGCTATTTATCCCCAGGATCAAGCAGTTGGGACATATTATGTCAGCAACTGAAACACAATGTTTTCAGCCCTTAAAACCACAGGAAAAAGGAATACTGTGGTATCACACTCTATACATTAACTACTGGCTAAGAAACACAAAGAACTTCACTATCAGAGTTGTTTATCCCTCTGTCTCTATGCAGTCTATATTTTTGTGTATTTATGTCTGTGAGTATGTAAAGATACCACTGCTTGAGAGGTTTACCCCAAGCAAAAAAATACCCTGTACAGAGTATTTGTTACTGTAGTTCATACATTTCCTAGCTGTCTCAACAGTGCAGAGAGTTAAATCTTTAAGAAGCTCTTAGAAGACCAGAACTGGTTATCAGGGTGTAGAGAGGTTCAGATTACACAGCACTGATTATCAGAAATCAGACAGTCAGTGAAGTTGATCTCTACAGACACACTGGTGCTCAGTGATTGCAGTACTACACACGCATAAGAATATCTTGGCTATATTAGGAAATAAGTGGCCTGTTGTGCTTGTGTGCATTGTATTCAAGAGATGGATAAAATGCTTGATTTAAGAGAAAAATAAATATCGATACTTCACAATTCTAATGGACCCTCCTACAATGCTTGAGACATGGATTACTGATGTTCCTTTCACAGTATTTTGTAAGGCAGGCAGGCGTGATCTTCACATTTCCAGATGAAGAAATAGATGCACTGAGATTGAATGGTTTTCCCAGGATCACATGTTAAATCTGTGATGGAATCACAAAGAAAACCCACGTAATAAGGGCAGCATGTCCTGTGCCTTTCTAAGCTTATCATCTTTTACTGCTAAATTAGAAGGTTACTGGGTCAGAGAAGCTGTTTTCTTATCCACCTGTGAACCATCAATTACAATCTACCTTAGTACCAGTGTTATTCCTTAACATGCTCTCTGTGTACAAACGTTGGTATCAGTGTTCACCCTCGTAAGTATTTGCCATTGGAATGGAGCCACAGTGAAAGACACTGATATCCACCCAATTCTGCTCTCCTCTTGTAATTTAGCCTTGTATGAGAAGAAAAAGAGAACTTGGGAAAGGCAGAGCAAGAGAGAAAGCAGGGAAAGAAAAGGAACACCATGCAGAATGCAGAAGGACAATGAGGAACAACAGAGATGGAAAGGAATATGGAAAGAAAAAAAACCCATGAGGGTGGAGTATAGGAAGGAAGAGAGAGGAGAGACATAGAAAGCAGAAGTAAAAGATGGCAAAGAAGGAAGATGAGAAGGAAAGCAGAAAAATTAAACAGCACGAGAAGGGGTGAGGGGAGAAGGAGAGATCACACAGGAGTACTAGAACCTGGTATCTGATTATGTGTATTAACTAAATAAATTTAACAGAAGTAAAGTACCTTTGTTTCAATGCCTAATTCCATGGATTATAAATGTACATGGAATAAAAATGCAAAATTACTTTAAAGTTAATGGCCATAATTTCCAATTTGTGTTAGAAAATTTAAAATATGACAAGGAAAGATTAATATTAACATTCGCACCAGGCCCTACAAAGTCCAGCCTGACCTGTATAGTATACTTTCTGGAGACAAACTTGTGTTTGGTATAACAAAATGTGGAAAGTTTATCCGATGGTTCGTTGCATCTCCTAAAGCAAATCCATAAAAAAATGCGCTCAGAATACTGTATTGCACAATAGGATGGAAAGTGCATCATGGAGCAGCTTTATGACACTTTTTTGCTCGGCTCTTGCAAAATGCCTTTTGACTTCCTTCCAGAATAGATACAGCAACTTTTGCCATGTGCACCACCATAGGAATGGCTATTGCTATTTTTATTTCATTAATTTAAACTGTTGTAACTTCTTTTTAAGACACCATAACTCATTGGGAGTTTAAAACATTTATAATTTGATTTTTTTCAACTTAACAGAGCAACTAGAACATTAATAACAATAAAGAAATAAATCTGAGATTTACTTTTCTGCATTCTCTCTAAGCTTAAGCAAATTAATTTAGAGAATGTATTCTCAAGTAAAACATAACATCATGCATAGATACTTCTGTATCCACCTGGAAGTAAAGTATTTGCATTAAAAGAGCATTCAAATATACTTGGCAAAAATTTTTTAAATAGACATACTGAGAGGAACAGATACCATTACATTGTGGTATTAAAAAATAACAGCTCAAAATCTAGCAAATTGCAGAGATTAGTCAATCAAGAAAAAAATGTGAAAGTTTAATTTAATGGAGAAAGATAACTTCATGTAATTATCTTTCTTGGTTTTCCTTTCTGCTACAGATATACTTTGCTCACTCTCTCTCTGTCCCTTTTTGAGTGTAAAGCCAGTTCAGCCTGCCTTCCCATGAAAGTCTCTTATGTCCTTTCAATAAAGTAACAGAGGTGAAAAAAATCACATCTTTATCCATGTTCAGACAGTGGGTGGGCACGACGTGCCTTTGCCTTAGGTTCAGTATTTCTTACATACATACTCCATCTCTAACTTTTCCCATTTAGAAGTATTGACTACTTTCATACTTCTGGGTGAAGTATTGCCTTTCTTCTTGCAAGGGCAAAGACACTGACATTGATTCTCATCAAGCTTTAATTTAAAGAGGACAACATAATGGAAACATTATGTGCACACTTTGCTCTCAGCTTCACAATTCATCATAATCACAGAATGTTTAATACATGTTTTTAACTGAGAATGTCCCTTCTGGGCAAATGACAAGTTTGGGTTTTTTGAGGTTTGCCCTATAGGACACGGTAGATGAGGAAACAGAGATTAAACAAAAATGGGGTTAAGGAAAAATCCTAAGTACATCAGTCTCCTAGAAACTCACTACTTTTCAAAGGTGACCCAAGTTAAACCCAAGATAAGCAATGAGGGTCAGATGCTACCAAAATACAGGAATTGAATCCAGTTGATCCTTGTGCTTGCTGTGTGAGGGGAAGGTGTGGAACAGGCAAAATCTGGCATTTCTGGGAGAGCAAAAAACAATAACCAAAGTCATAGAAATGCTGGGGAATCCAGTAGTGAGGCATTGCTCCGAGGCTGACATCCAGCTTGATGCAATACATTCCTCCTCAGCTTAAGGTACATAGAGGAGAAATGAAAGAAGCTACTGTATGTGACCAGGCACAAAATGCTTTTGTGCCCCACGCTGACCTCACCTGGCTACTGCAAAGGCCAGGAGCAAACACAACCTGTTTCTCTGCACCCGGCCTTCAACTAAGAGTTATTTTCCATGTTTAGAAGGGGTGGGCATGCCTGAAAGCTGAATTATTCCTTTACTCTATATCTTGGTGCCTGATTTCCCAGTCTGCAGGGAATAGATCTGATTTTGATTGAGGCCATTCAGTAAGAATAAATGTGAAATGTGGTATTAAGTATCATGATTCCTAGTCCCCCAAAATGCAGCAGTATAATTTTATGTTTTAACCACGCTACTAAAACATCTCAGCCAGGTTTAGACCAGATCATTCCAGCCTGCTCAGCAGTGGGGGCCTGTCCAAGATGCTGTGGGGGCTCTGGAAGATACCCTGTGCCGAGCTCCCTCCCAGCACCCACTCACAGCCAGGTCAGAGCTGCTGACAACAAACCCACAGCACCTTCACAAGGGCGACTGAAGCAAGGTCAAACTCGTTACCGGTGATGGTAGTGTTACAACAGTTGTTTGGAAATGCTTGTGGCACTTAGGTGGCGGCTGTCTTGCAAGGGGTCTGTGTCAGGACAGACGAAGATGATTAAAAACCAGTTGCAGTTATTTCTCAGATTGGTCCTAGGACTGTTTTCTCCTTGGTTAACTCTCATCTGCCCTTATCCAGGCACCAGTAAAACTGATTTTTAATCTGCTCATAGTTTCAAAAGGACCATGTGTTGATATCAGGAAAAAGAGGGAGGATACTTTCTAGATATTATCTCTGAGGGTTTAAGAAGAATAGTAGGACAAGTACAGAAGAGAAAATTGTTTCAGAAATCAGTGCATGAATGTTTCAAGGCTTTAAATAAATTTTACAGAAGTAGGCTATCTGTTTTGAAAACAAATTAGAATTTTCAAAAGCAGACTCTGGCCTCAACTTACTTTAAACACTTAAAAATATACCAAGACCAGTTCAGCCTAAGACAAATACAAAACAAATGAACAAATCGCTGTTCTTTGGGGCCGGATTTGGTTAGTCTTCATCTGATTTTTCAGAAATTATCACAGTATGCATATTATTTTCAATGTGGGAAGTGTTTAAGCATTATTTAATAGCTAGAGTACACAGAATTAAAGAAATGCAGTTTAAAAATTACATACATCCACAGCCTGCATCTTTTTCACAATATAAAGGTGGGAAAAGAGTGGATGGTATTTTGATTACAGCTGTGTATGTCAGCAGGAAACTGAGGGTGCATGTCTGGTGAATCACAAGATTGGATAAAAATAGATTTATTTAGTCACTAGTACAATTAATCGCATATGTGTATATATATATAAGTATATAAAATATTTATAGATTGAAAATTTTCAGTAGATCTATACACACAGTTTTGCATGCATGCAAACACAACATGCCTGATGTTCACAGAACAAAATGGTCACAGTAATTGATAGCCTGAGTGTAAAACCCACTTACTGCTGCCTGGCTGATGATACCACTGAAAACCCCCTTATCAAATGTTTCTGGTTTTAGGTGAGAGGCTGAAGCCTGCTGATCTGGCTGGCAGGCAAGGGTGCAAGGTCACACACAGGCAAGCTCTTTCCCTGCGGGAATGACCTGACTCCGGCTCTGCTGTCCCCCCACGTGTGCCCCATCAATCCCACCACCAAGAAAGCAAGTGAGGAGGATTCTTTCCCGCTCCCTTTCCTTCTCCTGGGCTCAGACTCCCTCTCCTGGCGTCTGGCACCACTGCATCCTTGTCCCCCTCCCCCTACTTCATCCCGTCTCAGAGATTAAATGTCTCTTCAGTATCACTGTTCGCACAGAAACTTGGGGTCAGCTTCCCGGGGCTCCATCATAGCACCTGCTTGTGTCAATATGGACCTGCCTGTTACCATTTTCCCATATTTTCCCTCTAGCACACAGCTATCCAGCATGGGTGTCACCAGAGAAAGGTGACAGTTCACAGCATGGGGGTCTGAAGGGATGTCACATCCCAGGCTTCCCTCCTGTGAGGCACTTCTCTGGGTACCAGGGTGATGAGATGAGCTGCCACCTTACCTGTAGGTACTTGCTGGCAAATGCCGCTGATTATCAGTGTGCCCAGCTCCTCTGTTTTTTTCATGAGCTGTATTTTAATCTGCCCACTCTTAGTGTCAAACAATATTTCTATTTCAGTCTTGCAAAATTTCCTGTTTTCAGAACAGTCCCTGCTCAGAGGTCAGATGCAAGCACTGCTGACTACGCACGCTGCTGCCCTAGTAAAATGAGCATCAGTTGCCACCGTTTCCAGGGAGACAGAAGGGCCTTAGAGGAGATTTATTTGGGGGTTACACAAATAACTGTAGAGAAGATGGGACTGGATGATGTAAAGGAGCAAGAAAATGGACAGCAAGAATGGTGGTGGACATAAGGCAACAAGAAGTAGAAGAAAAAACCTTGACACAGTGCAGGAAAATGTCTAGACTGGTGAATAAAATGGGCCAGGAGCTGTTGTCTGGGAGGGCAACTTCACTTGCATCCCTATAGTTATAATCTTCTTTCTGCTCTATCTCCCCAGAACACCAAACCCAGATGAGCAGGGCAGTCTCATCCAAACTGCCCTCTGGAAGCAGACCCTGGGTCTGTGCTAATTCCCTAAGTAGCCCAGCCATTGCCCGGGAGAGTACTAGCAGCTTGGGGGGGCACTGTATAACAACATCCACCACACCCTGCTCTTGTTTCATGTACTTGGGTACATATTGATATAGATACAGGTACACACATGGAGAATGTGACAAGTGACAAGAGGGAAATACAGGCCACAAACAGGTGTGGAGGACCACAGAAGTCACAACCAGTGGAGAAGCAGGAAAAAGCATTATTTGGACAGCTTTCTGTACAGGCTACTTGCTGTGGGATGCAGTAAGCCAGCAAGGCAGATCCCCACCTAAGCAAAGGAAAACAAAGCAGCCTTAAAGCAATGGACAAAGAAGCCACTTACATGCTTAAGGGTTGATTTACTGTTGAGGTTTGAACCTGAGATGACCACAAACAAATTAGAAGTTGTCAGTTTCACTCTAGAAGTGAAATTATAACATCATCAGCAAAATCGATGCTGTTAAAAAACCCTCATGATTTGTAAGCCAATCTCATTATTTTTCTGGAAGTAACACACTCTTCCTTAACACCTCACTTTGGCACGGGCATCAAGAAGGATCAAATTGTTCATCTCAGTAGCCCACTACTATCAGTGAGAAGTGTGTGTGATGGCGGCATGGTCCAAAAACATCATTCATTGATGAGTGACATAGTTATCAGATCACTAAAACAGAATTTACATGCTACGAAGCATTTAAAGTTCATGCAAAATTTCTTTGTGCCTTCTGTGCACATGCCTGTGCTCCCACCTACCCCTACTGGTCTCCCTCTTTTCACTGAGGTGATGGACGAGATCAGAAGTGAAGCCTAACTAACTTTTCCATCCTAGATTGTAAGTCCAGAGTTGCAGTGCCAATTAGAGGTGCAGGTGACTGTGGAAGAGGCAGTTACAATTCTTTCCATTCTCAGATCAGTAAAAGGGGCAGTCCTGGGTCTGGTTAGGATGGAGTTAACTTTCTTCATATCAGCCTGTATGGTGCTGTGTTTTGGATTTGTGGCTAAAACAGTGATGATAATACACAATGGTTTGGCTATTGCTGAGCAGTGCTTGCACAGCACCAAGGCTTTCTCTTTTTCTTATTCTGCTCCCCCTCCCCCCTCCCCCAGTAAGCAGGCTGGGGGTGAGCAAGAAACTGGAAGGGGATACAGCCGGGACAGCTGAACGGAACTGGCTAAAGAGATAGTCCATACCATATAACGTGATGCTCATCAACAAAAACTGCAGTAGAGAAAGATGGAAGTTGGGGATTTTGGCTTCCAAGGTGGTCGTTGCTCAGAGACTGGCTGGGCACTGATCTGCTTGTGGAAGCTGGTGAGTGATTGCCTTTGCATCACTTTTTTTTTTTTTTCCCCTTCACTTATTAAGCTGTCTTTATCTCAGCTGTCAGGAGTTTTCTTGCTTTTGCTCTTTCTATTCTCTCCCCTGTCCTCCTGGAGGAGGGAGGAGGAGTGAGAAAGCAGTTGTGTGGGTGCTTGGCTGCTGGCCAGGGTCAGCCCACTACACTAGGATTCTATCCTGGCCTTGTAAAACTTTTACTGAAGTGGAAGGAATTCGTTATGCATATTCTACCATGCACAGAAACACATAAAATATCTATTTAATATATTATTTTGTTAATAGAAAAGAAAAACAAATAGAGAGATGATTTAATGGCCAGCTTGATTGCAAATTTTAATATTGTAATATACCTTTAACCAAAAACTTCAATTATATCCCAAAATTTAAAATAAGCATACACTGCAGAAAAGCTACATTTCCTAACCAACCTTTTACCTTTGTGACAGTAACACTAATCAACATAGCCAACTTATTTTGATGACCACATAGAAAAATCTTGCAGTGACCCATCTGAAATAATTTATTTCAACAGAGATTAAAAATGTTGGGTATCTAAGGGCAAAGATAAATTTTTGCTCCATTTGCTACTTGCTATAAAGATTCAGGCGTAATACAGAGAAAATGAATGTCCTTCCTTATCTGAAAATTATACTTCTCAGAATGAGCGTATTTATTGGACTGGACATAGTGCCTTTATCTTTTAATAATCTTTGTTAAATTAAAGTTTGTACATACTAGAGCTTTTGCTCAATTATGTCTTTAATCTACAGCGATTCTATTAATATTATTTTCTGCTTCTAAAGTCCTATTCTGGTAATGATTTCTGGAACCAGACTGGAGTGCTGCCCCAACCCTGTGGTTGTCCACGATGTGGTAGAACAAACAGGTATTATCTGCAAGCCATGTCCCAGACAGTGGATTAGGAACGCTAAAAAAACCTTTGGAAAAGGAAATTAATTTTCTCTATTACTGCAGCGTAAGATAGTTATGACCTGTGATTTTTTTCTTAAACAAGCTGTAGTGGCATAGGAACCCACCATACATTTTTCAATTCATGAAAAATTGCATGGAAAAAAATGTAAAGAAATGCCACATTGCACAGATTCCCATACATTGTATGATAGCCATTATAACAGTAAGTAGTCTTCTGAAGCTTCCTTTTTAATGCAAAAATTAACTATGAAATTAATTCATGATGGTCATCCGCACAGAAGTTTAATGCAACACTTTTTTTTGGATGTGCCCTTCCATGGAGAACTTCTCCTCCCTAGCACACGAAGTCCTGGTGGTGGCACTGGGTAGAGGCTCAGGGAAGATGAGCTGCCTGCGCACCCGCTCATCCACTACTGGCCCAGCAGTCCTGCTGCTCTCTACCCACAGTGTTAGTAAAACCAGCCTCCATCTCTTAGGGGCCGTTGGGCTGGAACATGAATATACCGTTGTTGAACAAAGCAGGAAGTATTACTGAAGCATGGTTTGCAAAGGCAGATCTCACAGCCAGGGAAGTAGGCAGAGTTTCCTCTCTTGCAGATGGACACTCCTACCTTGTCCTGTCCTGTTTTATCCATTTGCTGCTCAGAGGTGCTGTCTTAGCAAAGATCCCTTCTTCTCCCCTCTTCTAATCCAACACTTCCCTATCCCCACTCCCTGGCTCTTTTGTGAAGAGTTTATGCAGACTTATGGAAACCTCATAGATTGTATACCTCACAAAACCTTTCTGCATAAAGGATTTTGATAAATAGAAGGCTCAGGAGGGATCTTATTAATGTATATAAATAAATATACATAAAGGGAGAGTGTAAAGAAAATGGAGCCAGACTCTTCTCAGTGATGCTCAGTGACAGGACAAGAGTCAATGGGTATAAACTGAAACACAGGAGGTTCCCTCTGAACACAAACACCCACTTTTTTTACTGACAAGGGTCACTGAGCATCAGAACAGGTTGCCCAGAGAGGCTCTGGAGTCCTCATACTTAGACATATTCAAAACCTGACTGGACGTTGTCCATGACCCTTTGAGTAAGGGGATTTGTCTAGATGATCCCCAGAGGTCTCTTCCACCCTCATCTAACCTGTGATTTCATGATCTGCTGTTTGTTTCTTCTCCTATGCATTTTGGGAAGGAATTTTGGACCCTTGTTTTTCATTTAGTTTTGCAGCCAGCTATCCAAGGCACACAAACCTACAAACATATATTTACAAAACCTGTAAGAGATCCATGCATACTTCTGTGTAGCTGGATTTGACATTCCTCTGCTCAGTTCTGGACCCTTTTCTCCTCTCCTGGATGGTGCACTGAAATGTAATATTGCAATACATTGAAACAACAACCACCAGAAATGGCAAAATCCCCCTCTTGGCCTGACTTGTGTTCAGTCATTTCTCTCCACTTCTCTGGAGGTGTTTTAACTCTATCTGCATGACTGATATCAGTAGGGATCTTCTACCACCTTGTAGATGGTAGATCCAGTGGTTCAGTGTAGCTGGAGCATGCCTGGATACAAGGAAGGAAATGAAACTCTTTGGCCAGCAATGCTCCAGCCTCCAGTCACTGCCCAGATGTATTTTCTGTTGTCTCTGTAAGATGGTGTCTAGTCCCAACAGAGCTGGGTTGGCTGCAGCTGAACAGCTGTACTACTTGATGTTGTACTGAGATCTTTCTGTGTGCACAGGCTGTCCTCCTTTAACAGCCTCCAACTTTTCAGACCTCTTAGCTTGGAAGGCTCACCACTATATTGTGCAAGGCCTTCAAAAATCTCCTTAGGGTTCTCTTCCTCCTAAATCCTCTTGTACTGCCTTTGGCTGGGGTAAGAGTTAATTTTCCTCACGGTGCTAGTAAGGGGCTATGTTTTGGATTTGTGCTGGAAACAGTGTTGATAACACAGGGATGTTTTAGTTACCACTGAGTGGTGCTTACACAGAGACAAGGCCTTTTCTGCTTCTCACACTGCCCCAACAGCGAGGAGGCTGGGGGTGCACAAGAAGTTGGGAGGGGACACAGCTGGGACAGCTGACCCCAACTGACCAAAGGGATATCCCACACCACATGACATCATGCTCAGCATGTAAAGCTGGCGGAAGAAGAAGGAATTGGGGGACGTTTGGTGTGAAGGCATTTGTCTTCCCAAGTAACTGTTACGCGTGGTGGAGCCCTGCTCTCCTAGAGATGGCTGAACACCTGCCTGCCAGTGGGAAGTGGTGAATTAATTCCTTGTTTTGCTTTGCTTGCACACATGGTTTTTGTCTTACCTATTAAACTGCCTTGATCTCAAACCACAAGTTTTCTCAATTTTACCCTTCCGATTCCCTCCCCCATCCTGCTGCAGGGAAGTGAGTGAGCAGCTGTGGGGGGGCTTAGTTGCTGGCTGGGGTTAAACCACGACACCTCTTCTGTCATTTGCTTCACTGTTACCATGACAGCTTAAAGGTAATCTTTAATGTTTCTGTCCCATTCATCTCCTACTTTCCAGCCACGAATAAGTCTTGCTGTTGCTTTCTGTTGATAGATACCTGCCAGACCCTGGTGCTCAAAACCAAATGATTTGGTGATGCTTCAGCCATTTCTTGATTTAGCAATTGCATTTTCTGATTTTCTCTCCATGGATGAATTTATCACCCTCCACATGGATGATTCCAGTCCATACATGTTCCTGTTTCAGACTCTGTTTTCCTCATCCCTGTGTGTGACCTGCAGCTTCTCAATGCTTTGCATATCACATCCAAACGTGGTCACTCTGCTGCTTTTGTCTTTTCTAAGCTTGCTCCAGTCATCTGGCACTTCACCCCACACACCACCTGTGATGCACCCCTGTTCTGCCCATGTTTAGTGCATAGAAATATCTCCCAGCTTGTCTTCATACCACCAGCACTGCCCTGTATTATTTTAATAGGCAGCCCAGTGAAAGAGGACAGAGGCACCAGGCTGTGCATCAGTTGTGAAGTGACCAGGGTGGTGAATCCCTGCCTGCTGTTTTAGGTAGATGGCATGTCATGGGGCATTTCCTGGTCCTTCTCCCCTCCTGTATGCAGGGAGAAGGGCTTCACACAAAGGAGGTGTAGAGGAGTACCTCCTGTTAGGCTTACAGCTGCATTAAACTGTGATTCCCACAGAAGCAGGACAAAAGGAAAATGAGGAACACAAAGCGAAGGATGGATGCTTGCTACAAAGCCATGCTGCCAGTTAGGTGAATATTGCAGAATATCTTCATATTTGTGACCCAGCTGTAATGTAGCAACAAACAGCTTCTGGTTCACAGGTGTCTGGATGGGGATGATGTCTTAAGCTTTGTTTACAAAATCAAAAGCATTTGTGTTACCAAGATATGACAAAGGGAAATCTAAGGCTGTTGGGGCTGAATAAATAAATGTGAATCTGGGAGAGTTGCCCTTGTGCCAGTACTCATGACATAGGGGGAAGCACTCTAAGGCACCTGATCTTGCACTGAGCTCTTCAGCTCTCACAGTGTTGAGTCCCTAAGTGGCTCTTCACTTTGTTCCTTATCTGGATCCTATTAAGCTGTGGTCAAGGGGTCTACAGTGCTAGCCAGCTCTAGCCACCATAAAAGAGAGCAGATAGTAATATGGCTTGGAGCTTTTTCAGGAAAGCCAGTGTAATTATTACTTATACTGACTGCAAATCCAAAATACTCTGCTCCTTACCTCAATGAACTTACCATCTTGTTGAGGACAAGACCTGCCACATTCCTCCTCAGATCTGTCATCCCAATTATCTCAACTACTGTCTTCCATTCCTCTCTCTGCCTCTGCTTTCCCCAAAATACAGCTCATCATTGTCCATCAGCCCACATCTCGGTGCTCTTTTGTAGTCTCTCTGGTCTCTTTCACTCACAGCAAGAACTTCAACAAAATACCTGAATTCAGAACAACATTATCCTCTTTTTCATTCCTCCTCAAATCTCATCTCCCTGTGATAGGTATGGCTGACAACCTATGAAACTGTTTATTATATTCAGTGGTAGCAAACAGACTGTTTATCTGGCCTTTTCATTTTTTTATGTTTCTACTTTGTCCCCCATATGTTTTAACTCACTATGAGTTTTTGCTTTCTGTATATGTAGGGATGGCACATACCAGAATTTGGCAAGCTTGACAAGTACTTATAAATACTACCTCAATGCAAAATACTAATTAAAGTAAAGCAATTCTTACAAAAATTCTATATATTCCTATATGTACCTTGACAGAACCCTGCTTGCTTAAATGCTCTTCAGTTTTCTAGTACTTTCCTATAAAGACTGTTATGGTACATCTTCTGATTCCAATTTTTCATCTCTATGTTCTGAAAGTCACACTTTGAATTTCAGCTTCAAAAGACAAGATATCATGAAAGAGACACTGTTGAAATTGTAGCTGTAGTAGACCATTTGTGAGAAGAAAACAGGATGCTTTCATGTATTAACTTATTTGACACTGTTCTGTTCTGAATTCATACAGTTTGAATCAAACCAGGAAACTAGAATTTTGATTTAACAGCATAAACTACTCCAAATTTCCTGGAAAAGTCTGAACAATAGTGATCTTTTAGCTGAACAGTGCTTGAGTTTGGAAAGCAATCAGTATTTGAGTTTGAGTTTGTTATGCAACCAGGAGCAAGAGCAGGCAACTTGAATTTTAAAGTGAACAATTTTCATTGTACTGTAACCACTTCATTGCTGAATAGTGTATTGTTCCTGCATACCACTCCTCTCTTCATCACTGGGAGCTTGATTTCTCATTGCTTTGCACTTCTTGAAGTGGTTTATGGCTGTGTAAAGTAGGTATTTAAAAAATACCATTTTCATTTAATGATTTCATACCTACTTGGTGCAGGATGCAGAGAACAGGCTTTATATGTCACTCGAGCTGTCCATTACCGTGGACATCATGATGTCTTAACTTACTAAAATCTGTCATATTTGGAAGCATAAAACCATATTTTTTTCCCCATACCCATTTCAGAAACCTGTGCCTTGATGCATTAAATGGTCATTAAGTGGGGATCTGCTACAGGCCACCTGACCAGGAAGACCGATTGGATGAGGCCCTCTATAGACAGAAAGGAGCAGCCTCACGTTCACAAGCCCTGGTCCTCATGGGGGACTTCAACCACTCCGGTATCTGTTAGAGGGACAGCACAGCAGGGCATAAGCAATCCAGGAGGTTCCTGGAATGCGTTGATGATAACTTCCTTCTCCAAATGACAGAGGAGCCAACAAGGAGAGGTGCTATGCTGGACCTTGGTCTCACCAACAAGGAGGGGCTGGTGGGGAGTGTGAAGCTCAAGGGCAGCCTTGGCTGCAGTGACCATGAAATGGTGGAGTTCAAGATCCTTAGGGCTGTGAGGAGGGTGCACAGCAAGCTCAGTACCCTGGACTTCAGGAGAGCAGACTTTGTCCTCTTGAGGGATCTGCTTGGCAGAGTAACATGGGATAAAGCCCTGGAGGGAAGAGAGGCCCAAGAAAGCTGGTTAATATTCAAGGATCACCTCCTCCAAGCTCAGGAGTGATGCATCCTGACAAAGAGCAAGTCAGGTAAAAATGACAGGACTGCATGAATGTACAAGGAGCTCCTGGACAAACTCAAACAAAAAAAGGAAGCCTACAGAGGGTGGAAGCAAGGACAGGTAGGCCCTCCTGACAGGGAGGAGTACAGAGAAATTGTCTGAGCTGCCAGGGATCAGGTTAAAGGCCAAAGCCCTGATGTTGCCCTTTATGCCCAGGGACATAAAGGGCAACAAAAAAAGCTCTTAGAGATACATCAGTGATAAAAGAAAGACTAGGGAAAATGAGGGCTCTCTCTGGAAGGAAATGGGAGATCTGATTACCTGGGATATGGTACTCAATGACTTCTTTGCCTCAGTCTTCACCAGCAAGTGCTCCACCCACACTGCCCAAGATGTGGAAGGCAAAGGCAGGGACTGGGAGAATGAAGAACTGCCCACTTAGGAGACCATCAGGTTCGAGGCCATCTAAGGAATCTGAAGGTGCGAAGTCCATGGGACCTCATCAGGTGCATCCACGGGTCCTGAGGGAACTGGCGGAAGCCACTATCCATCATATTTGAATAGTCATGGCAGTCTGGTAAAGTTCCCACTAACTGGAAAAGGGGAAACATAACCCCCATTTTTAAAAAGTGAAAAAAGGAAGATGCAGGGATCTACAGGCCAGTCAGTCTCACCTCTGTGCCCAGAAAGATCATGGAGCAAGGATGAGACTGGTGACAGCCAACATGGCTTCACTAAGGGCAAATCGTGCCTGACAAATCTGGGGGCCTTCTATGATGGGGTTACAGGGCTGGTGGGTAAGGGAAGAGCAACTGATGTCATCTACCTGGACTTGTGCAAAGCATTTGATGCTGTCCCACATGACATCCTTGTCTCTAAATTGGAGAGACATGGATTTGATGGATGGACCGCTCAGTGGATAAGGAACTGGCTGGATGGTCGCACTCAAAGTGTTGTGGTCAATGGCTCGATCTCCAAGTGCAGAGCAATGACTCAGAGGTTGGTGTTGGGACCGGCACTGTTTAACATCTTTGTTGGTGACATGGACAGTGGGATTGAGTGCACCCTCAGCAAGTTCACGAACAACACGAAGATGTGTGGTGCGGTGGACACACTGGAGGAAGGGATGCCATCAGAGGGACCATGACAGGCTGGAGAGGTGGGCCTGTGCAAACCTCGTGAGGTTCAACAAGGCCAAGTGCAAGGTCATGTATATGGGTCGAGGCAATCCCAAGCACAAATACAGGCTGAGTGATGAGTGGATTGAGAGCAGCCCTGCAGAGAAGGGTTTGGGGTTATTGGTGGATGAAAAACTGAGTATGAGCCAGCAACATGTGCTTGCAGCCCAGAAAGCCAACTATATCCTGGGCTGCATCAAGAGAAGTGTGGCCAAGCAGGTCGAGGGAGGTGATTCTCCCCCTCTGCTCTGCTCTTGTGAGACCCCACCTGGAGTACTGTGTTCAGCTCTGGGGCCCCCAGTATAAGAAGGACATGGACCTGCTTGAGCAGGTCCAGAGGAGGCCACGAAGATGACCAGGGGGCTGGAGCACCTGTCCTACAAGGACAGGCTGAGAGAGTTGGGGGTTGTTCAGCCTAGAGAAGAGAAGTCTCTGGGGAGACCTTATAGTGGCCTTCCAGTACCTAAAGGAGGCCTACAGGAAAGATGGGGAGGGACATTTTATCAGGGAGTGCAGTGACAGGATGAGGGATAATGATTTTAAACTGAATGAGGGTAGATTTAGATTAGATATAAGGAAGAAATCCTTTACTGTGAGGGTGGTGAGACACTGGCACAGGTTGCCCAGAGAAGCTGTGGCTGCCCCCTCCCTGGAAGTGTTCAAGGCCAGGCCGGACGGGGCTTTCAGCAACCTGGTCTAGTGGAAGGTGTCCCTGCCCATGGCAGGGGGATTGGGACTAGATGATCTTTAAGGTCCCTTCCAGCATAAACCATTCTATGATTCTATGATTTTTAAAGTAGTTAACTTGCTTGACTCTTGCACCCTCATCTCTTTTTTCCCCATTTTAACATCATAAAGGGACTATAAAGAAGTATAAATAGGCCACATAGGACCTCTGGGGCTGAGGGGATACCCTGCCAGTGTACCCCTAGACTGCTTACTCTCTGCTTGTTTTATGGAAGCTGGAGGTTCCTACATTCCAAGATGTGTAAACATGGCAGACACCAGCTGGTTCTGAGGTAGTTATTATGGAAGACAGAACATACTCCTGAATCTCAGTCCACAAAATCATTAACTCAGTGAATGCATTTTCATTTTTGCAGTATCCGGACCATTAGATGACAGGGCAAGATTAAAAGGAAAAAAAAGATGAATTTAATCAGAGCTTTGTGAAGTGTGTTAATTATCTACAGGGGACAAGATGCTACAATGAAAGACTGTGGTTTAAACTCCCTTTTCTGAGACTCTGGAGCTTGCATTTGTTCCGAGTGAGCAGCACGTTGGGTAGGGACTCTGGAGTAAACCTAGAGTGGATGTGTTTTGTGATCAGCGGACTGTGTAATGAAATACTGATGCAATGTATTTCCCCTTTTCTGCAGGAGAGTCCCTCTGGGAGAGGATGTAGCTACATTTGATATTTTAAAGAATTTAAAACTGGTAATAAACATGTACATATCCTTTCCTAAAAACCAGGTATGAATTTTGATGCACTATTTATTATGTGTGGAGTTGCTTCTTTGGAAGCAGTATAACAAATCTCCTTGCTATGCTTTCTTTTAGCAGTTTGGAATTGTATTATATGCACACCATGCATTAGCAGCCCCAGAAAGAAAGCTAAAGAAGCCAGTGGAGATGAGCAAAGCAGCCCAACCACTGCAAGCCTACATGACTACTCCTTTGCTACAGCCTCCTGCTCATTCTTCTCTGTATCCAGTTGCTTTCAGCTTCCCCTTCACCCATCTGTACTATGGGTTTCCAGTAGTATATTTACTCAGTGTAGGTTTCTGGTAGTACATTTACTATCAGCGATGTGAAGGACAAAGTTTGACCTGGATTCCCATCTGTTTTTTTCAGCTTCATAAACTCTGGGTTATGTACCCTGTGGTACCTATTTAACCCCCAGACATTGGGCCAACAGCCACAACAGCGCTTCCAAGTCTCCTCCTGCAAGGTCAAGCCTAACGTTCCCCAGCATCCCCCTCAAGCCGGTGCTTAAAACGCCAAACCCTGTGCCTTGAACTGCCACAGCCGTCCCCTCCTTCCTTCCCTCCCTCCGGCTCTTCAAAGCAAACCGCCACCGCGGCACTCGGCGGCCGTACGACCCCAGCGTACACCGGACCTCAGCGAGCACCCGGGCCGCCACCCCGCGGGAGGCTCGACCACAGCACCCGGGAACTCCCTAAACCCGCGCTGGCGGGCGCATACCGCTGCGTGAGGGGGCGCCGGGCCTGCCGGCGCGCAGCAGGGCCCCCCCCGGGGCCGCGGTGCCCCTGGCGGCGGTGCGGGCGGCGGCTGCCAGCCGGGCCCTCACTAGATGGCGCTGCGGCGCCGCCGCCATGGGGGTGCCCGGCGGCGGGACGGTGCCCGGCGAGGGGGTGCCCGGCCGGCTCTCGAAGGGTGCCAGGGGCAAGCCCAAGCACGCCAGGGAGGGTTTTCCGTGCAGTTTGACAGCGAAAGGAAGGAGGGATCTGCCAGCTGAGCGGTCCTGTTCCCTCGGAGTTTTCTGGGCTGCTCCCGCAGGCGCCTGCAGACCGGTGGTTTCTCCCACAGGGAAGCCTGTGTGGTCTGTGGGAATAGCAAATGGTTGCCTCACAGCACACTCGCCTGCATTTTGAATTCTACAGCAGGGTTATACCAGTGTATTTTAGGAGATTCTTGTGCTCACAAATACTCTCAAAATTCCTCAAAATAGATCTGACCTGTCACAGATGCCTTGTTCTCACCTCTGTAGAAACCTCCCTCCCAGACTGAACACGCACACGCAGCAGCTGACAAGCGACAGCGTCCCTGATGTAATGGGGAGCAGCTGAAATTTCTTGATTCCGCACACCATGGAGCCAGATGGACACAAACTACTTATTACAGATGGTGTCAGAGAAGCTGCATGAAAGACAGGCTGGAAATAGATGAAATTCCATTTTAATTGCAGAGGAATCACCTTTGGCTAAAATGGGGCATGGGGATGCTAAGTAAACAGCGGTGCTAGAGGCAATACCAGCCTTTCCACATTCCACTTCTCAAAAGTGAAGAAGTAAACATGCTGTATTAGCGAGGCTTTGAGCCTGGATATCTGAAAGTAGAATTCAACCCTTGGATGAAATGAATATAAACTAGTATAAATGAATTAAATTCATTAATATAAATTAGTATAAATTAATACACTGGTCAAGCATTAGAAAAATATATAGGATTAATTGCAAATGTGACCTGGGTTCCTTGGCCTAAAAGCAGTCCTCAGCTTAATGAAACTCCTGAAAAAGTCCTTGTTGTGATAAGAATCACTTTGTGTACAATGAGTAAACAGTTCTACAGTAGAGGTGGATCATATTCTGACTCAATAAGATTTCATTTCTGTTGACCTATTTGTCAAAGACTATGAAAAGATGTTTTTAAATCCATACTGCACATTAAATTTAACTGCCATTATGGTAATTTTTGAGGATGTTCCACCTAATTATGGGTATTTTGAAGGAATATAAAGCATCAAAACTTCTAATATTAGGATGATGACTTTAGTATTTACACATGTGCAGATACACATGTCTTTGTGAGCCTGTGTTGATAGTATGTCCTTGATTTAAATCTGACTTTTTAAGTTTAGTCAGGGTGGAGACATATTCTGAGCTAATGTAGGAGGGACAAAAGATCTTTGGAAGTCATATGGTCATTTCGCACAAGTGAGTTGACAGGGAGTTTCTGGAAGGAGTGGTCTCAGTAGTGATAGGGAAACAGTGGTGTGTTTCCTCACAAGACAGATTTTAGCAGATCCTAGAAAGGTCTCACTGCTTCCTGAACTCTGCTTTTTTATCAGAGCTGTCACAATTGTTAAGACCAGTTTTTAAATAAGCTTTCATTATGTAGTCACCTCAACAAATGGCTAAAGAAAGCAATCCTGGGCAACCTTTACAAATGTGTTCCTCTCTACAGCTTTTGTGTAATTGTCATCCTAATCAATACCTGAGTAATTGAAATCCTCCAAGATCACAGTTGTGACCTTCTGACTGCCCTCTTTCCTGGTCTACTTTTTCTAACTCCTGTAGGGGAGGATAGCAACATCCAGAGTCAGGGGCTTTGTTGTCCTAAATGCTAACCAGTCTGCCTCTGCTGTGTCAGCCAAAATATATCCTCTCCTTACACGTTCAGTAGCATCCTTTCATTTTCTGCTTCTGAAATCTAGGTACCATTTTACACATTAAAAAATAATAAATCTACTGATGTTTCTACATGCAAGATGAAATTGCATTTTTTATCATATTTTGAACATACTTTTTAAGATCAATAGCTATTTTTATAATTTTGAGAAAAATAAAATTATGTTGCTACCCATCCAGTCTCATTTCTTATCTCGCTTTCCTTCTCCTGGCAGTGAAATCCTCACCACAATGTGAGCAATGATAAACTTCAGGTGAACTGAATGACTCCAAGATATTTCCCTGTAAGTTTTTTTGTATTATTCCCAATGTATTTAGATGCAATTAGATTATTTTAGAAGCCTGGTACTAGTAGTTACAATAATTATTTTTTAATGTAAGACAATAGAAAGTTTTGAATTATGTAGTTAACAAATCATCATGAAATCAAGGTTTTCTGCAAGCATATTTTTTTCATGTGTTCAAGACTTTGTAGTTTACAGGAGAGAAATATCCTCAGTCCCAAGAACTTGAGATTTAAAACTTCAATTTGGTAATGAGAGACAGATCCTTGACTCCACCTGGATCCTCAGTGAAATCAGCAGGTCTGTATGGTGTAGGAATCTACAGAAATCCCGTTTCCAGATCAGTATACACTCATGATGAAACAGTAAAAAGGTGGTATTAGACACTGGTGGCTTGAATGGTATAAAGGTATATAGCAGTAATAAACATTTTGGCATATATTTTAAAGTTATGTTTCTGTTTTTTTTTAACCAGAAATTTAGTAATTGTTTTTTTAAAAAAAAAAACTTATGTGGCTTTTATAATGCATTTCAGTGCATATAAGGTTTGGGGATGATTTTCATGTATTAGGAAAGAACTGAAAATAAAGCATGTTACCACTAAAAAAAAGTGATGCTGCATCACGTGTAGTACTAGAGGAGCATGTAGGACTGTGACAGGCTCTGTATATTAAACATTTTCATGGATTTTCATTTTGCAGTAGGACAGCTCTAGAGGTATCATAACATAGGACTGATTCGTATTCAACACTCTGCTCTTTCAGATGAGAAACATTTCATTTAGATTTTTTGAAGACTTAATTAGTTTTGAACAAATTTTATCTTAGAATTTTGTAGTTTGCACTTGATTAGTTATTTTTTCTGAGCTATTCATAAGTCTTAAATGTTGAAAATTTTCTACTCGCTTTGGGGAATTAAGCAGATTGCTAGTCATCAGATCTTCTTTTTCCAAGACCAGTCTTAAGTATGCTTTTTTCTTCCTTTGTCTTTAATTTATTCTTGGTAGTTAAAAAATCATATCTTCTGATTAATCAGCTTGAAGTTGCTGAAGTGAGGGGAAGTTAGGTCTCTCCTTTCAGAATTACTTAATGAAGGGGTTTTCCATTATTTGTGTCACTTGAATAATCTCTCACAGTAACAACAATATCTATCTGAAACATAAAAGATTCAGCAAGCAAAACTACCTGGACGTAATCCAGGCTCCCTGGTACCGTGTACCTTCAATGTACTGATTATTTCTAACCAATATACTTCAGAAACAACTTCACAGCTCAGGCCTCCTTGGCTCTATTAGCCTCCTTTTTATTTGATTTGAAATCACTCTAAAGGTAAGAAATCATGCTAGCTGCTAGATACTATCTGTTAATTGCTCCTGCAGATAACGAGCACCCCAAGGGGCAAAAAAGGTTACAAGGCCTATAGAGACATATCAGAAATGCATAATTTATGCCTCTTCCAGCAGTTAACATTGCAATGTTCCTGTGTGCAAAGTCTGTCTTACGCTATTCAGCCTCCAGCTTTTCAGGCATTTCATTAAACAAACTAGTGAAACCTCCAAAAACCTCCTTAGGGCATTTTCCTCCTAAATCCTCTTCTGTCATATGCCTCAGTTATTTGATGGTGAAGGAATTTCTGTTTCCCTGGTTTTCTGGTCCTCTCCTCACTTCCCCACTTGCAGTCCAAACAAAGTTCCAAGTCATGAAAAGTGTTTAAAATAATTAACTTGGCATCTTGTACAGCTTGATTGCAAAGCAGGAATTATTATTACAAATGAGCAATGCCTGTAGGACCTTTGATATAATTGTTGTTTTATTTATGCTGACAAAGTATAATGTTTGCATTTTGTTATTCAATCGTTATTAAGATCTTTGAGACAGTGAAGATATGTCTTCAGTATACAAGACACATTTATAATTATTAGAACAAGAATTGTAAAATGTAGTGCAAGATCTGCACATGTCATGTCTGCCTGTGAGAACTGGTTAAACCAAGCTCTACGTACAAATGGGCCAGATATCTTCATATTCCATCCCTAGAAAACCAGTTTCCTTATGCATGCCTCTTTGATAAAGTGTTTGCAATACAGACACTTGCAATCAAGCAGTTTTAGCTGGCCTCTGTCCTTGTCTCCTTTGCCCCAACAGTTCTCTGAAACAGCTGACAGACGCTGGTTGTGCCTGTGTTGGTCTACTCAAACGATCTTGTTGATGAAATCACATGTATCTTCTGATTCACTGAATTCAGATTGTGTCTGCCAGTATGAATTAGACAAACCAGTTGTACGAGGATACTGCCAAGGTATCATATTGGAGCATTTTCTGTACAAGACTGCAAAGCTCATCTTGTGGCAGGTGGAACAAGCTGTTCCTTCCTCGGAGAGCAGCACTCTGTCATTTTTGAGGGCAGCCTAGCTATTGTAACTCACTGTATGACCTGTAGCAGTATTAAGTCACAAACATTTGCAGTGTCTCTCATTGCTGCAGTTTTGACACACAACTGCCATGAGTTCAACCATGAGTTTTTTAAGTGCAGCATCCTATTTTCACTCTAAACTAACTTTCAGCTCTAAACTAACTTTCAGCTTAGTCCTGGGTGATAATGCAGGAAAACTTTTCATGGTGAAGGAATTCAAAATTTCTCAGATTTTAAAGCAATGCAAACTCCTGGCATGTGCATGGAGTCATGTGAAAGCTCTCTCTGCAAATTTTTCAAGCAGCTATCTTGCACTGAAAGATGTAGAAAATTGAATGTGTGTCCATTTTCCTTGATTTTAGTCATCTTAAAGTCAGACATTGAAATATTAATTACCTGGGCTCCATTTCTAGTCCATGGAGAGAAGT
Organism: Strix uralensis; assembly: GCF_047716275.1. NCBI lineage: Eukaryota > Metazoa > Chordata > Aves > Strigiformes > Strigidae > Strix > Strix uralensis. The sequence continues at coordinate 132,049,973 of NC_133972.1, read as the reverse complement.
GAGAATATCTATAGGGTAAGTCATTTCACTTATATCAGATGCCCCTCAAGAAAGAAGGAATGTCCTTCAGGTGCCTCTCCCTTAATTGGCTATAAAAATAGCTTAAACAGGACATCCAACTTTTAAGGAGAACTACAGTTCAGTGAGATTAATGCCACCCTTAACATGCAGTTTCCTTATTATCATCTTCTCAGTTCAGCAAGGTATTTAAACACATGCCCAGTCTTCCACAATTGAATAACTCTGATCACATGGACTGGTTTAAGTATCTTGTCATACCAGGACTCAATGGTTTCTTGAACTGAATGCTTAACACTCTGTGTGGCTGCCTCTGTTAGACTCCAGGCTGCTTGTTTATGACACTAATTCTCTTGAGCTTTCTTGAGCAGTAGTGTCGGTCTTTGAGAGGGCAAATGGAAAAAAAAAGTTCTAATTTCTTGGTATTTTTGAAAGAAATACATGGCGTCATTTACTACCACACTGTTGCATGTCTGACTATGAGTTTGAATTATTTCTGCTTTCCTTTGCCTAAACCTTTTAAATTTATTTATTCTCTCCAGTTATTTACTGAGACTGTTTTATCTAACTCTGTTAAGTGTTCTGGGACACAGATGGTATGAAATGCTCCACACATAATAAAGACTCATTGTTCAGGCAGCTCCCATGGCAGTTGATGGTAGAGATTACAGTACTGGGCCATAAATTGTATCAGTATTGTGTAAGCAGGATATTGTTGACACTTGATGTTCCCAATTAAAAAAAAAATACAAAAAAAAGTGTCATTTTTTTGAGCAGCTTCCAATGATTTCTTCACATGAGAATCTAGGGAGCATATAGAGACAGTTGACATCTCTCTGTTTGGTGCAATGCTTATTTCAGGCAAACTTTTCCTCTACAACTGGCTAAGGAATATCTAGTTTAAGACAGTTTTTCCTCTCTTGTTGACCTAACTGTATATGTTCTTGCATAAAACTCCCACTGATGACAAGAGGAATTGGATACTCTGAGCCGTATCTATAAGATGGTGTGGATCAAAAGCCCACTGAAACCAGTGGAAAACCAAGCTCCCATCCAAGCAGACAGCAGAAAGAAGAATGTTGTTAAAACAAGCTCATTGGCAATAGCTTGAATTCTGGCAGAAAACAAAACAAGCCAAAACAAATGTCAGCTCATTTAATATACAAGTCAGAAGAGAACCTGAGCCAGATGATCAGTGATGTTTGAGAGCATTGGCATATTCCACCAGAATCCATCTAAAATAATTGCTCGCAGTAACTCTGTGATGGTGGATGATGTCTGAGAAGCGCAACTCAAAGTCACTGAGTCAAACTGAACCCGAACCTGAGCCAAAACCAGAGCAAACCGGTGTTTATCAAGAACCAAAACTGAACCCAAACTGCTAGTGTGAAATCTTCATAGAATTCCCTTGTGCCCCCCCCAGTGTCAGATGCCCATGCTGGGGGCCTGGTACCCCAGAGCTTGCTCAAATAGCCCTGGTGCGGTGGGAGAGCAGCCTGCTCCTGAGCGACGTGAGGCTGGCTGGCCTGCAGGATGCAGATCCACTTGGCGTGCTCATCGAGGCTCACAGGAGTATCACCCCTGATGTAGATGACAGGAGAGACTGCCCGCAATACCTGCAGGTCTTACAACAAGAGTTACACCGGGGGGTCAGCTGGAGGTGACCAGCGTGGGTGGGACCCCCGTGGGCAGTGCTAAGCAGGGGTGAAGGCTGTGCTTCTGCAGGCTGCTGTGGGGGCTGGGTACCGCTCGTGGTGCCAGTGTTACAGTTGTTCTAGAAAGCTATCTTTTATTGGAAGAAAAGATATGGGCTGTGTGCTTCAGCATAATGTTGCAGAAGGACTCAGCCCCACAGTGTCTCACACTGGCTTTGAGCAAAGCTTGCATAGGGATGAGAATTAAAATGTAAGTTAAAGTTTGGTGGGTTAGTTATGTGCTTGCACTCTGCTGGCCAGTACCTTTATCTGTTTCCCTCTTTCTTCCCCTCTCAGAACAGCACATTTCTGCTGTTTTAGATGTAGCTTTTCAGTATCCTTGGGTTATAGCACTTCATGGCAGCGAGAAGGTATAATTTTAGCATATTTTAGTTTTTATGCCATGCTCTCTTGATCTGCCTCCTTACCTCCTTTCATTCTTTTTCTCTTAAGCAGAGAGATAAGAGAAACCAGGCACTGAAGAAAATGAATACTGCTCCCTGACAACAAAATCTAGAGCCAACTGTTGCAGTCAGTTTTAATTTGCATTCTCTGGTGAAACCCTGAATCTTACTGGGACATGAAAACACAGAGTCTAGAACAATTTATGATCATGCACATAACTACTGCTTTTTTACTTCATTTTCCTTGCAGTTGTTTAAAGGAAATGTTAGCAGAGATGTAGACTTCTGCCAAAACCTATATAGCTTTTAGGTGAATTCTCAGTCCTGATTGAGGAGAGGTGGGCACGTTTCTTGTGTCTCAGCTGGAGGCCAATACAGATTTAGTGCCTGTTTACCTAGAAATCTTTAATCTCAGTGCTGAGTCCCTCCACACATAAATACATGAACCACTCTGGGCAGTTTGCCTATTCTTGCCTCACTTTGGACAGTTAGATGACGTATTGCTAATTTTTGTTGATTATCGTTTTCCGTTTTATAGCTTAGTATTGTTTCATGAGTTTCTTTGTGCTTCATTGCAGGAGAGTGAGTTTGGAGACCCAAATACATCCCTTCTCATCCAACACCTGACATTCCTTTCACTACTGGGAGAGGCCATAGTAAAAACACACTGCAAGTTGTACCATTACAGCCTTTGTAATGGCTTTAGAGTGCTGAACATATTTAATGATTGTATAGAAGGACACTCAGCAGCTAAAGCATCTGTTTTTGACAACAGAAATACTGGTTGAAAGAGTCACCTCCCTTTTCTTCAAAATTTATAACATTGTCTTTAAAACCAGCATCTTCTGCAAAATGATGGATGGAAAAGTGTGTTTGTGAGGGGGAATGGAAGGGAGGACAGGAAGGAGGAGGAAATAAGATTTGTCACTGTGGATTAATAAACCAGAGAATGAATGTTTGGGCAGTAGTGCTTAACTGGAACCAGCATCAAATAGTCACTGCAAAAAGCTAATAAACAGTTTAGCACTCACCGGTGAGGTGCTAATGAATTTGTATGCATGTTTTTGTGTCCATATGGGAGAAGCAATCAAAAACTAAATATTAGTTAGTTAATTAATATGCTCCTTAAGGAAAGATTTTGTTCTTGCCCATCTTACCAGGCAGCAAAAATGTAGACCCACTTATAAGTATGTTCACAATCTGATGGGCATGAGATACTTCAATAAAAGAGCAAAAAGGAAAGAAAATCTGTGTTCCAGACAACCCAATTTTTTAAAAGAAATATATATCTTCAAAATCCAGTAATGATTTTATGGAGCTTATTAATGGAGTCAAAAAAGCATTATCAGTTGCAAAATACCTTGTGACAGGATTATTTTTAGACACAAGACTACAAGATATTAATGATTTCACATAAGGATATCATAAAAGACTCACAAATATTTTCATGGCTTTCAATGTTCTACGATTTCAGCTTTTTAATGGGGCAGGCTGTCATTTGGGTCAACAGGTATTTAGACAACTCCTCTGTAGCCATATTTACAAACACATAACTGCAAACTTTTTTTAAGTTACAAATGCTTATCTATTTGAAAAGCAGATTACCTATTTATGTGCTTAACTATGGATCTCTTTTCCTAACTTAAATTTTTAACACTATTTTTAAAGTGTTTGTCAAAGTAACAGGTTATTGGTGTGTTACAGGAAGAAACCAAAATAGCATCCCAAAGACTTGAACTAAAAGTCTGGTGTTCTCTTCATTATATTCCATCTTCCCTCAGATTTCAGATCTTTTTCTTCTCTCCTTCCAGACTTGGCAGTGGAGACATTTGGCAAAGTTTTCTATGCAGTTCTTGGGACCAGGAATTTGGTATCTGAGAACCCCCATAGTCTTGCCAGCAGGGCTATTTTATTTCATGGCAGGTATGGCTCATATGTAGAAAAATGTGTGAAAGTTTCTGAGATTCTCTTGTAGTTGAGGAATTTGTTCTACAGATTACTCAAGATATTTGTCTAAACATCTACGATACCTGTTCCCTACTGATGAAACCTTGAGTAGGAGAAAAAAAGCCCATAATGCAGAAGAGTTCCCAAAGTGTAGTAACAGAAGAACATAAGACAAACCAGCTGCACTGGACTTGGAGGCCAGCTATTTCATTTGTGTTGCTGATAACAACCAGTGGAAGACACTTAACTGAAAGGTATAAGAAATTCTACAATAAACATTTCAGGAAGATCCTGCCATGAGGAAAAGGGCTTTTTCTGCCCCAGGAAACAGAATTCTGAAAGATAGAAGCATGTAAATACCTCCAGAATGACTGGATTGCAATCATTTGCTGTTAGAATTCTGAATATTATTATTATTAATAATAATAATAAGGTTCTTCAATCCTTGGTTACCCCTTACTGGTTGCTTGGCCTCAGGGATACTTTATGATGAAGGGATACATTATAAAGGCTAATAGTTTAAAGAGGGGATACGTTATAGAGGCTAATGGTTTAAAGAGAGCACTTTCTCAATAAAAAATTTTGACTTTGCCACTGTTCAATTTACTAGTCCTTTAGTTTTCACATTAGGTGAAGTATGGCTGATGTAGTTTCCTAGAGATCACTTTCAGCTCTGAACATTTTATCCAGCTGATCTCTTCAGAAGAGCTTTTTTCAAAGCTCAGTTCATTCTCATTGCTTCACTTGTGTCTCAGCTTCAGAAACAAACACAGGACCCCATCTGTGGGGAAGCAGATTTTGCTACCCTCTTACATTTAAGCTTTTTTATACTGAGAAGCCTTTCATACAGAGATAAACTGGGATCCCTTTTTAGATTGCTCTAGGTCTTGGCCCATGTCCTTGTTCAAGCCTCAGCTAAAAGTGAATTTTTACAGCTGGTAGAAGTCATTGAGAATTGAAATTTAGAAGTGAAATGCTGACACCACCTTCCCCATTACAGCATTTTGCTGCTTCTGTCATGCTGCAATCAGCCCAGTATTGTAAGCGTCTGTGTTGTGAGCCTCTCTGATCTAAACATTTGTTAGCTTAAAATATCAATTCAATTGCAATCCATTATGCTCTGCTCAGAAAACCCATCTGGCTCCAAAGGCTGCTGCCACACGATGTGCTGCTGCTATGAAGCCAAAGGCCTGATTCTGTCCTTGCTTGCACCGCTCTACATCTCAAGGAATGGCATTGAAGTAGCTGGAAGTGAACCACCCCAGTGCAGGTGTGGGGAATGAGTCAGCCAGGTGTATGGCTACATCATGAATGCTTTCCAACTTGTTTTCCCAGTTTTGCTGCTACCCTCATTATCAAGGAAGTGAAATTCAAAGTCTGAAAAAAAAACCAAACCCTCAAACCCAGAAAACAGCATTGTACTTTTTCTTGAGGAGATGATTGTAGCCCCATTTCTTTCCTGCTGAATCACCATTCAAGACACTTTCAGGCATTTCTGAGACAGCTCTTTAAAACAAAACTGACTCCATAGGAGTGGAAAGTAAAATCATGCTTTTTAAAGGAAATGCCAAGAAAAAAGATATAAAATATTCATCACCTAGAAGAAACACTTTTTATCCCTAACCATTTTAGCATCTATTGTGCTTGCAGGTGACAATACCTGATTAAAAACCTCTGGAGGAGAGTCCTGGTCTCATGGCGTGCCTATGAGGGACTACAGTGGGTCTGAAGAAAAGACACGGGAAGCCATTTTTCATTTACTGTTGCCTTGGACTCACGTTGCATGTTTTCTGCCTTCTGCTGAGCAAAACCTGCAAAGAGCCCAGTTACCTAGGAAAGCAGTTATGTTTTGTGCTATATATAAGTAATGAGGATGACAAGCTGCTATGAGAACCCAGAGAGTAAATGCTACCATGCCCCTTAGGGTCAGGATCAAGAAGACCACCAGAGCTCAATTTTTTAGGGGTTTGGGGCATATTACTTCTGTTAAGCTTCATTACCAAGAATGACTAACCTAGGAGTTCAAAATGAGCTCTGAATGCCTTTCTGTGGCACAAGAGACCTGGGAAAGACCCAATTTAACTAGATGGTGCACGAACAGCTCTTTCCTATCTATCCACCTTTCCAGTGATAATGAATCACTCAATACATTTTTCCACAGAGCAGGAAGGAGAATATGAAAGCATCGAAGGCACTCGTTAAAACCTGAAAACAGCCTGAAGTTGCATAAGCTTTCCGAGGGCTTTGACGCAGGGGTGGCAGCAGATGGCTGAAGGAGGGGTACACCCCGTCGTTCGCTTGCCCCTGTGATGGGGACGACAGCATGGCTCACGAAGCAGCCCCTGAGCTACTGCAGATTTTAGCACAGCATAAAACAGTAAGCTGAAGTGGGGGTTAGTTTATTTAATTTCACAGACTGAAAACTGCAGCGAACCGTGATGTTTTTTGTGAGTCAGTCGGTTGTCCCCACTGCTGGGGACACGGCAACAGCCTTGCTCAGAGCAATACAGTAGCTGGCAGAAGGGGCTTGCTGCTGATGATCTCTGCTACACCTGAGTCCTGAAAGCCCCGTGGCCCCAGTGCCCAGCACCTGCAGGATGCTCCTGATCCGTCCCTTGGCCACTTTCTGACCCTGCCACAGGGTTGCTGGGTCCTCCCGGTGACACTGGGTGAGTGCTCCAGGAGCGTGCTGCTGCCAGAGCTCCTGCAAAACCCTGTGACAGTCCTGGATGGCTGCTGGAGGCTGACCGGGAGGAATGTTTGTGGCTGTGCCAGGAAAGCCACACCAAGAGAGGATTCAGTTCATGCTTTTGACTCAGTTATGTGAGAATGGAAGAATTCCTCTGCACCTTGAAATATCCACAGGGTGGGAAAGAGCATGCAGACACAGTGGCTATTAAATGTAATGGACTGGGATCAATAGTGATTCAGTAGCCTCATATCATGAGATTCTTCCTGCCCAGGATATTTAACTCATGAGAGCACACTGGCCACCCATGCACAGATGATATGCTAAATGCCCCAATCAAAACTAAAACGAGAAATTCTCTTTTCAGCTGTAACACAAGTGCCATTAATGATTTGTTTTTAAATTGTATTCATTATATACAGAGAACAGAATATAGTTTACCACTTTATTAACTGACACACTATGCGAAATAACACCCACAGGAAAAAAAAAAAAAGGATTTGAAATTTATTTTCATTATAATTTAGTTAGGGAAACCAAAAACTAATAAAATACATTTAATAGGTTTGTATCCCCATTAGGTTAGGTAGAATGTCAAGCCTAACACAAAAGAGAGCTATTTAATACCTCTTTGTAAAACAATGGTCCTGTAAACACCAGCCCACTGAATAGTCTTGGTTTATGAAAGCAGTTCCACTGACCCCAGTAAGAAGGTGCTCACAGGGGTGACCGTCCTATGCCAGACTGGACCTTTTGTTTGAGTCTCACTGTAGCATTGGCTGTTCATTGATACTTGCAAAACTGAGCACAAAGCAAGAATGCAATGGGTTTTGTTTATATTTGCAGTTCAATGCTCACCAGAAAAATACTAGTACTTATAAAATAATTTATGGATACTAATTTCCATAGGTGATTTTATCATCTGTAGTATATCAACTAAACTTGAATTTCATGCAAGACACATTTAAAACAAGCAGTCCCACTTTGACCTGTAACTTTCAGCTAAAATCACTCTCAACAGAAAAGATTACTTTTCTGGTAAATTCTGGAAAAAAAAAAAAATTGCATGTAGGCCAAAAGGTGCAAGATGAGTAAGGGAAGGGATATATCATGCACTAACAAAAAAAATGGTTGAGAAAATTTCAGATCTATGCATTTGGAGTAAAGCTGGACATGTACATTGGCTCTCTGACTGAAGCTTTAAAGGCCACGGCAAGATGAAGAATTCACATTAATTCTTATCTTTGCAGTATTGTGCAGTCTTTGGGTAAGACACAATCACGACTGAAATTTCTCACTGCTATATTAGACACAAGAAAGCTTTTTCTGTGCCAAGCATGCATCACTTTTTTCCCACCCCTGAACAAAACTAGTCATAGAAAACACAGTAACCCAAAATGAAACTAGGAATTTGTTCTTTGGTAAATGTGCTTTTAGCACAACAAAAAGGGAGCAGAAGGATATGCCACTAACTTTATGACATACCCCAACAGATAAAATTCAGTGTGTAGGCAATATATCATGCTCTCAGAAACTAAATGCACTACTTTGTGTCTCAGGCTGTCTTTACCACTATGTATGTATTAGCAGCTTTGTGGAGCCACTATTAAATTTAAAAACCTGTTGATAACCTGAAAGTAATTTTGGGGTTTTTTTGCCATTTTCCCCAACAGTAAGGAATTTCTCTTCACAATACCTCCAGGCTCATACTGATCTTAAAGCCTGGACCCATCAGAGGGGAGCAGCTGGTGCACTGGAGGGCAGGGCTGCCCTGCAGAGGGATCTCAGCAGGCTGAGAGGAGCTGCAAAAAGACTGACAAAGGCAAAGGAAAACTCTTGCATGTCCATATAATTTTGAGCCCCCAGTACAAGAAAGACTTTGATAAACTGTAGAGAGGCCAGTGGAGGGCCACCAAGATGGTTAGGGGCTGGAGCACACAGAATACAAGCTGGGTTGGTGTAGCCTAGAGGGAGGGCTGGTAGAGAGAGGTGTGAAGCAAGGGGAGAGATCTAATTGCTATTTTCTCCTACCTAAAGGGGATTTAGAGGGAAAACTGAGATAAACATTTCTTATAAGTGCATAATAAAAGGACAAGATGCAACAGTCACAAATCACATCAAGGGAAGTTCTGATTTGCTGTAAGAAAAGAAGTATTCACCAGGGTGTTGAGCACTGGTACAGTTCACCGAGAGAGGGTGTGGGATCTCCATCCACAGAAGTATACAAAACTCAAAGAGACATGGCCTTGAGGAGCCTGATCTGTTTTTGAACATGGCCCTGCTTCAAGCAGGGTTTGAACTAGATGATGTCCTGAAGACCCTCCAACCTAACTTATTCTTTGATTCTGTGACAAGTTAAGAAATGTTCTCTCTCAATCTGTATGAGTTGGAAATGCCACCCACAGGTGAGATTATCAGCTTGGTACTGGGACAAGATGTGTCAAAAAAGCCTTGAGAAACCAATCTTGAAGTCATATTTGTATGCAAACAGACGTTTATAAAAACACTTATAATTCTTTCCTTTCAGACTGGCACAATACTTTTAAGGTATTACAAAATATATGTCTAAAGTTGGACTCATGTATGTAAATATATGACAAGATTTTTCAAAATTTAGTGAAGGAGGCACCCACGTAATGTATTTGGTAATCAGCTGATTTATTGAGGCTTTTCAGCAGGGTTTTGAAAATTAACTGGAGACATCTGTATCTGCAAATGTAGCTAGGATATCTAATGTGGCCAAAAGAAAGAAAACAAAAAGAGTAGAAGTAAAATATATACTAAATCTTCCTAATACTGGTTTTAATGATTTTTTTCCTATTAAAATGACATACACAGATTTCGTGCTAGTATGTTATGAAGCATTACTACCATTCATTCAGAATGACCTGCATAGTATATTAATTTTTCCTGTGATTTAATGAGTGGCAAAAAATGGGCCATGAGTGGCCAAGCTCCACAAATGTTATTTTTTGCATCATATCACAAACTCATATTGATGTATCTATATAGTGCTATGTGATGCTGTGGCCTTTTTATGGCCAGTTAATAGGAACTAAACAAGGATAAAGATACCAGCATGAACTCAGTAAAAAAGAGAGTCACCAGAACATATGATTTGAGAAAAAATGTTGGACTCTTGTTCCTGATGTTGCTAGAGGATTTAGGTTTTTTTACTGCACTTAAACAAAGAAAAATGCTCTGGTTACAGAAACATCATGGACTCGTAATCATTCTCTGGACATAGATACTAGAAGGGAGCTGGTATTCAGAAAAGATGGAAATAATGGTAAAAGCTGTGTGTGTGAATGGTGTGAGAGACTGATGTTTCAGAAAGGGATCCCCGATAAAACAGATTCTGTTTGCATACAAAATTACTTTGGGGAAAGATAGTGGGTAGTTGTTAGAGTCTGCTGTAGAATTCCAGAGTTAAATTTGGATATGGATAGAGATGTTCAAACCCTTTTTACAGGAAGAAATTCTGCAGAGAATTGTCTCATTATGGCAGACTCCAATTTCTCAGATATAGACTGGAGAACAAATGCGACTGAAGGCAGCCCAGATATTCTGGAGTGTGACAACTGACAGATTTTCTGACAGAAAGCAGAGAGGCTTCTTTCTAAATTTGGTTACAGAAAGTATTGAGGTTGTTACAGGACAGCTAATTGTAAAAAATAGCATTGGATCACATGAATGTTGGTTTAATTTAAATAAAATGGAGGGATAAACAAAAATAGATCTGTTAGTAAGTCTGTCTATCAGAATTTTAAAGAAATGAGTGAAGGCAGCAGAAGTTAATTGTTCAGGGACTTCTCTGTGGAAGAGACTTGGATTTTCTTTAAGGCAAAACACAGAAGAATTTCTGGAGATTTTAAACCCCGCAAAGCAAAAAACTTCTGGAAAAAGCCTCAAAACCTAGCTGTATGCAAACCCACCTCGAAAATGGTGCCTAGGTGGAAACAGAAAAAGATGATCAGCAATAAAGGCTGTGCCTTATAGGTCAATTTTCAATAAGGGCTCTCGAAACAAGGGCTTAAAGACAGAGTCAGCTGATAGAAAATGAGAGCAGAAAGGAAATCTACATTATCATAGATGGAAGCAAAACTTGAAGCTCCTTGTTTTCACCCAGTGTAACCAGAAAACCTCTGTTTCAGGATTCAAAAAAAGCTGGCGTATGAAATCCTGCTGCTGGTGAGAAGCATCTTAAGTAAGTCTCTCCACTCAGAACTGGTGCCATGTGACTGGAAAAGAGGCATTTCACAAGTACCTGACTGAAACAGGCCTACAATGTAGGCTTCCATACAATACATAGCTTTAGAGCAGCTTTTAAAGCAAAAACTAATTGAAAATGAAGGTAAACATAAAAGAAGATGAAAAATAACAGATAGCTGCAAAAAAGTAGATCATAAGAGAGCCACAGAGTCTAGGCTAACTTCATATCTTTCTTTAATAACCCCTTTCTCAACAAATAAAATGTGGCAGATCTAATCTATCAAAACTTTGGCTGGATGGTGATTACCATGCTAATGGGAAAGTATCGGTGAAGCTTGAGAAGATGAGTATTAGTAGAAGATAGCTAAGGCAGGTAAAGGAACTAGTTAAAGAGAGATACCGCAGGATTATGTTGAAATGCTACTGAAAAACTCTTGGGCTGGAGTAGGGTTACTATTACCTTTTTCAGTACTGATTACCCTTGGAACTAACCTTGTCTGAATATGTCTCTTAATGACCTTGGTTTTAAAAAGTAATACACTAATAATGTTTGGGGAGACATTATCAATGTAGAAAAGGAGAGTGATATGTGGAAAGATCAGGAGTATCTTGCAGGCTAGAAAAGTAGAAATGAGATGAAATTTCATTACATGCATTTATTTGCTAATAATGGAAGCCTCATCTGAGTGACATGACACCAGAAGAGCCTGTATGTTTTAAAGAATCATTAAATAACTAGAATTAACCAGTGCAATGACTGAGTCACCAGGGAATTACAAGCCTAGATCATACCTAGTGAGATATTGCCATGAGAAGTATGAGAGCTCTGGAGAAACGTAATCTGGAGTACTCTGTACAGTCTTGGTCATTCATATTCACCAAAGATGAATTCAGACTGGAACTAACGAAGGGAAGGTCTATGAAGATAATCAAAAGAATGCAGAGGAATGATTCTTACTTTCCCATCAAAGTGTCTCTTATTCCCTAATCCCATCTGTCTATCACAATAGTCCCACAGGGGAGAGCAGTGCAATGCCTTGACTGGAAGGATCCATATTTGGACTGGCTGGTGGCTAGTGCCTAACAAAAAGAATAACAGTTGAAGTCTGTCTGCTTTTCTCTTTAGTGGAGGCCCTCATTTGTCTTTTTTTCCTCTGATATGGCTACTTTTTTCACAACATTTAAAGAAACATAATTATCTTCGCGATGTTGGCTGTTCTTTTATATTTGATTGAAATAGTACAATGGTTCAGAAGTTCTTAAAAGTCAGGACTGAAGAACAGAAATGGACTATATAATCACATGAACCTCATTTCCTTAGGGAACAAGTGTAAAAACAGGGATGACACAAGAATAAATAGGGACAGACTGCTGATTAAATTAAAAAGGCAGGACAGCAGCAGCAGGTCTCTATCAATCAGAGAATTAAACTTCGAACTGGTATATTAGATACAAAGGGTATAACTAGTTTTAAGATTGTAATCAGGTTATGAAATGGATTATATGACATGATTGCCTTCAGGAAGTCCTCTCCTGTCCTATCAGAAACAAGGGTGTGCTAATATGATGGCTCTATCCTAATGAGTGCAAGATAACATTTTAAGATTTGCAAAGGGGCCTACAGATCAGTTTAAAAGTCATTTGCAGAAGACACATTTACTCCATAGTATATCATATTTGTTCATCCTTGTCACTGAAAATCTGTTTTGCCAAGTTGCAGGCAGAATCTGTGACTATTGCTTGCTCTGCTTTTCTTTCTCTCTGGAAAGGCTGGGTGCTGGACTGCAGTGGTGCAGAACCTTGACAGCACAGTGAAAAGCAGTGGCAGCTTGCCCAGAACTCAAGTGCTGCACCTTATTTCCATACAAATATACATTGAATTGTATAAGATTTTCCATCAGAATTATTTTTTTTTTTAATGTAAAGAGCACTGCAGATGTAGGCTGCACTTTACAGAGCAATCCAAAATTGCTGGGAAGGTAACAAAAAAAGAAAAGCCGTGTAAAAGCATAGCATTGTCCTCACAATAAAAAAAAAAAAAAAAAAAAAGAGACTTAAATGAATTTCAGTTTATTGCGCTGATATGAAAAGAGTTTGAATTCCTGATGCACGAGGATGAGCTTTGCTAGATTTTTTAATGAACTAGCTAACACAAAATTTCCTTCTGCCAGATAAAGTTAGGACCTATCAGCCATGTCATAAACTGCTAGCAGATCTCTGAACTTCTTGTTCAGCTCAGGCAGGAACAACAATTCATTTGGAATAGAAGGACTGGAGAGGGATGCTTGGTGGCACTGTGAACTTTTGTACGTTGGCTGCAGTGTCAGCATATGATCAGTGTAGGAGTTTCCAACAGAGCTGGTAGAAAATGGGAAAATGGCTGGCCAGGGAGATTTCATGGAAATGCAGTTTCAGCAGAATCCAGCAGCTCTATGGGAGTGTGGTGACTTCAATGAAACTTGATGAATTTATAAATTGTTCTGAACTTCTCATTTTGCTTCTGCACTACTGTCAGTCTATATTAAGAACTGCAGCTTTATATGATATAAACTTTGATTAGAGTTTGATTAAACTTTGATAGAGACTTTGATTAATAGCACTGTATGAAGAAGCCAGAACAAACCCCCCCAGGGGCTGATGAAGAAAAAAATGTCAAGTGCTGACTAGCCAGCATAATATGCAGTAAACAGGAATGAGAAGCTAATCTATAATTTAAACAATGTGTTAATTAATACAGCATCAATAATGAAATCTGTGGTAAATCCAGGGAGTAATCTTGTCTATCTGCTCATCTAGGAGCAGCTAGAATACCATGCCCTTGAGTAAGAGGACAATAACTCCATGCTAACGGATAGGAGTCTCTTTACAATCTTTACAAGCAGCAGGATTTTTTGCTTGCTGTTTTTTACTACTTTTAAGATGGCAAGTCTTTCTAAAATTGAATGCCATAGTGGGAAAATTGAAGGAAGTAAAAGGAGAGTGCCAAGGGATGACTGCCAGTCTATGGGCGTGATTCCAAAACAAGGTGTCACAGAAAGGGACAGCCCTGACCTTCACTATCCACCCTGACGCCGTGTGCCCCCTGCCTCCTCAGGGCTGGCACTGCTGGTCGTGTGACACCCCCCCTGCCCCAGGGGGTCCAACTGGGTCATGCTGAGCCTCAATGAAGTTAGTAATGGGGTAAATAAAAGTATCTGAGAGACCCATCATGCAGTCGTGGGAATGCCAGTAATGCAACAGAAACATACAGCTTGGGTGAGGTGCCATCAGGACTCTCCATGATTAAATCAAAGATTTTCAGGGCCAGCCTGCAGGTAGGTTGACTTCAAGTGATTTCAGAATAACCCCCCTGAGCCAATTTGCCAGTCCAGGTCTATCACTTTGCCAGTCCTAAGACCTGTCGAGCCAGCAGAGTAAATGTAGTGAGATGTGGCCATTATGCTGGATGCCTTCAGACTGATCTTACTGTGTCAGCAAATCTGCCTAATACTTAGTCTATGGGAGTTTATCAAGGAAATGTTTGATTTTATATCAAAGACTGAAACTACTGCTTATTTACTAAATGGCTTGAAGGGTGGAGGCATTTTTAAGGGAATTACACATAACCTTCTGAATTTATTGGGGTAATCCAATAATCCAAACACTTTCAACTCCAGTATTTCAGTTCCCTGTGACTTGGAGGTAGACCCAGTGCAGGACCTGGTTGCCCAGCCCTGGGAGCAGAACTGAAAACGTGGGGTGAATGGCCCAGGCCCACAGGGAGTTTCAGGTGGCTGGTGTATATAGGCTGGCACTGAGACCAGTTAGCTCACCCTGGCCTCCAGGCTATTGCTGTTAGACTGTTTCTGGTAGCTGAACTACCTCACCTGCAGACAGTTCAGACACTTCTGTCCCCATATATGTCCTTATGCAAACAGATGGATGCAGGATGAGCATCAGTTGTTTCAGTGGACTTTCTGCTATTGCTCCCCCCAAATGCAGAACTACCCCATTCCTCATACAGTTCCCACCTAGAATAGGACTGGTGAAGCTAGTGGCTCCGACCATGAAGCTGCTTAGGACATGACTTTTCTACACACAGTAATTAAGGGAGATGAGAAAGAAAAAAAAGGCAAAGAAAGAAAAAAGCAATGCAGTTTGGAGGTGCTGCTGGCTCAGCAGAGAAATTGCTGTGGGAGTGCTGTGTTCAGAGCACATGAAGAGAAAGGAAGGGAAACTAACTCCCATGAGGAAATGACTGAGGAATTACTTATTTTCAAGGCACATCTGTCTTCTAGAGAGTAGATATTTCTTCAAACTCAAAGGAACCACCAGGGTGGAAAAGGTGGAGGTAATGGGGACTTAGCACAGCTCCAGCTTAGTCCAGCATCATACTGAAGTTGTTTGTCTTCCTGAGGAATTAGCACTGAGAAATCATCAGCTTCCCCCATAAGCCATTTCACTCCTTCCAGTCTGGAAGGGACCTGTCTGCTGGTTGTTGGCAGAATAAGAAAGATCATTGCCTCTAATTGTGCCAGGTTTGATGAAGTCTTAAAGAAAAATCAGATTTTTAGAGAATAACTGAGATACTGTTTTATGAATATTCAGATTTCTCTGGGTGCCAATGCAGAAGAGAGATGCCATTCCATAATGACTGTCTGTGGACTCCCGCATAAGCATTGTTCTGCTGCACCAGTCATGGTACAGTGGTACACAATCCTTGCTAGAAGTTTATATTTCAGTTTTTTAATTCACGCTTGGGGAGCCCAGGCAAGTGCTAAAGGATCCTGTGTGCATCCTCTGGGCTTTTGAAGTGGCCCTCACTGCAGTGTATGGAACACTGAGAGGGGAGGTTTTGCACACATTGCTCAATATTTTTCTTGATCTTCATAAGGACGTATGTACGTGCCTGTATGTATTTCTTACCTTGATTAGCAGGGCTCAGTTAGGACTGAAATAAGAAATAATCCACACCTAGCCAATACCCATTACAAAATGGAGAATCTGCAGTCACAGTAACAGCATTCTGTTGGGAATTACGCTATTTTGGTGCATTTGGAATGGAAAAGATACAGTTTCATTAAAAAAATATTTATCAGTTTTTCTTGCGGTCATTAATGGCTTGATATTAGAAATACCCTGCTTATAGACCAAGACATTTCCAGTATCATTCATTTCCCATGCCAAATATGTGGTTTGTGATGGAAGTGTACTTTTAAGAATGTGGACCAGTGATGGCACTTATCAATTGTCATGATAACTTTGTCCTGTGGGACAGAGAACTAAAAGAACAATAATAAAAACCAAGTAGCATGCTCTAAACAAAGAAAATCAATCAAACACTCTGTTTATTGATCCATGTTAGAAATCTCTATAACAGGCTCAGTGAGTGGACAGCTAGCTGAAGCATATAGCTTATGGCTAGGCCTTTTAAAACACCCAGTTGTAGCATGATAATACTGAGAGAAATTACGCTCTCCTTATGCAGCCTCACAGCAAATCTGCCATCCTATAGCACAACGCATCATCCGTAATATTTCTTCAAAAAAGGAGAGAGAGCAGAAAAAGGATTTTCACAGCTGACTATGTACTAAAACATTAGCTTTCATCAGGGGAATATAATGGTGCTACTGTTTAAGAAAATGCTACAACCTTGTTTAAGTTTCTTATGTTTTTTTAAATGGAGCCTTTTCTCTTCAGAAGATGGAATAAAATGGGGGAATAGAGGATAAGTAAATATTTTCAGCCTTCTCAGTTGAAATCCATAATTATAGTTTTATTCCTTTCTGGTTTCTGATACATAGATTTCACAGAGCTGATTGCAGGCTTCAGGAACCATTTTTTCCTTTTAAATTGAAGCATTTCAGGTTTTCTCTAATTAACAACCACTTGCAGAGTACATCACAGGCTTAGTGCCTACTCACCAGCCACATTTCTCATAGACAGATCTGTTATTGCACTAAAATGAGGGCAAGAGGCCTTCTGTATTAATAGTTTATGAAGATAGCTAAATTACAGCTGACCATACAGTATTCTGGCTATGTTCTTCTCCTAAGCCTCTCTCTGGAGTCTCTTTTACTGGGGGGACAAAGCTTCTTGAAGTGATAATACCTTCTCCTGAATGATAGTAGTTTGGACCGGTTGGTGTGGGGCAGCATAATTTTGAGAAATAGATGTAGGAAGTGCTTAGGCAACCTTCCTTGTACAGAGCACCAACTAATTAAAATAGAAACTTTGGCATTCTTTTCCCCTTAAGGTGACAGAGTTTTAGATCTAAAGAAACAAAACCAGAATATACAGAAAGCAGGACAGCTGTTGTTAGGCGTAGTTCAAAGGGGAGGTAAATGACAAGCCTCTGATTTATCCACAGGAAACTGCCCAGAATTGAGGTCTTCACACAGTTACCCACTTTGTTCCCAGTCCTTTTTCACCCAATCAGTCTCACTTGCATGTTACTCATAATAAGCTAACTAGACACAGAGCTTCTTGGAGCAAGGTGCTGTCACAGTTTTATCTAGTACAGTGGCAAGCACAAGTTGTTTTTGAAAAACAAATGGCAAACCCACGGCATTTCCTTCCTCTCCCTGTCCCTTTGCTCCTCCTTCCCTCCTCCCTTAACTCCTCACTGCCTCATGACATTTGTGTCACCTTCTGGATCCCATTCATTCTTATTCACCTCATTCCATTGCCAATAATTTCTGCCCAGGTGCAGCCATAGGGCAAAACAATGGTGCAATACGAAAGGAAAGCTCTCAGGAAGTAACCAAAAGGAGCATCAAAAATGCGGCAGAGAAGGAGACATTCTTATATCTATATTGCTGACTGACAACCCCTATGGCAGGACTTACACAGTCATTTACCATTTTAAAGAAGAAATCATGCTTGCTGAAAGCATAAACCTTAGAAGGAAACCCAGAGCTTGAAGGAATGAAAACTGTTGTAATGCTCAGGAGTTGACTTGTGTTATTTCAGATAAACATAGCTGAGAACTGATGGACATGTATTCCATAGACAGTGGCATTTTCCTCACAGAATAGCTGTTTTCTGCTGTGTCATCTTCTGTTTTGCATAATACCATATGAACCTCATTACTGCAGTTTGGAGGGTTTTGAACATTCACAGAAAGAAGCACAGGGAGAAGAGGAATAGTTTGATTGATGCAGTTTTCACATTGGCCCGGTGGATAATCAGAAGAGCTCTTCTATTACAAGGACATGCAGAAAGAAAAACATTGTAAATCCTACCCATAACCCAGGGCCAATAAGAAAGGCTAAAAAAGCTCCAACACCACACGCTTTCTTGACAGAGTCATTGTTAACAGCTTAATAGCAGCTAGCAGGCAAGATCTGCTCTTATGCCAGGAGTACAAGACACACAGCACTTTGAAAGAAGGGTAAATATGTATGTAGAGAAATCACATCTTCCTAAAATGATAAAAAACAAATAGATTAAATGAACCCCTACCTTGGAGAGCCTGGAGTGTGCGAGTCTGTACAACAATACAGAGTTGCAGGACCAGCTGTGGTGCACTTTCCAGAAACGTGGCTAGCAAATGCAGCATACTCACATCTGCATACTCATACACCATTTTCCAATAAAACCGCCATCTGTCATTTTCTCCACTCCGTCGACTCCGGATACCCAAGTATATTGTGTGGAAATACCTAGAAATAAAAGACAGAGGTTATGGAAATGCAGAACAATATTTTACAGGTAACACTTCTGCTTGAAAACGACCAACATTTTCTCAATGTACTTCAAAATAATGAACATTTATTTAAAGTTATTATTGTATGCAATTTATAATAGTTGATAAGAGTAAACTAAACTGAAGACAAGACTTACCTTCATAAAACTATTTTAAAAGCTTAGCATTGTCTTATTAGTTAAATAGTATTCCTTTCAAGGACCCAGTTTTCTGAATTGAAACATAAGGAGGATGTGTTGGTTATATGGCCTTCCTCAGAGTTTTTTCAAATAATGCAGGGTAAAAAACCTGATTCTGCAATGGTCTCTACTCAGAACCTGCAAAGAACTGATCTCCTTTCTGTGTGGCTCTATGTGGACTCAGAAGACCACCTGCACTGCAAGCCTGGGGTGTTCTTAGCTGGGGGCCCTGCTATGGCTGAGCTCATTGTCCTGTTTTTCCATCCATCTAATGCATTGGATGTCATATTTCAGATACTGCCAAATATATAGTGCTTTTTCTCATAGTATGATTATTTTAGGAGGAGGGAAGATGTAGCTGTGAGTTCCTATTTTAGGAGGAGCAGAGATCTGGCTGTGGGTTCCCTTGGTGATTAGAAGTGACTCACTACGATAGCTCCCGTGCAGCAGCAGCAGTAAGAAGAAGCAGGAGCCAGGAGCCCAACAGGCTGCTGCTGCTGGCAGTAGTAACCAGCAGATGAGAGAAGTAATGGCCAGAAAGCACCTGTCAGCTCTGGTGGCCTGTGCAAGCTGGGGGAAAGACACCTGGTGACCAGCCAATTAAAGTGATTTCAGTGGGTACAGGAGCAATGAGTTGTTTTAGAAAGCACGGGATGTCTTCTGACGGCCAAACCACCCGGCTGCTGTGATGCTTTTCATGACCCTTGCAGAGCTTGCCACGGTCTCCTGTGAAACACCTGTGTCAGCACAGTGACCACTCTGGGTGGCCTTTGATCTGCTCTCTGTTACTCTGTGTCAGAAAGTCTAGGGTCCCACCTTGCTCTTACAATTTTAGTTCAAACTAATTAAGGCTGGCTGAAAAAAAACAGTCTTAATGAAAAATTCTGAAGATTAAGATGCTGTCTTGCATCAGGGTGTCTTGCATGCTACTGGAGTGCCCTGTTGGGCTACTAACTGATGTGGATCTCTGTTTCTCTTTTTCTTTCATGTCCTGATCCTGAAAACATTTCCTTATGATCTTTTTAATATGCTATCATAGCACCTTTTTTTTTTTTTTTAGTGAGATTATATTTGCTAATAAGAAAAATTTTAGTAAATTTTAACCACTTCCAATATGAATTGTTTTAACTGGTTAAGATAAAACATTTCATTATTTCTCTTCCTTTTCACAAGTTCTTCTCTAAAACCCTTTTCATAACTGGTGGAGCATGGTGAACTGTGGAACCTCTTTTTATATAGGCTGCATGCAACCTTTCATCCCTCTTCTGTTCAGTTGTAACTCTGGAGGTATATCTTGCTGATGAGATTTTTGGCCTCTGACTGGTGAACAGCCCAAGACTCAGTTGCCCCTTGAAGAATCACTGCTCTGCTTGTACCCAACGAACCCTTGTACCCAATGCACATGCCACTGCAGAGCAACAGCTTTACTCAGGAATATGCATCAAACAAAACCAGGGAGTAGCACAGAGAAACAGCTGAGAGGCCAGATCTGAGCCTGCAGCATTTCTCTTGACAATGCACATCACAGCAATATAAAAGGAAAACACATTAAATTCACATTTAAATTAAAATCACACCAGGTGGCTTTGAATTTTATCAGAGTCCTATGTGGGAGTGAAGCAGCAATGAACCACTCAGAGATTGAGATCACAGAGGTACAGTAAACAAGACACCAACCCTACCTCTCGTGCAAAACACTAAGCAGGTCTAGATGGGTCAGAGTATGATGGGACAACAGGGGCTCTTCGGTGTCCTCAGGGTTAGGTAAAGTGAGATGGCCTGCTGCCAGATCTGAAAGAAGCCACTGAGCTGGAAAGGCATTTTTTGCTCTGCAGTTCTGCTAATGGGTTCTGTTGGACTCCCAGGTTCTCAGTCACAATCAGTTTAATTGTTCCTAGATCTCTCATTAGTGTCCTGCAGCACAACAAGGGACAGGTAAGACTTGGATTTCTTTCTGCAGTTTGGTTTCCGGGTGGGGTTTGTTTGGCCTGCCTCACATGTGCTCCCAAGGGGCACACCTGGGAATACTACACATAGGGGGGGCAGACAGCATCTTCAGCATCCTTCTTTTGAGATATCACTAATCCTTGCTATAAATGCCTAAAGTAACTTTGGCTGCTGAGGGTTGTGCCAGGAGGCTCTAGCTCTGCCAGTGGAGCCATCTGCAACTTCGGTTCTACAGCATTTGTGCAAAAAATACTTTTCCTATTATGAAAATGACATGCTGTGCCAGGCAATGTCCCCTAGGGTTCTTTACGTGCTCTGCAGAGTGGTTGTGCATGGCAAATACGTTGTGATTAATGAACCCTTATGGAAATACTTCCTCTCCCATTGCACTTTATTGTGAAGCACTGGCAGTGAGTTATTGGGGACTGGGGAATCATTGCATCTTTGTCTACTTAGCTCTGCAGTTTAGACACAAGAGGCAGAGGAGGAAGATACTTTCTCTTTTTATACACCGGGGACCAAATTTCAGCCTAGGGTGGTATTTTTTTCTGTCCTATCAATTTTGGCCAAATTAATTGCAGGCTGAAATGAGCATTTACACACATAATTACTGTCACTGATTTATAGGCACAATCAGGTGATTAGACAGCTAAACATTCTCATTTGCATCCACAATTAATTGCACCAGCAATTGATGTTAGGTGTGCAAATTAGCAGTTATTAAAATAAAAAGATGGTCTCATAAAATGCTTCATATATCAAAGACACTTTTTTCCCCACAGTGAAATAGAAAGAAGAAAAAAAAAAATTGGGAGAAAGTGCTTTTCTTGTTGTGGTTTCCAAATATAGCTTAACACTGCAGTAATGACACATTCCATTTTATATATATATATACATTATGTAATTGCATCTTAGACAACCTCACTGGAGTCCTGTTGTCAGCAAATGCTATACAGACACACTCAGAGGTAGTTCCTTCCCTGAAGAGTTTTTATATTTTGGTCTTCTGGTATTGTTTTTGTGGAAAAATCACATTTTTCTGTGAGTCCAGGTTTTGGGTCTTATATACAGTTATTCCAGAAAGATACAGGAAGAAGTAATAACAGCTCTGCATTGGAAAATATCTTACGTTCATTGTCAGGTAAACTGATGCCAATGAACCTGAAAGAGCAGATGTGAATGTTATGATTTTGGTTGTGATTGCATTCAGAGGCCTCAACTAGTCTTGTGCAGGTGCTGTACAAATACACAAAAATTGCCTATCCATTTCCCCAAAGAGCATTTAACTGACATGAAAAGAAATGACAAGGAGTGAAGAAGTGAGAGTTAGGGCACCAGAGGAAGAAACTAAAAAAAGAAGGAACAGAAAGTATGGTAACAGTACTGCCATCTAGTAAAATAACTACTTCATCTAATAAATCAAGATAGTCCATTAAAGTTTCTGATTTCACTAGAAAAGTAAAAAACAAATAAAAAACTCCATCTTCCCCCAAAATCCACAGTTCCATAGCTCTCATATTTGTGGAGAAAAGCTTAGAAGTAACTGAGTTTCCTAAAGATTTTACAGTTAGAAGACTATAAAATGTACTATCAAAAAGTGACATCAAACCTTATTATTTTAAAATAACTCTGGTGGGTTTTTTTTAAGCCAGACCACTGCTTGGGTTGTCAATGCTGATATAAACAAGCTTAATATTCAGAATGAAGACAATGGAGTAGGAAGCAATACTGCCCATACCGCTGATAATCAGATGGCAACATATATATCTTTATTTGAGGTTTAATGTCTTTTTTACCCTCTGGAGGAAGTGGAGAATGCTTCAGCATTTAATTGTTTTAATTTATTTCAGTACATCACTCAGCACAGTATACAGACCATTGATAAAGCATAACCCTGAAGGATATGAATTTAAGACAAGATCACAAGTGACATTCTTTTTCCATTATATTAATGAGGGAAGGCAGTAAAGTAAAAAACAAACAGAAAATCAGGTTAGTCCTTGTGCTGCTCACAAGAACTGTTCAAGATGCAAGACAAATAGAAGCAAAAATTACCTATATTTGTAGTTGTGGAAAAAATGTATTTCTGTTCTAGGGAAAGAGGCATTCATTCTGATCAGACAGTGGGTCTCCAGTGTTTCCAAAATCAAGTGTCCTCATTTTGCTTCAGGTTTGCATACCAGTCTTGAGGATGGTCAACATAGACTGAGATACCTACATTTGAAATACTTCTGGTGACACTTCAGTTACATGATTAAAGCATGCCCAATTGTGCATTTAATTGAGATGTAGTGTAATTATATGATAATACCAAATATTTATAGGAATGCTTTCCAAGCTTAAAGTGCTTTACGAACATTAATTGCTTATCTGGATTGAATGTAAATAATCACACAGGATTCATTCCCCAGGAATTGGCAGCTGACTAACCTAATACCTTCCTGTAGGAGCAAGGTATAGCTTTTACTCAGCAGACTCAAATCCAGGTGAGATTTCGTAAGCCTGTGATGGTGATGAGTTGCCCTTTTCTTGTGTGCAGAAAAATCTCACTCCTTTTCCCCTTATTCTTAGGAATGTGATATTCTGTCCTGAATCTGTGGATGAAAAACCTTCTCCACAGCTCTTGCTCCCATACAAGTTAGGCAACGAGGCTACCAGAATACTTTCCAAACAGGAGGCAATTCCTCAGAGTCAGATATTCTCAAAGAGAGAGTTGAGATGACACTGGCATTGAGGCTAAAAGTTTCCAACCTGACTACAGTTCATCTACTCTTTTATAAAAGGCCTTCAGTGAATATCCTGGGATCATTGAAACTGAAAAGGCTTTTGACAGTGATTTAGCAGAGCTTGGTTTTTTACCCAGTTTACTTCATAGTAGCTGGGTGTCATTTATGCCCATTACTTCTCTCTATAAAATTATTTCAGAAGCTGCTCCATTATGCTTCACAGACACTATTATTTTTAGTACAGACAGATGAGGCTTAGTATAAGTGGAACAGAAAAACCAAAACCTGATTGCTGGTGGACATGTTGTTCCCATGGATGTGGGACTGAACTGTTCTTGCTGCACATAGTTTGACTCAGTCAACATCTTTCAACAGCTTCCCATCCCAAAATTTGCCATTTGCCCTTACCTCCTTTCTTTCAGCCCCAGAATTTATTGCAAATCTTTAGCTACAAATTGAGATATTGGAGATTAGGAAGAGTTATGTTCAGCTGCTTTTCATTTAGACAGTGTGCACAAGTATGTGCATACGTAAGCGCAGAGCCATATGCAAGTCCAGTCTAACTATGGCTCTGAGCACTTTTTGCTACAGATTTTCACCTTAATGAAACCATCCATCTGATGGCAATATACACAGCTCTAGAGAAAAGTCTTCAGTTTAGAAGTGTCAAAGACTACATTGCTACCATGTGCTTAATCTAAAAAGTCCTTAGGATGATACACATGAATGAGAGACCATTTGCATTCTTTGGAAAAATGAAAATGTTCTGATTTCATGCCTCATGTAGTCTATATTTATTACAATTGCCTAAGTCAGTAGAGGACATTTGCTTATGTTACATAATCTTCTGAAATATTTGCAAGAAGATCAAAAGTCATTAATAGCTAGTTGTAGCAGCCCTAGACATTTATTCTGATGCCTAATTTGCCCCTGTATCAAACAGCACATTAAACAATTTAGCCATATCATAAACAGTTGTTCTTTCTGTGTTTGAGGTGTGGAGAATAAAAAGCACTACTGCAGAGCTAAAAAACAGTAGAATAAACAGCAATTCAGATAAGTGGTATTTTCTTTTGTTGCTTAGCTACCAGGGAAAACTTAACTGTATTTGTATCTCAACAGTATTTGCCATGTTAAATAACAACAGATTTTTCTATTTTGCTTTTCTGTGCCTTTTTATTAGGTGTGCCTGAAAACTTAAAAAAAAAAAGTTTCTTTAGCAGGAATACTTACTTCCTTATCAGTACATGCTAACACTTATTCTTTTTGTTCTGAAGAAACAGACAAATGCCTTCAATTTTAATTTCTTTTTCTAGGAAGGAACAAGCAGCCAACTTTTAATTTTCCAATCAAATTATTTTTTGATGGGAGCATTAAGGTTTAATGTGCAAAAGGAAACTCAAATGCATTCTGTAGCACAGCAGTGACCAAAGCTTGTCCAACCAAGCACAGTTCTGGCAATTTACCAGCAGTCAAAAGTCTGGGCTTAATTTACTTTAAATTATGAGTGCAGCATCCTCATCTGTGTCACTGAGATGAGATCCATGTGAGGACAGATCCCACTGGGGAATATTTCATCATAAGACGCGTTAAAAGACTTATTTCCAGAATTATTTCCTCCATTACAAAGATAAAAACCAAAAACCAACTTCTTGTATTTAATTTTCCCTTGCAGTATTTAAGATATCAGAGAAATATCTCCTTTACTTCCTTTAATACAAAGCAAGACACTTTATGAGCATAAACAAAATTATTACATCTGTTTCATTATGACCTGTAAAGCATTCCCCAGCATCTTCCATGACTGGGTGATCCTTCCCAAATGGCCACGAGCCATATTACAGCAGCATTTTATGGTCATCTAAACTTTTATGGCCATCTGAATTTAGCTACTGTCTGAATTCCCCAAATGTGACCAGTCATCCCCAGCACTTTCCTTCCTTTCCTGACATGGCCAAACTGCAGAGCTCCAGTATGTGAACCACTGGTGTAGGGAAGTGGTAGGACCAGTTAGGACTAGGTACAGGTTTAATGAGGAGAAGGCAGGGTGGTCTAAAGAAATCCCTGGTGCCCCCTGCTCCCCTGCTAACCCCCCTCACCTATGGGGTATGGCTGCTCGGTCCCACTGCTCAGGCTACCATGGGATTCAACCCTGCATCAGGCAAAGGCACCTTCCAGGAAACAAATCTTGTATTGGAGGAGAGGTGCAGCTTGCACTCTTGCATTGAATGGCATGGATGCTAGGCTGTCCTGTGCTAGACCCCTCCAGCTTTACAACATTTTACTGTCCCTTCCTTTTCCTTGCACCCTGCAGTTTCAGGTGAGATGGACAGCAAACCCCCTGCCTATGCACACGGTGAGGTGCTATCCCCACACCATGCCCACCACCATTTAGTTTAACCATTTCCGTGTTTCTGTTTTCAAAACTGGGGTATTCCCAGTATGCGCTCGCCTCCCAGGGCTCTCCATTAGCCTGGTGGCTCTGCAACATCCTGACTGGCCTGTGACTCCCTGTGCTGCCAGGCTGCCCCTGCCGTGTCTGTGGTGCTTGTCCTGATGTCAGCTTTCTCCTCTGTAGTGCCGGGGCCCAAGGGCAGATGGAGCTTGGTGGCCGCGGACCCATCAGGCAGGCAGCTGATGTCACTGCCGGTGACAGGGATGGCTTAACCTTGTCTTGGGTTGTGATACAGCCATTGGCCACAGCTTCTCAAGATGATGCCCTGATACTTCTCAGGAGTAAACATTAGTCCATTTTTTGCACTATCAACTATGGGCTAGAATTAAAAAGGAGAATGAAGAAATTAAATTTTTAAAAAAATATATTCATAGTGTGCTGCAGCTGTTGATAGCTTTGTATCTCAGAGTTTCTTCACCAGACATTGGCACTGGTGCTACATAACAGCTGCCCTTCCTGTTTCAATTAGGGGACCATTTAGACATGTTCAGCAGCACAACTAAAAAATTTTACTGCCCTCTCATTTCCTGTATGGCACCGCACACTTGCATGTTCTTTAACCAGAGCCACTGCTTCATCAAAAACTGATGAAATCTCTTTGGGCCTCAGAGGCCACTTGGTTTCCATCTATGGGAAACACTGGGGTTGAGGCTGCAGCCCTGGAAGTGATGCCCATGTGGGACCAGACCCCCGAGGGCTAGCAGCTTCCCAAGACAGCAGAAATCTGCTCTGCTCTGTGTCCTCTGAGAAGCTGTGGGCTTTCCTGCCATGTTTGAAGGGTCCATATGGGCTTCCTGAAGCAACAACACTCAACTGAAACTGTTAAGAAAACATGGCTTTATTGATAAATGCCAGGGCACTCCAAAGAGCTAAATTAAAATCCTGATTCACAGTCTGTTGTGTCTCCTTTTGGTTTTCTTCCCACAGCCTTACACATTTTTGGGGATGCTCAAGTGGAAGGCTGTCTCTGTCCTATGAACAAGAGTTGAGATACCCAACCAATAGTGGTTTACACTGAATTTCTTTCTCCTTTTCTCCTCCCTTCCTCCCCATGTCATATTTTCATTTGCTTCTAAGCCTGTCTGCCTGTTAGTCATCCCAAAGCACCCTGGGAACTGAATCTTGGTTTGCCTCTGTGTCTCAGTCTAGAGATATCAAGAAGAATAAGGGAGCAGAAAAGCACAGAATCCCCTAGGGAGCTTCAGGCATTCCCTGGAAAGGCAATTAGTCATGGCCAAGGATCTGTACCATGCAGCTGTCACAGGAATATAATCATTATCATAGGCATCCTCACTTCACCAGCCCCTGGGGCTGCAGTAGGAGCTGAACTGTTTCCCTGTTCCTTCCCAGCTATGAAAGAATTACAATGATAGCCCTTGGAAACAGTCCCAAGACCCCCCTTGTGAGACTGGCAAGGAAGATGCACCTGTCTCTGACCACCTATTTGACTGTACTTGAAGAAAGGACCACTTGTAGAGTTAAAAAGTGGGCACAGCTGGAGAAGAGTGCCCCTGGCCTCTTCTCAGCTTGGGCTACCAGGTGTATTTCCCAGCTCACTGCAATGGCAGCTGTGCAGCATCCCATCACCACATAATGATAAGACCAGGATAAGTCATCAAGAACCCTTTGCCTACCTTACCATGTATTAGTTTCCACAGGAACAAAGTGTACAATGGTACACTCTGAAAATCAGTGTCCCATGGCTATGTCCCTTGCAGTCTGAAGACAGGCTCTTCTCCTGGGTACCAGTGTTTATTATTCACACTGCATATAGGGAGATGCTCAGGGAGCCGAGTCTCTCCCAGCATCCATCTCTCAGACTATTTCCAAAGGGACATGGTCTATTTATTGGTCTGAACAGTCCACAAGGGAGGGTTCAACATGGAGGTGGAATGTCAGAGCAGCTAGTGGAGTAAATACCCTTGAGCATTCCTGCACCAGTTCATGGCTAGCTCTGTTAGGGAACCCTTCAGTGGCGAGCTCTCAAACTTGTGTTCAAACTCACCATCTGGATGAGGGAATACTTCATGCCATTATTCACAAGAACTAATGTTGTTTGTTGCTCTCTTTGATGTCTTTGATAAATTAAGTAGATTAATCCACCTGCAGAATAAGCAGCTTTCCAGTGTCAACTTCCACAGAACAAGAGCAGGCAGTTATGATTTCCTTGGTCCAGGAAAGGAAAAAATTGCATTTTTAAAGCAGAGGAGATGTCTGCAGTATCTTTTGCAAAAGGCAAGAGAGGCAACAGTAGTACAAATACTAGAGAATCAGAATAGCTAGGGTAGAGGCTGTATTTTATCCCCACAGACAAAATATAATATGTTTCCTTCCATATACACATCTTTCTTTCATGACCACCAGTGTGTGCCAGGATGAATCTGGGTTGTGTCACTCTGGGGGCCTAGCACATAATCTCACACTGTGAAACAGCAGGAGCTAGCTGCCTCCACTAACCAGTAAAAATGAACTATTGCCAACCTTCCCCTTCCTTCCTCCAAAAATCCTTCCAAATTGCTTATAAGAGCTTTTATAGGACCTGCCTGCTCTTTCTGGCTCAGAGAAAACACACAACTGAGAATTCTATTTGGAAATATCTACGCTGTAAATAACTTTTTATTCATCCTATTTATATAGCAGTCTATGCTTCAGCTTTTTCTTTTGAAGCACTCAGGAAAAGCTATTAGCTAATCCTCTGATATAAAACTTCCTAATAAGTTGAATGCTCATTGTTTGGATGGAGCAATCTATGAGCATTCAGGAAGCAATGAGGGATTAGTCCCTCATTAAGGTATGGACAGACAGTGCTTGTGTGATCTTTATGTGATATTCAAATGGCTGTCAGTGTTATTTAAAAGGAATACAGGCTAACTTCCTATTGGTGCTTATAAGTGGTCCTGACTAATGGAGAATGTGCTTTAAATGTTGCCTGCTTGAAGAATTTTATATAAGATTCAATTCAAAACCAAATTTGCCAGCTAATGGTATTAGTAGTACTGAACAGCATCTCACAAAGAAATGGTCCTGAATACCAAACTGAACACCACACCATGCACTATATCTGCGTGCTCTGCAAATGTAGTATTCACAAATCTTTGGAATAAAGTTTCTAGGTTGGATTTTGCCTAAGGAAAAAGCTCTAGGGCAAATGGAAGCATTTTCATTTCAGACTTTCATCAGTTCCCATAGGCCAAATCCAAAGGGCGTCAGTGAGAAAAAGACCCTGAGGAATCTAGTGGGAATTTTGCCAGCTTACAGACCTCCCAGTTTGCCCTCGTATCAATATATTACAGGAAAAAAAATGAAGGAATATAAGAGGTGATGTGCTGGCAG
Organism: Strix uralensis; assembly: GCF_047716275.1. Taxonomy (NCBI): domain Eukaryota; kingdom Metazoa; phylum Chordata; class Aves; order Strigiformes; family Strigidae; genus Strix; species Strix uralensis. Next base: position 132,020,682 of record NC_133972.1, on the reverse strand, counting down.
CAACACACAAACCAAAGGGGAAAATAACATGAGCTGGCAAGACAGCAATTACATTTAGGACTTGAAAGCAAAGTGTGGTCATTAGAGATCTACATTTTTTAGTCTAACTGGAATTCTCAATTTCAATATTTGTTCCATCTTAAAATACAGCTCAAAACCCAAGAAACACTGAAGGATAGTAAAATGCCTATGAGAACAAATGCTTCAAGGAATAGCTTGTATCAAAGGGCATGAATTTATAACAAATGCTGAGACTGACTGTGAATTCAACAGCCATTTTGTTTGTAAAGTTATTCAGAAAAGAAGGCAGAGATAACACAGGCATGCAACAAGAAAGAAGAAATTTTTTTGCTGTGGCAGGAATTCCCTGGACAAACAGGAGAAAAGAGATCTGGCCACATCAATGTCTTTTATACTGTAGTTTGAGAAGGGCAACCTAAGGGGCAGATGATCATGATGGCCATTGAAAGAGGCAGCACAAAATAGTCAGGGGTGTCAGAGCCTTATACACATATTATGTGTTACCTAGTAGCTCAGAAAAATTCATTCATGTGCAGCAGGAGCAACTCCAATGAAAAGTCTGTTTAAGAAAAAAAATGCTTTAGAAAAATCTGTATGATCCATATGAGTTAGTCTACATGGGCAGTTGCCTCCATTTAATTGAAAATATGAATTTAAAATGGTTGATTCAAGCACTTAAACCCTTGACTTACAGGTGGCTTGCTTTGTTTTAATAAGAGCCGATTTAAGGAAAACAGAAATAAGCCAGTGGCACTGAATAAGTCTTCACCCAAAGAATTGAAAAAATTTATCTAAGGTTTGGCCTATGAACATTTGCTTAATACTATTTTTAGTTGGGTGTAAGATCAGTAAAGTTTTGCAACGCAAAACACAATCATACTTACATCCAGATGCATATGTATAAGCTTGCAATTCCCCTGCAGTTTAGGCATCTTATTCCAGTAGAGAAGGATATAACATCTGATAGAAGGTTTGTAAAACTTGGGAGACCATACTGTTGAAATGCTACAAATATAACTAAACAAACACAAAATCTGTGTGCAGGTAGTCCCAAACTGTTGTACATATATGTGTAAACAAAGAGCAACACTTTAAGTATCAAGTCTGAATTCACTGCCACACTGAAAATCAATATAATTAAGAGCCTGATGTAGCACAGGGGTGCTTTCAAGAGGGTAAAACTGGACAGGGGATTGCTAGGAGCTATAAGGTGATCTGCTTCTCACAAGGGTGAGGGGGGAAATGCCAGAGCTGGAAGGCTCATTTGGGACTTGTGGAGGGAACACTTGCTCCCCACAAAGCATCCAGCACTATCCCTTTGCACCTGGGCAGGAAACATTCCCCAGTGCTGGTTCCCCTAAACACACTGCAGGTTAAAAGAGCTCTGAAGGGTATCTCCAAACCCTACTTTGGTCATTGTGGGGATTCAGAAGGAGTCCCTGCAAGAAAATGGACGTGTGAGCAATCCTGTGTATGAGCAAGGATGTGACGAGGGACTGACCCTGGAAGAATGAGGAAGAACCCAGGAAGGTAAACAACTTCAGGGTGTTGGTCTTGGCAGAGAAGTTTGTAGAATGTTGATGTGGCAGTCCTCAACCAACCAGAAAAGAGCCTAAGGAGCATGTGCAAAGCTACCTGTCAAATCAGAAAGAATTGTACCATGTGATTGTATCTTGTGATTCTCACCTTCATTATAAAAGACTTGTCCACCATATTAAAGTAGGCATTGCTTAATCACTGTGTGATGATTTGCATGCGTTTAACTCCCGCACCAATCTTCTGCAGGTCATGGTATGTCCATTGAGACTGGCAAACTTAGGGTGATCGGCTTCACCCTTCCATTGCAATCTTAGTCACAGAATCACAGAATGGCTGAGGTTAGAAGGGGCCTCTGGAGGTCATCTGGTCCAACCTTCCTGCTCAAGTAAGGCCATCGCCTAGAGCCAGTGGCCTAGGAGCTTGTCCAGACAGCTTTTGAATATCTCCAAGGATGGAGATTCCACTAACTCTCTGAGTAACCCATGCCAGCGCTCAGTCACCGTCACAAAGAGTGTTTCCTGATGTTCAGAGGGAACCTCCTGTGTTTCAGTTTGTGCCCATTGACTCTGGTCCTGTCACTGGACACCATCAAAAGGAGACTGTCTCTGTCCTCTTTGCACTCTCAGGTATATAAGATTGCTCCTGAGTCATCTCTTCTCCAGGCTGAGCAGTCCCAGCTCTCTCAGCCTTTCCTCACAGGAGAGATGCACCAGTCCCTTAATCATCTTTGTGGTCCTTTGCTGGACTCTCTTCAGTAGCTCTATATCTCTCTTGTACTGGACAGCCCAGAACAGGGCACAGCACTCCAGGTGTGGCCTCACCAGTGATGAATAGAGGGGCAGGATCACCTCCTTCAACATGCTGGTAACACTCCTCCTAATGCAGCCCAGGACACCATTAGCCTTCTTTGCTGCAAGGGCACATCGCTGGCTGACATTCAACTTGGGGTCCACTGGGACCCCCAGGTCCTCTTCTGCCAAGCTTCTTTCCAGCTGGGCGGCCCTCAGCATATACTGGTGCATGGGGTTGTTCCTCCCCAGGTGCAGGACTTTGCACTCTCCTTTGTTGAAGCTCATGAAGTTCCTGTTGGCCTATTTCTCCAGCCTGTCGAGGTCCCTCTGGATGGCAGCACAACCCTCTGGTGTATCAGTCATTCCTCCCAGGTTTGTGACATTAGCAAACTTGCTGAGGGTACACTCTTCTCCATCATCCAGATCATGGATGTAACATCTCTCAAGATGTTAAAGAGGACCAGAGCCAGCATTGGCCCCTGGGGTACACTTCTAGTTACTGGTCTCCAGCTAGATTTCATGCTACTGTCACAACCCTTTGACCTCAGCTGTTCAGCTAGTTTTCAATCCAACTCACTGACTGCTTCTCCAGACCATACTTCATCAGCTTCTCTATAACGATCTTATGGGAGACAGTGTCAAAAGCTGTGCTGAAGTCTAGGTAAACAATATCCACTGGTCTCCCCTCACATACCAGGCCAGTCATTTAATCATGGAAGGTTAATACTAAAACTAAGAAGAGATCAGTACGGCAGAACTTATGGTCAGGTTTACAGGTACAGTGTTGGTGAAAAAAATGAAAGCTTAAAAATAAATACTAACAAAATGCAATTCTAGCATCTGTATAGCAAGCAGACAGCTCTTTAATTATCCATCCCTGCCACCAAAAATTCCTCAGATATATGGCAGATGCCAGAGCTGGAATTCCTTGTTCAGACTGACACCCCATCTCCAAATTGCCACCTGCTACAAGTCTGATTCTTGGCCTAGACTTTACAGATTATGAGTTCTTCAAGGAATATACAATACATGTCTTCCTAGCTCTTTGCAAAGAGAATAAAAATGCTCCCAAATTCCTAAGTGCAACTGAAGTTATATGTAATGCTAATAATACTACTGTTAATAATAATAATTATAAGACTGTTTGGCATTATTTGCTTAAATTGAAAACCATCTATATTAATCCAGACAGCAAATTGCATGAACTTCCTTTAACCTTTGGAAACCATTAAGAAATTAAGTATTTTTGGCTAATTATGGTTGCAATTCATGGGGCCTGCATGTCTTCTATGTTAGCTAGGTAAAATACCAGTGTCTCCATGACATTTTCTTCCTCTGTGGATCCCAGTCACCCAAGTGAGGAACTGGTTTTCCATGTGTGCCGCAGCTCTGAATTTAAGGAGTATTTGAGGTGAAGGTGGATAAAGATGTAAGTGTGCCTGATATAGGAAGCAATAAAAACTATGAACTGCTCTTCTCATCTTTTCAAGAGCACAATTAAGAACTTGCTCTATCTGCTGGTATAGCTGAGACCAGAAGCTAAAAGAGCTTGGGGAAGCAGGAAAAAGCAGGTTTTTGTTTTGTTTTGTCTTTTTTTTTTTTTTTTTTTTTTTCCTATGGGGAATATTATAAAGAGAAGCTTTCCCTTTTTAGACTACCAGTTTCTTTTCTACCAGCAATCTGTCTGATTGCTGCTTGCTCCCAGGCCACACATATGCCCTCAGTTTCCAGAGGAAATTCAAAAAGAGGAAATATAACTCAGAAGACTGGTTTCTATACAGAGAAATGTGCACATATAGAAGGGGTAAAGAAAACATAGAAGGATACACTGAACACCTCCTTCTGGGTGCTGCAAAGAAAATGAGAGATCTGTGACAGGTTAAGAGGGTGAAGATTATGCAGATGACTTCCCCACACCCACCGCCATGGTTGGTCTTTATGTGTCCCTTGGCACTTGCACCATATTCCTGGAATTTTCAGTCTTCCATGCTCTGCTGGGAAATAAATTGTTTAGGTCTAGGAGGGATTACTAAAACTAGCTCTGCCAAAGACCTATGTATTAGTGTTCAAAGATGCATATCATTTCCTACAGCTAGAGGCAGCCATTTAGATTTGTCAGATGTTATTTTATTTGTTCGGGCTGAAAGGTCACTATAATTCTGCCAGCTTTATTTTCTGTATTTAAAATGTCACCCCAAACAGGTAGCTAAGGTAACGCATTTGCTTTCTACATGTCTTTTACCATTTTCCATGTCAGAGAAGGTCTTCTATGTCTTAGGAATGCTAATTAAGTTTAAGAAGTGGTCTTTGAAAAAAAACCACTCGAAGGAAGTGAAGCACCTTTTAAAGATGATTGTCTCAGTTCCAAGGGTCTTTGATTCTATTGTTTTTCTAAGGGCTTTGACATGTTTGCTCCTGGCAGCATTTCTTTGCTCTCTCACAATGATCTGAAAGGTTTCCTGCTACTGTCCTCCATTTCTGTGCTCACATTTACTTGTGTCTGCAATTTGCACCTACAGAGACATACCACAAATTTGACCCTGTGCTTTGAAGGCCATTTCAAAAAAACAGTTAAAGCCATGCCTATACAGAAGCCTACATTGATCTACCTGTTGATGCCCACCCTCCACAAATCCGGGCTGTGCACACCCACTCCCTCCTTCATGCCAGCACCTGTACATGGCTGAATCTGTGCTGAGCTGTTTCAACATAGCGGGTCAAGAATGACCCCTGTTTTTTTTCATTTGATTTTGGTTACTTTTCTGTAATCTTAGCATGCTGAAATGGCTCTGTGAGGATCACAGAGCACCAGAACCACAGGGAGAGGCAAGAGAATGGTAAGGCATGGGCAGACAAAGGCAGAAGGAAAGTGGGACTACATCATCCAGCACTTGGAAGGAGTCCTGCTGTCATGGCAGGCAGCTTCATTTACTGGAAAGACCTCGGTGGCTCCAAGGATGCAGTTTTGCCTTGCCATATTTCCCCGGGGAATAGTTGGATTCTTTTTCTAATTAGAAACCCCCTACCTTTTACTGACATTTGAAATGCAGGTATCTAAATGTATTTGAACTGGCATGCTGGTCAAATATGGCTAAATGTACTCCAGAGAATCCTGTCTGCTTATTAACTAACTTATACCAGGCACATAACAGTAATAAAGATTTCTGTGTGCATTGTTTAATTCAATGCACTGCAATTTTATTTTTTTTAAAAAACTGAAGAGTCAAAGCTCTTGTTTTGTGTTATAGATTACTTGAAAGGAAGAGAAAAACATTCTGGTATTGAGGTATATTTCTGAATGGTTTTCTTCATACATTCTGTTTTTCCATCATGTCCTTGTCAAGATGGACATGAAAGCAAAAAGACCAAAAAGAATCTCTACAGAGGAACACTTATTTTCCTGGTAAAATACATTAATGATCAACACTGCCTCTAAGGACCTGTGATTCTTTCTTCCTTATTGTTGTGCATGTTCTAAACCAAACTGCAGACTGGCATGATATACTTGTGAAGCACTGAAACCCCAGGTCAAGATAAAGACCATAATTTACTCTTTTAATTTGCTTTTGAAATTAAGTTTGAAAAAGTCTGCAGAAAGTCTGTTCCTGTGCCAAGGGTTTCTTTTTGTACTGACTATTTAAGTATGTTTACAAATGCATTTTTATCTTTTTTTTTTCCTTCCTGAGAGCATGTTTTGAAGGTACAGGTCAATGTGACCTTACAACTTCCTAGGGGAAAATTAGTTGCAGAGAGACAGCACGCAAAGAGATACTGACAAAAAATCAGTGGGTTTTCTGCGAAATACATTTATTGTTTCTTGGCAGTCTCTGCCCTTAACTCCCACCTTTGATTTAGTAGCATCTGCTGTGATTTTCTTATCTTGCACTCAGTGGTCCAACCAGAATTTCATTATTTGGAAAGTGCATTCCATTCACTAATGTGTATCTGATTAAACTTGGCTCCGGATTACCTTAAGTTAGAAGCACATTATAGCTACATCTTCACAGAACACTGAAACATCCCACTTCCCAGAAAATATTGGCAGAAGCCCAACTCTTACTGAAATCACTGGGACTGAGACCTCTAGCTTCCTTTAAATATTGGATCAGGTTGATAAAATGGGACAGGCTAAGGATTATATATATAGGCATAGACATATGTGCATGGACACATATCCCATATATACACACTCACATGTTATACCATACTATTATACATCTGCTGGACATTCTACAGGAGTCTGCATGTTTATGACCTAACTTTTTTTTTTTTTTCCCCAGAAGCAGACCGAGATTCAACAAAACCATTTGAGGGAAACGAAGGCAAAGAACTGAGGCAATGTCAATAGAAGCTCTCCCAGCTAAAAACACCAAAATGGTAAATCCAGGAAGCTCAGCCAAAGGCAAAGAACAAACCCCAGGCTTCTTCTCATGCCAGCCCACCTTGCAGGATACAGTTTCCCCTACAGTCCCCAGGATTGCGTGCTACTTCCCTGGACAGAATGGAGTCTGTGGTACCTTCCTTGTGCTACAGTCCGCTGTCTGACTGTGAATGTGTTTGTTACACCTCATTCCCCTGCAGGGATGAATCTGGCATTTAGCATTAAATTGACATACCTAGACTTAGACCACTTTGTCTGAAAGAAGAGCGGATTAAAAAATGAAGCTGATCTTTGCCATTCAAAATGAAAACCAAACAAAAAAGCAAATAACCCAAACAAATAAAAATGCCCTGAATGGTCCAGTCCAAATCCCTTCATTTAGCTGGCTTCAACATTGTTTTTTTCATACTCTTGGACTTCAGTATATCAAGCAGGTCTGGAAGCTGATGAAACAAATTTCAGCGCTCTGGGAATGTGGCCTATGTTTGCAGCGGGTAGACCTTAACTAGGCATAGGGAGTGCCAGAAGTCATAAAGAAGTCTGATCCTCTTGAGACTTCCAAATTAATTTTAATGAACTGAGGAATTTGACTAAGCTCCTGGTAAGCTTTTCACATTTGAAACTGCTGTTTCAAGGCAAACCTATGGGGTTTCATCCATCTCTATCTTCTTGGCTTGATTTGAAGTATATCCTTGTGACAAGGGGAAACACTTCAAGCAGGAGGGAGGAAATGTTCTAAATGCTTAGCATCAGCAGTGAGGAAAATTCAGTCCTCAGTCTCATTCCGTGTATCCCTCATAAGCTTGCAGAATCACTTAAGTGGAGATGGGCTAACAACATAGTCAGTACAAAAGCTAAAACAGAGATACACAAAAAGCAAGTGTGCTCATATTGCTGAATGCAACTCAATTTAAGCACCTATAGCCCAGAGACTGACGAAAATCTTGACTACTCCTCTGAGGAACAAACAACTTGTGGTATCTCCAGTGTCAACCATGAGGAACGCCAGAATTATGGCAATGCTCCAAGCTGCTACCACACTGGCCCAGCTGAATGGCTCGGTATCTCCTCCCTGCTCTTGTCCATATGGGATGTACCAAAATTTACATGCCTCCACTCTGATATGGGCCCAATCCTGGCTACAACTTCAGTCACTCCTGCATACAAAATGCCCCTTGGTCCCCTGTTCTATTTTTCTGGCCCAAACTCATTTAGTGATCAAAAGCAGAGTGTGTTCTTACTGCAAACCTTTCCTGTAGCCTTCTGGTTGAATAACTCCCAAAAGATGTGAGACTGGGGCTCGGATCCCCACAGGCTGGGGAGGACCTGCAGGAAGCCTATGCTCTTCCTGCGCAGTGCTCTGCCCACCACACTGTAGGCTGGCCCTGTTACGACTTCTATAGTTTTAAGACAGTTACCAAGAACCAGCAGCTGATTTTCAGTATCCAGTAGGTAATCAAAAGCAGATGAGATTTCAGATATCTATTCAGTATTTCCTCCTAAGTATTCTCCTGTGTCAAAGGTAACATGAGACAGGCGATTAATATCTGAAACTATATATAGCAATATAGTAGCTTTACCTCCTTGCACATCTCTCATCATACCTACACGGGAACCATACTGTTCAGTAACATTGTAGGTATATTTGGAGGCTAATTAAATTAGGATCTGCAACATACTAGCTCCCTGGGATGGTAGGTGCTATATAAATGAAAGAGATTATATTTAAAATGTCATGTTAAGGGAAATTTTTTTTCTTCAGAAGATTATCTCACAGAAATCCTCAATGTGTTTTAAACTTGAAATTTCATTAACAAGTTGTCAACACCAGCCCCTCCTCCCAAACCCCTCTCTTTTCCCTCCCACTCTTTCCCCAAAACACCAGCCATCTTGAAGCATCTAAAATGGCAAAGGAAAACCTGGCATTTTTAAAAGAGGAAAAGAATCAAAGTAAGCAACAGGAAAAGTTTATTTCTTTTTAGGGCTAAAAATGCTTCTCTGTCTCACACATACCAAGTTACCTTATATACAAACACACATACGAACACACTCACAGAACGCATATGTTAGATGCTTGATAGCTAATTTTATGCATGCGAATACAATCACATGTTAAATAAAACAAAATATTGTTTCAGTAGCAAAGAAGAAATGACTGGGGACTTTTACCCGTCTTGTTCCTCCATTTTAAACTCTTTTTAAGCCTCATTTTCTACTCACTAAATTAATGAGTTAGCAGAGCACTGGTTCTAGCTCTTCTAAAATGGTTAGATGCAAGTAAAGACCCCGCCAATTCAATTTTGACCAGGAAAATAATTGCTTCACAGTAGATTCTGGTTATAAATCAAATTTGTATGATTCTTCTCACATTTCAGGAAACAATAGCACTGTGTCCATTCCAAAGAAGTCATGGCAATCTCAGGTACTTCCTAATGAAGTACCCTCCATCTGTATCACATCAGGCACTATTTTCTCCCTTGTCTCCTCTTGTACATTACAGTTTCCAATGGTTATTAAATGCATCCTGGCCAGCCATTCTTTTAAATTAGCATCCCACATAAGATGCAATATCCTCCTGAATTCCCCCAAGAACCATTGCAGCTGTAATCTGCACTTAATATTGAATTTGCACCAGAGAAATTCATTAGCTATGAACGGTACAAGGCTTCCTTTGTGCATGCTTTCATTTCATTCATCCAAAACCACCATAGGCAGCAAACAAATTTGGCCTCTTCCCAATAAAATCAACTGTTAATGCAGATACTGAAAAAAGTCCTATGTATTCAAAAAGGATAAATTACAGCTTGGACCCAGAGATTGTATCCTGCTGAATATTTTTTTAGGCTTTGGCAATGGCTTATAGGTTAGAAACCCCTGTTTCTTATACACATATCCCAGTACTCACTCCACTTACATTCTTAGCAAAACCTGGGAATATGACACAGAACTGACATAATAGTTGTAGAGGGGATTATAGGCTACAATTCTAAAACCAGAGCTATATAGATATTGCACAGATTTCAAACATTTAAATATTCCTTCCTCCAATAGTAATCTGAATATTCAATTTGTAGTAGCAGACCTGTTGTGGTTTTATACACATACAACATAGAAAATAACACTCTACATTCACATGCATGCACATATACACACAAGTACAAACACACACAAATGTCCTCTGTGTTTTTTGCAATTTTGTGTTAATACTTGATACTATGACATGATCATCCAAAACAGCTGGCAAAACTAGTATCATGCCCTTTAAAAGCCTTGTAAAATTGTAATCACTTACAACCTCTTTGAGGTCCCAACAAATAGGAAAGAGCCTGAAAAATTAGTCTTGCAAAGCTTAAACTGAGAAGCAGACAAGGGTAGACCGACTTGAGCACTGCAGCATGCATGAACTAAATAATTTGTCACTGCATGCCTTAAACATAATGAAATCTTGAAAAATGGTTTTTCCTTTTACAGCTTTTTCCCATAAGGAATGTAGCTACATACAGTATAATTATAGCAGCATAACTATATACAGAAAGTCTCCAGCCCTCCATTTTAAAGGATACAAAAAATCCTGTAGTTGTATACCTTTCAAGAATGACTGTGCATTAAGAGAACCACTGCAAGCAATTATCATGGTAATCTAGGACTCCTGCTAGTTAAATTACAACATCTGACATAGATGGGGATAGGATGGTTCAACACTTGATATGGTGCATTTTGGAGTGAACAGACTCAGAAAATCTACAGGTTCCTCTGTATATCAAAAAGGCTTATTTAAAACTGATTCATTGAGTTGGATAGGCAAATCCCCCCACTCTTTTCTCTGAATGCAGAACTTTTCTTGCTCTTTAATTACTATATTTTATTAAAACCTATTTTTAAATCACATGCAATGAAGGTACAGAACCTAAAAGAGCAAAGCTTTTCTCAAATGCACTCACTCATGAAAATTAAGAGAATTCAACTGCATAAATGTAATACAGAGTAGCTTTGCCAGGGGTTTGAAGGAGCTACATCCCCATAGTCCTTCCTTTTCCTCCTTATCATGGGTTTCTCCAGGCCATATAAACCAGACCCAAACTGGGGCTGTAACCTAAAGTTAAGATATATTGCTGCACTGTGTGGCTGCTGCCTTTCAGAGGTAAAGTAGCTTTAAACTGAAATCATCAGGAGCTATAGAAGCTCAGTATCTCTAAATAATTTTTGCTCAAGTGTTTTATTTGAAAAATTTGGATACAGGTATCTATGCAAAGTAATAGGCAAAAAATCTCACTGGCCTACTTTATTATACAAAGATAAATCAGTAGCAGTTCCACCCATATCAATGCAATTACACCAGTATTTGACCCCCACTTGCATAAAGCATGGTGAAAGTAGAATTACATCCCAGATCCAAATCTTTTCTCCTATTTTACACTTACTTTTATACTCCTGAGTTATTTCCCATGAGTGCAAGCTTCCCTTCTCCTCTTCTTCATACTTTCTATATCACCAGGTCCTAAGACAACATTAGTAAGCCCAAATTAAACAAAAGTTCTATTTTGGTGATCATTAGCATACATTGAGGATCTTTATATCTCAATGGGGAATCAATCTGTGACCTTTCAATGTATGTATTCCTAATTTGTAACCACTATTAATATCTTGAATTTTCAATCAAATACGATTACAATGATGTGACTTCTTCATAATGCATCTGATTAGTCTTCCAGTCCACATAAATGTCTATTGCTGTCAATAGGTCAGAGGGATATAAAGAATCTAAATTGATCATTCAAAGGACCAACTTAAATTTTATATTTTTCAGTTTATAACTGAAATATTTCAGCTATAAAGGCAGTGGATTAAGGGCATTACTGGAATAGTGCTCCCTTGCACTCCTCAACCTCCTCCAAGCAATACAGAGTCAGCCTGAAAATTCAGGTAGCAGTAATAAAAATATTGTTTGAACTAGTGTACCTCTATTTTGTTCTGTTATAACCCTGGAGCTTACACACTTCACCTGCAAGCAAGAATACAGTAAAGGGATATGTTTGGCAGCTGCCTTTTCTATTTAAAATGTCAAGTTCATATTTCCAACTATTGCCTTCAATTTTAAGGCAGTAGTTAAACTATTCTAGCTTGTGGGGTGGAAAAAACATATCAGGGTCAATTTTCCATGTTTGATTTACAGGAAAAGCATGAGAAATCCTGCTGGCTTTTGCATTTGTCCATGCTTTTCTTTGTGTTCAGACCTCAGTGGCACCAGCAGTTAGCTTTACAATTCAGATTCATTAATTTATTCACCAAATTCTTCAATTCTTTCCAGACTATACTTTTAGGTGCTTTTCCTCAGAAAAGGTATTTTTAAAGATGCTCAGATAATTTTATTAGCTTGCTGGTGGGGGCTTTTTTTGTCTGAAGTTTCATTTGCCCTACTTTTTCCAGATAGATAAAAAACTTGTGTGAGACTAATTATAACTGAACCAAATTTTATTAAAATATTGTTTGTTCTGAAATTATAAGCATGTGTATTTCATTTCACTGGTGCACATTTTGGTTTCTTGTTTCATTTCTTTGTATGATACAAATATTTAAACTGCTAGAGTGCCCAGCTGTTGCACACAGAGCATACTGTCATGCTGGTTAGACTGTCTAATCTGTCTGCCTTGACCAGAATCCAGTGATAAACTCTTCCTTCTTAAGAGTAAAATCCAAGCATGCAGACAAGTCAGTTTTCTTGATTTGTGCTGAACCTTGAAGGTTGAAGTACTTTGCAAATAAACTTCAGAAGCTTCTGTGGTGACTAATGAGGACATAATTTGCTAAAAAAGTGAAGAACTCACAGACTTGAGTGAGCTGTTACAATTTTCTCTTCCAAAACACATTATTTTGTACAAGTCTGTGATGAATTTTAACTGCCAGAAATCTTCCGATTAAGTGTGTATTTACCCAACCAACTGAACCTCATTACTGTTCCCTGTCTCAGAGTGCACCTTGCCAGGGTTTTAGTCTTCATGTCATTGTGCTTTTATCCAAAGTAAAAACACTCAGGCACAGGCAGTAGCCTTCTGTAGAGCATTTGTGATCTTCTTGACACATACTGGAGTGCAATAGCCTCAAGATTTTTTTTTGTCCTGTTCCCCCTGGGACAATGAGAGTGGGAGACAAAAGCTGAAGATCATCCCTTCAATGAAGTTATTTAGAAAACCTTTAGAAATGAGTTTTTCAGGAGGAGAATATCAAAACCATATTGTGTGCATATCTAATTTTTCACATTTCTGGAACAAAAAGGCCCAGTTCTGCTGGGCTTTCTATGGCAGCTTGTCTCTGCAGACAGCTGCTCACACATGCCAACCTCTTATAGATTTTCAGATTTCCTTTCAACTTAATTCTCCATTGGTAAAACAAGATTTTCAGCATCTTGAAAATAAGGAACAGGGTCTTTTAAGCTGGCAGCTGCTTCCACTGTCTTTCCAATGTTTTCCAATAACTAGATGATCTCATTTGAGAAGCCATTATGATGTTTGATATGGGTCTAAGATAGACTAATATATTCATGCAGGAAAAAAATCCTAACACTATGTCTTAGTTCCATTTTTCTTACACTTGGTGTTGACCTTAGTTAAGTTGAAAAAGAAAGAGTTTCACTGTCTTTTTTGTTTGGGATTAATCTAATACTTAGTTATTCTCAGATCTTACCATATCTCATTTCACTCTTAGGTCATTAATGCACGTGTGGATCATCAGTCCTTGTACAATGCCCTGGAGAAAGCTGGTAATTAGCCTACTTCTATACTGACCATAAGCCATCTATAGCTCCTCTTTATTTCCCTCAGTCAGTTTATAGTCTATAACACTGCTTTATTTTGGGCCTGCCTACCTTGAATACTTAATTTCCTGAAATACATCTGACAAAGCCAGATCAAGATCACAGGAGCATAGCTGAATTTGTCCTCTTTCTTGATGCAGTATTACTGAGATGTCAGAGCTGGTTCCTAAGAAGCCTAGAAAGAATCAGTGGGGTTTTGAAGGTTTGTGGGGAAGAAGGAAATCAAGAAAAGGCTAATTTGGGTTATGGGACACATGGATAATAGAAAAGATCAATGAAGTTTCATGCAGGTATGTGAAGGGCTTCTTTTGTCTCCTCCTCAGCATGCCCTCTCTGAATACTCCTTGTTGCTAATCCCTCCGGTAATACTTACTGTCACTCTACTCAGAGAAACTGCTAACATCTCTCTCTGACTCCAGCCTGACACTGAAGGAGTCCTGCACCGTCCTCCTGTGTAGCATCCCCCAGCCATTGCCTTGCGCCTCATACCCTGCCAGGGGCTGAGGAAAGGACCAGGAGCGGAACTGCAAAGGGAGGCGCCTTTTACCAGAACAGTTGATCTAGGCTGTCTTTTTATCATAGACAAAGTTATCTGTTGCTCCAAATAGCCTCCTGCCCTAGTGTCGCGGTTTAACCCCAGCTGGCAACTAGGTACCACACAGCTGCTCACTCACTCACTCCCACAGTGGGATGGGGAAGAGAACTGGAAGGGTAAAAGTGAGAAAACTCATGGGTTGAGATAAGAACAGTTTAATAATTTAAATAAAATTTAATAATAATAATAAAAGGAAAATAACACCGAGAGAGAAATAAAACCCAGGAAAGACAAGTGATGCAAATGAAAACAACTGCTCACCACCAACCAACAGATGCCCAGCCATTACCTGAACAGCAGCTCCCCTGCCAACCTTCCCCCCAGCTTTATATGCTGAGCATGACACCATATGGTCTGGGATATCCCTTTGGTCAGTTGGGGTCAGCTGTCCCAGCTCTGTCCCCTCCCAAATTCTTGTGCACCCCCAGCCTACTGGCTGGTGAGGCGGTGTGAGAAGCAGAAAAGGCCTTGACTCTGTGTGAGCACTGCTAAGCAGTAACAAAAACATCCCTGTGCTATCAACACTGTTTCCAGCACAAATCCAAAACATAGCCCCCTACTAGCTATTGTGAAGAAAATTAACTCTACCCCAGCCAAAACCAGCACACCTAGACAGTCTCCTACTACGACAAATGCCAGCCATGGCATCCTGTTAGAGACTTTTGGCAAAGTCTTTTCAAAATCTGGATAAAGAACTGGCTGACAAAATGCTTTCTGCTATTTTAATGACAGATGTAAATTCTATGAGATTAGTAAAATTAAGATCTTTTTTCTTCATGGAAGCCAGACTGATTTGCATCTATTGTATCATGCTTAGTTTAATAAGGCTCTACCTTGCTTTTTTCAACTAATGTTCCTGATCCTAATTTAAGGTCAGCGCTTTATGTTTCTCAAGTCACCCCTAATATATTTTTTTAAGAGAAGTGCAGTATTTGTTACACTCTGGGACTGTAAGTGATTGATTCTAGCACGAAGCTACATTTTTATCAGCAGCTCAGCCACTTCCTTCTCAAACATCCCTGTAATTCCTGCATGAACAGTGGCTAGGCCCACTACCTAATTTCAGTTTATTCTACTGCTCCAATTTTGAACATCTCATCTCCCATTATGCTTAGTTCTCACTTGCAAAACCAAGTGTTACAGTAGGAGTATATGCATCATCTTCTACAACAGGCACTAATGCAAAATCATGATCAAGCAGCTTTGAAATTACACTTCAGACCTGCCTTTCTCTGACTCAGGGCTTTGACTGCAGGAACTAAGGGAGAAGGAACTGCGCTGTGTTCCCCTCTCTGCTGGATGAAGGTTATCTTCCTTTGAAGATGTGGCCTCAGCTAAGGGGTTTTGGGGCAGGGAGTACAGGTTCCCTGGCAGAGCTGAGAAAACTCTCGCTTTCCTGTTTTTTCTGACTCATCTGTGTGTTTACAGGTAAAACATTTGTGACCAGGTTTGAGGGGAGGAAGAAGTATAAGTCAGCCTGTGGACCATTATACCTTGAGAGACAGTGAGGGTGGAAGAACCTGCCTGCCTCTGTACCACAGTCACAGCCTACTTCCCAGGAATGGCATGGCACTTTCACTAAGCCCATAGTGTTGTGGGGATGCAGGACATCTGTGTTACACTCTCTTCATGCGACACGTTAATTCTGGGAGATTTTTACTTTACATACAGGAATGTTGGGAAGGAAAACATTTTGCGGTGACTGGCGTAGCAGACACAGGCTGGCTTTTCCTCTGGTCTCTTCTGGACTATTACATTTATTACATGGTTGGCTGTGTTTGCAGGAACCAGGCTCAATGATCCATGAACTGTCATCCATTCCTGTGGGGAATAACTGGCGATAGCAGGAACAAAATCTCTGCTATTTTAGAGAATTTGGGATTCTTGTTTCCCATTTCCCCTGTGTGCTGCAAGGGTTGCTGTGAATTCTTTAGCTTATCCCAAGCTTTCAGAGGTGTTAAAAGGTTTGCTGGGCTTGCAGACCTGTCTGGAACTCAGAGATATTAAAATATAGTAACAGAATGGCTAGATGAAAGAACAAAGGGCTGCAAGCCAAAATCCATCCTTTGCCAGATGGTCATCTTAATAATACTTTGCATAAATGTAGCATTAGCAATTTGTACTTTGGCCTCTGAAGTGGATACATATCATTAATACTGTTTTACAAATGGGGAAGCTGAGGATTGAAAAGGTACATTCAGTGGCCATAACAATGCTAAACACGTATGTGAATAATGCCAAGAATTTTTACACATAGGTAACGCAGAAAAGGTCTTAGTGACTACACTGCATTCACGGAGATCCTTGGAGTAAACTGATGTTCAAAGAAAGCACAATATGTCTCAGCAGCCACACTATAAACCTGAGCTAAAGAAGATTCCTGACTTCAGACCTAGAGATCTGTACAGCTGCTTTTGGGTATTAGTTTACTCTGTGGCTTACAATAAAGGATGCTGTAATTTAGCCAAGAGCTACAGACAAGCAGCATGGTAGAGTTCAGCACTGATACAGAAACCATGAGATGTGCTTCACCCAGTGTGCCTCAACAGGTTGGTAGATTTTTGTGAACATGTTCATCTTGCACACTCAGTGGACAGATATAAGCTTGTTTCTGCCCATGCTGCAAGCAGGCATCAGCTTATTTTCCCCATACTCCAAGGCAGAAAAAAAGAGGCCACGACCATACAACCTTGGGTTTGGAATTAAGCTAACAAACTCATCTCTCCTTACATCTCATCATGTAGGTCTAAGCAAGGGACCAATATGGATGTGTGATTTTCTCCCTCTCTAGCTATGCGTTGACATCTGCCCTAAAACACAAAGAGTAAGCGTATCTTCAAGCTATCTCTTCTACAGTAACCTCTCAGTAGACTTCAGAGTTCCATCCTTCTCATTTTGTAGGGAATATAATTTTGAAAGCATGCAGAGCTATGCCTTTAAAGCATTACTCAGTAAGATATCTTGCCAAGAACACTGCAAAATGTCTAAATACAAACTGTTCTTCACTTTAGCTCCTTTATGTTCAATGTGATTTGTCCCTCCAGCATTCAAGTACAATTTGATACAAAGGATACTTTAATAAGGATTGGGGCACTGTTTCTGAACCAAAGGGTCACAAATGCAGAAGGACAGTGACAAGAAATCAGGGCGACATAAAGTACTGTAAATTTTATTATATTATAAAGCAGAGAATGCTGTTTTCCAATTCTACACACATACCCTACTCATTCAAGGTCAAATAATCTGTTAACCTCTCTAAATGGACACATGAACATAAGCTTACACACCGTTCTTGTTACTATGGATATATTCTTTGTTCTCACATTTACAATAAATGGAAAGAAATCATAAAAAATTGATTAAGACTTTGCCAAGTTGGAAAGCTTAGGAACACTGTTCCAATTTATGTTTTAAGAAGAAAAAAGCCTGCAAATATTTAATCTACAAACAGCTGCTGAAAGTGGGGCATTAATAGGAAAGATTATTATTTGAAAAAAGGGGCTTAAATAACAATACATACAAATAAGAATAACTTTTATACTTTGGAAAAATGTAGCATAAAAATAGTGAAGCTTTAGGTACTGTAGATATAAAAGCCTCAGTAAGTACAGTTTAACTGTGATATACTGCTATGTAACTCCTATTTATGCTAATGGTTTCTCCTAAACACTTTACTGAGTACAGTGAGAAAAAAAAAAATGGTATAAAACAAAGTAAGCAGAAATGATTCTCACAAGGTATGTACACCCAGTTGACTCCACTTAGCTCTGAAGTGCCTATACATTTGGAAATGCTGCTTACAAAGAGACCTTCAGGGAGCCAACTGAAGATCATAATACAAATAATGTTTTGTGTATATCACCTGTACTTCCAATAAGCCACTTATAAACCAGCTAAGTACCACAGAAGTACTGGGACATACTTTTATAATCCAAACAAATGAGAAGCAGAGACAGGAGCTTGTTGGGGAAGAGAAAGCACCTGCTGCATATTAGAAAAAGAGGTATTAGGAGCAAAGAGGTACACTTCCCATCATATCACCCATACACGTAAATAACTTTCTTTTACTGCTGATTCACAGAGGAAATGGCCTGGGCGTGCAGTGGCAGAGTCACTTTGTTTATCACAAACTACCTAAGGATTATACACAGAAAAATATGGTATCATACAGAGTTTGGCATCTGTTTTTGCAGCTGTCACACTAGCCCTGCAAGGGAGCATTCGGAGCTGCAAAAGCGGCCAAAGGGGACTATATTCCACACAATCATCACCAGGAAAACAGGGTGCCAAGTGGGTATTTGAATCAAATTTATAAAACAAACTTGTTTTAGAACAGTGCTTCTATTTTTAACATGCAGGGATGAGCCAAGAAACACTGAAATAATTCATTACAGATTACAGAAAGATACGGTATTGCCCTAAGTTTCTCCCTAGTGCTCTGAAATATTTGAGCTTGGAGCCTATGTTCAGCTTTGGCATAAGTAAATGCAGCTTCATTTAAAAAAGGGATAAAATGGAATTGCTTACAATAATTCAAAATAAGTGCTTTTTTAAAAAGTATCGTTCTCTGTCAGAGACTGCTTAGTAATTTATAAATTATTTTGGCAGGCAGTAATGAGTAAATGAGCTAGGTCTTCACTTAAATAAAATGAGCCATGTCTTTTAGTTCAATGTTTCACATTTTGCATCATGCAAATGTCATAAGAGGGTACTTATGTTCCTCTCTGCCCAAGACAAGGCAACACCTGACTCAAGTTCTCCAGGTATCTATTGAATAAATTTAAAAATTCTGGACTACAGAAACCCAAATGCTGCTTTTCTGAGGATTCCTTTGTTTAGATATTTTTTTTAATCTCAGATTTTTAGAAAAGCAGTGGAAATCTCTATATTTACAAACAGATCACTTTTTTGACTTCTGATTTAGAAATTCTTAATAATATTTATACAGTTATATACAGAGCTGTTAGTATCACTGTTTTGGATGTCTTTATTTAATGAATTTCTCAATATTTTAAACCATTTACACAAATTTACACTGTGGATTTTCATTGTGGTTTTCAATAAGATCAAAATATATTTCTTGTAGAGTAAATTAAAAAAAAACCCCACAACATAGAAAACTATCAAATAACAAAATTTGGTATTTATCAAACACATGCAATTTTATGACATATTTTGGTCCAATTTGCAAAGTTCTGATCATCCCTCACCTCATTTATGATTTTATCCAAAGTTCACTGAAATCTGTGCATGCAAAACTGCAGTATCAGTGGAAGATCTTCATATTAAAACCAGGCAGAAATTAGCTAGTTTCCTGATACCATCAGCCTGTGTAACAGCTTCTGGAACACCAGGTTCAGCAAATCTTTCTTTCCAGTAATAGAGAACATTTTAACACTACAACAGGACAGCTTTCAGCATGGGCACAAGCACGTGTGATCTCCTCACACTGATAATTCATGCGCAAAACAGTTACTTGGAACAGCTGAAGACCTGCTTTCCTCTGTCTGATTCTTTATTATTGTGGCACTCATGCTGCATGTCATGCCAGGTAAAAATCCAGGGTTTGAACCCTATCCTGGCTTCTGTTTAAGTCCCCAGCCTAGACCCTTGTCTTTTGACTCTTGCCTTTTAAGCATACTACCCTTTCAAGGTCGTATTAAGGTCTTCCAAGCACACCAGCAAGGCAAGGGATCTTGTTTTGGTCTTTATACACTGAGAACAGGCTCGCCTGCAGCAATTCTATTTCAAATATCCTCATTCCTAGGTCAGTACAGCCTATTTTTGTTGTGAATTTTCCCTGCCTCCCTGCCACATATATTTACCCTTGGACAACACCTAGTTCTCAACCTCACTAGTATTCATCTGCTACTTCGCAAGTTGTCAAATGACTACTCAGGCGCTAAAAAACTCAACCAAGCCTCTCTAGAGTCTTAATTTAAGTGTTAGCAGGGAGCTGAAAATTAGCAATAACGTCCCTGCCTGCAGCTACGAAAAACATAGTGAGAACTGACACTTTAATGATTGCTAAGAAAGGCTGGGCAGAAAGTTTGCTAGTTGTTCTCCATTCCACCTTGACTAACAATGCCGGATGTGTAAGCACTGAACCTACATTCCTGTAATTTCTCTCTTGGGGGTAGGAACCTGAGCTACGAGTGCAACTTTGGACAGTAAATGCCCATGTCAAGTAAGCTGCTGAGACCCAGCAATCTGCTTGGAAAACTCTAGAATATTCCCCACATTGCTGACTGCACTGTGAAAAGTTTCACATGCTGCTGCTTTTGAGTGCACTAGTCCACAAAGCTCATTCTTAGAAATTTCAGCTCAGTCATCTTCTTCAGCACCTGCTGTTTGTACCTTTTACTTCCCTGATCCACCTGAAACTCCTCTATAGGTTTTTTTAAGCTGATGATCTCTGCTCAGGCACTCATTTTTAGGTCCCTGTTCTCAGTCTTTGAGAACTTATTGCCTCTTTGATGCTGACTTAGCAGCTATATCCCATACAACTATAAACGGTGCTTGCTCTGCTGAATGCTTTTAAATCAGTTGTGTGTGCTTTTCACTTTCAAATTATCTTCCCACTCGCACTCAGTGTATACGACTGCTTCCCTGTCAGGCCAACAGCTGGTTCACAATCCACAGACAGTGTATCTCAGCATTCCCCTTGATAAGGCTGACTTTCTATCAAGACCTGATAAAATTGGCTGCCAAAAATAAGATGAGAAATACTTTGAATGTCAAGTTTAGTAATCTGCTGAGGGATCTAACACTCACACCCTTCTGATACTTGCCTTGCCTGCTATTTGCCACCACAACACCAGTCGAGGTCCACTTGTGTTATGCTCAAGGTGCAGTTGTGTGCAGCCAGGCTGCTCGGATACTGTGTGACCCAAATCCTAACTCTGTGCTGTCACCACTGAGTAACACCACTCTGCTGCACATTTACCATGAAGGTTTTTTTCAGCTTGGGGACCAACACACCCCCAACTTCTTATTGTAGCTTTCTTCCCCTCCTCTCTCCTGCCACTTTGTCTCAAAACCCAGCATCCTTGACGGTCAGTTTAGCTATGCCATAACTTCTTAGTGGCACAGTAGCATCTCGCCAGTAGACAGAATGGGTCCCAATCTGCTTCTGTGCTGAAAGCCTATCATTCAGATAACAGATTTTGATAGATTGCATTACCTCTGGTCCCTCCTAAATTGCTCCTGGCCATGGCCAATGTGTAGCCAGCACCCACAGCTGGGCTTTCAGGACAATCTGTGTCTGCTATGTGGCCAGGTGTGCATTATGATTGACTGCACAGGGGACGATCTGCTGGCCAGGGAGGCTCTAAACACACTGAACATTGCCAAGATTGTCATGGTTTGGTTTGGCCAGTTGTGCACATGCTAAAAATAAAATGACAGCAGTAGACACTGGGAAAAGCACTCAACTTCAGACAGAAATCTGTAGTGACAAGTATTAAAATCTCATGTCAAAAAATGTAATCTAGGACATCATAGGTCTAGCTGAACTCTGAGCCCAGGAGTGCTTTCCATCTCCCGGCTCTGGCTATGCACCTTGGCTGCACGTCAGGACATGGGTGACATGAGGACATGTGTGGGATGGGGACCGTCACCCTGTGCCCCAGCAGGTCTGTATGACTGGGAGTTAAGGCTGCACTGAACACATCCCTCCTGCAGTTTGGGCAAGGTGTGACATACAACAGAGTGCAGGAAGCAATGAAAGCTGGAGAATCCATTTCTTCTGCATAAATAGTTTTCTCTGAATGAACTTTGACATCTTTTAATTATGGTGCAAAGTTTTCAATAACAGAAAATATACTTGGGATACTAGAGGGATACTAGGTTTGGTGGAACATGGGCAATGTTAGAGATAAAATGAGCAACAACCCTCAAAATATGAGACATTTGAGAGGTATTGCAGCAAGTGCCTACAGCAGTTTATGAACAGATTCAAAGATGATGGTTCACAGTTCACCTATAAAACTGTAAACAGTTTTGAGAGAAAGATTAATTTCACAGAACATCTTGGAAATGTACTGTTCAGCTGTGATATTCTCCTAAAAGTTAAATGTATTTGTACTGTCTAATATAAATATATCAGGGAAAAAAATCTTTTTACTGGAATGAGTAATCACTACGCAGTGTTTAGTAGTGCAATTCTCCCTTTAATTGTCTGTTCCCTACTGCTGACTCTTTCAGTGATTCAAGGATAAATATCAAAGAATAAATAAAGTGGATACAAGAGATTTCTTAATAATGACTAAGCTGCACTTTATAGATGAAATCTCAGACAATTCAATCGTTACATAACCCAGTCTCACGGCAATTCGGGAATTGCTGTAGATGAAGGCTGATTTCTCTCTCCTCTGCCTAGCCTCACCGTAGCTTAATCATATTCTATTTCTGATTTAAGTTACAGCACCTCATTGTCAACATAACGGGCTGCTAGTATCTTGATAGTATCTTGAAGACAAAGGAAAACTTCCTGTCTGAAGCACTCCAAAACTGAGTCATGCATAGTAATGCCCATCTTTGAAATAAAGTCACTCATAATTTACACATGCATTTCAAAGTACAAATCATTACAGTGTCTAAAGAAAACAAAACCTGCCATCTTTCTCTTTTCATGGCTCCCAGGAAGGCAATGGAATTTTGGGTACATGCACATCTTAGTCTGATGACTTCCTTCCACACATTGTGTACCGTCTGAACATACTGAGCACAAAGGGATGGCTATAGTGACAGGGGAGCTTCATCAAGCTCACCCATTCTCACCATCCCTGAGGGCTTGTTTCTCTTCAGTTTCTCCCTCAGGAGCATTGAGACTATGCCCTTGTTCTCTCCCCTGCCTCCAGACATGATAGGGCCCCTTTGCCTTTGTTGAGAACCAACCTCTCTTTTCCCTGACACACTGCACACCTGCCAGTGAGGTGGAATTTGCAGCATTCTGCTAGCACTTGTAAACACCAACTGGCAGCAGGAGAACTTCTGCTTATTATGATATGCCTTGTACCATTTCTATCTGCACCATATTTAATAGAACCTACTTCCATCACACTTTAAACCTAGTGATACCATAATTTAGAAATAAAACTTAGAATTTACCATTTCATAAAAGCCACTGATTACTCATTAGCCTTGCTACAGACGTATATTTTATGACCTGAAGACACCACTCTCCTCACCTAGTTTGATCTGAAAAACAGAAGCTAAAAAGAATATCACCAAGCAATTACCCGAGAGGCCTCCATTTTTTCCTCCAGGAACTGTTTTCTCCTAGCATGTAAGTACAGAGACTGAACTCACATTGAACTCTGGTCTCATATGATTTTTACAAACAGCAGCTGTCACAGTGCCTCGTCATTAACCTGTGATTGACATGAGGAACACAGCTTGTCCAGTGTGAGGCAACATAACAGCAGTGCAAACGGTGCAAGAACCCAATATGCCTGTGTCATACATGAAACTACATCCTGAAACTACACATCCCAAATAATAGCCTCAAGGGCCAGTTTTGCCCAGCAATGGCATCAAAAGTAGCATACCCAGACCTACAGATATGACCTGATAAGATACAGGCCGCACAAACGGATCTTTAAGAGAGGCCAGGTTGTCGATATGAACAGATGGACAACAAAAGCCTTCTCTTAGTTTCTGAGGAACACATACTTTGCTATCAGTGCTCTAATTACGCTCTTAATTTGATTTAAGTCCAAATGAAACCCTGAGCCGTGCTCTTATTAAAGAGCACTTACATTTCTATATTCTTTAGGTAAGCAGCTAATTTTAAATGGCTGGAAGATAAATTAATTGCATTAATTTTAATAACATTTCATTTAGAAGGCTAGGAGAAAACTAAATGAGACCAGTTAAATAGATAATGGTATGACCATTTTCTTCATTCACTGATTTATTAGAGAGATTCAATGCCATTCAAGCAGTTCCCCTATTAGAAAGGGTGCATGGCATAGACCATGATCATGTGTAGCAACAAAACAGGAGGCTTCCTCCCTGCAACAACCCAGCTGCAGGGCACCGCCACAGCCATCGTAGGGTGAGGTCGGATCATCGCTGAGGCTTCTCTGAGCAGATTGTCTCATACATACCCAGCTGAGACCAGTGAGACAAGTATAGCAAGCTCATTGATGTCACTTTCCTTTTTAATAATACTAATTTAAAAATTAAAAATTCTTGATTGGGTTTTGTTACTCCCTTTTAGAGCAGTAAAAAGAACATAAGTAACTACTGCCCACTTAAAATTGTATTTTTAAGGTTAAAAATACTGATTTTGCATACAGGTTTTCTTAAATGTATCTTGGAAAAAAAATTGTAAACATTTTATAATTTTAGTTCTGAAAGCTTTCAGAAACCCAAGATTTGTTTTTCAGTTTCAAATTTTTCAACATTTATTTTATTGAAAGGTTTTCTTTTCATTTTCTGAACCTTATTTCAGGACATGAAATGGACTGACAATGTAAACAAGATCTGCTGTGATCTAAAATCAAAGGCTGAGATATGCAGCTAGGGCAGTACATATTAATGGTTGAAAAACAATAAAAAGAAATTATCAGCTTGGACTATCTTAAAAGTTTTTTCCTTGCAAAATATAAGATCCAAAGATTTAATTATTGTGGTTTAACCCCAGCCAGCAACTAAGCACCATGCAGCCACTTGCTCACTTCTCCCCCCTCCCAGTGGAATTGGAAAAAAAATAAAACTCCCGGGTTGAGGTAAGAAGAGTTTAATAACTAAAATAAAATATAATAATAACAATAATAATAAAATATAATAATAATAACTGTAATGAAAAGGAATATAACAAAGAGAGAGAAATAAAACCCAAGAAAAGACAAGTGATGCACAATGCAATTGCTCACCACCTGCTGACCAATACCCAGAGAGTACCCAAGCAGTGATCCACCCCTCCTGGCCAACTTCTCCCAGTTTATATACTGAGCATGATGTTTTATGGTATGGAATATCCCTTTGGCTAGTCTGGGTCAGCTGTCGTGGCCAGGCTCCCTCCCAGCTTCTTGCACACCTGCAGAGCATGGGAAACTGAAAAATCCTTAACTTAGGATATGTGCTACTTTTAGCAACAACTAAACTATCAGTGTGTTACCAACATTATTCTCACACTAAATCAAAAAAACCACTATACCAGCTACTAGGAAGAAAATTAATTCTATCCCATCTGAAACCAGGACAGTTATATATCAAGTCAAGGATACAAATGTTTCCTGGAGCAAAACCTCAAACACACATGTTCACCTCCCAGCTGAATGCCCTACCCACCAATCTACTGAATCACAATCTTTGTGTCCCTGAATATTTAGTTTGTCCATGATAAGGGCATCCTATCCCACAATGCTTCTCATGTTAAAACTAATTTCTCTGGCTCCTGCATAACAGGATCAGTCTAAGTAGCATGTCAGATATGGTCTCAGTTACCTCAATAAAACCTTTCCATCCTAACTCGATTTTTCCTCTCATGGGTGTCACATTGACTACTGCAATGATTCCCCTGCAGTTACTTAATTAGAACCTAATCTTACCTGCTCACATGGAGCAAGCTTTTCTCCCTAGTATTCATAAACTGCATCCAGCTATTTGGCAGCAGCATTGTTTGCTGGTAAAAGCAATTTTTCCTCTTTAGCACCTTGCTAGGGCGGGATGCGCCCCTCACTTCCCCACAGCCTCCCTGCTGCTGTCATGGTCAGCCACCCAGCAAAGGGGATCGGGACGCAGGTAACAAAAATGAAGCCTATGGTCCAGGTCACCTCACAGCCAACAGCCACAGCTGGAACCAGGGGGGCACAAGCAGGAGGAGGGGCAGGCAGGTGCTGATGCTGCAGCATACTCGCCACTGGGAAAGGGGTGCCCCTTCATCACAAGTCAGGAAAGGAGAATACAGCCAAGAGCAATTTCTTTAGGATGTTTACCAGTTTGTGTAATGCTAGGGCACTGTGAGGCTATTGAGTGCTCACCAGGTGACAAATCTCCATTACATGCATTCGGCCAGTTAACTCTTATCATCATCAACCTGTTCAAATGAAACATGTTTCCTGTGCTTCTGAAGTGAATAAGAAAAAAGTATATCACAAGCAAAGTCCAGACACTCAGGTATGTTTTCATAACATTCAGGGGGACCTGAATCCATGCACAAAGTGCAGAACAGACTATACTGCTGGTAAATAAAGTTAGAATAACATTGAGTTTTTTAAAATACTACCCTGTAAACTCTTCTACTTAGAAAGAAAAGCAAGTGTCATTTTGCAGATTCTCCTGTCTACAAGGGTCCCTCTACTGCATAGGGAAATAATACACTTTTCTTCACACTGCTTTTGTGATTTCCCATTTTGCTTCTGTTAATTACTCATTTTTAAAAGTAGATTTACATTATATTAACAGGCCCAACCTTCCCTAGCATCTTTGACAACCTTTTAGGTTTCATATTCACATTCTGTAAGCTCTAAAAAGTATGCAGGATACTTTACTGGAACAAAAGCGAATGTATTTCCTTGAGACTTTGCCTACTTCTGGTTCGGAGCATGAAGTGTGCAAACATGTAATAGCCAAAAGAGATCTAAGAAAAAGTGCAGAAGCATTCAGAAAGCTAATACAGACACAGAACATACATAACCTCCTTTCCACCATGAATGTGCTGAAGGCATCTTCCTGTAAGCAATGTTCATGGGAACATCTTCAAATATAAAACTGCATGCCAGGTCCGTGTTTACAGGCATCTCTGGAAACGAGGCAGAATTATCAGTCAACATTAATGCAACATGGAAGTCGTAGCAAAGTGAAGCAATCTTCCAACACACTATCACTGCCATCTCATTTCTGCTACCAGGTGAAGGTTTGAGTATCATATAAGGGAAAGGAATTATGAATTGTATTACTGAGATGAATTAAATGTGCTGTAATCAGACTATGCACTCTCATGTCATACTGATGTGCATTCTGTGTAGCAGGACATGGAGAAACCCACAGCCTGCCTGGCTTGATGCCTGCTGAAATATTAGGTTGGGGATACTGTCCCAGCTGCAGATGAACAAGTCAGGGAAAAAATGCAGAAAGATGGATAAGCTTAGGGTGGATCTGGGGAAAAAGAGGGACTGTCTCAATGAGAAAGAGAGGCTGTTGGGGTCCATAAACACAATATATAAACCAAGTTGAGGAACACAGTTGGAATCAGGCCAAAACCTAATCTTCACAGAAATTCAAATGGGAAAGAAGATCCCAAAAAAGGAGCGGAGCCAGGATAAGCAAGGGTAGGCAGCAACACGGTCTATCTTAAGGCCTGCAGAAGGCAAGATAAGAAGCCAAGAGGAAGAAGGAAGAGGCAGTCAGTGATGTTCAGAAACAGCAGGTCAGAGCAGATTCCCAGGCACTCCACAAGTTCCCAGAGTGTCTCTTTCTGCAACAGTGCTTTGGGCACAGCCTCTCTTCAGAGAGCTCAGAAATCAATAACCTGGAGAGTGATTGCCTTTGGCAACCATCGGCAAGCAAAAGCTAATTACAGAGACCATTCAAGGCATTCATTGACATATGTACCAGTTTTTTGGTTTTGGTTTTTTGGGTTTTTTTGTTAAGTTGACTGTAACAACTTCAAAATTTTCCCAGACCTACCCTAAATCTTTTGAAATTCCAAGAAGGAACAGACTCAAAAGACCTCGAAACCCTATTGCTCCCAAAAGAACAAAGGTATAGTTTTGTCTCAGTTCAATCTACTGTTTTGTCATTTTTATACTATCCCATACTTTATTGCATAATCCATTTGTGAGTCAGGACAATTCTGAATAGCCTCCAATGAGAAACTGAATAAATATCTGATTTAGTGGTTTCTATAAAAAAAGTGCTATAAGCATCCTCCTCTACTATTTGGTATCCATAACTGGGAATTGGTTTTATCACATCCCAGCATCCACTGCAAAAATTTGTGCATGATCTTTTAGTAAAATAGCCTAGACAGCAATAACCTAGCATTGGACATATTTCCTAGAGCTCTGAATTAGTGGCAAAGAACATTTACAAGCAATACTTAAATTGCAACATGCAAGGGAGAGACCAAAACAAAGCCTTGTCCTCTTCAGCAAAATACTAAATGAAGCCTTTTGGAGAACTAAAGCATCGATCTTCCCATGCTTCTGTCAACTTGCATTCAAAAGTTTTACCTGAGTAAAGCTGGCCTCAAAGTGGTAGTATCAGGCAGCCTGAGTTTAATGCTGGATTCCTATGCCTTTTGAAATATTTTTCATCTTTTCCCTTTCAATCAGCTTGGAAGGAAGAAACAAGGACAAAAGTTTGTCTTGATTGCTGACACCATTTTGTGGTCAAGTATTGCCTATTTAGAGGGCATTTCTGATGCTGTGTACTTGTGCCCTAAGCTGACCCAATTTTGTGTTATATCTTGAAGGCACTTAGTATACTGGGATTATTCAGAACATTGCACTTTTTGGAGGAAGCCAACAGGCATTTCTGAGTGCAACTGTTCATAAGCACCTCAATGTACTGCACCACATAACCCTAAACCTGTGATGGAACCCTAAACTTTACTGACAGAAGACCTGCCTACAAGTCAGATTTAAAAAACCAAATCATCTGCATGGGGACTTACTGCCTTTCATTGCATGGTTATGCTGGACCTTCATTTTCTACACTCCTATCCTGCTACTTAGTCATGAATAACACTGCTGTTTCAGCAACATTAGTTAACCCACAATTTAATAGTTACAATCATCTATGGAACAGAGGCAGGTTTGGGGTTGAGTCTCAGATTTGCATTTGCTGTGTCATCGTGGGCAAGTCTGCTCTCATGGTTCTGGCTTCCCATAGAGAAAAATGTAAGGATAAATACTACACTTTTATGAGGACTGGAGGAGAAAAAGGGCTTCACTAACCGAAATAAATTTAAAACTGAAAAGTTGCCAAATCCAACTGTGAATCCAAGAAATCTATCCCATACATGTTTCTGAAAGATACATTAAGTATTTTGGGGTGCTTCTATCAGTCCTTGTCATATGTGAATGTACAAACTTAAAAATCATTTTGGAAAGCATAGCATTAAAAGTCTCCATTCCCTTTTAAGATTTCATGACCAGCTGGAGGCACCTGGAATGAAGTATGCTGTGTTGCCTAGAAAGAAGAACCTGTGACTGCTTCCCACAGGTTTGAATGATGGAGCGGAGAAGTGTAACAGGTTCCACACTCCACAGCCAAACTTAGCCCCAAAATGTGCAAGGTCCATTGTAAGACTTTGAAATAAGGTATTCCACAGCAGGAATGAGAAAAAAGAGGGATAAAAGTGTTTCCTATGTGTTCATCTTAAAGACTAATATTTCTTGTCACTTCATGGAGGAAACATGCCAATTCAGGACAAGAAATGCTCCAAGCTGATTGTATGTCATTTTCCAGGTACATTGGCACAACGTAAATTATCCTCATTCCCTACATGCTATGCAATATCATTTTCCTAATCTGAAAATTTAGCAATTAATCAAACATAAACCATCACATAAATAGATTTTATACTCAAACAACTCATTTCTACTCTACAGTAACTATTTTCTGATCATGCTATTTCTGCGGTTAAGAATGATTAATTTTACTTTTTTCCCTACATTCTTCTCCTTCTCAGAAACAGTTTTGTAACCTGTGTTTTACAAATAAAATTTTCATTTGAACAAAAGTTAAGAGCAGGAAAATCTCATTTAAGAGTTAGCTTGTCCAGAAGGAGCTCTGTCTCTAACCAGAGCACTGTTGGCTCATCTCAGATGGAAGGCAGATACATGCATTTGGATAACATTGTGGGGGGATGCATTTGGAAAGCCAGTGCAATGCTAGCACTAAATGAAAGAACTACTGCAGTCCTGAGACATTTTGCAGATGGGAGAATATGATTCCTGACAAGTCCTTTTATAAGTGATTCAATGGAAGCATTTAAAGAACATTGTGCCACCTTAATTAGAGGGGTTGTCATATGTAATATGTATCTATTAATTGTTGTAGATCTCTATCTTTCAGTCTTGATCTAGTGTTGTAAGATAAATCTGAGTAATAAATGTGGGTTTTCAATTTTGTGTTGTTTTAACATCCACTGATGCTGACAGAAACTGTGATCCATTTCATCACTTTTTTAAAACTGTAATAAGAAAACTATGCTCCAAAAGGGCTTGTATATGGCAGACAAAAAGTGCAAAGAGAAAAAGATTCAAACAGCCTGGCATCAGATCAAATGGCCAGCAGAATTAGAAATAGACCCCAGATCTCTGACACCCCAGTCCAGGCTTGTATCATCTGATCTCTCCAGCCTTATTTATTTGCACCACTTTTTATTGTCTGCTGCTTAACTGAATTACAGAATCCACACCAACAGCTGGGGCTAACAAACTGGGTATATCTTTTTAATACGAAATGTTTAAAATCTTTTTTTTAATTGTCAGTGGTCATACATCTTGCACTAGCTTGACTCCTTTTCTGAACATGAACGTACACTGCTTTCATTTATTAAGTTATGATCATTCATCTAAGGCTAGGGAAGGCAATAATGGCACTCATGATAGCAAAAATCAATAGAGCTGTAAATAAATTTTGCCACAGCTCCTAACAATTTTAAGTCATTCATTAGCTAGCAACATTTAATGCCATCCAAGGAAATGCACTGGCTTTCTACACTAGTTTCTACACTTTTCCTGTAGTTGTACCCGTCACTTATGGGTCAGAAGAGAGGATTCTGTGGACTCTGTAAAGACAATGAATGTGTTGCCAATCCTATTACACATAATGTAATGATTTTGTTGAATAGACAGAGGAATAAAGATAACCAGTGTGTTTCCATACAGCCACAGAGACTTTGTTTCCTTTACATTCTGCCTTTTGGATCAAATCCCTTTATCCAAACTCCTAGCCAGGTTTTCCAAATATCTCCAGGAAGAACAGAGTAATATTAATAAATTCCAATCACATTTTGGCCTATGGAAGGTCAGTCAAAACATTCAGGCCGTATATAGTTTACACCTCTAATATCAGAAGGTGAAACATTAGAGTGTAAAAGGACAAGCTCCCACAAGCAAAAAAGCATTTGGAAACTAAAACTGCTGCTTAAAATGTGCTAAAATGGAGACCTTGAATTTCAACCCTTTCAGAAGGCAGTGAGCAGAAGGGGAATTTGACAATCTCACTGTAGTATTCCTGGGTAGGAGGAGACTCAAGTACTGTAGAGCTAATAAGGTCAAATACATTGGCCACAGACTGCACCACTTTCCATTTTGCCTTAAGAAAACCAAAACACACAATGGGGTAGTGCAAGAGTCCATGAGGAGACAAGATAGGAGAGGAAAAGACATGGCATTTTGAGGTCCTCTTTCAAACCTCTGAGCAAAGTAGCACTGTAAACCATATCCCATCCCATTTAATACATTCAGCTCTTTTGATCAAGAAGCAGAACCTTGGAAAATTTCCACAGACATGTTAGCAGGGAATACTGCCTAATTGACAAAAAATATATATTTTACTTTAAATTGATTTGACTTTTTCTTACTCGCAACATGAATTTCCAGCTCATATATTTTTGCAGAACAAGTTGGAATCTATGGGGTTTAATAAATACAATGAAAAAATGTGAGGTACTAGAAACCCTGATAATCTTGATATGTTTCTCAGAAGACTATGAAAGCAAGCTGGATTTGATTGCTTGCCAAAGAACAGAGGAAAAGGTCTTTAAGCTAAATCTTACTGGATCAAATATGACATCTGACCACTGAGAAACAAATCCTTTACAGTTTAGTAAGTAGCAAAGCCTAAATAACTCCACCAGAGCACCATATATTAACACACATCTGACAACTTTGCCGACAGGAGCTCTTACTATTTAATCATAGAGGAATTCTGGGCTTAGCCTCCCAGGCAGACCTATAAATATTTTCTGAGAAGACAGAAAACCTAAAATTTCTATGCAGAGTGCACACATATTTTGTTTCCCCATACCTCTCTACACACAGTGTAAAGAGATCTGAACAGAGTCAGGTATTTTCAGTCTGAGACTGAACATACAAACTCAACTTTCTCATGCGAGTCTCAGACCGTCTGTATTAATTTAGGCTTGATGTTCACAGTGGCTGAGTTCTCTCAGCTGCATCTAGAGTCAAAGGGTCCAGCACTCATAAATAAATAAGCAAGTAAATCAGGCTCCCATGGCTGGTCAGTCAGATTTACTACTAGAAATCATAGCAGATACTTTCCCAGTGTAGCTATCTACAAGGAACAGTTTACCTCCTAATCTGGGACTCATTTAGGGAGTCATTAAAGGAGGAAGATTTCACTTGAAGAATGATCTTGGCCTAGATACCTACAAACACATTCATCTCAGAGCTCAGGTGCCCCTTGTTAATTGGCACTGACTTTATAAGAGCCCATAAGAATATTCATAGAATTGAGAACATATTTCTAAATGATTCATGTTGCCAATCCTCAATTATCCATTTGCAGCACCATTACCATTTTAAATATGTGACGATATATGCACTCTTCATTATGTTCAATGTCATCCTTTATTCTATTTATAGCCCCAAATCTGAATCTTAAACAGACATATTAATTTCTGGGAAGCTTTGTCATAATTTTAGTCACTGAAATCTTGATCAGAGTTTGGGTTAAAAAAACCAAAACCAACAGTTTGACTAGAAAACCATCCTATAGGCAAGAAAATAGAAATACTGCTGTAAGTTTATGCAACAGATAAACTTTTCTTTGAATTGCCAGCATGAAGCTGTATCTAGCATCCAAAACCTAGATTCAGGAGACCCTGTAGTATCAGAAATTCTCAGGCAAGATTTCATCAAAGGCACCACCCTAATAAACAAAATTTAGTGCACGCACCATTTTACAATTCGTCCCACACATGTTAGTGTACATGGCTTATGCAATGCGTCTCACTTACTTCAGAATCACCAAGCTGAAATTGCTGAGCCATAGGTGGCTTGAAAATGGCTCCAGTGCGGCTCCAGTTTGGGAGATATAGCCTGTGATTAATAAATGGTATGCCTGGCAGGACAGCTGCTGGGTAACATTTTATTGCTATGGCACAAGATTACAGCCTAGTCGTGCCCTACAGGCAACCTTTGGAGACTGGTATGACACTCCTGGGACACTCTTATGGGAAGCAGTGTAGACTGCTTCTCAGCATCCCTGCATCTGCCTTCTGGCCCAGCAGTTGGCTCAGAGAGCACACAAACCTCCAAAGAGCCAGGAAAACTTCTGCTGAAAATTACATTCAGTATGAACAGACTAACTTCAGCAGAGGAACTATCCAGTTCATGAAGAGGGGGTTAAGAATTAGAAAAGGTTGCATGGAAAGTCAAGTAACAACCAAATGACAACAAAATAAAGTGAACCCTGCTGAGAGACAAAAGTGATGGTGGAGTATATCCATACCTTTTAACTTTGTGAATATTTTGGTGTATGTGATACAAAAAATTCATATTGCTATATGGTTGGGAGTTATCGTGTTGGCATTTAAAGAACAATTGAGAGCTAAATGCAGCTTTCTTTGTACAATCCAAAAGTTAATGTCTTCAGGTACTCTGAACAGCTAATTCTCTGAAAACCAAGATGATGACTTCTCAGAACTTATTTTCAGTATCATCCATCTAGATTGGTGGCATGACTACTGTGGTAATTGAAACCCTGACAACTTTTTGTTAGGTACTCCTCAAAAGTACTCCTCCAAAAAGCAGTTAAAATATCAGGCTCAGGAGAGCTTGAAAGGCCACAGAGGATCAAGGCTAAGTCAAAGCTACTTAACTCTTTGAGAAAAATGGTAGATTTAGGCAAAACAATAGATATTTAAACTTTGCCTTTTTGACCTGTTCCTTCCTACTTGTTATAGTCTAATGGGGAAAAATACTTTCTTTTGAAGAAGCTGTTCTCCATGACTATATTTTCATGAAGATCATAGGTCTGAGAAAAATCTATAATCAAAAGCCTCTTCAACAATACAGTTGTTAAACAGGAGAACCCAGTATCTATTGACCCAACTAAACAACATAGTGACTCATGTGTTTCCACTCCGTTAAAGCTTTGGTCAGGCCAATAATCCAGAAAGAGGTATTCATGGGAGAAGATCAAAGACACTGCATGGTCATCTCATTACAGTCAGCTCTGTATCATCGCTGCACAATGTGCAAGCATGACTGAGCGATCAGGCTGAAAGACGTGGGGTCTAGAAACATTTCCTTGTTTCATTTTAGAGAATCTGTGTCTACAACAGTACTAGAAAATAATGTGTTCTGAAACTCTACCTATAAGTCAACTGTCCATTGGTAATGTGCTAGTGACCACTCACACCCATGCCTATCTCTGATCTGCTACAGGAGTGATAGCTGGCCCCGTCCAAAGCTTTGCCAGGGATGAAGCTAATGGTAAGGGCAATCACATGTCGGTGCTTTGGCCTTGCTTCATTATGAATATGTACACAGCCAGTGCAACCTGGTATCCAGGTCCTGATGTCTGGCAAGGACATGCCATTGACATGTTCAGCTGTCACCCACCTGCTGTCCAGCTTCCAATACTCCTCAGTCTGGGTTCCTGGACACCTAGGTTTCTATCACTGATCAGCTGACAAGCCACTTAAACTTCAGCTCCTACAGTCCTTCCTTGTGTCCTGAGACACATAGAACCAGTCAGACTTGGAAGGGGATCCTGGTTCAGGTGAGGGAACACATATTTCAACAGCAGTACCTGGTCCTGTGGACATGCCTTGAGGGTACCAAATACACTTAACATCCTGCATTAGGTATGTCACAGCTGGGAGGAGAGGCAGGAAGATTGCCACCCAAAACAGAGCAGGGAGTACAGGTAAATAAATGTAAAGAGCTAAGAGGGAGCATGAAACTGACAACAGAGCATGGGTTACTTAAATACTTGATCTGACTTAGATGTTCAGTTCCAGCAGTTAGTGATGCTTGAGGACAAGATGTGAAGACAGATGTGACATTCACCTTGGCCTGCCAGCCATCCTCACAACCTGAGATACTGAGATTCTTCCCACTCTTGTACACATCTCTCTCATTTCACTTCTGAATAATTTACAGGGCTTCCTACTCAGCTAGCCATTTTCTGCAAACCTTTCCTTGAAATTGCTCCTGTGTATGGTATGGGGAACCTGCGCACAGGTTGTGCACAGGATTGTGTACAGGATTGAAAATCCCACTGTATACAAGCCAACAAGAATAAGTTGTTGCAACAAGGAGGAGAACAATGGAGAATACCACTAAATATGGACTTTGGTAACCTGCAAGGAGATTTGCAATCAATGTGCACGTTATGTGCCCAAATGGATATGCTCAAACAATTGAATGTAACACATGCTAAGGCCCTATCTGCACTGTGAAAATATAAATGGGTGGCAGTCAGGCTATCCCCTTATCTAGTACAGATGCAAAAACCATCACAAAGTAAAACTGTAATCAGGACAGCTTAATTTAATAATGAACTCTGATTTACTCTGAGAGCTGCAGTCAGCAATTTTCAATTTGACAAAATATTCATACATAGATATTCCTACCACTAACCCAGTTTTAGCATAAATGATACTTAATGAAAAATGAGTGATGAGCAGTAAATATTGGTAACAGAAATTGGAAAGGAAGGAGGAATACAAAATTAAATTTATCATAAAGGAAAAGCAAACAACCTATTTTGACAAATTTTTTTTCTTATATTTTTTCTCCTGTGTGGTAGGTGAGAGAAAATCAGTAAAAGATCATAAGAAATACCAGACGCTTTGGAACTTTGCATGTAGAAAGGCTTGAGGGTCACTGCCATCCTCCCAGTGCTCTGCAGAATTTTGATAATTTGATGCAATCTGGAAGCACTTCAGTGCCAAAGAACAGTGGCTGCCTTCCATCACCCGAATCTAGTGATCTGGTTTACAGGTTCAGTAATATAGCCCTTCCTTAAGATTAATGCTGTTCTTGCACTTACTCTTCTCAAGGAAAGTATTCTTCTTTACTGTGATTATGAGCAAGTGAATAATTTTAGGGAACAGTTTAGCCCCATGTTTACCTTGCAAAATACCTGCAAGCAGATTGTAATTCTCTTCAATTTAGAATTCAAATTTGATGCATTTTTTTCTTCTGTGAATTAATCATTAAATCATTTGCTGTATTTGATATCTGAACTGTGCAGTTTCACTGCACTGGTCAAACAAGTCACACAATCTTATTTCAGTCTGTATTGTGGTGCAGGGTCTTCACCCATGCCAGTGGTAAGCAAAAGCCCTGCATCTATGCAGGCACATGAGGTTGCAACAATGCTTTTGAAGAGCTACATGGGTAAAACTTCATTCCTTGAAAGCTGAGGAAGGGACAAGGGAAGAAGGCAAGACTGACATGCTTCCTGAAAAGCTGGAACAAATATTCAGTGAAATACTTACAAAGTGGACTTGAAAGGGAAGACTTAAAAGGCAGCATTTAGAAACCTTAGTCTAAATGTCTGTGAAAACTCCAGCACAGATGCCTTCTAATATGGTAACACCAAGGCTTCCTGGGCAGTTTCAGGTCAAAGACCTCCCCTGGAAGCAAGAGATCTGCACCTGATCACACACCTAAATCCCAAATGCCTCTAGGTCTGGCTACTCAGTACAGTCATCTACAGCATTTCATCTGCAGGATTCAAACTGCCTTGAGCGAATCTACCCTGCACTTTTTTGCATTTTTGTTGTTGTTGTTTGTTTTCTTTTAGGTTGGCAGGCTCCCAGCAGGTTGACTTTTCCCCCTCTGCTGCATCTCTAACACCTCCCTCTCTCTGCACTTGTCTCCTGGGAAGAAAGGCACAAGGGAGGAACAGCACCAAGAGATCTTGCTCTGCCGTTGTGTCACTCCGGTGCTGCCCCCAGGGTAATGAATCTGGCTGAGAGCAAGGGCTTATTAGCTGGTGCATGCATACTGTGACCATGCTGCCTGCAAAACCTGAGCTGGCATCTGCCTGGTGGTGGACTAAGTGATCAGAGACCTCACAGAAACGGGTCTGAAGGTGATTACACAGCAGCTAGTGAAAACTTCTACATGGTGGGCGAGAACAGCAGAAAGGTCACTGCAAATCAAAGCACTGGAGTATCCCAGCCAGGGGACCATTACTTTGTAGGCTAAGTTATCACTGTGCGTTGGCCTTCATTGAAGTTCAATCCCGAACAAATCACAGACATCTGCAATTTGGAAGAAATCTTGTCAGACTAGCTGTTAGAAAGGCATTAATACTTTAGAATAGTTGGAAATAATCTAATTAAATCAGGGAATACTACTGCAGTGATGAGAAAAAGTAAAGCTAAGTTCCTTTATTCAGAAAAAAAATATATGCCAAGATTGGGATAAGTACATTCCCCTACATACTAATAAACTTTCCTCTGTCAGGCTGTGATAGAGTCCTTAGTATAAATGTGTATTTGGCACTTAGAAAAGCTGAGCACTATTAAGCATTGTTCCATTTGTGCACTTCTACCCCTGGAGCCGCAGATAGAGAGCTCATGCTGAGTAAGATAAAAGCTGGCACCAGGCACGTGATTTACGCATTGAAGGGCAGGGTACCAAAGAACTCCTACGACACACTTCTAACATTATGGATTTTATTTATCAACTTTTGCCACATAGAAATAGGTCGTTTGCTTTGTCAGAGGAACTGATTTTAAAGAGTTACTTAGCACCATACTATAGGATAAGCATTCAACACTGTAGTAGACTGCTTTCTCATTTCAGGGTACATACTGTCTTTCACTGTCTCTTATACATCCTCTCCAGTTGCAGTCATTTTTTGGTCCTCCTCAGGAAGCAAGTGTCCCCACTCTACTGCCATTTCATCAAGAATTTCTTGTTTATTCCCTCCAGTTATTTTTTATTTGCACTTCCATGTGGTCCTCCACATCCTTCCTTCTCTCAGTTCTGTCATGATTTAAAAAAGGTGTAGGAATCCTTTACTGCTGAGGTTGTGCACTACTAGTGGTAGTCCAGATTTTTTCTCCTTGTTAGTGATTGTATTACAATTACTTTTTTCCTGTGTATGTTTACTGCACCCACAACCTACACCTTTACATAGATGTCTCTGGTACAAAAATGCTTGTTAAAGCAGTAGCAGGAAGATTCAAGGTGACAATGAAAACTGATGCATTTTCACAAGCATTACTCCTGTCAAGGAGATATTACTTATTTGCTACATGGTAGCAATGACAGGGCTTGTTAATACTCCTGCCAACATTCAATTTCTTGACAATGTCTACCCATAAATATATTTAGATTTCTAAAATCTTAATTAAATTAAACATTAGGCATATGAAACAGAAGCCTTGGCCAAATACAAACCTAAACAAGTAATATCACTTTTAGGAATAAAGCACTTGGAAAGCTGGCTCTTAACTGTCAAGAAAGTATTTGTTATGATGAGGCAATACAGTTTTCCTTTAAAAATGCAACTATCAATAATTTATCTGTTTTGTGGAATTATGTTGACTGGAAAGTTCCTTTTCAATGGAAGAAAATCAAAAGTCAAATTTTTATAGTACTTAATTCATGCTTTCTAAGCTATTAAGCTTTAATACTAATCAGGTGCTTACAGCTGACATAATTTTTAAATTTTATATAGGAAGTTGCATTAATGAAAAACCAAAACCATCAGCATCCATGTTGGAGACAATCAGTGAGAAGAGAAAGGAATATC
Source organism: Strix uralensis (assembly GCF_047716275.1). Lineage (NCBI taxonomy): Eukaryota > Metazoa > Chordata > Aves > Strigiformes > Strigidae > Strix > Strix uralensis. Next base: position 131,981,827 of record NC_133972.1, on the reverse strand, counting down.
TGTTTCATGAGAAACTGAAATTTGGGTTTTCTTTCCATTTCACATTAGCACAAATCTGCCACCAACCTACGCTCCAAATGTTGGAATTACGCACAGATTTGAAATATCTGCTTCCTACCAACTCTGGTTTCTCTTACTGCATCAGTCAAAGCCTTCCCTTCGCTAGTCACTGTTCCCTCCGCAAGAAAAAGCCTTAAAGAAAGAAACAAGTCTTTCACAAGTAACAGGAGGTGGCACAGGTGGACCTCAAAAGCAAGCCTAATGCTGAGTCCAGCTCCTCTTTGGGAACTCCCTGCAGCCACACCTCTGTACATCAGAAGAGTGTCATCTCCAGCACATGAGATGCAGACAGAGCTGGTTGACAAATAGCACTCCCTGATGGCAGAAAAAGGATTTTTTTTGTTTGTTTGTTTCTGTTGTTACGGAGTCTCATTTTGGTCAAAATGGGACTAAATGCAAATGTTTTAATATTTCCAGAGAACCAGAATCCCTCTGAGCTTTGTAGCTGCTCACTGCTGATGCCATTGGGGAAAATAGATGCTCCTTTTTTGAACTCTGCTATGGTTTTGTGGAAGATTTCATCAAACAGAGCACAATCTGAATCAGAGAATACTGCCCCCAGGAATGAGCACTTCAGAATGAAACTGTTTTATCTGACATTTCCTGCACATGGTACTCAGAGACACTCAACAACTGCTGTATCATATGAGTTAGAAGAAGCTTTATTCAGCAGCCAGGACCCATACTCAGTATTTGCACTCAAAGGCAAATTGAACTGAGGCATCTCTTCTTTTCTGTCTTTTTAATCGTGGTGTTCTGCTGTTTCCTTCACTAGAGATTTTTAATCTCATCTGGTCACTTTTTAATCAGGACTACTTTTACAGCATAATTATGTACTATATTTGCCAGTTAATTTGATCCTGAAATGCTACCTCTTCTGGAAAAATGCAGGATGTTTTACATGTAATGCATAAGGAGATGGCAGTCAGCTTAAAATGGGAGTTTGTGAAGATCAAGCATTTCTTGCAATCAGCTTGTTCTACCATGTGCTGTGAGCCTCACTACTAGTAAAATTTCCTTTGCTATCAATGTACTCTTCAACAGTAGTTATGACCAACAGTGCCTTTAAGAAGGATGTTTTCATGGATATCCTTTTGCTTATGGTCATTTTAAGTAGAAATCTCTTGTACAGTAAGGTGCAATCACTTAGCAGAAGTGTTTACATTTTCATGGGATCCTTAAAAATACCACAGAGTCTTCCAAGCCCTGCAAGCTGTCATTGATTGTCATCTAATCCAAACCTCAAATTTAACTCTTAAGCATAATCAGGGGTTCTCAATTTATGAAATATTATGAGTTCCTATGGACTTAATGTAGTAATCTGGAAGTGTATAAGATCAGGAAGGAGAACACTTGCACATATGAAGAACTTTGCTTTTCAGGGTGATTGCACTGCCTAGGTCAAGGAGTTAGCTATGCTACCCAGCAACGAGCTACATCTCAGCAGTGCCCTTCTATATAACAAAGGCTAATGTCATGTCAAGAAGCATTTCATTACTAGTTGAGAGCTGGTACCTGGTTTAGATTAAGTTTGTTAAATTAGGAGTTTTAGGAAGGTCCTATGAATGCAAGTAGACAGAAGAAGATCTGCAGAGAGGTGCAGCAAACAAAGAGAAATGTTGCCCTTTTGTGGCTCCTATTTTGAAGGCAAAATCAGGCTTGTCAAAGAGTCTGATAACTAAATTGTCCTAACACTATCTGGCATTTCTATTTAAGCCAGCAGCACATTAGCATGGGAAACATCTTCAGATGAAAATAAACCAGGAGTGATACATATCATTCATTTTATTTATCTCCTTTGTTAACCTAGTGCCATAAAACTTGACTTTGTGTCAAGATCAGAAAACACCTGTTACTGGCCATTTTACGATGTAAAATATTCTCTGTGTGTGCATCTGTGAAATAAACATGCAACAGATCTTTGGTTTTACCTGTTAATCTTCCATCATAAACACAAATGAGATGAACAGTATCTAGAGTGCAAAATGAGGATGACAGACAGTATTGTGTGCACTCAAACTGGACTATATCCAAAGAGCCCTTATAATATTTGGAATAAAAAAACTTTTGACCAGTCCACTTCAGCAGTGCTTTTTGCAGGGAATCACTCACTGGGAGTTACAATCTCCTCACTGAAAGCACTGGAGATGATTTTCGTTGCAGTTTTTGCATAGATCCAGCAATTGAGAGAAGCACGGCACAAGTTTACCTCTTACAACGTGATGGAGATTTTAAAACTATCTACAAGAACACAGAGTGATGGTCCCCTCTTAAGCATAATCAGCTTCTCATGGTTTTCTGTCTTTTATGATCTTAGGATTCTGCAGAGAGATACAGTTTTAAGGATAAGAAGCCTGTCCATTCTGAGTCGTGATTTAGAATAAGAAGTAAAACTAATGCTGCATGTACTTTAGAGTCTTTTCTAAGCTACTAAATTACACACAGGACTAGCAGGGAGATGTTAGCAATTTTATCTTTAAAAAAACCTCAGCTGTAATGCCTTATTTCTGAAAGCACAACGAGAGGAAGAAAAAAAAAAAAGAATAAAAAAGAAGAAGAGATAAAGTCAACCTGCACTCATCAAAATAAGATGGTGCTAAAGGTCTGACTAAACTGAATTCACATTCTGCTATCATTCTTTAGACATACATGACCATAATATGCACGAACCATGGTCTGCAATTGCAAATCATATTATTAATAACAGCAGCTATATTCTTGTTGAAGAGTTCTTTATTTTGTCAGCTATCCAACTCATTTCAATAGGGTCTTGACAGGAGTATGCCACTACTCTCTACGTTATTGCAGATGTGGAGGTGAAAAATATAACAGTACTGTATGTAAAAGGTATGATTCCCTGTATTCAGTCGTTAGGGTCACTGTTGAACTATAGATAGAAAACACCAGTTTCTACATTGCCATAATTTCCTCAGGTGTTTGCCTCTTTCCATGAAAAATGCATACGCTTTTATCTCAGCCCCCAAACAGGATAGGATGAACTAAATGTGCTTTCCTCATCTAGCTATAAAACTGAAAAACATATGCTTTTCCATTACAGAAGCACTACATTCTGCTCACTACACCATTTGTTAACTCTGTTATAGTATCTGGCTGATGTCTAGGTTATTTAGCATAAGCAATCACAATCTATCCATTATGCTAAATGAATAATAATATCTTCTGGGCTATGAAATGACAGAAATTCATAGTTTCATAGACTTTGAACAGGTTTTTGCTGATACAGCAATATGAAGTTCCACGGTTGAACACACATTCAACTTTAAGTGAACACTGAAAGATAAAAAATGTAGGTGTTTGTCTCCTTCCTGCCCTTCAGAAGAAAATTAAATTAGAATGGCAGTCAAAATAATTTCCTGTCAAAATAAACATGTAAGTATAGCCACGTGCACACTATTTCTTCATAACAATAACTAAAATGTCTTCCACCTAAGACTAGAAAAATATTGTCTGTTTGATCTAGGGTGTGTTGCTTCACAGAAGAGCCAATCTCTTCCCTCTATAAAGGATGAGCTTGATTGCACCTCTTCACCTCACTGGAGGAGCTTTTGTGGATACAAAATAAAAACAGTCCATTCAATGATATGATACAAGATGTTGCCGTATTTTATTATCCCTGATTTTGCATGCCTCTAATAGTTTCCCCAGTGGCACCAGGAGGCCTCTACTCCCATTAACAATTTGAGATTGGACCCCTCAGTCGTATTAAAAGAAATTCGAGTTGCTAGGACTGTAAGAAACTGAATGAGAACTCTCTGAACAGACCAGCTGTTGCTGATATGTAAAATGAAATTCAGTAACCCCCATTAGGGTTCACTTATAGTAGCTGTTCATAACAGCTATTCTGTATTTAATGAGTGTTGGCTTCTTTTAAAACATTAATCAAAATCTAGTGAGTCACTCTAGGTATGAAAATAATATCAAGTACCAGCTTTGTAGAGCTGTATCTACCAAAAGTAGGTCTTTTGAGGTACACACCTTGTTTTACTGCCTGCAACCCACAACATAAATAAGAATGGATATGCATAAAACATTAACAAATGCTATTCCTATATTTATAGATTAAAAAAAAAATTTAGTCACAGCTTGAGTTTGCAATATTACAAACTGAAGGACAATTAAACCATTTATATGCAATTTTAATTCTGCTTACAGAAGCTAAGTAGCACAGCTGGGGCCATGTCTCTGTAATTCTACCACAGGTTTGCTATACTATATCAAAGAAAAAAGAAAAAAAAAAGCCACCCTGAATTTCTCAGACTATCACAGAACAGTAACTGCTTCTTCTTCCAAGAAGGCACTTAGTCATTTAAAACCAGTGACATGACATCCCTAAAATAAATTAATTTGATCAACACCATCAATAGAGATGTTCAGAACTCACAATTCCCATACTGTTGGAAAGTCAATATTTAAGAAGAGTTTAATTTCAAATTGGAAAGATAGATGTTTCTGGGTAGGGATGCTTTCTCAGAATGCATATCCGGGAGGGAGAAAGAACTATACATGTTAGTCAGATTTTTCCAAATTAAGATAGAGACCCCAGTTATGAAATCCTGTAAACAATAAATCCTGCAAATTTGACATTACAGCTCCCCACAATACCAGAGTAAAAAAAAAAAAAAAAACCAAAATAAAACAAAAAAACAGTGAAGCACATGAAGCATTCATCCTGATCAAAAATTATACAGAAATCAACATTTTAGCAGGCTAACATTACCTGTCCTTCTGCAGCCAGAACGCTGACCTAAGCATGAAGGCTGACCTAAGGCTATGAAGCTGGCTTTAATTACATATTATGTAGTTCTGGCTTATTTGTCACATTTATATGTCACATTTATACTGCTTTCTGATCCAGCACTTCACAGCCTGGGTGTGCAGTACCCAGTCCTAGGGGCTTCAGCACAGACCTAATTCCCAGACACCTCAAGGTAATTGGTGGGGCTGGCAATACCCTGCTTCCCCCCAGGCAGCTCTCAGTCTTGGACTAGTCCTTGTGCCCAGGCCACCTCTGAGCAGAAGACCTGAGAAGTGATGGGAAGGGTTTCTGCCAGTCAAAGCATGAGGAAGAAATTAGGCCCAGCTTGACAAATGATCATCAAAACCAACTGACTCAATTCTTCATAACACTGGGTTTCAGCAAATAGTCTTCCCTGTCCCTCCTCCTCACCCTCAACAGCAGAAAGAGATTTTTTGGTTGGAAAAGCGATGACCAGATCTGAGATGTCTGCAGAGAATAGGTGATTTGGCTATTCAATGAACTTTTTACATAATCCTGCTCTGACTGTCAATTTGTTTTATATAATAAATCAAAAGGTTAAGGATCAAATGAAATCATGCAGAGAATTACTTCAAGGTTCATAGCAACATCATCAGTACTTTATATAAAAAGTCAAAGAAGCAGCAAAACATTCTTTTAATTTTAAGTGTCTAGACAAATGATTATTTTAACCAGTAATCAAAGTGAATTCCACCACCGTAAAATGTTAAAATCTTTAAGAGGCATAAAGTTCAGTCTCAGGCTACATAACCTGCCAAATCTTACATTAACGAATGGTCAGGAGCAAACAGGGATGTCAAATATTTTATAACAGAGCCATTAAGTGCCTTGAAAATACAGTGGTAAAACCTTTGAGTTAATATCCACCATTAAATGGAAAAAGTGTAAAAATAGGAGTGATATGTCCTAAAAGCTAAAGTTTTTGTATGGCTTTTCCATAATGTCATGTCAAGGCTAAACCTTAAAGAAGATACAGGAACTCCCTGTTAAAGGTTAGAGTAACCAGCCCCCAAAATAAAAAGTATACACAGATTAGTAGTAATTTGCTCTTTTTTTCTGATTAAAAAAGATTCTCAGTATAATGATTTTTTAAGTGTTAGAGATTATTATGTATTGTAAATTATAATTAATTTGTATCTTCCTTCTTAGAAATTAAAAACATTATTATATGGAGCTGGGATAAAAAGAGATTACATAAATGTTCTCACAGGTTGGAATCTCACTGAAGAAAAAGTATAAGTCAAAATATGTATGTACTTTTGCAGAAGGGCAACCACTATTCAGATAACTCTGGACAAAAAAGGTAAATATTTTTAACATCACATAACAACTCACAGATAACAGAAACATCTATCACTCATATCCAAGGGACATGAGAACAGGAAGGACCAAGCTTGTCCTCAGCGTATGGAGGATGACCGTATTTAATAACTTAAATATGATTTGAACACAATCAAAGCAGCATCTACGAGCTCAACTCAAGACAGTGACAGGGCATTTGGTGACCCTGGCAACTATTCAAGGACTCCAAAGGAATCTGAACAGGCTTCATTCAATAGGTTATGATACGCTTTCACCAAACCCTCCTCTGTGAAAAAGCATTTTGTGAAGTCCACATGGGATTTTTCCAACACGTCAAATGGAATAAGGTTTATACAATTCAAACTCATTGACCAGTCCAGTTCCTTAAAACAGGAAGCACACATTTAATGTTTAATTGGGAAGGAAAAACAAAAACTCCCCCCCCGTCCCAAACACACATGGCTACTCCTCCTTTCTCAACCCCTCCTTAAAATTCAGAGCCCCCTCCATGTATGAGCTGTTCATGCTTTTAAGGAATTACTTCTCTATACCTTAGGTTAGAAATTATTTAGGAATAATATTCAAAACAAAACCATTGGCTTGTGGAGGTGGTGTGATATATCAAAATGTGTCAGATACAGATCTGTTGCTCTTTGTCCCTGAACATCATGATAAACTAGTGGCGATGAAATACAGAAATGTATCCAGATCCATCAAAACAATTTGCTCTCAAGCTGTATTGCTCAGACAGAACAGTACATTAACAACAGGGCAGAAGGAATAAGTAGGCTGTTGCACCTTCTGGATGAAAGAGTTCATGTAGAGTCTGAGAAAAGGTTGTACATGTGACTCCTCCCTCCAGCAATAAGGTTCATTATACAAAATTTCTCCTTGGCAAGGGCAAGATGAAATTTTGCCATTCGCAATATTCATACCGCAGGAGACTCATGCCATTTTCATTCAACCATCTGGCCACAGAACATTGTTTTTCAGGGTATTATCCAGTCTGCTCAAATTTAGACATTGCATCACCTCAGTTTTACGTGTTTGGCGAGGGAAGGCAGTTTAGTTTGCCCAGCTTCTCTACAAGTCAATGGAGAGAATCAGGTACCTTTGGAGACTTGTAAAAGTATATCTAGTTTTTCTAGCTTATGCATTTCTCCTTTTTTCCTCACAATATATGGAATTCAGGCATTTCCAGACAACATCAATCCCGTCTGCTTAAATGAGGGGTTCATCTATTTCACTGAGATGACAGGAAGCTACAGGAAAATTTTGGACAGCTCCATTCACTTAGTCCACAGAATGGTGGCACTTCACAGAACTGTGCTGGCAATAAAAATGTGTGAAAGAAGTGGAAGATCTGGATGTCAGGCTATCTGCAGCCTTATCAGAATGAGGTCATGTCTCAGGAGAGTGGCCTAGTGAATACAGGACTGAGAGCTTTTCAGACACCATGTCACTGTGTTCAGCACATTGAAGGGGAGCAAGTGCTGCAAGAGCTCAAGTCCAGGTTATTAGTTAAAACATTCAGTTGTGAGAGGACTTACTTATTTACTCATTTCCCATTAAACGATATTCTGTCATATTGCTTATCACCAGGGACAGAAACTTAGATCCCATTCCTTTCCCACCAGTACTGTCCTCATATAAGGTGAAGCCAGAGACAGACATTGCATGGTCTAATATTTGGGGCTTCTTGGTTCAGGTAATTTTCTGCCTCATCATAGATTGCGATATATCTTTTGGCACTCAATTCCCCAGAAAGAAAGGTTCTTCTGTACGTACAGACTGACAAAACATTAGTGCCTAGGGAACACTCAGACTACATGGGAGGTATCTAATGAATTTCAATGCCTGATGGATTTAATAGTCTTACTAAGTAAGCAGGCTGGATCAGTGTCTAGGATTCAGAAGGGTTTAAAGCATTCTAATTCCATTGTAGGCAGGATTTAAGCAGACTGGATCATAGCCTCATTTTTTCATGTCCTTAAAACAAGTAGCGATGAATACCCCAAACTGCAGTCCACAAAGGTATTGTAACAGTTCACAGTGACAAGCCTCACCAGAACTCAAGTTTCTGACTCTGTATGTGTATATATGTTTGCTTAAATTAACAGTAGTCAGCTGAGATCTGATGTAAACTCAATATAAAATAAGCTGACAAGTTTTTAAGGGTTAAGAGACTCCAGAGCTATCAAACATGGATAACTTGTTCCCACTCTTCTAGTTATGCTACAGAGCATGTTTGCCCTGGTTAGAAGCTTGTATATCAAAAGGATTAAAATGAATGAAAAATTCTCTCTATGAAGTCCAGATGCTGGTTATCCTACTGCCTGAGACAGAGCTCTTGAGCAGTTAAGCTTTTATAGAGTAGAAGGACAAGGAAATATACCAGATCTTTACATGAAGGTCTATTTTTCTTGCAAAAATCTGTGATGTGATGCCTTGCTCACACTCATTAAACCCAAAGGTGCTTTTCTTTACAAAGGCATACTGTATCTACTGTTGGTCCTACCTCCCAAGACTCACAAACACAAAATCAAGTGATCAAGTGATAAACCTGCTAATTTAAACACCTTTGCTACACAAACCACTGAAGATCTGAGCTAGAATCTCTTTCAGTCTATGAACTCACCCCAAGGAAATTAAGACAACGAGCTTCATACACAAGTGGTATGCACTTTTAAGAGATCAGAAACTCAGTTTGCTCTATAACTCTGTCATTCTCATGTGCGATATTGTACATAGAGCTTGTTACTCCTTTCAAAGAGAATATTGCTGAACTAATGGAGATCTCAAGGAAAAGAAATGAGAACAGTTTTCAGAAAAGAAAAAAATTTCTGTCCCTGAATATAATGGGAAAATAATGGTGCTGTCAGCTGAGTAAAAGAAATGGGAATGATATAGTACGAAATATGTAACTGATGTTTTGCTTTGCCTGCAGAACAAAGGACTACATCCACAAGACATGAGAAACAGGTAAGGACCTATAATCTCAGTTCATATCTCATTTCTGCTATTGATACAAACAGAAGAATTAAGATCTTAGACTCTTCCTTCCCCCTCAGTGCATATCAGGTTGAGTTAGGGAACAACTTCCAAGAGAGATTCAGATAAGCTTTTCCCAGCGTGTTGTACAGTCTGGTGGTTAAGGTGTTCTCTTCTGAAGGCAAAAGATATGGGCTGAAATCCTCCCACAAGAAGAAGGATTTAAGCCCAGTCCTTCCATGCTTTCATAACTATTGCTCTGTTACTGTACAATAAAGAACCAATGTTTCACAAAAATTAGTAAATTAAGCAAAATAGTTTTGGAATGACCCATGTTTCAGTTCTTTTCAATTCATATTCATTAAAGTAGAACAAAATACAAATTCAGGTAGAAGAAAAGTTACAGTGTGAAAAAAGGAGTTAGAAATCATAAACATGAAGTGAAAGGCTACCCAGTGAAACAGAAAAAATAATATCACTGAATATTCAAACACCTATATGAAAATACTTTTTTGACATGCTATGCAATGAAACTATAGAATTAATTTCCCCCATGAATTTTTGAGGTCAGGAATATAAGATCCAAAGAAAAACATTTATATAGATAACAGAATCTGAACAGTTATGATGCAACTTTTGGCAGCAGGATTGATTCTCAAATTTTCTGATTTAAGTCAAAGTCCTATCAATCAGAAGGAAACTGGAAATAGTTTTCACCTTGGTCTTCACTGGATTCTCACATCCTTTTTCTGAAAAAAATTTGCCCTAGATAGTGTCTGAGAATAATTAGACTTTCTTAACATGGTGTCTGATGCAAAATGACTATGTCTATGTTCCCATAAAATTTTGTTGTTGAAGATACCATAAATACAACTTCTAGCACATTTTAACAGCAAAATTCTTTCAAGTCTAAATTTGTGTCAATAGCTTCTCTGTACAAGCAGCCAAACTAGAATCACAGCCCTGTATTTATTTTGTAGCCAAGTTCTCTGTTTCATGACCATTAGTTTAAAAAAAAAAAAAAAAAAAAAAAAGAAAGAAAGAAAAAGGTATGACCATTAGGAAGAGTGCATAGCTTTCAGGAGAATCTCATGGGAGAGTGTTTTTTCAGAAGCATCCTGGAAAGATTATCCTGGGAAGACTGAAACATTTATTCCTGATAGACGGAGCTCTTCTCTTTATTCCAGCCATCAAATACCTGAAATAGATTTGTAGTCAGCACATCAAAAAATAGATGAGACTGTAGTCAAAATTTGCTTTTATCATTTAAGTATAAGATCTTGTTTGGCAATGTTATAACACTAAAGTGAATTCAGATTTAAGTCACAACTTTGGCTTGCTACATATCTCAGCCTATTCTGCTTCAGTTTTCAAGCCTGCCTGCCATCTTGTCATTTTGCTTTTCATTGCTATCCCTAAGAGGAGACAATAAAGCTTTCCTATCTTACAAAGAGTTACCATCAATAAATTTAAATGGTGAAATGCCACTGATCATAGGAATACAATATATTTTCCTACAATAAGAGATTCACACAGCATTATTTTTTTAAACAGAATATTACATGTTACTACAAGTCTAGACAAAGGCTGGATATGATGGAAAACACAGAAGCACATTTGATACTACAGAGCTACTGTCCATCCCTATCTTGAAATCTTATAAATTTTAGCATCTTCTTCGCAAGGCATTTCAAATGTAGTCTATTAGATACACACTGTACTGCCTGATCTTATAGCCCCCCAAAATGGAAAAAGACTGTATGAGCACGCTGTTTGTCCCTCCATGGGACAGATACAGTGGCTGTGTAATGTTTATGTATGTCACAAACCCCACCTGGCACTCTCCTTTTCTGCATGAATCTGCTCTTAACACGATCTTATAGTGGCTAGACCAAATCAAGAGACATTATGATAAGACTACGAAACACTCAGACATTCCAGTAATCTGAGGGAAGTTTTTCTCATAATGGAGGAATCTAAGCTATAAATACAAGATAATGGGAAGATAGCTCTAGCACGCCACTTTTTCTTCTGGTAAGAAAAAGTAAATAGTACTGTGAGCTACAGCTGCTCTACAGTTACTCTATAGCTCTGCTTGATGAAGCTGCTCAGTATGTATCCTGAAAAAGAAAAAAAAAATTACAATGACTGAAACTGGAAACTAAAAATCCCCACTTAATCATGAGCTTGACTTTAAAACAAATATCTGAACTTGGACTTAAATTGCTTGTTAAAAACATTGCATTGATGAAAATTGAAAAATCTTTATAACTAATTCTGAATTGAAAGAAAAGATAAACAAAACTTCCTCTCCTAGAGGAACAACTCTGCAAAACCAAGGTGGATTCATGAAATGCTCTGGTGTTCTTGAATTTTTATTTTCTTAAATTTTTATTTTATTTGGCCCAAAGTTCAAGTAGAGCTATAAAAGAATGACATATTGTACTGAACTCAGTGGACCATCATAGTATGATGGGGTGAGAATACCAGGCAAGGATAACACTACTACTATACAGGATCCATACGGGGGGGAAACATAACCAAAACCAAAACCAAACCCTACACCAATCTGTGGCAGGTCAGCAGGAATTTTAAGCAAGAGCTAGCACACTATGACAGTTGTATAAATTAAAATCCAGATTTAGTCATCTGGATGTTCATAGTCATCAAGTGACCTTCTTGCAGGTGTTCCTGGATTGGCACTACTGACTGGGAAGGAGCCATGGAGCATCTCGCTGCAGACAGCCATGGCCACAAAGACGCCAGAAGAGAAACAGGCTCTGCTGTGTGAGCCTCACACTCAGCCTCCCCTAATGAGGACACCCATCGCTCGACACAGTCACCTCACAGAGTAATGCAGTCTCAGAGAAATATAAATACCTCCTTCCACTCCTGAGCAGTCTGAGTCTCTGGGCAAGCCCTAGGAGTCATTTGAGAAAGGACTGTGAAGAGTATCTCATAGCAGATTTGAATATTAAACAAGCAATTTTATTCTGCCTGGCCCTGCATACTATCAAGAAAATTGTTGCATTACTCAGAGTTGTCCTACATACATTGCTACTCACGTGTTAAATACCTATTTAACCTGATGTTCAGGTTGCTGAAATAATTACTACAATCCTACATTAAAGACAAACATTGCAGTCTTAGCAAAACAAACAAACTAATCTAAAACTCCAGGACTGAAAATGATCAGGGATGTTATCGCATATGAAATACAAATAATGCTTCAGAGCTGTTATTGGGTGTTTTTTTAAACACAGGAGAGCTACCAAAAGAGCAGTCCCTCTGCTCCCACTTACAGTCACTAATCATGCATTTCAGAGTTAGGCAATGTCAGAAGAAAGGTTGCCTGTGCAAAATTAATCCAGTCCCTTTGGGTATACACATTATGATACAGTCTTGTAATTATACATTCACACACTGTTTTTCCCCTCAGGACCACTGTTGTATTCAGTTCACAGGAAGGAAGAGTGCTCTGCTAAAAATCAGCTGGACAAGCTTCTGCTTCTCTTTTGTTTCCTCTTCCAGGGTTGATAAGTGGTCCTGTGCCACCGTACTTACTGCCTCCTGCCCAACCTTGCTCCAGTAACAAAATTAGAATCCTCCCGGGTTTTTCAGCAGTGCTCATCACCGTAATACTCAAATGATTCACATATATTAACAAATTTATTTTCTGAACACTCCTCTGACTGCAAGATTATTATAAATGCTTCTATTTGGCATGTGAGGAGCTGTGTCATTTGGAAAATCAGGTATAAAGTTTCCACTCACTTTGAGCAGGCATAAACCAAGAGTTAACGAATTCAGCTGAGCACCCAGAAAAAAAAAAAAACCACATGCAATCGTTGCCCATTTGTGGAGGTCTGGTTTAAAAGATTTATCTAGTATTCTTATATAAAACTTATGGCAGGTATGGAATCCAGGTTCACAAAGGAAAATTTAACTGCCTTGAGCCTGAAACTCTCTGAGCCTTGTGCCATTCAGAAACTCAAATTTCACAGCTGATTAAAAGGCATTTTACAGAAAAACAAGTTGCATTACTGCATAGTCTGGATTCACTCCCTCTCCCTCGCTCACTCTAAGAAATTTGGAGTGCATTGGTAATGTGCTCCTCCAGCATAACTGTTTGACTCCTTTTGCTCCACTGCTGTCTTACTCTTGATTCTTCACTATCCCTTTGATCCACACCACAGGCCACAGGGTTCAAGCTTTCCCAGTCACTCCTCCTCAAACAACTTACCTTGAACTGAGCTTTTTTCGCCTAACCATTATCATGTACTTTTCCTTCTTTTAACTCAATCCCTTCTTTTTCCACCTCAGTCCCTGCACTGTCACTGTCAGGTCATCCTCTGTGCCTTTGTCAAGTTAGTCCTTTCCCTCATTTGCCAAATCTATCTCTCTGTTTGAATCTGGTTTTCACAGTCCGGTTCTTCCCAAAACCTTTTCAACTTTCATTGCCTTCTTTGTAATCTCTTCCCTTACCACCACTTCTGATGGCAGAATAGTTTTATTCCAAACACACTCAAAATCCTACCATTTTGGAAAGACATCCTATCTGTTGACACCAAGTTCCAGGAATATGCAATTCCTGCTGGTTGCTGGTAGTTTGGCACCTGCACAAATAAATAACTTGATTACAATTTTAACTGAACTTTCATGTCATTTTAGTAAAAATTGGTATTTTTACTTAATAGCACACACATGGGGAAGAAGACTGTCTTTCAGCATCATCCCTTCAGGTACAATGCTCCTTTGAAAGAATACTTACATCTGCAGGAGCTGGGGACGGTTTTATACCTAAATGTCTTGTGGTATGATGAAACCTGATATTGACCTGTGCACTTCTTCAGTCAGGGACATTCGGTCAACTTTCTTATATAAATCGTATCTGTTCATGATTTTCAAAGTGTGAATAGTAATGAAGTTGCATTTCTGATGCTTAATTTGATTTTTAATTTGGCCTCTGTGGGTCAGTGCCTCAGAGAACTGCTGCTGCTGATGGGCATCATCATGTGAAGAAATCTGCATTCAGGCCAGCTGTGTTTATGTATCATTTACACTGGTACCATACAATGGAGAAAATCACAAATTTGACTCTAATTGTGGCAGCTGTGTTCAGTGAAGTGTCCAAATTAGAAGCGACCTATAAAAGACTGTATTACTTGTAAAAGGAATGTGCTCTGAGGAATTTTCTACACAATGGAATATTTTGGGAGCAAGCTTTCAAAACAAATAGGAGATTATATATGAATAAATAACATGAATGATGCATGTAACCATGAATGAACTTTCTGAATTTATCATTGTGCCCTTTGATAGAAAATATTTTTCAGAAGTCTCAAAACATTTGAGTTTCAAGTCCCAGTAAAAGTGGATGAATCAGGACCTGACCAAAAAAAAAAAAAAAAAAAAAAATTAAAGCGTAGTTTTAAAAGACAAAGTTAAGAATATTCTGCAAACATTAAAGCTAAAGGTCTGCATACACTGAAAACAAAAATGTAACTTCTGCAGCATAGACTGTCAAACCAAAAAGCATTACCTCATCAGGAGGAATCTGAATCCAGGAATTCCAGCCAATTTGCTAGTCTACCTAGCGATTTTGTCAGCTGAATGCTGGATTTATTTATAAATTACATCTAAACTCTTCTGTTGTGCCACACAGACCTCACTGACAGAAGGATTTACTGAAAATGCTGTGCTGGAATCAATGAAGCTTGCCTTGTAAAAATCAAAACAAGACAAGAAAATTCACATATGTTTTTAGATATATTTTAATTTTCTTTTCAGTTCATTTTTTATTCAAAATATTGGCCTCTCAGAAGTTTCACTGTTTTCTATATGTTCAAGAAAGTAGATCTGTAGATATTTCAGCATTCAGTGCTTTTTCTATTTCAGTATAGCCTGCACCACAATAACCCGGCGCTTGCTTCACTGACTGCCTAAAATACTTATAGAAGAAAATAAATTTAAAATGACTGAAGCTTCTCTCGACTTCCAAAATAAATAAAAAAATGTTTTAAAAATTTGGAGTGAATCAGACTCTGACAAGGTTTGGAATATGAATGACGTGGGTCTGGGTTACAGGAGATTTGTTGCAGAAAGATTTAAATAGAACATTCAATTTGTGGCTTAGTACTGGAGCACTCTGGGCATTTTTTGCTAACTCCCCAAAATACGACTGAATTCTCTATCTCCTAAACATAAATTCCACCCTTAAGTAGGTCATTAAGGTTAGCTTTATATAAAGCAACCCATAATGTAAGGAAAGCTGTATGATATTCCCATAGACTTAGAAAACAATCTAGATGAAATCCTCATAAGAGGGCACCTTTCTGCTTGAAAAAATCTCAAAGACTTCTTAAAAATGGGTTTTGGTCAAAATGAAATGGTTCTCCAAAAAGAGCTCTGTGTGGTTTCACCTGAGACCCTTCAGTTTTTTCCAGTGGATGATGGAGCTGAAAAGAACAGAACTGTGTATATTCGAGAGGAAGGATCAGAGCTCAGTGATACTGGGAATTTCAAGGAATAGCCCAAATTCAATCCTATGAAATTCAATTTATACAATCATGCTTGGGCAAAAAATATCAAGTATACCAATAAATAAGTAACAGCATGCTAGACAGCAATAGGACCGAGAACAGCAGATTATGAACAAACAGGGACCAACAGCATGATGATGTTGCACATATGCATCCAGAAGTAAACCTTCTGGTGTGCTTACTTAGTCCTGACACAGCTGGAATACCAAGTCTGTTGTTGCCCAAATCATAGTAAGATGGTGATAGGCAAATTAGGGAGAGTCCAGAAGACAGCAGGAGAAATGGTCAGATCAGGTGTTTGGAAACACAGCGTTATGAGGAGAAAGTGGAAGACTTATACTGGTTCAACATGGACTATGGACAAGAAGGAATATATAAATAGTAATACATATATGAAGACAGTTGTTAATGAAGAAGATAGGGAGAGCATTTTACTAAATTCTCTAAGTCTGATGCAATATTAATATATTATGCATACAAATACTAATTGGATTGTGGATACTCACCCACTATGGAGGGTAGGACTTCCAGCATATAATTTTTTTTCCCTAGACTAGTTAAAGACCTAACCACATAAATTTGGGACTCTGAAATACTATTATGCAGAACAAAGATAGAAACATGAAATTACATAAACAGGTCCTTGGAAGGTTTTCCGAGGTTAAGACTAACCTTCAGTGTTCACAGGAGGAAAATGTGTGTGCCTGAAAGATGTAGGTGCTAAGTAAGTAGAGAGAGGCCCATGAACAAGCACTATACTCAGACACAGCTTGGGCTGTTGAAGAAGAAAACCATATTTCTGTTAATGTCTCATATGGAGAGTTCAGCATGTAGTGAAGCATCACCACCTCTGTCAGGAAGGGCCTTCTTTCTGGGGCAGGTCTTCATCATGTCATTATGCATATTACTGTCAACTGCATAACTCAAACCCTGCAGCAAATGTGGTATGAATCAGGGAAAATTGGTTTAAGCACATTTCTGTAATCTTTCCATTCAGTCCTGGACAGTCTTCAGTCACATAAGCTAACCTTTGCCTCATAGCAGAGGGCAAAATGATTTTGCAGCTTCTGCTGAAGATCTTGAGGTACATCCTCCAGCAGTATCTTCATGGAACAACCTGTGGCTGCAGTCCCTCTCATGAGGGAGGCAGGCTGGGTCATGTTCCACTGCTGACTTCTTGCAATAAAAACTTACTCACATAAATGGGGCACCCCACAGAGAATAAAAGGATAATAGGATCTCCCATGCTTGAATAAGAGGCTGGAGCTTTTATTCACATTTTAACTTGCTTCATTAAAAAATCCTGATTACTTCAGGAATGTGGTCCCATCTCTCTTGGGACAAACATGCTATGAGAACAAGACTCATTTTCACTGTGACTCTGTTAGCAGAAAGGTGTCTTGCTTTTTTGTGTACCTTGTTGTCTCAGTGGGAAAATGGCTCGTGCAACAAGTGCTAAAAATGCAAGCAGTTTAAATCTCAGAGAAGGTACTTCTTTGCACTGAATAATGGTCAAAACAATGGATTTGTCAGAAATATATCTTAAAGCTGACTTCTTTGGAACAGCTGCAAAATGTGTATAATATGTTCACATGTTTGAAGAAAGGTTGCATTTTGATGAAATACTGAAGTGATTTCAGCTGCCTCATGCCTGAACAAAAGGCAGAAATTATATTTTTTCATTTGCAGTGCTGTCATTAGAATATAAATTTTAGAAAAATAAAAAAGAACAGAAATAAAAAGCCTGCAATTTATAGAGAAACTTAGAAACTGACAGTCATACTTTTAACTTGCCACTTTCAAATCTTCAGCTACACATATTTTTTCAAGCACAACTAGCACAAGCACAACTTTGCTGGTTTAATTATTTATATAATTATAAAGCATTGTTGTGAATTTAGTCTCTATTACATTCCCTGCGTTTAGTACACTGTAGTTGTTGTTCATGCTGCAACATTACTTCAGACCTCCCTGGACTGAAATGTAATCTTCTTGGATGCTTTTTCACTGCCATGTAATCACACACCATTCAATCATTTTAGACTGCTATCTACTTCTCACTCTCTTCAGCAACTCTAATGGACGACCCTTGTCCTGAGTTCATTCATTCCAACTTCATGACATATTGCACCCAATAATAGATGTTTCCATCTGACGAGCAGGAAGTAATAAGGAAGGAAATGTCTCTATTGCTCACTCACAGCAGTGCAGTTGATCCAACATAATTCTTCCTGACATGGTGTTCATCTACATGAGTTCAATTTGCAGTGTTATTTGATTTCTCCTTACAAATATTTTGTGAAGCTTGCTGGCACTTTCTTTTTTACCAGACTGTTGGAAAATTACAGGTAAAAGACACAATGTAGGTATAAAATCCATATATATACACACACAAGGGTAATAATTTTTTTACTGGTTTTCTTTCAAGATGAACCAAAATTTAGAAGCAGAGGAAAAAGAATTGTCTTCATATTCACATAACAGTAAGTCAACATCTACGTGTTTCAATTCTAGTATAGCTACTGAGACTTATGGGAAAACCTAAGACCAGGATTTTCTCTCATGGTAAATCTTGATGGACCAAACATAGACTTTTTCTTATGTAGCTTAAATCTTAGGAACCGTATGTTAACTCAAATATATGTAAAGTGGACATGAATTCTATCACAACAAATCAACGAGTAAGAGATACAGCAAGAAGACAAATGCAGGGTGGAGAAAGGAAAACAATACTTGTATCCCTTAAATATTTACATTATACATGAAAAACACATCAATGCACCTCAATTTACATGGTCCAACAGTTTTAAAGCACAGGAGGCTGACATGATGAAGGTATCAGGAAAATTAACAAAACCAGAGATCGAGTCTTTTCATTGAACAGTGCCTGGAGCTATTAATTGGAGAATATTGCTACTTGACTACATCTACCCTAGCAAATACTTTTTTTTTTTTTTTTTTTTGCCATTCCTCCCTTTTGGAAACAAGCAGAGAAAAAAGAAAGGCTGGCAATGAAGATGAATGGGGCTATCACCAGAAGCCTGAGAGAGTTCTGAAAAGGAAAAATCACAACATCTGCAGTTTGTGGGTTGTTCATGAAAGTAGCTGAGCTGAACAGCATTTCCCAAAGCTTGGGAGAAAAGATTAAGATTTATGTAAGTGCAAAGATGTGCTTTGAAGTTTTCTTGCTTTTTATCATTTGCTTTGCTGACCCTTAAGCAAGCAGCTAAATAATGTTCTGTTTTGAATAAATTACTTCTGACTGGCTTTAATTTACTCTCAGGTATGAAAACCAGGACCGAGATAGTTGAGGTGGAGCACTGAGGTGAGAGGTATATGCCAGAAGTGAAGTCCTTCAAAAGTCACATAAAAAAATAATTTAATTCTTCTTTTACCCAAAGTGACTGAAGCATTTCTAAAGTACTGTTAAATTAGCTGCCTTAAAGACTGTAAGCAGCAACAGTAATAACAAAAAATAGTGTTCTCCCTGCATTTCCCATTGCCATTTAACATACACATATGGATGGATGGCTTATATTAGCATCACAGGAGAAATCCATCTACAGTTGATAGCACCTAGTCCACTGTGCAAAGGCCTCAATCACACATTGTTCAGTAGCCCCTCCGCTCAATAGTCAATATAGAAATGTAGTATTCAGAAACCTGTATGCAGGTTTCACATGCAGTGCATAATACAAGGCAAAATATCTCAGCACCGTGATTCAAATACCCAACACATTAAACAATGAAGTTCCCAGACCTTGCTCACCAGGAATGCTTAGCGCAGAGATATATCTGACATCCCATTTCTCTCCTAAGCTAAAGCAGCTGACTCAGTGCTACAAACATCTCAGGCCACCAAAGAAAAAGCCTCATTCTCTGCATAAGAACTTCACCCCGCCAAAAATCAACACAAGAAACCCTTTTTCAAATAAGGGAGTGTTTAAAATTATATTTTAAAACAGAGTTGTGCTTTATACTCAGCTGAGACCAGCTTGTAAGGCAACATCTTCGTGATAAGAATCATCCAATTTTGTTCTTCCAGCATGAGGCATTTCAAAGCTAAGAATGTGCTGCAACCACCAAGTTAAAAGGGGTTGAAAATCACCCTTCTCTTACTGAGGTTGAGACTATTGAATAAATCCACAGAGATTTCACAGAATTGAGGGTAAAGACCTCCTCCCAGCAGTTCCTGCTTGAATGTTATATAAAAGACGGGTACCACCATTACGTTCCCTGATGGGTCCATTTAAAAGAGTGCCTACCCTGTCTCCTCATGGGGAGGGCCTGAATCCATTATTAATTAATTCAACTTATCCTAGTGTATTAATAGTGTGTGATAGAAGCACTGCAGATGCATTACAATGCTGCAACCTTCAGCTGTTCTTTAAAACCTTTTGAAAAGCACTTTTGTCATAATCAGAGTCATTAAAATGTTCTTATTATGTTCATTCTCTGCCACTGGAAAAGCATTAGAAGTTGGACTCTCTGAACACAGCAATTTTGAATGGCGCCAGTGTTAAGACTGATCTTAAACTTTCTCAATGCTCAGTGTGAAAAGAAACTATTTTAAAGCCAAATTTTCCTATAACTCCTATCAGTGCTTCGAAGTGATGTCGCTATAATGGTTCCCTCAGTTGTCTTCTGTCTGTAGAGGGAGGGCAAGGAGAGAGCAAAGCAGTGCAGACTTGGGCAGGGGTAAGCTCCTGGGAGTTACTGCTGCAGTTCCTCTTCCCCAGTCCCAGTCACACTCTCTTTGGGTTGCCACTGAAGTCAAGCACTGGAATCAAGTGATCTTGCCCACCTGCTAAATTGAATTTGCAGGCACAAATTGAATATGCCTCCCTCTACTCACGGAAAGATGCGTAAAAAAAAAAACAACCCACCCAAAAAAAGGAAAGGCTTATCACATCTACTTCTGACACACAAAAAATGCAACAATCAAGTCCTCTAGGAGACACTTGATCACCTTTTACCACCCATGTAAATCACACTTCAATACTGAATAGCCAAACTCCCCAAAAGGCAGAATATTTTCAGACATCTCTCATTCAGATTTGTGTTTACTGACATCTACTGGCTGTTCGGACTCATACCTTCATTTACCAGTGGAATTAGAGGTGGGTCAGGTCCGCACTGCTGTAACTCCAACGACTTTAACAGCACCAGCCATATAAGGGGAAGCTGGTCCTTCCTGTCCCTATGTATAATACAGAAAATCTGATTTACAAGTATTACTTCTAAAAATTCTCTTTCTAAAAGTATGATTAATTAATAAACTACCTATTAAAATACCTCAAGTAAAGGACATGCAGTGGAATACAGTTGCCAAATTCAGCCCTCCCTAAGTACTTTTTTCCTTTGTGAAATCCAAGGAGAATCCAAGGAGAATCCTCCTTTAACCAGGCAATATGTGCTTTACAAAGAAACAGTGCTTGTAGAATACAGTTAGTAAGATGATCTATTGGGCCACAAGAGTTAGTTAGATGATGCTTCTCACAGTATAGTTTGCCAACTGATACAGAAACAGATCATTCAGTATAATGAGATGATTCACTAGCACCCATTAACTATTTAGGAAAGAACACTTTCCCCCAGCTAGTACTCTACAAAAATTTTAGGCAAGCAGAGAATAACAAATATAGACTGAAAACCAACAGATGACACATTTATTCAATGTGATAGATGTCACAGGAATTTTTCCAACTGAAATCTCAATGGTTTTGTCACCTCACCTGAAAGACAGCAATTTTAGGGAAGTTTCATTACACATCCTTCTATTGTGCCTCAGTATTGTAGTCTGAGAAACACTACCGCCTCTTGACTCAAAATCAAACAATGGTCTCTGAAAGGAGAAAGAATCAGGGTTGGCTCTTCAAGTAAATGTAGTTGGTCAATATGAATGGTAAAAATTGATTCACCTTTAAAGAATTTCAGAATCACAAATTTTCTTTGTTATAACAAATTCTGCTAGGACTTGAATTAATCTTCCAAGAGAAATTCAGAAGCTTACCATTTTGTTTAATGCTAGATTAGCTAAAGCATTCACAAGAATGTTTCATGGGAATTCACAGGAAACAGTTTCTCTCTGAGATGAATTTGAGAAGAACCAATAGATGACCTAGTCTATGACTTTAGGATGTTTTTCTACCCAAACTGACTGTTGTCCCAAAATCAGACAATGCTTTCTGATGCCATCAAAAGTAGAGCAAGTAGGAAGGCTCATAACAAAGTGGCATTCTCCCATTAGCAATGAGGAAAGAATATTGGTTTCCTGAAATTTCAGTTTTTCCTTTCTCTCTTGCACACTGAAATCTTTCAATAGAAGTATCATAGACATTAAAAGTATTTACCTCCATCACTGTTCTTAAGTAGGTAGCTTTTAAAATACAAACACAGAGTATTGGATAGATGTCTGCTTTAAATGAATTATGCTTTCATGAGATTCATTCCTCAGTGGAAGAATTTTAGACACCTGGATTATTTAGGTCAAATTTACTAAATTTTAGAGAGGAAGAGCTAGTAAAAGCTACTGATCTCTTGTGGATGAACAGAATACTCATTGCTGAAGAGTGATGCAAAAGAAATATGCACCAAACTGAAGGCAAAATGTGGGATTTCAGGCAAAAAGTCTCACAGGAACCCAGGAGAGATGAAGAATATCTGAATAGACACTCAGGAGTTGGACAGTTCACTATCAAAAGCAGCTACACTTAAGTTCATACATTGATAGTCCAGAGATTAATCAGAAAAAGTCAAATTAATGTTCCAATAAACTAAAAAGGCTTATCTATAATCTGTACCACATGCTGAGAAGGGGTTTCCAAAATTCTGTTATCACCCTTCTCTGAACAAATACAAAAAAAGTTTTACAGTGTCAGACAATACTGAATGCAAGAAAATTCTCATGGTGTTGCATCACCAAATAATATTCCTTTTGTTCCATTCTGTTAGGTGCTACCTGAGATGGCAAGGGCAAATTAGGAAGCTTAGTAATATCACAGATAAATACTCCCTTTAAATATGGAAATGCATTCTACAGCTCCCAAAATAAATTCTCAGATGAACACACATCATCCTGTGAAGTTTAATTAACTAGTGTTTGGGCTTTTTTTAAAACAGCAGCCTTTTTGGAACAGTCTATAGAAGCTTCTTTAGTTGGCCATTGAAATGTTTAAGGTCTATTTTTCCCTCTGTGAAAAAGACACATTCGTTTCTGAAAATTTCACAGGCCTTTAGCATGAAACTATGAACAAATTATAAACCAACATATTTTCACAAATAAAATATCATTGCCACATAACCCTGCTAATAGAATTGAATGAGGGGTAAACCACTAACTTAACTGGAGTATCAAACATCTTATATTTTTGCCTGATTTTTAAGTAATTTTAATTCTGTCATCTAATCCCTTAGCAATATTGCTAAAACAAAATTGCTGTCCAATACATAATTGAAGTTTTATCTTTAAGGACAAAATGCTGAGATAAAAAGTCTGTTGTCAGAATGACAAACATTGATTGCTGTTCTTCCTTATTGTTGGAGAGAGACAGACACCACTGGCTCGATTGCAGTCATTCTTGGTGAGGTTCTTATGATTCCAGTATGTCAGAGAAGCACAAAACAGAACCATAAAGCATGGCACCTAGATAACAAGCAGCAAAGCATTCCTATATTAACATCTGAGAAGCATAATTTTAGCACTATGAACCATTCATGATTATAAACATGATAAAGGAGATGATTGTGAAGAAACCCTACTCACAAGAATAATTTCCTGTTTTCCTATTTTCTACGAACTGTTCTGAAGCCTTCCTCAAAAACAAGATGGTAAAGCAGAAAGGCTGCATACCTTGAAGATCACCAACACCAAGAAGATCAATTAATTAAGAAGCAAAAGCATTCTAAAAGCAATGGCATACTAGCAATGGCTAGTAACCCAGTGCTCTAAATTCCCAACTAAAGAACATCAACACTACCTGAAAACCATCAACACAGCTCCTGAGTTTCAAACAGAAATTAGCAAATAGCTACGGCAGATCAGGAAGTATATAGGTAAAATGCTGCTTAAAGAAATGGCAGCTAAGACCAGACATCACAAGATAAAATAAAAATGTAGACAAATATATAAGCTAATCCTATATGAACTTAGTGGAATACCAGAAGTAGCATAACAACATTAACATGGCATACTACATTGGTTAAAATGTCTGAGAGGAGCGTTGCTTTGAGTGCCTAATAGAGACCCTTTTCTAAGGGGTTACTGCAGAAACAAGTACTTTCAAGACCCAGACTGTCTTTGCATGATTGTATAGACCACATTTCATTTTTTTGTAAACAGATGAAGCATATTTTTTAAGCAGAAGCCATTATTACAGAGGCAATATATATTTTAAGACTTTTAGGTCACTGTAAATAACAGTAGCAAAATTAACTCTTTTAAAGGGAGTGGCTATTTTAGCCTTCTTCAAAGATGGAGATACACAGATCACATCAGATAATATTGAGAAGAAAAACGGAGTGATGTCTGTCTGTTATAGAAACAGGATACTGTTTCCCACCAGGACAAGAATGTTTGCTCATGTGTGAATCTGAACAGCTCAAGATCCAGTAAGACCAAAAATCCAAGTAGTAACAGTCTATCACAGATTTCTTGAGGTAAATTGCCTTCTGGAATTGCTAGACCAACGACACGTAAAGTTACAGATTATTTTGCTTCCTCATCAATTACACCAACATCCCTATTCTTGACTGCTGTTATTTATTTAATATATGTAACCTTGCTCTAGAGCATTTTATTGGTAAATTTCAAAGCACTTTTCACTATTGGTGTTTAGTTAACTCTTTATTCTCAGAGACAGTGAAGCACAGGAGAAAGTGATTTCTTTGGTTTCTCTGGCAAGATACACAAGGATGAAAGAAAGAAAGAAGGGTGATTAAGGAAGTACAGTATTAAAGATACTATCCAACTAGCAAGGTCTTTAACGTCAATGTCCAAATCATGCTCTTTTCATTCATCCCTAACAGAAATCTTCTTAGACCTCTTGGAGGAGCAATGAATGCCCTGTCATATTTCTACCTGAAAACATGCAGTGCCTTTTAGAAGAGGCCAGCTTTACTTGGACAATAGTGGAAATGACAATTTCTCATCTTTTATCAGTAAACATATTAGATTCACAATTGAGCAATAATAATCTAGGAAGAATTTGTTACCATAGTTTGCTTTTAGAAAGCCATTCAGAACCATATTGGAAACCTACAGTATTTCATCACCCGAAGGAGTTACACAATGGATTCTAGCATGTATCTCATACTTAGAATCCTATAATATTTCAAAAGATGCCTCTTGCGCATGTTTATTGTTTATCAGTGATCAGAGATGAAGAATATCATAGTCAAAGAGACAGCTTTTATTGTTAGCCCTGTAAATAAAGTCTGGAGTTTGAAAAGCAAGCTGGGTTCCTCATGATCATTTATCAGCAAGATTTTGACATTCACAACTTCATTAAATAACTTTGCTGGTGACACAAGACAGACCAATGCTCTTGTTAATCTGCAAGGCATCATCACTGTCAGCATCACTGAAAGGGTAGAAGTTTTCCAAAGGAATGACTCTTCCAAAGGAAGGAGCTGCAATTTAATTCTGAATACACACAGAGAGCAGACTGATGAAGAAAATGTAATTTTAAAAAGCACAAAAAAGCCACCACCACCAGTCTGAGCCCTGTTTAAACAATTCAGACATTATTTAATCTCATTCCTATTGTAAATAGTACCCCCAAACTCCCATTAGAGCTTTTTTGTGACAGTATTAAAGACAGTTCCCACCCCAAGGAGTTTAAAATCTAATGTAGACCAAAGAAACCCATGAAAACAGCTATTGTTTTAACTTAAAATAACAAAATATATGGTTTTCATATCTGTTTCAGATTTATAATGAAATAACAGTCTGACAGTCAAATTAAAACAAAATTTTCTTCAGAATATTTGAACATGGAAAAACTGAAAAGATTTTTTTTTAGTGCAGGGGAAATACAGTACATTATAGCAAAACATTTACATTTATTCTTTTACACTGACTGATTGTCATAGGAACAGGTGACCAAAACCCCAAAAAAGCAAATAATCTATAGGCAAGAAGCTAACAAAAATTTGTGCAAGTCTTCAGGTTATCTATACTTAGACATACATGAGACTGCTAAAATCAGTATGATCATTAGAAAACATACTTACAATTTTTAAAAGGTTGGTAACACATTGGATTGCCTTCACAAAAGAGAATTGCACATGGATTTGTAAAACTATAGCGTTCTCTCTGTCAAATAGATGTTAAACCCTTTTTGAAAGTACTTATCTAATCTGAAGGTTATTTTTTTTTTCAGGTTTAGATATGTTGGATCATTCAAACATAGCACTGAAAATACAATGCAGTGACATGGCTAATATATGAATGCAGTACAAATACATTCTGAGATTAGATTGTCACTATTTTCAACTTCAGAAAAGCAAGGGGACACTCCATTCTTGGATGTGCAACTGCTACTCCTAATAAACTCCATGGGCATTAAAAAATGAATCAGTGAGAGCTATGTGAGTAAATAAATAAAGTATACCTATGTGGAACCTCCTCACCTCCCAGATTGCTCATGAAAAGTAAGAACATTCAGACCTAACTTTTTAGAGAGCGCTAGGTGATGCTACAATGAGAGGAGACTTTACCAGAAAAGAAATCCATGATGGACACCAAACATCAGTATAAATTCTCCTGAAAAAAATGGCCATTTCTCCTGTGCCTAATGGAAGCTGAACTTCTCTTTGCCTCTTCCATGCCTGCAATTCCTCTAAATGTCTTAACCAGGCTAACTGGAGGTAAGCACTTTGCAGCATGTCACACTTCATTGAAAGAGACTGTGGAGCTGCTTCAGAGTGAACACCGTGACTGAACTAAATATTTGGGATCGACTGAGAGTAACATATTTCTGTGTGAAACACAGCCAGAGCAAACCTGCCAAGCCTTACGCAATCTGCATTCAGCATGAGACTGACTTCTTCAGTCTCCTGTTTCCCACTATGGTACCAGCCATTGAGGGGAGTGTCTGCCTCAGTCTGGCACTTGTGCCTACTATATAGTACTAATACCTAATTCTCCCCTGGCTCATTGAAGGACCCTATATGCCAGACACAACTCTTCAGTGAATTTCATGCTCCATAACCCATGTTTTCCAAAGCTCTGTGCACCTGGCAGATGGGTCCTGCCATGCTCCAGGGGAGAGGTGTGATGATGTGCTGAAGTGTAGCAGAGCACAAACTGGCAGGGCTCTGCTCAAAGAAAACCCAGGAGAATCCAGATTTTCCTCTGCTACAGCCTAACATTATGACCCCCCCTCTATATGTGAACCATGCATAAGCACAGCCAGGTGCACATTTCCACATATATGAGGTCCTGCATGTTGAACAACAGACAAATGGAGATATCTGCTGAAATTCAGAAATCCATTTAAGAAGAAAAATCAAAATCATGGAACTATAGAATAATGTCAACAGAAAAGAACTAATAGAGGTCATCTGGTTCTACATGGGGCCAACTTTGAAGTTATATCAGTTTGCTCAGGGTCTTGCCCAGTCACATTTTGAATGTCTGAAAGAATGGAGATGCCACAAGTTCTCTGTGTAACACGCCCTTAAGGTGAAGAACTTGTTTCTTATGCCTGACTGCAACCTGTGTCCATTGTTTCTCATTCTTTCCCTGCACACCTCCGAGTCTGTCCTCTACCATGGGGTAGCTGAAGTCAGAAATTAGATTCCTCTCCTCTCCTCTCCTCTCCTCTCCTCTCCTCTCCTCTCCTCTCCTCTCCTCTCCTCTCCTCTCCTCTCCTCTCCTCTCCTCTCCTCTCCTCTCCTCTCCTCTCCTCTCCTCTCCTCTCCTCTCCTCTCCTCTCCTCTCCTCTCCTCTCCTCTCCTCTCCTCTCCTCTCCTCTCCTCTCCTCTCCTCTCCTCTCCTCCCCTCCCCTCCCCTCCCCTCCCCTCCCCTCCCCTCCCCAGGGCAGCTAGGGTAACAAGCAACAAACTGTCCTACCTCAAGTTCCAGCCTATACTTCCCAATGTGCTTATTAACTCAAATTAGGAAAAAGACACATGGCATTCAGCTTAGGTTTTTACGTATGGTCATAACTTGCACATTAATAGTGGCAGGCTTTATCTTGAAGAAAAGCAAACACCACACAGATAAAGGAAAAGAAAAGCTCCAAGATTAAACTGAAAGGCTGTGCAGATTAATCTCACTTTGCAGTTTTGCTTTCTGTAAATGGTCAGGGATAAGATCTGACTCTTAGAATAGATTTACAGACTTAACTCAGAATTTCCCAGTTTGGTCAAAGCAGTTAATTTAGAACCCCCCAGTGAGTAAACTGTAATCTGCAGCTTTCATTTAACAAGCTATTACATAGATTGAATGCTATAATATTTTTTATTTGTAATATAGGCTGCTGGCAAGTATATTTCTTTTTTTAATGTGCATTCTATTTCTTTTTTTTGTGCAGAACTTGAGAAGTGAGATGCTAAAAGACATTTTTTAAATATTCTTGATAAAAACTCAGTAAATCAATCCTTGTCACATCATGCATGCTCAGTACATCTGCATGGTGAGGAGGCGCCCACAGCAGCTGTATCACAATGTACATCACAACTTAATACTACCAGAGGGGGTACATATAGTGTCCTAGTTATTTAACCTTGGTATGGAATGACTAATTCACTAATAAAACAGATGTGGTGAGCGGTACATAATGGAGGGGATGGCACAGGTAGGAAAGGGATAAGAGCTACTTTTTCTGGACCCACTCCCCAGCTTGCACTCTCAAAAGAAGTATGTGCTGCTGCTCCAACCAATGAAATGAACAATTACATGCCAAAAGAGGGGCATCAGCACCACCAGCAGCCAGGTGAATGTGCTTTGTGGGAAGAAATAAGCAAAACTATAACTCCAGCAGATTTTGAATTTGCATTCTCCCTGCAATCTGAATTGCAGTTGTCTCCTCAGGCTAGAGAGAGAGGAGCAGGATGTAAGACACGCACCAACAGATTTAATATCATTTGTTTTATTCTAATAGGTAAGCTGGCACGGGCAATTTTCAGATCAATTTTCTTCCCAACACAAATTTCAGTACAGACCTGCAGTAATTCTGTTTCAGTAAGTGGCATTGTGGAGAACAGCTGTTACTTAGCAAGGATTCAGACTTTTATCTTGTTATGCATTCTGCAGTCCACTCAGCTGGATCGTGAGTGCAAGCCAGAGTGTCCAACAGAAATCCTACAGGGTGCTAAGGCTTTGCCCCAAAGAAACAGTGGAGAAAATTTATTCCAGAAGGGTCAACAGAGAAGAGAAAAAAGATAAAGAAACAATGGTATATATAAACTGAATGTTTAAATCTTTTTCCTCCTGGAAATGTAAAATGACAGTTCGGGTGAGTGGCTCTCACATGATGCTGTCACCCTTCATTCTGCAACTCTAGCTGAATGACGTCTAACAGAAAGCTCTTTTCACCTCACCTTCAGGGATTAGATTTTTTGAGCATACTTAGGTAACTTCTAATAGACAAATGTTAAAGGCATTCAGATCTGTAATGCGAGGAATATTCTAACTGACAAATGCCTTATGGTTTATTCCTGTATACTGCTAACTCACTGCAGTGTATAGTAGTAACTGTCGGCTTGTAAAACCTCATATCAATATGCAATAAATCTCTGTCCTTTGTTACTAGTGAGAAGATGTAGAAATCAATGCATGATATCTGATATACCATCATTCACAGTGCTATCTATGTACAGTCCAGTCCTAATATGTATAATCACCATTAAGCATCTTCCCCTGTACAGTTTTCAGGACTGGGCTTCTATATGTCAAGCTCTTTGGCAAAGGACTGTATCACAAGTACCGTGTTACATAGAATAAAGAAGCTATTATTGTTTGCTTGAAGTTCTATCCATTTAGAAAGTAATTTTTCTTTCATCTTGCCTTGCACCACATTTAAAAAAAACCCTACAAATCATACATGCTCAATGTGTGCTAGGTCAACTTCTTGTTATGCATCACAATCACATCAGATAGACACGCTATTCAAAGCTATTCAGATAGACATTGAAAAAGCAGAGCAAAGTGACACAGCACCACACAGAGATACCAAACTAAAGCTAAATGAGCTAAACCTGATCTGAGTCTATGCACTCTAATTACTTTAGCATGACAGTATGATATCCTAACAGACAGCTTGCACAGCTGTGCTTCTTCCAGTACCTGGGCAATCCTCTATGTACACTACATGGTAATTCTTGACCTGAAGAGTTCATGGTCTTAAAAAACAAATCCATAAATGGAAAATGGGAAGAGAAGAAGAGCAAAATACTAGTATTCCTCAAGTCCATGAAACCTGCCATAAGCATGTGCTAGATCATCAGAGTTAATAACAAGAATGAACTGACCAGGATAATAGCAGGCACAGGTTTTGCTAGGCTCATGCAGTTGTGCTTTTGTCAGGATTTGTGATTACTTTCTATATTGCTTGCTAGGCAAAGGACACTGATGAAGACTGCAGTGGTAGTGAGAGTATTAAGAAGTAACTTGAGCTAGTTACTACTAAGCAATATCATTACATGGTTTTAAAAAGTTGTCTCTATGTCTCAGGTATAACTATTCTGCAAATTTATTTCAGATATTTATTTCTATACTACTCAGATTCTTCAGTAAAAATATTATATTTTTAAAACATCTTTAGGACAATGAAATGCAGAAGTTGCAGATGGGTGCACAGACAATCCTCAGAAAGGTCAGACAAGTCACGACCAGCCTCTTAGGGAGGATAGTTAGACTCAATGGCAGGAGTGCAAATGTATTAGTTATTGGATGTAAGTTAAGCAGTAGCTCATCAAGTTTTAACTGATCTCAATGCTGCAATTAAATCTCTAAAGCAATAACAAACATTCAAGTCCCTCTGTTGATCTAGCCTTGGTATTTGCTATGAGTAAAGTTACTACGTTGTAGAAAATTCTTGTGTGGATGCCAGGATCGGGTCTCTAAAAGAAATTTTGGATTGTTTCTTCGCTTCTGCAGAAGTACCTCTGTGGGTTTTGTAGCTATTCTGGTACTAAGATTACTCCCTCATAATAAAATTGATGGATTACCCTGAAATTTAGTACATTTGTGGTGGCTGACGAAAAAGCTTTTCAGGGGTCTTGCTTAGAACTTTACAGTCCTGAAAAATTCAGAATTATGAAAATCTTGTACAAGGAGCTTCTCTGAAAGGCTAGATGTAGAGAAACGCACCTAGTGTATACAACAGGGCTGTTTCCAGATGGTAGAGTGAGACTGAAACCCTAATTTATCACTCACATTAATATGGTAGATAGCAAGCTATGTGGCATACATTTCTCAAACCCAGAAAGTCACTGTAAATTGTCTAGACAGCTATACAGGTAAGTCAGCTAATGCACATGGACACAACTACATGTGATAAGAGTAGGATGGCTCCCTTCTGAGCAGGATGCCAGACTGGGGAGAAGGGGAGCAGAAGAGAGAGAAGCACAACCTTGCCAAACTGAGCAAGTCTCCCTGCTAGCCTTGTTTCCCAAAACCTAGGGGAAGATGGAAGGTCACAGCACAGGATTACTCTGGCTCTGCCAACTGTCATTGCTGGTGAGGGCTGTGGCAATTTCCTGGGCTAGGCAAGGCTCCTTGCCAGCAAAAGAAGAGCAGATTGGGGTGGGGTGTGGGGTCAGCCCTGCTCAGTTTCATGCAATAAGTGGAAATGGGAAGGGAAGATACGTTCAGAAGAAAAAAGTGTGGAAAGCTCTCAGCAATTATAATCTTGCAAATTGATATCCAGTGCCCATAAGAATTCTTTATCTTTGCTTAAACAGATATTATTGCACCACATTAGCAATACTGCAAAGATGAGGGCTCAAAGTATACCACTAAATATCATAAGCTTATTTACATCATGTACAGTCCATGTACATAGTAATACTGTACATAGCAAAATCCATCAAAAATGTACTACGATTTAGGTTTTGTCACTTTGTATTGTCCTTTTTTCTGAGCTGTTATACTAAGAATAATAGGTACTTCTTTTCAGTTTGGTGATGTAAAACATCGGGTGAGTACAGAAAACCCAGTATAAACCTCAGATGAATGTTTGAGGAGAGGACAGTACCACTGAAAATAAAAGAATTTACTGTGAATTGCACAAAACATTATAGCCTGGATTAGCAGAGTTTCACCTAGCCCCAGTCTGCAGGTTTTGGCAAACGACCCACTGAAAAAATTTTATCTAACTACATCTTGCACTACTTTGTATTCTGTAAAACCTAGCTGTACTTATGTCCAACAAGAAGATTTGAACTTGTCTACTGGATTTACATCACAGTCACTTATTAAAGCCCTATCTTGTAATCTGATCTGAGCTAATGACATGTAGGCTCTCTCTGAATCCTCCTGCTGTGTTAGTGCTACACATAAGTAAGGAAGCTTTTCTCTGCATTAAATTGCATGACCAAAACACCCAACATTTTTGTGTGTACTTCAGGAGGGGGTCTTAGACTGGGATAGCCACTGCTGGCTCCCTGTAACCTTGGGCAAATTGCCTCACCCTTGCATGGCTCATTTTAATCTTCTGTTAAACATGAATAACACTGGAGAGCACGTTTACGTCTTTGGATGAAAGACTTAACATAGTACAAAGTATTTTTCTTTAATATCAGAATATAGCTTTCACAGTAACATCTTATATGGAGTGGAAAATGATGATCTTATATAATCTGTTGTATACGGGCACTGACAGCTTATCCTTGAGGGTCTGGCAAGAAATAACTATGAGAAGGTAATGGCTGTGAAAAATATTTTTCTCTAGCCGTGACACATCCCCTAGGACACAAAGGTCTCAGCAATTAGTTTTGTTCCTCTTTTGAGAAAAACACATTATGCAGTATCAGGGAAATCCTTTAGTCACCTGGGGCAAATGGACCCAAATCCCAACTGCTGTTCTGCATGGGAAGAATTTTTTCTCATTCCAGGCCCTAAATGGTCATATTAGACCCTTACAAGATAACCATAACGAATGAGCCAATAAACAGGCACTATTTTGTGTAACTTTCCTCACAGTCAGAGAGAATTAATTCTGGTTGTATTTTGACCACAACCCAAGCAAGAGCTCAAGCTCATACTTAAGACAGTACATCAGTGCAGGTCTACTCCCATTCACATGCCCAGGGCAAACTCCTGAATGTTGTTGGGGTGGAAGCTTCACTCCCTCCACCTGCCTAGGAGGTGCATGCTGAGCCTGGCCCGTACACCTCTGGATATCATGTGGCTGTGCAGGAACCATGCTGGAAGAGCTCTTACATGATATGCCACAAAAGCAGAAGGGATTTATAGCACGTGAGCTTTACAAGTACATACATTTGCAGAGCACCAACCTACCAGCAACGTCCTTCATTCAACACATATTTGGGACCAAGAAATACTCCATACCCTAGACCACCAGCTAGACTTAATGAACAGGGCCCTAAGTCAGACTCCATCAACATGGAATGTGTTGAAGGGAGTTCAGGCTGGAAACCCCACCTGAGCACACATTTATGGAAATGCTTCATCCTACTCTTGGGAGACAAACAGAGAAACTCATAGGTGGGTACCAAGCAAATATTTGCAGGCTGGGGGCTTTAATTAATTTTTTGCAAGTCTTTTCTTCCAAGTCTTCTCTTCAGAAAAGGTCTCTAAAGAGAAGACAGTTTATAACACAAGATAGCAGTATATTCTCTGGGAATTTGCAGTATAAAAAGAAGACATGAAGACAAAAAAGCATAAAGAATGTACAAGAAGGTGCAAACCCTTCGAAACTAATCACACTGCAAACACTTTCAAGTTGAGGCTGTGCTCCTCTAGTGTATTTCTAGATACACTGAAGTGTCTTGGTGAAAAAAAAAAAAAACATAAAAAATAAAAATAACCTTTCTGAAAGCATTTTTCTCTAATTTTATAATCAGAAATTGGAAAGAATGGAAAGCCAGTTCAGAGCTGTGTTAATTTAGAAAATGGCAAGAGAATCTTAGAAAGATCATCCTGGTTTTATCTGGTTTTTAGTGGTGCATTTGGTAGTATTTTGGTTATTCACTTTTCACCACCAGCTGCCCAAGTCAATAAACTGTGTGGGTCACACATGAGAGCGCTGATAAATGAACTAGAAGGATTTAAATTTAATGTCAGCTTCTTCATTAAAGAAATATTAAAATTATGGGAACACAGAAATACTGAAGGTTGAATCAGAAGTATAGTGGCACAGCTGGTGTTCCACAAATAAATAACCTAAGGAAATTTGTATCTACTCAAATGGAGAAGAGATAGTAAATAAATATTATTACCTGTAAATAAATCTCTTGCAAATGCTTTTGTAAAACAAACAAACCTTTCCAACCCAGTAAATGAAGACGTTTATTTTCATGCTGCTGAAGCCAAAAATCTTGAATAATTTTAGCCATTAGAGTGTACTTACTCTGCATCTATTTGTCCTTTCCTTTAAATAGAAAGCTAATACTCCATTCTCCCTTGAAGGCTTATTAGAAGATAAAATGCCAAAGGATAAAACAAACACAAATTAAATGGTGGTAGGAATCCCAAGAGAAGAGTAATTCAGTGTACATTTTGGGGGGTTTTAATTGCTGGTAAATTACACTTCTGAAATCATGTTCAGAGGATGAAATGGTTTCTGCTCTCCTTTGTAAACCATTTCCACATTTTTCAGGCATGAGGCCAACTGACTACAATGACATATAGAACTATAGAACTCATAGGATCTGCACTGACCATACGTTCATTGACTTGAAAGAGTTCAAAGCATGCAGTACATTCATTAAGAGAAAAAATCTTGCGTCTTATATTTTTCTAGCTTACCTGAAAGCCCCCTATTCATTATGTACTCAGTTACACATCAGTTTCCAAGAAAAAAAAGCTATTCATGGTACACTGATCATAAGCAAAAAGAAGTTTAAACAATCAAAGAAATTCAATCAAAACCTGACCATACCTGACCGCCTTACTTCTGATTTTAAAAAAAGAAAAAATTTACTCTTTCAAAAATTATTATTGCTTGTATAGTTCCACCCCCCAAGTGAAAATACTGCAAAGTATGTAGTTAGTGAATGGCAATTTTCCAGGACATGGCCCTGTTTTCTCACTTAACTTCATTCATAACTGATGTCTTTTACATTTTAGAACAGGACTTCACTGCTGTTAAGGTCAGCTTTCAAGTACCAAATACCAACAGTGGAGCATAGGTATTTTATTAAAAAACAAGCAAACCACAACATGTAATGGCTACAAGAGTTGGAAGGGAGAAAGGTGAAGCTATTTCAATGTTTGGTAGCTCGTGTGATAAGCGATCAATAATACCAGTAATGATTGTGGTGAAAGGGAAACAAATACTTTGTTATACAAAATAGGTGATCACTCTTGAAACATCTGTGCACCTATCTGTGTATTGCAGTACTTTAGTTGTAGGCTGGTATGCACTGAATAGTAATAGAGGTCAAGAAAAACAAATCTTTCACCACGCTTAATGTTCTTAGCTCTTGAGTGCCTAACTCTAATCCTTAGAGAGATAAATGTTATAAATGAGGACTGTTCATAAAAGATCCATTCCCTGACTCTTAAATTTAAGATCCACACCAAGGTGGATCTTATAACAAGGTTTTGTCTTCAATATTTTTCCTGATTATTGTTATACAGAATCAAACTATTGTTAGATAGTAGGGCTCAATCATGTGAGTACTTACAAATATGATGAATCATCCCACTAATGGCAGTGAAGTTAAATAAATGAAAGTCACAGGTGCTATGCTGAAAACAGAGATGGTGGCAAGGTAAAAATGTATTGCCCATGAGATCTGTCAAAGCTCCACACCCACAGCTTCCCAGAGATCAGGGGACAGAAGGAAGGAGCAAGGATTTTTATGTTAACCTATTTTCTCTCTTGGCATACTCATTCAGTTCCTAAGACCTCATTGATTTTGGTTGGTTTATACATGATTGTTCAACCAGTTTACACACCTTCTTCTGCCACTCAGAGACATTAAAAATCAAGCAATGCAAACACACAGCTGCCGCCAAGAACAGGTATTACTTTTTAAAATTGTTTTATCTAAATTAAAGGAATTGTGGAAAAAAAGATGAATATTGCAGTGGATTAAATTCATTGACTTTTAACCACATAAGAATTCTTTTTATGCCAAAGTAATATTTGCTGTTTTGCTGGCATTATGAAGAGATGGCAATGTTTATGCTAATTTACAATGCACAGAAGAAAAGGTCTTTTGATCAGAGCTTTTCATTTTCATCACTTTGATTGACTGTCAACTATACTAATTATCATAGAACCATTGATCATCCTTTGCTGCTAACTAGGAAATGTTGACATGTTTTCTGTGGCATTATTTAGCATGCAAATTTAAGAAGAAATGGTGCTAGAACTAACAGGCAAAATTTTCATGTCCACTTCATTTAAGGGACAGTCAACAGCTATTTAAGAATAAAATAAAGTTCAACTGGGTAAAGTTCCTGGAAACAACATACAGAGTAAAGAAATGGAGCTGTAGACAGTATAGAAAGCTTTCTGATTTATTTGTACTCATATTCTCTCTACACACTTCTTGCTGAAATTCATTCCCTACCCAAATCCAGCTCCTGAAGTAAAAAACTCAAGAATTTGACTTTTAAAAAAAAAATTACTAAAGGCATTTCATAACTAAGAGTAAACTGCAAGTTCAACATAAGTTTTTCAAACAGCATCTGCTGATATTTTTCTGAAGTCCACTTTGCTTTAAAAAATATTAGATTTTACCAAAAAAAAGCAAGTTTTTATCCTTCATGTCCCAATCCTATATATCAGAAAAAAAAAAATAATGACACACCTCAGAAAAGGAACTAGAAACAATACTTATCCACATTTTAAATGGGTACACTGTAGACTGTGGAGCTGCATCTACTATACGAGTGATAAATTTATCATATCTTTTAATCAGTCCATAAAAGTTTGTGTAATGGCACAGAATCAACACAGTAAAGCCCTGTTTACTTCCTTGGCAGCTTCTTTATTAAGATCAATACCAAAAAAAATTACTTAAACTGACCAGTTAATTATTTAAAATCCACTTAAGATTCCCAAGGTTACTACTACTTCAGCAGAAAACCCCTAACCCTGTGAAATGCAAGAGGCATTGTGAGCAGAATATGAAGAGAAGATGAGGAAACATAATGTGTTCCTCTCCTGCACTGCCATCCCATGAGGGGTTTTGCAAGCTCATTTCCACTTCCTGCATTACAAGTACTCTTTCTGATCGTCAGTGAATTAATAATTAGGATCCAGAAAGCCATAACTTCTGGAATCATAGCAAAGAAGATGTAAAAAATCATGAAGTCAAGATGGAAGTGTTTAACCCTGTGTTTGTACGAGCAAACCACAGAACCAGGCACAATCAGGCACAGTTATCCCACTCGGGACCAACACAGTTCAAATTTGTAAATGTGTCTTTGAACAACAGTAATTTTCTATTAAAATATCCTCTAATAACCATGAAAATTCTGCCTCAGCAGTTACCTAATCACCATTACAGCACTACATAACTAAGAGCAGGACCTCACAGATTGCTCTGAATGTGGGGTGCCCACGACACCTCTGCAGTACTGTGAAACCACAGTAGTGTCATGGAAGAACCTGAAGAACATCTGCATGGAGGTTCACTTGTCATTCATTAGAAAAGTAAACGCTGTTGACAATATAGTACAATAGGTTTTTTAAAAAGGTAAAGCCACAAAATATGTTTTTTTCTCCACCTTCTTCTGCTGTCCCAGATATGAAAACTGGCAGCAGATTAACTACAGAAGGTTATATTGCAACCTTTATCACCAGGAGCAGAAAGATTTCTGTACCTTTCACAATGTAACTATTCCATAACTGGACAATGGAATATTCTGGGGATGGACCTAGAGGCCTGCAGGCAGTATCTCCCTCCCTCAAAAGTTTTCCTTGCATTGGCGTGACCAGTAGCATAAACCAGCTCAAAAACTACCCCAACTTTGAATTATACAATTCCTGAAATAACACAAAACAATCACAAGAGCTCTTCTCTCTCAGCCCTTTATGTTGTTATTGAGTAACAGCAAGAGATGGGTCATGGCTGAGACATCTCTGCATTGCAAAAGAAGTAGTGGGAGAAACCAGACATGTTTTTCTAACTTACCTTTGGGACAAGACAGTCACTGTTCAACACCCACAAGGAGGATGCAGTCATCTTTACTGCATGGTGATGAAATATGGCACACACAGTTCAGATACAGACCTCTGGTCTTATGCTTGTCAGCTTTAATGATAAAATGGAAATACCTTGTAAAAATCACCTTTATTGATTCCAGTTGTGTTGAGATAACAATTTGTTCACAACTGCACATCACATTGGATAAGATGTATTTCTGAACAAAAAATGTATAATCTATATATTAAAGATCAGTAACAATAAAACACAAGAGTCCTGATCAGTCACATCAATAAAAATGCACTGCAGTATTTAAAAATTATAATAAGATTTAGGATTTAAACTAAACACAGCACTTCTAGTGAGTGCCATCAGTGCTGAATCTCAAAGAACTGTAATCTCAAGAAAAGCCTGAAAGATACTGGGGACATGCAATAATTATACAGGAAAGGTCTTTGTTTTCCTAAAGAATAAAATTTAATTTCTTCTGAGTTTCACAGGAGAGCCTGAGACATCCTATAGTTATGAAATCTTCTCAGAATTTTTAGTAATTTTGAAATTTTTGTTACATGACAGATAGTTCCCTTGTGACGTCTGCATACTTCCTGAGGGAGGGTCATGTGCATGCTGAATGAAGAAAGGAGAAAAAGCACGTCAAGAAGTAAACCAATCTGACTATGGGGCCCAGGTGTTCTTTCCAGTATCTCCTGTCCAAGACAGAATTATTGGTTTGAAACCATCATCATGAGTAGGAGAGACAAGTGATATAAGTTCGCTCTGTGGACAATCCCTAAACTATACATGGTCTTTATTTTAAAAAAACTCATAGGTCTAAAAAAGACATTTTCTCTTTATGGAAGTACACCTGAATTATTGATCTAATGGGGGATAAATGCCTCTTTGGAGAGGAATGATTCTCTGATGCTCCCTACAGCCTATGGTTCCCCTCAAAGTTGCAATAATTTGGGAGTCAGTTGCATTTGTGTTTGATTAGCAGTCTCAGCTGTCCTTACCCCTCTCTGCCAATTCAGAAAAAAGACAGATGCTAATTTTCAGTTGCCTATTGTAATCTGCTTTTAACAATATTCATGGAAAGAATTCGTATTACCAGCATGTTTTATCAAATTATATTCTTCCCTCACAGAAAAGCATTTTTTATGATATCTTTGAAAACAGCATTAAAGACGATTCTTTCTGATTACTGTCAACACTGAAATGTCTCATGTGGTTCTGTAACTACACTAACTTTGAAATCTGAATTTATTTTTTTTTTAATTCCTCCTACTGCTTTCAAATAATTTTCTTTAAAAGCATTAGAGATTTCTTTAAAGGCAAGGGAAAAATAATGTAGAAGTGTTTTTATTCTCCTTCTTATATTTTAGAATCCCCTCATTTTCTTAGGTCAAAAGCCTCAGAAAATCATGAAATTAACCTGAGACCGCTCTCATTTTTATTCTATATTTAATATGAAAAGGGCTGTTTCTTTCCTTTTAATGGATGAAAGTCTTTAAAAAAAACCCTACTGACACTAGGTAGGTATAACAAAGTTTGTTGTGCCTTTACTTCGAGGTATCTAGGCCTCTGAAGTAAAAGATTAAAAAAAAGGACTTTAAAAACAGTTGTAGAGATCAACAAATGTAGCAGACTTTGTACTTTCTAGAAACCAAATTCTATCTTTTTGTAGTTAGAAGAGTTGGCTTGTGCTGCATGCAAGTCTGAATGTAAAAGTTACAGAAAAAATAGCTTAAAATTTCTTGTAGCTGTGAAGCTATATTTGCCAGTGGTCTGTATTTATTAAGTTAAATCTCCAGAAACCAATATGGTTCACCCAAGGAAGCTGAGGAAGAGAGGATGGGATGAGGCACAAGGACAAGAAAAAGTCAATACGTAGATTAAACCTGTAAAAATGCCACATTCATAATCAACGTTTTATTCAACCACTTTATTCAGAATTGTAAATGATGATTTTGATATAATTAATTGCATGAGTGAAGACTCCTGTTACTATAGTAGTACAGAGGTGCCCTAAATGAGGAGCAGTACCCTATAGTGCCTCTCTGTGTGTATAGACGTACCAAAAGTCAGTTCCTGTGCCACCCAGTTCATCATCTAATCTGGTAATTGAAGCACAGGAAAGAGGATATTGACGCTATGGTAGTAACAAGAGCAGAGGGGATGTGTGGAGGTTTTATAGGAGCAGATATGGGAATTTATACCAATCTATATTTATTTTTTTATACCACTCAGTTCTTTAACCACAAAATCACTTTTAGTCTTGTTTACACTGCAGACCCAGCCTAGCTACAGCAGGCAAACGAGACCAGCTTAGTATAACTGTACTGGGTCTGGCTGGAATGGAGTTAACCTTGCCCACAGCGACTAAGCCTGTTCCTCCTGTGGGTTACCCGTTCTTTGCCTTCCTAACTCTGACTTTCCAAATGCCATCAACCTTGATCTCACTCCCTGTTGTTAATCTTTATTTGCACAAAATTTTTACAAAGGAAAAAGAATCAGAAAAATTATATACAAAGTCTTTCAACCTACTTAAACTCCCTTAGGGATAGAAAGAGATGAAGTCCTACCCCATGTGCTGGGACATTAGATTTTACATTAGATGTAAAATTTGATAACCAAGAAAGAAGAGGAGAAATCAAGAAGAACAACACATTTCACCTGCCTGTTCCACCTGGACAGTGTAGAAAATGACTGAGCTGCAGCCCTACAGCTTCAACGCCCGTGTCTACCCTGCACTTGACAGGGAAAGAAAAGGCAGAGTTATGGCACACCATATAAGCCATCTGCCTTTCAACAGCACAACTGTATTGTGGATGGCTTGCAGGCAGGTTAACACTCCAAATCCTCTGCTGGCATAGATATGCTAAATCCTCTTTCTCAGTTGCAAGTTTCAAGCAGATATAAGTGCACTAACTTGCTGCTGCTTTGGATTTCTCTTGTTCTAGGTGGGAGTATCAGCCTGATGTGAGAATGAGTGGCATGGAAAGGAATGGCTGTAAAATGTGGTGACTGCCATTTGATTTTTCCAACAAAATTGATATTCATCAAAAGTTAAGAACATCAGTTTTCTGAGTTGTGACCTACACACAAATTAATTTTTCCATCAGATGCTGTATCACCTTTACAATAATAAATAATAAACAATAATAAACTATAATAATATTTATAAGCTGGACATTTTGTTTTGCTGATCGAGGATGAGAATTAAACTCAGACACCAGAGTGAAAAGAGTAGGCTTATTTTACTGTTAATAATTAAAGGATATAACCAAGTAATACAGAAAAAAAGCAATAAGAAAAATACAGAATAGTACACTTTATTATTCCTACATACAGTTAATTATAGAAAATAAGAACAAGCAAGGTAATGCACCTAATCATTACTACACGATGGGGAGAATAGTGATTAAGAAAGATACACCACCACTTGCATACGTTACCAACATCCAGATCCGCAGTCGCTTGGGAGCCCCAGTTGCAGCAAGGATTTGGAGAGCCTTTCCCTGCAAGTGGGAAGTCCTACACGATGTGTCCATCTGTAGCTGAGGCTTCCAAAGTCGCGGCAAGAGGGTCCAGCCTTATATACCAAAAATCAGCAAGACAGAATGACTTGTACTTTTCTTTGAGTGGAAACATCTGGTTTCATCCCCCTGTTGGATTCCACCCAAAGTCTGGCCAGAGCTCGGCGGTGAGAACCAAGGGAGTTTCTAACAAGGCCAAACACTTGGGTCTCAGCCTTGAACAATGCTAAACAAAGGGAGTTGGATACACATTCTCACAACATTTCATCCTCACTACTGATTACATTTTGTCTAAGCTACATCTTTCACTAGTGAGCATACACATTTCATTAATGATCAGATAGTAATAATAAATGCTAATGGTAATACAGATATTACTAATTAGCAGATACTAATAACAGATAACCATCTAGAGGTCAACTTTGTTTCAGGGCCTATTATTCAGGCCCTAGCACTACACTTTTGTGAATTCTGAATACAGTTTATCATTTATGAGTACTTTTCACGGTCAACTTTTCCCACCCTTCCTCATGTCTGGTACAATGCAATTATTTATTTGTATCACATCATCACCAAGCAACACCAATCAAAACCAAGGCTCTCTTGAGACGGTGCCTTTATGAATGTGCAGTGGGAGAGTGTGTACTCAAGGAGGTTCAGGTTAAGTCAACAAAATGGAGTGCGCATTGAGGTAGAAGGGGAGAACCAGTACTCAGATTTGAGTAAAGTCTTAGCAGTCTGAAGTCTACACTCTTCCAGACAGAAAGCACCCCTGGAAAAATAAGTAACTCCTGAATACCACACAGCCTGAGCTTGAACCACAAAAAGTAATTGTATTGTCTTTTATATATATATATCTCCTTATGTAAGAAGACAACCAGAGTCTTTAGTTTCTTGACTTGCTTCTACATATTGTTCTTATATGGAAATCAACGCTCCTTTTCAACACAGACATTTCCACATTTCTTTTCTCAGCATGAAAGCAGTTTAAGAGGTTTCCTCTACCTGCAGCTCATTTCTTGCCTTTATGCTACAGTTTGTCATCTGCTGAGTTGTGCTAGTATGGCTGTTTATAGGCTGTTCCATAAACCAGGTCACAAAACTCAACCAGAGCGAAAACAACTTTGTTCAAACATCTGCAATGACATGGTTCAGGAGAAATGTTTAAAGTTGCAAATGAACTTTCTGAATAAACTCAAGTGCTGAGAGGGCTTCTAGCATGTACTATTAGATATGCTGTCATTATCCTATATATTGACAATATTCTGTCTGAACCTCTGAAGTTGACTCAAAGTAGCATTTCCAGTATTTAACCTTAGTGATTTTCAGGATCATCTAGATAACAAGTGTGGTATGGCTGCCTGTGTATTGCTTACAGATCCTGTCCGTGTTAATGAAATTGCTGTTTCACTGAATACTTCTGGGTAGATAACATTGACCAAGGTTGTGTCATGTCTCTCTCTAGCCAGGAATAAGGGAAGGTCCCTTGCTAGGAAGACCTATTTAAGTGGAAATACCTCAGAATAATGAGATACCTCAGAAAATCCCCCTTGGGGAGCTTCTCTGAAGGAAACAGGCTAGGAGGAGTGGAATTTCCTCAAAAGCAAAACAAAGACCAGACATATTGCTGGGTTTCAGAGGCCTTAAAGCACAAACGACTTGAAAGGAACTGAGATTCTCAATGTCACAGGAAAAAGAAAAGATGACAGCTCTGCTGCCTTTACAGAAGCATCTACTGTAATTATCAGGCCATGGATAAGGTAAATTTGCTACACAGAGGAATAAGAAAGTTTCCTGTGACTCAAAAGGGAATAGCGAGACCAGTCGCAGATCCCAGGCATGACTCTCACTAATACTAATCATACTCAAAAAGAGGTGAAGAAAATAAATTAAGAAAATCACACAAGGATCTGCTGCTTTTTTCAAATGCATACACTCCTTCTATCAGTTAGAGAGGATTCCGTTTCTTCCCACTCAA
Source organism: Strix uralensis (assembly GCF_047716275.1). Classification (NCBI taxonomy): domain Eukaryota; kingdom Metazoa; phylum Chordata; class Aves; order Strigiformes; family Strigidae; genus Strix; species Strix uralensis. The sequence continues at coordinate 131,938,324 of NC_133972.1, read as the reverse complement.
AGGTTTTCTTTCTGGTCAGTTCAGCTTTCAGATGTCCTTTGACTAACTGATCTATGAACATAAAAATGACCACATTGCTGGTGCTCTGGGGGATATTTAGGGTGCTCTTCTTTATGGGTTTGGCTTTCCATTTACTTTAAGGAGGCACATTTTCTGTTGATCATAAAGAGGTCTCAGGGCATGCAACCAGATTTCTTTTGGATGTAAAAAACCCCAAAAGCATGCCACAGAGTGCACCCAATCCACTTGAATTGTTAGTGAGGTAGTCCAAAGAGAAACAAGGGAAATGCTGGCAGTGGTGGGCATGAGGATTTCAGCAATGTTTCACTCCAGAGACTGGCACCTCTTGCACTGCCATGCTAGCTACTGCAAGCACAGCCTTACAGATTTCTACAGCCAGAGATCCTAGGACTGATCACAGATGCTTTCATTTCAGCACAAAGGCAATGCTGGAGTCTGTGCCTAAGGAGCTTCCCAAGATTCCAGAAAACTTAAAAGCCTCCAGTGCAGTGGGGCAGCAACTTGGCATGTGACACTTTACATGTGCATGCAATTTCTTCTAATTTTTGCAGCTGATGCCCTTTAGTTTCAAATTTACCCATTTCAAAAAATTCCAGTGACGTGTTTATATCTCACTTGATTGAAATAACTCTCTAGTATTTCAGATTTAAACATAATCTCCAAACTAATGTAATTCCTACTAAAATACACATATTCTGAATATTATCAGAGACTGACATAGAGAATTTGGTAAAAATACCCAGGGGAACTCTTCCGTGGACTAAGAAGAAATAATGACTGAGACAATCCATCAACATAAATTTAAGCTGTATAAATATTTTTATCTTGCAGGCTAACTCGCCAAGAATTAAGTGTTCTTCAGCACCAATCATGACAGTACATTTTATTCAGAGTTTTGTTAGCTTACTTTCCTTCATTTCAAAATTTTCTTTCAGAAGCCAACAGCTAACTGGTTAAATAAAATTTTATTAGACTTAAGTAAGCTATGTGTTATTTCACTACAATGCAGTATTAATGGAAATAACATAAAGGATAATGGAATTAAGAACTTGGTAACAGCTCAAACATCCCATTACATCAGACTAATTCCAGTGTGTTTCTGTAGTAATCTGTTCTGCACCACTCCAGTGTGCTTATGCAATCAGAGCAAAGAGCTGTTACCAAGGTAACCAATCAACTCAAGACCCCTTGTGTGTGAAAAATGCAGATATTTAACACCAAAAATCCCATACAAAATAACTTCAAATAGCAACCCGGACTGGACCTACCTCTGACATTTATAAATTCATGCAAATCTGGCAATTGCTGTTCTGACCTTTCAGTTAAATAATTTTGCAATTGTGGACTGAATAAGAAAATTTCTGTTAAAAAAAATCTTAAAAGTGTGTTGGTCCAATACACAGAAAAGTTTATCCAATGTTACTAATTACAACAAAAATGCAAGCAACAGAATTGTCTCACACAACTAATTCTCTGTTGTTTTTATTAAGCCTATAGCCCAAAAACCTAGGTCTGTTCTCAATGTTGGCCCATGGAACGATAATCCCATTGCACAGAATGAACTGATACAAACCCTTGTTATCAATGGACAGGCAAATCATTAAAAAAGGGCTTAACTTTAACTCTTCATACCTTGTGGTAAGAAGCTTCTTTCCAAAGCCACTAATCACAGGTAGCTCATTAGCAGATGGTAATGCCCAAGTTCCTGAACTACATATTTACTGTAAATAGCTACAGGACTGGATACTAGATTAGCTTCATTCTCCATCAATGTTCGAACCTGGATTCTACACAGGAGAACCACAGACCCAAAGCCCCTTGTTTATCAGGATTTGAGTTCTTAAAATTACCAACTAATTTTGCTAACAGAGGAGCCTAACTCCAGATGCTCAGTAAGAGTGAACCTAGCTCTGTATGCACATAGATTAAATTTAAATAAACATTTTTAATTTTCAGTTTTCTTCTATATTCCTTTAAAGATTGTTTTTGGAGATAGTGTTTGCAACTGTAAGGGCTAAAATTCAAAGCAAAAGCTTTCTAAGCTATACAGCTGACGCAACTGGAGCTTTAAGAAAAGCTTTTTGCTAAGAGAAATTGCTGCCCATAGATACTGAGAGTTCTCAAATGACAATTAAGTCCTCCAGATGTAATTTATGAAAGCACAGGAATATTACTTAAAATACACATATAGATGGAGCAGAGCTACTTTTTGTTGAAGTAAAGTCCATTAGCTTTGTGGCACTTAATCTTGAAAATCAGTCTGTATTTTAACATGCATAGTACAATTTACTGTCTCTAACAATCACTGATACTATCTTGCTGTAGAACTGCCCCTGTAAAGGACACACTATAGACAGAAAGATTAAATTGGAAATAAATTCCTTAACAACAGATGGCCTAAAATGGAAAGATTTTGAACATATGGAACTAACAAATACTAATCAAGTTTAACAAAAACTTGCATGCTTCAGGGGATTTAACAATAGCTCTAAATCATTTGTGTTACTAAATATGCACACACTACTTTACAGAAATCAAATCTTCCAGTTAACTTCATTTGTGCTAATAAAAGTCACAAAAGATACGGCTGGCCTGTTCCACTGGCAGAAAGCAACGTCAGAGTTAGGAGACTGTCACACAAAGCCCCAGATCACCTTTATTTTTTTCAGTGCAGGAATGAAATAGTTTTTACACAGATATTTGTCACATTTAAGAGAGATACATCACTTAGGAAACCAATCTCTTTCTTGAACAGTTTAACTCATGACAATGTTGTATATGATAATATTTTTTATTGTTAAATTTAGTGTATGTAAATACAAAGAGAGCACCTGTCTTAAGGTTTCCTTGAAGTGATGTTGACCCCCACTGCTCCTTACCTACTATCTTGATCAACTCAAAGAGTTTAAGTGGTTAGCTAGCAGTAAAAGATAAATAAAACCCATTTAGAGGGCATAATTGCTTTTATCTCCTCTTCCACAAGTATTATTTCATTATTTCATCTGTATCATGGACCAAATCCTGAAACAGATTAACATGAAGTATTCTACTGTCTGCTCTTACAGATTTCTATAAGCTCTCAAATCAGCAGCCCACCTCTCCTCCCTGCCAGGCTCCAACAAAACATTTGTTTTCTGCTTTCCCTCACACATGACACAGATCTCTTCCTCTGAAAGGAGTTCACAACAGCTCATTAGGAAGCCACATTGACTGGTTTTGCACCAACTGAATAATTTTCCAATATTAGGAATCCAACTACGATCTGCCATGTGAAAGAAAAGAGGAAATTCAGGGTCTGGGGCCAACAGAAGGAGCTACTGTGGGAGTATTTTTGCTTACTAGGGACTAGAGGAGTGTTTAGTTTTAAGAACTCAGGCACAATGCCCAGTGGAGAAAGTAAGATCTCTGTTGGACAAAGCAAATGATGAATATCTCTGTCTTTTAAAAACACTAATTTTGAGCATTTCTAGAGCATTGCTATATACCTAGCACAGAATCTGTGTGAAGTGCATTTGCCAGGCTCATTTGGATGTTCCTCTTCTTCCCGTGACCAAACTGAAAGTGAGCTAATTGGTTGTTTGGGGGCTCAGCAGATGGCTCTATCGTGTGTTATCAGAGTGTTAAATAAAGCACCTTCTCTTCTGATGAACATAATATTATTGGAACTAAATTACCAATATATTGCCATACAATATTCTGAACATCTCAGTCCTTGTAATAGTCCCTTGTTTTGTTAAAGATATACATTATCATAACTTTTAAATTTTTTTAATCAGGAAAAACAACTGCATTGATTTATATGCTAAGTGTCTCCAAATTACTTATGTAGAAGCTAACATGGAAAAAGTGCTGGCCCTTGTGAGTTAGCCTGCATTTGAAAAGTTGAATTTAGTGTTCTGTGGTCCCTACATCATCCCTGTTTTATCTGAAGTTCATGGTGCAGTCTGCAGGGTAATCTTAAAATGCCCAGGCTAGATGTGAATGAAGTGGCTTGGGACCGGAGCTGATTAGGGGTGATGGCACAGAGCACAGCATGGCCATTTTCACCATCCTCTGAAGGAGGCTATCCAAGAAGAGGTGCAAATTGTTTTTCATTGTGCAGGTGTGGTCTTTTATGTGGGTTTTTTTTGTTGGATTTTTTTTGTATCCAAACTAGTTAATTTAGCTCAAGCACCTCAACACTACAATGCAGAGTAGCTATGTGTACCCATAGTTAACAAAGCTGTTCATGCTACCTCAGCTAGAACAGTATTAAATGCACTCTCTTGTAGTAGCACAAACTGTAGTAACATAAATTTATTTCAGTAACGTAAGCAGATGAGTCCTGGCAGTATCGCAAGTAGCAAGTCTATTAATTCATCTTTATCACATTTTATGCTTCTGCTCATTCTTATATCTTTTTTTCAAGGAAAAAACAAAGGCAGCATTACTGTAGAAAACATCCTCACACACAAGTGAATCAACCAAAACGATCTACTTTGTGTGCTCTAACAAGTCCACGTGTTTACAGAACATACCCTCAGAGCCACCGGGCATCTATCATCTCATCCGTCTTCTCACAACACAATTAGGAGCAGATTCCCGTCAGCAGCCAGACACTGGGAACCCAAGTCATACTACGCGCAATGCCTTATTACATGGAAAAAAGATATCTACTTAAGTGTGAAGATATTACCAAAAAAGTGTCCCCTCTGTTTAGCAGGAGTATAATCACGGCTGACCCGTGTTCAGTAAAGGTGTTAATGGAAGACATAACTACAAGTATATTTTTGAGCTCTCTATGTTAATAGCACACACATTTTGGTCCATTAAGAGAAGAGTATTAGTTTCCAGTATGCTGCAGAGGAAATCCCGAAGGGTGAAAATTCAGTGCTTTTCACAGAAAAAGCCTTCTCCAGCCAGAAACTTAATTGAAATATTTTGCAGCAATACTTGCAAAATAAAAGCAAATATTGCTTTTTATATTAATGACTATTAACCCACTGAACCCTAGTTTAATAAACTACGGTTTATTAAAAAAAGATGATGAAGACTGGCTAAAGAGGAAGTTTCAAATGAAATGACTAATGAGTAATACATTCATTCTTCTGTGACCAACTGGATTATTAAGTGCAATGAAATCATTAACTGACTTGAAAATTAAGTTCTGAGGCTTTTGAAAACAGGCTTTGACAGATGTTCCTACTTTCAGTAAAAGTTGAAATACTACATAAGACATTAAGTTTACTCAATATATACACTTGATATAATGAGAGACTGATTCAGAAGAAAAAAGATTGGAAGTATTATTTACTTACTATCACTCAAGACCAAAATTTAAGATTTGCATGTGTGACAAAACACAGCACTAAGTAAAAATCACTGACCACTGTTGAACTGGTAAAGGTTCATTTATTTAGAGTTGAATTCAGAGGAGTAAATGTTTACAAGGCTTGCTGAATTATAGACCAAAAAGTAACCAAATCATTATAAAACTGTCATCAGAGGACCACAGGGCAAGACTTGCTTTTTGTATGAAATAACAGTAATTGCTGTAATATGTACTAGCCCTCTATTGAAGAACCAGAATATTTTAATAACTGTATTTGAAGTATGATTCTTACTAGTTGGTCAAAATCCAAAGCAAATAATGTTCACTGGCATTTTTTAAAATATAAAAATCTCAGTCTTAAAAATTAATCATGATTTAACACAGAAAATCAACAGAAATTAAAGACAGACAATGAAATTCCTATGTACTTGAAGAAAGACTTTTAATACACACCTGTTCATTACAAGAACTAATGATGGCTATAGCAACACACAGGGAAAACAGGACATATCAGGACAACAAATATTTTTGCTGGTATTTGAAAGAGATTGCATGAAATAAACAATAAAAATAATTTATGTCAACTTTTACATTAATCTATGTGGAATCAACAAGCAGATCTGCTTGCTAATAGTCCTTTCAGGTTTCTTTTAAGTATTCACTCAGGAATTTATATTTTGTTTTTATCACACTCCAGGAAAGCTTTCTTCAGCATTAGTTGAGTTTTGACACTGCACTGTTTCAAAATGTTAAGTCAGATTCATAAAAAAAGTAATAGGTTTAGAACATTTTGTCCATATAGATTTTGCCACTGTCATATCAAGGTATGCAATCTATACACAGTTTACATAAACCAAACTTCCAGTCTTCATTGGCAAAACAAAGGAAAATCTCTACGACCTTTAAAAATTATGAGCTTCGTTTTCAGGAGACCAAGATCCAGCTTGCCTTATATTGGTTCTGCCTAAGCAAATCAATTGTAGGTGCACTTCTGTAATTAAGTCCTAGAGATTCATTTTCTTATAATATGCACAGATTTTTTAATGTGGAGCCTAATTTCAACAACAAGCACTTCAGTCAACACTGAGATAAAAAATATTAAATACTAAATATATATATATATCCATATGTATGAATGTATATGTATAAGCACAAACATATATATATACACACACATACACACACACACACACATATATATATATATATAAAATGAAAAGACCTGAGCAAATAAATAAAATAAAAATAAAATGGAAATAAAAGATGCATTCAAATTCCCTGAAGCTTGTTTTGACTTAGGAACATGTAAAAACTTGTTCTTAGTGAGGGCTTTTCTAAATTAAAAATGCATTCACAGTATTTAACTTGCCGCTGCCACTTCTGATTCAGGTCTTTGTTTTGACCAGGAAGCAAATAGCTGAAGCATCACTGGAGTCAGCAAAAGACTGCAGAAACAGCAATCAAATGACTCAGCATGTAATAGCAGATGACTGCTAAGACATTGCATATCTGAATCAGAAGACAAGTTACAGTTTATGCAGATGAGAAATAGGAATATTCCTCTTGCAGTGGACAAAACTGTTCCTTTTGCCACAGTACAGTATGCAATTAGCTAATAAGAAGTGGAGAAGCTCAACATGACCCGGCTCATGTGTGCTCACAGCCCAGAAAGCCAACTGTACCCTGCACTGCATGAAGAGAGTGTGGCCAGCAGGTCGAGAGAGGTGATTCTCCCCTTCTGCTCTGCTCTTGAGAGACCCCACCTGGAGTGCTGTGTCCAGCTCTGAGGCCCCCAGTATAAGAAGGACATGGACCTGCTCAAGCAGGTCCAGAGGAGGGCCACAAAGATGATCAGAGGACTGCAGCATCTCTTCTATAGACAGGCTGAGAGATTTGGGGTTGTTCAGCCTGGAGAAGGCTCCAGGGAGACCTTATAGCGGCCTTCCAGTACTTAAAGGGGGCCTAAAGGAAACACGGGGAGGGACCCTTTATCAGGGAGTGTAGTGATAGAACAAGGGGTACCAGTTTTAAACTGAAAAAATGGTAGATTTAGATTAGATATAAGGATGAAATTCTTTACTGTGAGGGTGGTAAGGTACTGGAACAGGTTGCCCAGAGAGGTTGTGGATGTCCCCTCCCTGGAAGTGTTCAAGGCCAGGTTGGATGGGGCTTTGAGCTACCTGACCTAGTGGAACGTGTCCCTGCCCATGGCAGAGGAGTTGGAACTAGATGATCTTTAAGGTCGCTTCCAACCAAAACCATTCTATGAAAACACAGTGAGATCAGTTTGATTTTTATAATGACAAGGAAATAAATGTTATTTACCCATGCTCTTTGCAATACGCAAATAAAAAGGTGACTGTCTCTGAAAGCGCATAATTGCACCAGCAAAAGAATCTAATTTAGCCATAATATCAGGGTAGCATATGCAAGGACACCAAAACTTTCTTTACAATACCAGTATTTTGCTTTCACTATTCACCATGAGCAATCACAACTTCAGGTCAGAGGTCTGTCTAACCCCAATGCTTTTTTTCATCTCTGGCTTCTTTGCAACAGCACTAATAATTCCTTCACTGCTAATTGCCATGTGGACACCTGTCCACTTGGAACTCTATTAAGAATATTGGGTTCGTTTCATAAGCAATTGCAAATTCATCATATAGTAATGATTCTGGCTACTGTCAACCTGAGTGGCTTCAAACCAACAACCAAAATAAAGTGAAAACCTTGACCTCCTTCCATTATGTGGGACCACTAAATTAAACTTAATCTGTCATTTGTGGAGCTACATGGCAGCTGCTGGGAGAACATCCAAGTTATACAAGTCTTGGAAGTATGACAGCATCAAATAACTGCAAGAAACAGCCTTCTACACTCGTAACTCATGTCCTGACTCTGGCATATTCAGTGCTGACAAGGGAGAATTTCCTAAGAATTTTCTCCCTTAAAAAGAGGCAATTTCTCAGGAGGGGAAAAAAAAAAAAAAAAAAGGAAGAAAGAAGAAGAGAGTGGTATTTCTGCATTTCTTTTAATGTGTTCTAACTACTCCAACTACATGGCATACAACTGCCCAACAAAGGGAAGGAGATAGAAGGGTAAATTTTCATTGTGGTGCACAGGGATTTAATTATACGACTCCCATAAATGTTAATGGGAATCACATGATCCCATCCTTGTACAGTGCAATTAAAATTCACTCAAGAGTATCAATCATTTCTCAGACCAGAAAAGGTAGTTTAACACAGCTAAATGCTGAGATTAAAAAAAGGTGTGCGGAGCAGAGAGAAGATTGGATGTGAAGGCTGGTTTGGGAACACACTCAGGAGAATATGAAAAACTCAAATTCTGTCATAATCGTTAAGGGGCTGAGATGAGCACAAAAAAGAAAGAGAAGAGACAACAGATTGTTTACAGATAAGAAATCCTGGTGCAAACAGTCTCTGCAGATACAAATTCAATTTGGCTTAAGAATATTATAGTGAGGAGAATAGTTAGGGTAAAAATAGCAAGGGGGATCCTGAAGCCTGTAATACTAGACTTTCCCTGGTTTACCCAATGTAAATGGGTGTCATAGGTGGAAAAATAGCTTGAACTGTGAATGCCAACAGGCAGCTGATAATGGGGTGTATATGATTGGAGGGGGATGAATGTCCAAAACTGAACTTATGAGTCCTCAAGCAGAAGCCTACTACAAGCTAGTTGCAACTAGTATGAGCTAGGAGAAAATCCCAGTAACACCTGGACTAAACAAAAGTGGCATGTCCTGAATGCTCCTATTAATAAGGAGACATGAGACAAAGTTACCAGTTAGGAGGCTGATCACACATTGTGTTTCTGCACAGAGTCTATTTAGACTGGGAAATCAGGGGTTTGGGTTCTGGAGAAAACTGCTGCTGGCAGAAAGAAGGGTTGCTGAACAGAGGAAGTAGTCTCAGAAAGAAAAAGGGAGCCTGGAAAGGAGAGGTAAACATCTTGGCTGGAGGAGAGATTCTGGAAGTCAGGGAAGATCCTAGAGATCAGATTGCTCCAAGGAGACAGATGCTGAGGGATGCTCAGAGACCATGGCTGGGGACGTTTGAGATAGGTGACTGCGAGCAGCAACACAATACGAACCAACATGACTTTCTGCCCAGCCTTCCCAGGGCAGCACCAACCCCTCTGTGCAGAAGTCAAGACCTAGGCAGTGTAACACTGTGGGGAAAGTGACCATTGAGTGTGTCAGCTAATCAGGTAAGGTAAAACCTCTGCTCTCTTCAGCTCTTCAGTAAGCCTCGGTATTCAGATCCACTACAGGTTGCTATTTATTCTGTCTCATCCATGAGAACAGGCTACTGCACATTTTGATTCCCATGTTAATAAAATTTCAGAGTTTGCTTCAGCTATACTGCCCTCTAGTATTCAGTCTAAAAGAAAACTTTTATTATACATTAATGGAAATTCTATTTCATTTCAAGTGATAAGTGCCTGTGGTTTCTGGTGAAAAAAGATCTTGCATTTTATTCCAGTTTATGACCCTAAAGTCCAAGACCCTGCTGTGTAGTTCCTGGAAGAAACAAATCATTGCAACCAAGCCACTGTGAAATCAAAGATAGTGAAGACTTTTAGAAGGAGAGACACTTTTTTCTCAGTCTTCCAGAGAAAAAAAGGAAGCTATACAAGAAAATATTTGTTATTACTTACCTCAAAGGGATAAGGCTAAAAATGTTACTTTCTGTGAATTAGACACCTTAGAGACAGCAGGTGTTATAAAAGTATAAAGTACAATATTATAATGAATTATAAAACATAAGTGTCTTAGAAGTGAGCCTTAGGAAAACCATCTTAGACATTAAAGAGATGAACCCTGAAATAAGCTTAATACTATTTTTATTGTGATTCTGTAAAAATATGCAAGAACAAGTGCATATTTTCATTGCCATCTTAAAATCTAGAACTAGGTGGTAAACAAAAGTCCATAAAAAAGCAAGGTTCTGGAAATTATACTTATTCCATACCTATACACAGTCAAAACTTGCTAAATAAAAGCTGGGCAAGGGAAGGTAGGAAAAGGGAAAAGGCACACAGGATAATTAAGTGTCTAGGGATCTCCCTGGAGCTTCACTTGATACCAAATAAACCTCTCCTAGTCACTCTTGGTGGAACCATTTGATTTCACACTGCTGAATGAACATTTCAGTGGGCCAAAAATAAGCATGTAGGATCTTCCCACCACTTCTAGAATCAGCCTTCCTTCTCCTAGCATCATGAGCATTTATCTATATGAAGCAAGAGAATTCCAATGGGGAAAAATGAGTGATTTCTTCTATAGTATAAGGGAGACCCAGATTCATGCCTATACTCTGCTCAGTTCCCTCTTTGATTGAGGAAACATATATAAATCCTTTCTGTGTCTAACACAAGCCAGACTATTGAACACAGATCTACAAAATTAATCTGGATCACTGTGCTATTACTGCTACTAGGCTTTCTTGCTCCTGAACAAGAATTTCATTCTAGACTTCATAAGAAATCCCTAAGAATTTTTTTAAACAAACAGGTTGAGAAAATATTCCAGCTTTTACCAAAACAGCATTTCAGGTCAAAATCCTTTTGATAAGTGTTGCCTAACAAGGTTTATTAAAAAATAACCATGTACCAGAATGGAGGATAACCTATACAAGGCAACCTAATGCAATAGATCTTTTTTCCCTTTTGTAGCTGTTAGCTGACTTTCTGTGACAGAAGAAAAGCAAATTGGGATTATTTGATCTCCTTGTTGTTGTATTCCCTCCTTCCCCTCTCATAGCAGCCAAGAACCTCCTGTTACTTGTGCTGCATGGCTGTCTCTGGGGCTGTCCATGGAATGCCAAAAGTATCAGAAATTGGATAGAGTCAAACCCAAATAGTCAAAGCAAGAGCAAGTCCACTTTCAAAACTCAAAGCAGAACTAAAAAAATCAGGGATTCCCATATTAAAAAACAAACAAAAAAAACCCAACACAAACAAAACCAAACAAACAAACAAAGAAAAAAATCCACCAAAAAACTCCAAACAAGACCCAGTTCCATTAGGAATTTCTGTAAGGTGCTGAGTACTTTAACTTTCTACTGCATTGATTACGAGCTGATGGAATTCAGTGACACACAGAACAAATGCCTATGAGCTAGGAATTTCTGCACAGAGAGCTCTGTCATTTCATCTGACATGAAGTGTTACACTAAGCAGAATACAAAACTTTGCATGGGGTACATCTTTTGTGAATCTGTGAGGAGGTGGCAACACAAGCCTTAATGTTGCCAACATCTATCTGTGATGGTGAACTCTTACTATTTTAACTTCCTGTCTTGCACCCCATAAAGACATCAAAACCTTTAACTATGAGCATAATCCAACCTCACAGTCTCCAACTATGGTTTTCAGTACAGGTGAAGGGTCTCCATGGCTCCAAAAGATCACTACTTCTCTTTGGATTCACAAAGTGCCATAGTTAGGATTTAATTCATCAATCAGAGTATTTGTGTGACTAACAGAAACAAATGAGAATACAACAGAAGAATGCAAAAGCTGTCAGACCGTTATTAGTTTTATTGTACTACCATTCCATCCTATACTGGGGGACAAAATTACAGTTTACCTGTTAAACAGACTGCTATTCCATCCCCAGACTACACTGAGAACAACAAGGGGCATTATACAGTATCCCACCAATTAGGAGATGAAGATGATTCTGGGCTTCATAAACGCATAAAATAAGACTAAATTTCTAATATATTTAAATGTTTAATCAGGATGTTCAGAAGTTATGCTAATAGATATTATGCAGGGCTTTTTTCCCTCTTATTTTTATCACCTCTGAACAGTACATGAACAGGTTGAACGGGGCTTTGAGCAACTTGATCTAGTGAAAGATGTTCCTGACCATGGCAGGAGGGTTGGAACTAGGTGATCTTTAAGGTCTCTTCCAATCCAAACCATTCTATGATTTTTAAAGTTACCCTAAGTCCACCATCCTTGAAAATAATTGGCTGGTTTCAATCATTGACAGAGCTCTGCAAATACAGGTAATGATAAGAAATGTATTTTGACTCCTATTTAGTCCAAAGTATTATGTATTCTCTATTTCCTGAGCATAAAGAATGAAGTATTTTTAGAAGTGCTAAACAAGCAAAAAAAAGCAGAGTATTTACTGATACAGATATTGCATATTTTTCCTGAAGGTCATGAGATAAAATTGGAATAACTTTAAAATAGCTTGTGCTTTGATTAGCCATTTTCCAGTCCTGTCTTCCTTTACACAGATTCATTAATATACCCCTAGAACTGTCATTATCCCAATATTCAGAAGGCTTCTTTTTTTTAATAATTAGTATTCTAATTCCAAATTAAAGGCATTCAGCCTCACGGTTCCTTCAGCTGAAAAGGGAATGCAGGAGTACATACATTATTTTTTCATAAATATTTTGCTGAGTAGCTGCCTGAAATAAAATGTTTCCCTAGTCCTTCTTACCAGAATAATGTGATTATTTCACAGTAAAACTGTGAGGATCATCCAAGAAGATCAAACACCTCAATGTTCACCTAACTTGTTCTAGCTCCTGTTCCCCTTCCCTACCACAAAATAGCACCACCACGAAGGAGATGCACTGCTTCTTGGAAAAGGCAATCTTACCTACTCAGTTGCTCCCTCCTCCTTCCGCACAGGAAGTCTTTCCTAATATTCACCTCAATTTAAAGATTTCTTGGCCCTCTTGGGCACTGAGAACAAGTGATTGCTTTTTGTCTTAAAATAGATATTTGGAAGACAGTTATTGGTCTTCTCTTTCCTTTATCTTGACAGGGCCCCTGAATACCTCTGTGAACTAAATACTGAAATAAAATCATAAACACATCAATAGTAGCATATCTAATAAATGGCAATATAGGCAAATTTCATTGTTTCAGGACCAATAACCTCATGATTACAAGGTACAATTTTGCATTATACCCACCTTCAGAATGTCTCATGTGCCCTTACACTGCCCTGAAAATACCCAGGCATTGGAAGCTTTTCTTTCAAAAGCTTTAATACTAACACAAACCCAGTGGGGGTTTACAAAGGCCCTGAACTTCAGTCTCTCAGTAGCTGACACTAATATTTTCACTGAAGGGACTGGGAACCCAGCTCAAAGATGAGACTTCTTGGAGATCTCATACTGAATTATAATCTTTTGTACTACAGACTAGTAGTTAAATAAGTCATAATTTGCTCTCTCAGTTTAGCTTTAATAAGGAAAGCTTTCCAAATGTGGACACATTCTCAGTGTAAACCTGCAGTATTACTAATTAAAATCAGAAAAGTTATCTCAAATTTACTAAGAGGGTAAATACCGTCAGAATTTGGTCTCTTGCATGCCACTGTTTTACTCAGTCTAAATCTTGGACAATAAAACTTGGACAATAAATCCATAAAGACAATAAATCACAGCATATTCTAAAACCATAAAAACTTGCCAGTTGAAACACTAAATGAACATGCATAAGGAGTTTTAACTCATTACTCATGACTTTTAACAGAACAGGTAAAGAAAGATATGTTGTGGTGCCTATTTTGAGAGGTATGAATATCATCTTTAAAAGATTGCCCAAAAGACTTCTGTGAAGAGTAGTAATGTGTAAAATATGAAGTAATTCAAAAGAAGCATTAACCTGGGGGTTTTCCTTTGTCTGCTCTATATCTGTTCTCTTCATCACTTCTCATTAGATCCACAATAGAGAACAGAAAATAGTGTCACATTATTCTCTGTGAGCTTTTAAGAAAATTTAAGACACTTAAAGGGTCAGCAGTGAGATTTTATCATTGTCAAGGAAGGAGTTTCTCAAGCTATCCCCCACAGAACAGAGAATTAACACAGCAGATTAGTCACCTCAGTGCTGCGATATTAGCATGTGATACACTGCACCATACCACGCAACTGTTTCAGTGTTGCCAACTCATGCAAATCACACAATAATTGGTATTTTCCCTAAGGCTAGTATAATGAGATTACATAAAAATAATACATCTTTAAAAACTAATACAATTCTGAGCCATATGCTTAGGAAAAATCTTGAAGTAATTGTTCTCCTTGATCTTAAAAAGCCAGCAAATAGAAGGAAACAAATTCTGAAATTCATTACAGTTAAAATTTCACCATTTTTAAGGCAATGGAGATCACCTAAAGATCAAGTTGACAATATTGCAGGAATGTCAGCACACTTAATGACCCCATTTCCAAGCCACAACTGCTGTACATATTTTCTACTTATCTCTCCATCATGTATCATGTGGATTAGTTCTGGATCAGAGTTTTGTTAATCTTAGGTACAGAAGACAAATTCACTATGTGTCTTTGAGGGAAAAAAAAATATTACTATTTAATTGGAGTTATTTAATTTTATTATAAACTGGACTCTGTCTGCTGTTGCCTAACCAGCGAAGGACTACAGGGCTGTGTGTATTCTCCCTCTGTGATGTAACAGCATGGAAAGACAGTGAAAGGGCCATGTCAGTGTGAGAAAGGGCAGGAAGGGATTTACTGCGTGAGGGGTCTGGTGGAACCATCATTGACTCAAATCTCCAAAGGAGAATTACATGTCATGAGCTAGGGTGCAGAAGCACTGACAGCAGATAGTAACTACTGAAAGTGTTTTTAGTTTGAGTTCCATCAAGTATCACTAGTGGCAGTTTTGCTACTGTGCTGTGCATTTACCACACAGTCTTCTTCACTTCTCCCCAAACTGTTTAAGTTACACAATGGAATGCATAACTATATGTGTGTATCACTGCGCTCATCCTCTATACAATTGCATTTTTCTTACAACAGAGTAAGAGATGCTGTTAATTTCCTAGAACCTTTTTTACATGACTGTTCACTTAATTTACAAACAAAGCAACAGCAAGTAACTTATCCATGCCATGCTCTGCAGATTAAACAACTAATGCATTATGCCTCAAAGTCTTTTGGAAACAAAAGCTAGTAAAGTATAGACTTACCTATGTCATTTATTTTACACACATACCCTCATATGTCTAGAAACTAGTAAGAGGCCAGTACAATGTAGAAAGTGAATTTTGTACTATAGCATATACAAATAGTAAGATACAGAAATTTATATAAAATGTTTTGGCCCTAAATAGCCAGAGAATTGACTTCTCCAAATGATTCAGTGTCAGCTGGAAACATCTGAAAGGCATAAACTGAAAACACCCACTTCCGTAAGCTGTGCCCTCAGGAGTTTCTTCCTGTGTGGTGCTGGCTTTCACTCTGTCAGGTCAACAGACCCAGTTCTGCAAAACCGAGGGCATGCTGCAGGCCATAGCATCTCTTCTCTGAGCTGACTGGGGCAAGAGTTTAGAAATGATTGCTTATAGGCTTTGATACTGGTTGCCTTTATATACATGCACTGTGGTAGACTTTGGTGTATTACTGTCAGTCTGTGTTTAATATATAAGCCATAAGTATTTCAATTTGTCAACAACATAGATTAAAACCCAAAAGTAGGTAGATGGTAAGACCTGGGAGCATAGAGAGTTTTTATTGGACATTTTCCTGTGATAGCCAAGGAGCAGCACAGAAGCAGGCATTCAGAACCTGAAGTACTTAAACCAATAATAAATTATTTTCATGGCATTCATACTGTTTCCTAAAGTAAGTTCAGAAAGATGCCTTGCAAAATTGATCCTACTGATGAATGCTAGACATTTACTTCATTTCCCACTTATATTCCCTAATACTTTTTTCTAACAATATAACTGCATGAAGCTGGTCATGCTTCTGCCCTACTTGATGTATGAGAGGACTTTATCTGCCTAGGAAATTCTTTTAAGAAAAAAACCCCAAAATGTACACTTATAATTCTTTTGAATAATACTTGGCATCAGCAACAAAATATCTCAAAATCATTGTTTGTTGGTTTTTGTTATTATATATCTGGAATTGAGTTTCCATCAGGAAACTTATCTGCTTAAGAGGATGAATTTAGGTCCTTTAGTCAGTAATTTGTTCCTGATTAAATGCAGTAATTTTTAAATTATTATAATGAGAGTTTAACTACCTTTTACTAAGAAGTAGTTAAACATTATGCAAACAAAGATTATTCCATGCTGTTGGAAACTGCCCCTCTTCTAAATCTTTCCTCAGTCACATACTACCCTTCGACATGACATATGTGTTCTTGGCAGATCTACAGCAGAGACTGTACATTTGACTTTTCAGAGAGCGTCTTCCTAAGGCAACTCTCTCAGACAGAGTTCTACCTTCTCCTGCTCTACAGAAGGGTCCAACATTCCTTCACCTGAGAAATCAGCTACAGCAGTGGTCTCCAAACTTTTTTGATCATGCATGCCTATCAAGTAAAAATATTTTCAGCAAGATAAATTTTATTTATTATATTCATGTACTACTGTACTAATATATTATGTATATTTTAAACCATAAACAAAAATAGAAATTGAAAAGGATGAGATAAACATGAAATAAACACTATTTTTAAAATAGTATTTTATGTATTAATCATTTTTGGTATTTAGACCCAGCCGACAACTAAGCACCACGCAGCTGCTCGCTCACTCCTCCCCACCATGGTGGGACTGGGAGAAGAATCAGAAGAAAAAGGTAAAAACTCATGGGCTGAGATACAGACAGTTTAATAGGTTAACATAAGGAGAAAAGAAATAATAATAATAAAAGAATATACAAAGCGAGTGATGCACAGTGCAATTGCTCACCACCTGAAACCCAATGCCCAGTCCATTTCGGAGCTGCAATCCTTCCACCCCCCGGCCAGCTCCCCCAGTTTATATACTGAGCAGGATGTCATATGGTATAAGATGTCCCCTTGGCTAGTTGAGTCAGCTGGACTAGCTGTGTCTCCTCCCAGCTTCTTGTGAAAATTAACTCTATCCCAGCTGAACCCAGGACATTATCCACCCCTTATTCTTTATCATCTACGTCATGCCCAGATCCCATACTTTCCAATTAATCGCCACCACTTTTCCTGTTTCTGAGATACATATATTTACACAGATATCATTCCCTTAGTCTATGTGCAATCTCTCTAACATGTCCATTGAGTTCATTTAATCCATGACTTTGGGGCTCTATTTGCTGGAACAGCCTTTCAGAGCAGGAGAGATGGTGTGCAGTGTTGGATTGTTGCATGCTGCATCCAGAGCTTGCGGCTAGTGTGTTTGGCACAGCCCATGCCCATGGTCTGTGAGCTGAAGATGTCAAACTTGATGAAGTTGCTGGGCACCAGTTCCTGAAGCCAGTTCAAGTTCCACCACTGCTGCACTTCGCTTGGTTTCATCAAAGCCCATCCTTCATTGATTTGGGTGATTCTCACTGTAATACCATTGATATGGCATATAGCAATTGTAGTAGTGATGACATACAGTGGCACGGTTATTTGGCAAGTAAGATCATACAATTTAATTCACTGGCTATTCTCACCCAAAGTCAAATCCCCATGAGGTACACATCAAAATTCCCCATCCTTCCACATCACCCACCAAGTGTACCCAGGTCCTTGAGCAAAAGCAATCCTGCAGATGGGTTTGCATTTGCCTGAAGCAGGACTAACCCAGACTGTCTTCTCTAACATATTCTTCATGTGTACTACAGGGATTGTATCTCCTTCTACATTACATAGAAGTTTTGATTGGGCAGGAACAGCTCGATTGGTAGCTCCTCTAGTGTTAACTAACCAGGTGGCTTTTGCTAAATGTGTATCCTAATGTTTGAAGGTCCCACCCCCCATTGCTCTCAGTGTAGTTTTTAATAGTCCATTGTATCATTCAATTTTCCTGGAGGCTGGTGCATGATAGGGAATGTGATATACCCACTCATGCTCTTTGGTCCATGTGTCTATGAGGTTGTTTTCAAAATGAGTCCTGTTGTCTGACTCAATGCTTTCTGGGGTGCCATGTCACCATAGGACTTGTTTTTCAAGGCCCAGGAGAATGTTCCAGGTGGTGGCATGGGGCACGGCATACATTTCCAGCCATCTGGTGGTAGCTTCCACCATTGTAAGTACAAGACACTTGCCTTGGCAGGTTTGTGGGAGTGTGATATAGTCAATCTGCCAGGTCTGCCCATATTTATATTTCAGCCATCATCCTCCGTACCACAGAGGCTTTAACTGCTTGGCTTGCTTGATTACAGCACATTTCACATTCATGGATAACCTGTGAAATACTCTCCATGGTCAAGTTCACCCCTTGATCATAAGCCCATCTATATGTTGCATCTTTTCCTTGATGGTCTGAGGTGTCATGGGCCCACCAAGCCATAAATTTTTCACCCTTATGTTGCCAGTCCAGATCCACCTGAGCCATTTCAATCTTAGCAGCCTGATCCACCTGTTGGTTGTTTTGATGTTCTCCAGTGGCCCGACTCTTGGGTACATGAGCATCTATATGACATACTTTTACAACCAGGTTCTTTACCTGGGCAGCAGTATCTTGCCACAGTGGAGCAGCCCAGATGGGTTTGCCTCTATGCTGGCAGTTGCTCTCCTTCCATTGCTGTAACCACCCCCATAGGGCATTTGCTACCATCCATGCGTCAGTATAGAGATAGAGCACTGGCCATTTTCCTTGATCAGCGATGTCTAAAGCAGTTGGATGGCTTTCACTTCCACAAACTGGATCGATTCACCTTTTCCTTCATCAGTTTCTGCGACATGTAATATAGGACTCCATAAAGCAGCCTTCCACCTCTGATGCTTCCCTACAATGCAATAGGACCCATCAGTGAACAGAGCACATCACTTCTCATTTTCTGGCAGTTTGTTATACAGTGGAGCATCTTCAGCACACATCACCTCCTCCTCTAGCAATATTCCTGGACAACTAGGGCTTCCTATTCAAGACCATTGTGTGATCAGTGTGACTCACTTGCTCCACATGGCATCAGTTGCATGATGTGTAGAGGATATCCTCCCTTTGAACATCCAGCCCAGCACCAGCAGTTGGGTGCCAGGAAGAGCTGTGCTTCAGTACCAACCACTTCCAAAGCAGATCACTCCTTCATATACTGCCAATATTTCCTTTTCAGTTGGAGTATAGCAGGCCTTGGATTCTCTGTATCCCTGACTCCAAAACCCCAGGGGTAGGATCAGGTTTCCCTTGGAACTTTCTGCCAGAGGCTCCAGGTAGGGCCATTCTTCCCAGCTGTGGTGTAAAGCACATTTTAAACATCTTGTCCTGCCTGGACTGGCCCAAAGGCTACTGCATGAACTATCTCCTGTTTAATTTGTTCAAAGGCTTGTTGTTGCTCAGGGCCCCATGTAATATCGTTCTTCTTCCAGGTCACCTGATAGAGAGGGTTTACAATTAGAGCATAGTTTGGAATATGCATCCTCCAAAACCCCACAATGCCTAAGAAAGCTTGCATTCCCTTTTTGCTAGCTGGTGGAGACATAGCTGCTATTTTGCTGATCACATCCACTAAGATCTGACAATGTCCATCTTGCCATTTTATTCCTAAAAACTGGATCTCCTGTGCAGATCCCTTGAACTTACTTTGTGTTATGGTAAAACCAGCTTTCAGAAGGATTTGGACTATTTTCTTCCCTTTCTCAAAAACCTCTTCTTCTGTGTTGCTCCATATTATGATGTCATCAATGTATTGCAGGTGTTGTGGAGCTTCACCCTGTTCTAATGCAGCCTGGATCAGTCCATGGCAAATGGTGGGGCTGTGTTTCCATCCCTGGGGCAGTCAATTCCAGGTGTACTGGACACCCCTCCAAGTGAAAGGCAACTGTGGCCTGCACTCTGCTGCCAAACGGATTGAGAAAAATGCATTAGCAATATCAATTGTGGCTTACCACTTGGCTGCCTTTGACTCCAGTTCGTATTGAAGCTCTAGCATGTCCAGCACAGTGGCACTCAGCAGCAGCATTTCATTCAGGCCACGATAATTTACTGTTAGTCTCCACACTCCACTACATTTTCGCACTGGCCATATGGGACTATTAAAGGGTGAGGGAGATTTTCTGATCTTGGCTCTCCAGTCAATGAATTAGTGTCCTGGTTTAACCAGGATAGGGTTAAGTTTCCCCAGCAGTAGGGGGGGAGCTCTAGCCGGGTTATTCAGATACCATGTGGACGTCACATCCTGGCAGGTCACATTTTTCCTGTTCCTGGCGCGGGAGCGCGGTGCACTCATGGTTTTGTACATCGTGCTTCAAACTGCTGTATTTGGTAGCTATTTTGCTCTGTTCACTGCTATCACTATTACTGTTATTGTTATTGTTGTTGTTGGTTGTGTTGCTATTGCACTGTTGTATTAAACCTTTCCTTATTTCAGTCTTGGGGCTTTGTATTTCACTCCCTTTGTGGGGGAGGGGCAGCGGCCGCGTGGTCTCAGACCCCGGCAGGGGCTAAACCACCACAATTAGGTTATGGATAGGACTCAGAGTTGGTGTGATATTGCCACCAGTGCACCGTTGTGGTAGCTATTGGCACCTGCTGTTATTCATTGGTGACTTATAACATCTTCCTTGAAGGGGTATCTTTCCTTCACATCTGACAGAAGTTGCCACCAGACGCTGAGGGCTTGTGCCCCTTTTCCAATACCATTGTCAATGCTCCCTTCCCTAGACAAGGATCCCAGCTGTTTGGCTTCCCTACCCTCTAATTCCAAGCTACTGGCCCCATTATCCCAGCATCAGAGGAGCCAGGTAACAATGTGCTTGCCTGGATGACAGCTGAAATCCTTTTGCATATCTTGCAGCTCATTCAGGGATAGGGATCAGGTGATTATCTCTGGTTTTGCCTCTTCCTCCAGTTCTCGTGATGACCCTGGTTCACCTTCATCCTTCACTAAGTGAACTGATTTCTTTGTGTATTTCTTCTTCTGTACAGGGTTGACTGATACAGGCACAGACTGGTTCTCTGGTTCAGTTGTAGTGCCTGTCACTGGGGTTGGGTAGCTGCAGTGCTTGTCATGAGGGTTGGGATAGCTGCATTGCCTGT
Organism: Strix uralensis; assembly: GCF_047716275.1. Classification (NCBI taxonomy): domain Eukaryota; kingdom Metazoa; phylum Chordata; class Aves; order Strigiformes; family Strigidae; genus Strix; species Strix uralensis. The sequence goes on along the minus strand of NC_133972.1, from coordinate 131,917,013 downwards.
TGGTCTATTTTCCCCCACTTCCCCCTGAGGGTGCTGCATAATATCAAGCAGTGTTTGGTAAATATTGGCCAGGGCTCAGCAGAGTGCAGTAACTTGTTCCTTTTTGGACTAGCCACAGTATTTTCCTTTCAAATATTCTATCACTTCATCAGGGTCCTGTAGTTGTTCAGTAATGAAGTTCCAAACCACTGGAGGTGAGAAGTTCTCCAGATACCTGCTTGTATTCTCCCACAGGCCATGCCACCCATGACTATCCAGCCTTGGGGCAGATCTCTGGGTGGTATTCTTAAAAAAAAGATTTTTAACCCTAAACAAGACCTGAAACACATTCAAGAGACATAGCAATAAGAGCATACTGGCTTGAACACCCTAAGGATATTCAAAATTCTCAAAAGCTGTTGTAATTAGCCTGAAGGAGAAAGGAGAGGTGAAAGAGCAGAAGAAAGTACACACACACCCCCCACCAGTGTTCCCCATAGATTGTGTGTAATTACTAATAAATTCCAAGAGAAGAGGACTGAGGTGTGGACATGACAACAGTGCCGCATACAAATACAGCTTAACCTCCTGACCAGTGATGTGATCATATCATAAGTCAAAATTGCCCAGTACAGCAAATTGATAGTCCTGATCCTTCTCCCAGAGGTGATAAACATCACCACAGGGAATAAACAGTGTATACAAGAATTTACATAACCTCACCATGTGAACAAATGAACCAACATTGTGACCAGCAACTATTTAACTAATATAAGAAATGCATATAACATTTGTTTTAACACGCTCTGGTCAGATCTGTCATTATCTCAACCCTTAATGCCCCCACGCTGGGTGCCAAAAAGGACTATCATGGTTTAGGCCCACTCAGCAACTAAGCACCACACAGCCACTTGAGGAAGAAAAAGATAAAAAAATTTGTGGGTTGAGATAAGGGCAGTTTAATAGCACAACAGAAGAAGAGAAGAAATAATAGGAATAACAATAATAACAATAATAATAATAATGAAAGAATATACAAAGCGAGTGATGCACAATGCAATTGCTCACCACTCAGAACCCAATGCCCACCCTGTTTCCGAGTCGCAATCCTTCCACGCCCCCCCCCCCCGCTCCAAGCCAGCTCCCACGGTTTATATACTAAGCATGACGTTCTATGGTATTGGATATCCCCTTGGCTAGCTGGATCAGCTATCCTGGCTGTATTCCCTCTCAGCTTCTTGCGAAAACTCTATTCCAGCTGAACCCAGGACAAATGGTACAAAATATATTTTCTTCCCACACTCCAATGGATTGTCTTGTGCGTGCACCCTACTTTGGAGACCACTGAGCTAGAGCACCAAACTGCTTCTAACACATAGAGTAAATGCATACCACAATACTCGCTGAAGTTTTGGCCTCTCTTATCAAGTGATCCACTGGTGTGAACCCTAGCTCTCTTTTTACTCATATACCCAGGTTTCTTTTCAGAGACACCAGGAGTATATACCCAGGTTTCATCACAAAATAATATTAGGAAGACTTCCAAGGGTGTGCACCTAAACAGAAAAAAACCTTCTGGATTCATCAGTTAGATGTCTTCACTGTATAGTGGTCTCATTCTTTAGGAGGTCCTAATGAGTTTGACATATGCAAGGAACATCTCCCTGGAGACATGGCTGGTTGATAAATACAGTAACTCAGAACAGCTTCTTTAGAAACCATAGGAAAAAGCAACTGGAGAAAACTGACACTGACACAAAAGCCAGGTTACATCTTATCTTCCCTAACTTCAGTGTTCTCCCTGAGGCTCCTGTCTGGGCCTTCTGAGTCTGGCCAGGTTTGTTCATCTCCCTCCCCCAGGGAGCAGGAATGGAGAGTCATGATCATCAAAATTAGCTAGCTCCCTACTTTCTCTCTTAAATGCCAGCAGAAGGGTTGTCTGAGGCCAATGCTGTGTTTCGCTGTGTGCCAGTTGTCTCAGGCAGAAATTAACTCTTTAAAACCAGGTACAGTTCAATAATAAAATCAGCTAAGACACATGAAAGTCATAGGATCTTCACAGTTCATTACAATTTTTACTGTCTCTTGGCTGTGACTGGGAGTATGAACACAGGATCCTCAGAAGCTGCAATTCAATCTTCTATAGGATATATAAAAATTCTGGCTTTCTGCTAAGTCCTTTAAGCTGATTCACATTTTACTTTAGGTATCCTTACAAAATATCAGCTAATCTTTCAAATGAGTACGTTATAGTCTTACAACTGGAAAAAGATTAGTCAGAAGTTGCTATTTCTAAGTATTAAAAAAGATTACGAACTCATAGCAACTCAGATATGGTGTATTTGCTCAAAATCCATCTCATTAGAAATGCTATATAAAACTCCTCATGCCTAGAATGCTTCATAAAAAATGCTATGTAAAACTCCTTATTCCTGGAATGTTTCATAAAGAACACATTATGTAATGTTTTATAATCAAAGATTATAATTAAGCAGTTTTAATCAAAGTAAAAACTCTAGAGAACTTTCTTAAATGACACAGCATCCTGATGCCAGGATTTTACAGGTTGTGTCATATACCTCAAATATTTCTTCACCATTTATGGGAGTTTCTTCCTCACTGACACATTCCAGGACCTCATTTTGCTACAGGGGAAGCTGTGCAACCATAAAAATTGGTCCCTGCAAAAAAACCCTCTTGATTTCACCGAGCTCAAACCCCAACAGGCAATGCTTAAACTTGGCAGTAATGTAACTATCAAATGTTTTCCTGTGACCCAGGACACATTTTTTGAGAAGAAGATATTATCTATTAATTATTATCTATAGAAATCACTAATGTAAAGAATCACAGAATCGTCTAGGTTGGAAAAGACCTTGAAGATCATCCAGTCCAACCATTAACCTAACACTGACAGTTCCCAACTACGCCATATCCCTCAGCGCTATGTCGACTCTACTCTTAAACACCTCCAGGGATGGGGACTCCACCACTGCCCTGGGCAGCCCATTTCAATGCCTAACAACCCCTTCTGGAAAGAAATGCTTCCTAATATCCAGTCTAAACCTTCCCTGGTGCAACTTGAGGCCATTACCTCTTGTCCTATCGCTTGTTACTTGGTTAAAGAGACTCATCCCCATCTCTCTGCAACCTCCTTTCAGGTAGCTGTAGAGGGCGATGAGGTCTCCCCTCAGCCTCCTCTTCTCCAGACTAAACAACCCCAGTTCCCTCAGCCGCTCCTCGTAGGACATGTGCTCCAGACCCTTCACCAGCTTCGTTGCCCTTCTTTGGACACGCTCGAGTAATTCAATGTCCTTTTTATAGTGAGGGGCCCAAAACTGAACACAGTAATCGAGGTGCGGCCTCACCAGTGCCGAGTACAGGGGTAAGATCACTTCCCTGTCCCTGCTGGCCATGCTATTTCTGATGCAAGCCAGGAATCAGTGTCCAGATTTCTTTTGCATCCTCTTGCTTGCTTAAAAGCATCTCTTCTAGACAGACAAAAGGTAGGCAGATCAGCAGACTAACCCTACCAGCAATTCCCTTCACACGTTCCAAGTGAAAATCTCTGGATCGGACTGCCCCCTCTGCTCTGAACACAGCTCTCACATACAAATCCCTGAGCACGCTGTCTTAGGTGCACTCATGCCATTGTCACGCGTGAATCTGCTGTCCTCCTGACTCAGCTAAGGAAGGGGATGAAATGAAATATCTTCACTTAAAGACATCTCATTTTGGACTTTGATGTCTTTGAGATGTTCAGGCTAATTCTGTTACCCATACTGACAAATTTTCAAGCCTTATTCATACCTACCTACACATGCCTCCATGTCCCCAAAAGAAATTAAGTACATTGCTTGAGATCAAGTCACATATGCTCTGAAAATAAAAACAAATTGGTCTCCACATTTTCATTTATCTTGGGTCAAAAAAACAAAGGCTGTGGGGTCTAGAAGCCCTCACCTTCTTGCACCCATCAGTGCTCTCTGATCTCCAGCCTGTCCCCACATTCTACCTCAGTATTAACTGACCGTTTTTTGAGAAGATACAACCTTTTGATAAGGCTGATTATTCTTCTTTAATTCTGCTGATTATTCTAAATATGTTTAACAGATACATGTATTAAAAAAAACAAATACCCCAAAGCATCCAGGTTTTAAGATTCTCCAGACACACCTGAATCAACTAGTCTTTAAAGGGGACTATAAACTGAGGAAATACTGTCTTTAAAGAGTTAACAGTTTCTCTTTCAAGGATTAACACTTAAATTTCCAGTTGGAAAATACTTGGCTAACAAGACAATGTCTGTTATCTGGAAGACAAAGAGCAGAGTCTTTGAGGAGGATGCTATTCATTGTATCCATTGTATCTAAAAACAACTTTGTAGATGACAACTTGTATGATTTTATTTGTGTCTGGTTCATAAAGCAATGAGCTTTTAACGCAGCAGAATTTAGTTTAGCCTTGAACGGGTGCTCAAGAAGGGAAAAGTGCAGTTATTTACCAGCATGCAAGTTCTTCCAAATCACAGATATCTAAAAGATAAAAGCTCAGATTCACCCCACAATGCATGAAGAGCCATCTGTAAAGCTGCCAATATAATTGCTCACAGAGCTCCCCAAAGAGCCAGATGCCACCACTTGAACACATTCCCAACTTAGTCATCTGAGTACTGAAGACAGGAGGGAATAGCAGGAAGTTGAAGGGTCAATGGTATGCCATTTATATTCTGAAAAGATGAAACGAATTTTTGGAGAAAATTAAACTGAAAGGACGTCATGCCAAACAGAATGTGCTTTAGCAGCACAATTTAATACTAGAAATAAATGTGTGTGTCATTCTGGAGTTTTTAGAATATGAAAGGCATGAAAATTGTGCTCTGATAATAATACAGAATGAAAATGTGGCAAAATTTCCTCATAATTAAAAGATGTAGTGAAGACACTCATGCAACTTGGTTTTGATTCTCTGCACTTTTCCAATCACGGCTTTGTTTCCAGAGCTTATTCTTGCAGTAAAATTAAAGCAGGCATTTAAAATCTCATTTTCTTATGCACCTGTTTCTCTGTTTTACTAGCAGTAGCTGCTGTAATTTCTGTAAGTGCTTGAAGGCTGATATTTGGTCTTAAAGGCTCTTGCAATGGACACAGTATAACAAAAATGAATATAAGGACGAATATTCAAAGTACAATTAAAATGTGTATTTGATATTGTCTCAGCTCTGTAGCTTCTTTGTATCACATTACCATTACAAAGCACTGAGTCCTGAAGTCTTAAAGAGCCCACAAATTACTTACCACAAAAATTATAATAAAATGTCAGTGAAGGAAAAAAGTTGACCAAGATAAATGTCTTAGTCACTGGGTCAACGGAGAAAGCACTACTTCTGCAAGACAGCAGCTGAGTGCTCATCCTCTTTTCTGGTATTTTTCCTATCTCATCCCAATTTGGCACATGCCCTTCTGCTCTTTGCTTGGTAGTACTTTGGTCTTGTATGGCACCAAACTGGCTCTTCCTTACATGTTGTCATTTATAATCAGATGAAGGAAGAGGAAACATCTCCCTCTCCATGCCTTTAGCTGAGACAGAGTCAACAAGTCCAAAACACCACAGCAGTGCCAGGAAGCATGGGATAGATTAACATGGTGGCTCAGGGAACCCCTTATGGGCATGGGTTAGGTTTGTCACTCTTCATCTCTGTCACCCCAATTTTGGCCCTGCCAGGTCCAGCTACTGCTTTGTAGCTCATTCAGGAGACCTCCGTGGCCCAGGCTAAGGCAGGACACTGCCTACAGTTTTTGCACAGGAATCTTCACCATCTAAAGAGATACCTGTGCTTCTCCACTTCCCTCTTTCTTGCCATTCCCCTCCCCATTGCTGTGCAGATATCAAGTCACATTCAGCTTCCCTTCTCCATCCTGACTGCCAGTACTGTAACCATTCTTAACTCACATTATTTGATCATGTAAAGCTACTGATTAATTTGCTTTTTCCTTATACCAGGGCAGTACTCTCTCCTTCACATTCTCATCCCAATGATCCCCTTCCAGCTTATAATCAATAGTGGAAGAGGTCCATGGTGGTCCATGATTTTTTTCCAATCAAAAATGTTAACTGGACTTCTCTGATCTCCTCACCATTTGAGAAATGCTGTTATTCTGTTCTGCTCTTGTAATACCAGAAATACTTGGGATGTCCCTGCTCTGATGTTCAAAAAAATGTATCATATACAGCAATCTCCTGTGGCAGTAGCAACTGCACCATCATGTGCACTTCATTTTTGAGGCTGCATGACTATTTTCCCTTTCTTTGACAAAATTAATTTTATTCATGAAGAACAATTTCTGGCCCAAGAAATAAATCTGCTTCTTGATTGTACAAAATTCTAAGACAAAAAACAAGTCTGAGCTACTAATCATGATTATAGTCTTCTTTTTTGAGTACTAGCCTTTCAGCATTGCTCATTTCAACTTTTTATCAAGTTACCGAGGGTTTTCCAGTACAAGGGTCACTCAAGAAAGTTAATCTGAATTAATTTTTAAAGTGGATTAGTCAAAACATATTAAACCTCTGTGTAGACACTTTCATTCAAAATTACAGCACACTTAATTAACTAATTTGCTCTGGAAATTAAGTTAAATTGAATCAAGACACTTTTAATTCTGATTCAGAGTATCCACATGAGAGTTTAATGTCATTTAATTAATCCACTGTGGATTCATACTTCTATTTAACTTGGATTACCTTTTTGGAGGGTTCCAGTACACAATAGTTCTGATGCTGGACTTGGGCCAGAATTTTCAGAAGATGAGAATTTTTCATTTAAAAAATAAAACATGGGCCATTGATACAATTAAAATGCATAATAGAAAGTTATCCTCATTTGATTTCTTTCTGTCATTTGTGAAGTGTAAAGCTTGATGAGTTAAAACGAAAGTAGTCATTTGATAAACATTTTCACTGAAATATTATATTTAAAACCTGGAATTAAATTCAAGTGAAATTAACTCATTTATTATTGGTGTCAATAGTAACACTTACTGTTAACAGAGCTAGATAAGATTTAACTGATTTTTCCTCACCCCATTCTTGACTGTATAGTTCATTTGACATGCTTTTTGTCTAGTATTTTTCACTATACTGTTGGAGGTTCAGGCTTCCACAAAGCCTGCTTCCACAAAGGTATTGCAAGGCAGAGCTCAACAGTAACAACACTGTGATGTCATCACAGTCTGAAACAAGTGATCCCATTGACTGAAGTTAATGGTCTGAAAAGTTTCTGTGATGGAGGTATTCAGAGAGTCCCATGAACATGCAGGTCCCAGTGATCTCTCCAGCAAGCCACCAGCAGAGGCTATCTTCCAAAGAGTTTATTTCTCTTTTAAGGCAGGCCCCAGTGAGGGTTTGTACCAAATGGCAGCAGGAAAGATTGAGGTTATCTATGGGAGATGTTGCTCAGCTTGATGGTCCCAAGAGCCATGGTGCCTAACATTCTGGGACTACAAACGTGCATACCATCCCTCTTCATATACACTGGACAGGATTAATAAGGTTCATACTGAGACTTCTCAATTTCCATTTAATCAACTGAAATGATACACAGTTATTAAGCAATTCTTGCTTTCTTAGCCATTACTGCTGGGAAACTGCTGCTAAACCTCAGATTATCACTAGGTGGAAATTCATACCAGTAATGAATTGGTCCAAGTATAAAGGGACGGCATATGTAACAGTGCCTGAAATTGAGTTGTTGTGAAGCGCCAGAAAGGTGCCTACAAATATAGTGGGAAAGGATGGATTGGGACACGGCTAGTATTATAATTTGTAGGTCTATGCCCAATCCTTACGCTTGTGCCATCTCTATACCAATCAAATAGTATGCAGAAGGTCTCTGTGTGTTTGCAGGAATGTTTATGAATAAGATGCTAGAAAACTGCCTTTCTGCGAAACTTTGTTCTGGGGATTTATTTCTAGACAGAATTATACCTTAAAAAACAAACAAACAAAAAAACCCCTACCTACATTGCTGTCCAGAACAGACGGGGTATTGCCTATTGGCAGAATTCAAGTGTCCCTTAAAGAGAAATTTTGCTCTGACAGCAGTAAAGTTGAAGTAATGCAATGAAGCACTGGCAGAAGATATTTAAAGGATGCAGAAATAAAAAAAGACTATTTTAATCAAAAGCTATCAGGAAATTCTACTCCATTTAGTAGAATGGCTTTGAAAAAAATTAATTTTCCTGCAAATAGTACCAGTAAAGATTTTTTCATATTTTCTAAGTACTGCAATAAAAATTGCTTCAAAATAGAAATGTAATCATTAGTGTCACTTCTCAGCAGCAAAAAAAAAAAAAAAAAAAAATCAACAACGCCATAACCAGTCTCAGCAAATTTAGCAGTTAGCAATTTTAGAAGTATACATTGTGGTCAAATATTTTTTGCTGTACTGATATTTACTGACAGCTGTCAATAAGAAAACTGGTTCTTATTTTTAGTGAACTTGTAATTATGCTCTTCCTGACTTCAGCATATGAAGGAAAAGTTCTTTTAGGAAAATCTATCACATCTGCTCTTCTAACATTAGCAACACAGAAGAACAATTTATTTATTTTTTACCAACTAACACTGTCACTTGTGAGTTTTGTGAACTCACCAGAGAAAAAAAAAAGTAGTTTACTTTTCCCTTATGAATGAAGAAGTGTGTATACAAAAAGGCATATCTGTCTTCTAGATTTACTATACCTCCCCTTCAGGAATGGCATAGGGAGGACTGCTACATGGATCATATCTTAACACATTTACCATTCACCTCTGCCTACCTTCAGCACCTTCAACCCTGGGTTATGTTACAGGTCACTCACTGTCAGTTCATTGCTGTTAACTTACTCCCAAGCACCCATCACAAATCTCTCTTAGACTGTAATTTGGTAGTGCTGTTGTAGGCATGATGGCTTCAAGATAAAACGGAAGAAGGCTTCTAGGAAGGGGAAATACCTTTTATTAGTCCTGCTGATACAGCTGGAAAAATAGCCAATCATTAGGATATGCTGTCCCTTCACTAGACTCACATAATTCCCATGTAAAAGGATGCTTTGACTAAAAAAGCAGGCCTCTCTCCCATCAGGGCTGAGATGGCCTACTTGATTGTGTTAATTTCCTGAAAATCCCCTCATTAGCTACTGCTATTATTTTCCAATTCCAAGCATATTAGCCATCATTGCCAAGATACAAATTTTATAAGCACTTTAATTACGGTCTCTGCCTGAGAAAGTTTACAGGTTAAAGGTCCAGCCCTGCTCAGCAGGCTTTCAAATGGGGGTACTTAGTGTAATTACCCACAGAAACATATTTAAGACAAGACTTGGAAGGTAAATGAAACAAATACATAAGGGAACAAAATTTGCTGAGAAGGGATGAATTTCAAATAAAGTGGAAGCTGACAACACATTTTTCTGCCTTACATACACCTATATATGCTTGAGAAAAAAATACCAGGATTTTGTTTGTGTATCAAGCTTCACTTTGCACTAGTAAATCCAGCTGAACAACAACACAGAAAGAAACCTCAAACATTTTAGCATGGATTAGCTTCATAATTAATTTGCAGCCAGAAAGAAATTGTGATCACAACTCATCACTTGCCTATGAGAATTCAATCATCTCATATCTCGTTTACAAAGTCATTAAAAACCCTACTCTATCAAAATAGCCAACTGTTTAAGAAAGAAATGCAAACAGGATTTAAATACAGTTTTGCTTAACAAAGCACAGACAACATACATGTCTTACTGTTGACTGACAGTTTTCATCTATGACCACCTAATTTTAGTATTTGTCTATTTAAAACACTAAATTCTCTATGAAATTTTTTAAAAAACTCATGAGATTCTAGAAGGAAGAGCCCTTCATAGACACCGTGGTGTATATTTATGAAACCTACCAATTGGTATCATCATCTGTATTCATTCTTATATATAAAGCATTTATCTTTGTACTGATTAACAGACTAATGAGATATGTCAATTCTCTTGACTTTACAGAGAGAGAACAGTGGGTTTTGCAAAAAGGCTTAAATAGCTCATTTACCACTGGAAGTTGTGAAGTCTGATAAAAAAATCCTCTCCACTCCCTACAAAACCAAAAAGGACAGCTACCTATGGTGCAGAACAGTTATCCTTCTATCCTTGACACAAATTATGTGATTAATTTCATAGGCAAGCCCATATGACCTCCAGAGATGAGTCAGTGTTATAGGGGAGGCATTTGTAAACAGGGAAGTTAGTGTTCCCACCTGGAATCTGGTAACAGCGAACAAGAACAATAGGGGTAAACAGGGGCAATATCAGAGGGTGCAAGAAAGAGGCAGCAACAACAGCCCAGGGCTAGAAAGATGAAAGCAAGCAGGACAGGAGAGAAAGCCACTTGGGGAGATATTTACAGTGCTGACTTCTTCCAGGGCTCCGATTCCTCCTACGGACAGCGGAGGATATCCAGGGTGATAATTCAAAGCACCAAGCAGCTATAACCCGTCTTCCGCTGTCAACTCCTCTCCTGGGGGAGACTCCCTCCTTTAAACTGAATGTAAGATTAGGTTTCCTAGGATAAATTCAGTCTTTGTGAATTCCCATACCACAGATTTTTAAAAATGTCAATCTCCTCTCTCTCTTTTTAAAGACTCTGGTAAAAATTTTGATTGATGTGAGTGGCAATATACTTTGGTCAATGCTGAGCACTAGTGAGTACCCTATCCTAAGTCCTACTGTGAACAGAGAGAAAAGAGACAATCACAGGGTGATCGGTAGCAGGTACTACACCTGCACAAAGCCAAGCGGCATGGCATGGGTATGCTAGCACAGGACCTGAAAACAGCACAACACCCGAGCTAATAATTTCACAGATTTTGATCCCAGAAATATTCATTAGCAACCTCAGAAACTGCCTGTTTCAATGCATCCTCACAACAGGTCTACAGAACACTTTTTATATCCCTGGCAGAGCCAAGGTTGACACAAACAACTTGACCAGTTATATTAGAGCTGAGATGTTTCTACATGGCAGAAGCAGTCCCTTTTTTCACCTACATAAATTCATAGTCTAAAATACGATGCCCATAGAGTTAGAACATTTCCAGACTGAGATAGTGGCTGAACTGAATTTCAGATTGAATTTTGGGTGTAGATGCTCAATTTTCATCATACATGCCTTTTTTGTTTTGGGAGGGGGGTGGAGGTGGGGGGCATCTTTTTCAGTATGTCCATTCTTCCTACAGCAAATCAAGACTTACCTAATGATAGCTCAGGTCCTCCAGAGCAGCACTGTAACTATTCAATCATTCTTTCTTGTTTGGGAGATTATGAGATAATATATTGTACAAATAATGTACTAATAATTGTAGTACTACTGTACTTCCTAATAACTTTCCAGTTATTTGTATAGCTAATGCACGTAACCATATCCAACTCAGGTGGTCCTGGTGATACTAATGGTTTTGCAGGTTACTACTCTACAGAGTGGGTATAACATGAAACTCGGTAGTATCAAATCCAAAAAGGTACAACTAGACAGTATAGGACAATTTCTGACCTTGGTCATACCATATTGCATTAGCTGTTTATTCCATCAAATACCATCTCAGATTCTCCAGATAAAGTAGATCTGCTTTTATTTTTCTATCAGAATCCACTGCTATATGTTTTATTGGAAAATAATTTTCCTTTCATTTTTGTTTCTTCTGTATAAGTTTTCTCTCATGGAACTTTTAATGTTACATCAGACTATCAGCACAAGTTTTTCTAAAAACAAAGAAATGAAAAAACCTTCTTGGAGAGCTTATAGCCCTCTGATGTCTGTAGACACTATTGTGTTTCCTGCTTTCCCAGACAATCTGTAACTAGGGAGAATACAGCTCTATTAACCTTGCTATATCAGCCAGAATGTCAAAATCTGTGTTATAAATCTTCATCTTAATCATTTATGATTAAATATTCAGATGAGATTATGTGCAACCTAATTCTACACATCCATCTCCACTTTCCTAATTAAGCACAGACAGCAACAGTGGGGAAAAACACCACCTTTCTGAAGTAACTAGGCAAAAAAAAAAGCTTTTGTAGACAACTTTCATTTCTAAGCACATATTTATGTTTTTATCACCATTTAAGAAAGAAACATGATTAATGAAGTTATGTCTATTTAATTATAAATCTGTTGCTTTACTATAGATTGCTATATATTTGGTGTTAATCCCAGTAGCCCCAAAACTCTTATTTTCTTCCCCATCTGTCAGAATTTGACATGCATACAGTGAAAGTTACATAGGAGGCAACTTTCCAGGTCTCAGTGGGTAAAATTCACCCTTGTTCACAAAAGCAATCTAAGATTTATGAACAACTAAAGATCCTCCTAGTCTTTACTTCTATTTAGAACTGCTTCAGCTTTAAGCACCAATTTGAGCTACTTAGACCCTAATTTTGAGAGGGGCTGAGAAAACATACCTCATACTGAAATTGAAGTCACTGATACACATCCCCAGATTTTCAGAAAAATCAAACTCAAAAGCTACAAAATGCACCACTTAAACTGAGGCAGCCAACTCAACCCATAAATCACAGATTCTAAATGAAAGAGGCCTCATGGGAAAAGACATGAAGTCTGTCCTTCTATCGGCCTGAAACTGACTTCTCAGTATATTTTCTAGAACTGTCCAAATAATAGATTCTTTGGCTCAATGTGAAGAAAAAAAAATAAATTAGCTCAATTAAAGTCTGATCTTGGGGAAAGACAGAAACAGGAAACGAAAAATATAATTACATATTTTTGCATCAACCTGGAACAAGTATGAGCCAATTCATAAATGAAAGCACCAAATTTCAAAATGACAAGTCACATTTTTAGCATGAAACTTCTTTCCCAAACATGCAGGTATTTTCACAAAATTACTGGAATAAATATCTTCAAGTTTGCCCCTTTTCAGCCAAAATTACTTGCTAAATGCAACCTGAATCTGTTACTATTTCCCCAAATGACATTTTTCATACCTATTTGGGGAGAAAGCAAAGGGGGGAGGGGAAAATTGCATGGCTCCATCCTCTGCTGCTTTTTCTAATTGCATTTAAATGATCCATGCAACTGGTCTCCTACAACTTCCCCAAGGGGTAATATTTCACAGTCTAGCTAATCTCACTATCGAAGTGAGTCCTGTTTTTCAGCAAAAATTTCACTAGCATAAAGCACAAGCAGAATAATTTTTGCTGACTTCTAAAAAATTTTAACTTAGTTTTAAATCAAGAAGAATGCAAATACAGAATATCAGCAGTATATACAACACTGGATGCTTTAGCAGTGCAAACTAATCTGCTATTCAAGGTGCCTCATTTCTACTCATGAGTCCAAATCTGTAGCTGAAATTAAACAATCTTTTGGTCCAACAATATTTTGTTATCTGAATAAATGGTAGTTACCTTTTTTTAAAGGGGAAAAAAAAAAAAAAGAAGCAACATAAGCCCAAAATTAATTTTTCCATATTACACACACTTAATATTTGATTTATTTAATCATTTATTTCTCTGGCTCACTCATATGACTGCATTTGTTCGAGCTTAAAAAACTCTGGCCCTGATTCTTCAGCTGCTTGTATATGTACTTAACACAGGTGGTGTGGTGTTTGCAGGACCAGAGCTCTGTATACATTTCCTCACTGTGACGGTTGCTGAAGCACTGCTCACCAAAGAAAAATCCCAAGTCTTTGGAAAAAAAAAAAAGTGCCGCTGCTCACAGTGATTGAGTAATCCCTTTTGAAACTATCATTAGCAAACTTACAATACAACCTAATGGCCTGATTTTTTTTTTTTTTTTTTTTGGACCAGGATGAGTACTACTTACTTTGGGAGTCAGATACATTATTAAACCTGTGGGGACTTCATGGATCCTGAGGCAGGGGTGCCTCTGCCTGTGGACTGGCACACAGGGTAACCTGCCCAGTTACCTCTTGCGCTTTAAACTGGTTTAACAGTAGATTAAGTACTACTTAACCAGTTAGGGTTGTGGTACTCTACATGAGAGGGAACGCATTCCAGACCCAGTCCAAAACATCAATTTTTTTTCTTCAAACTAACTCAATTTCTGAAGCACCTGGATTTATGTAACACCAGGGAAAAGGGACACCTCCACACCCGAGGTTAGAAAAACTCTAGTACGAACCAACCAACAAACACTACTGAGCACAGCCTGAAGAAAGCTCTTCAACGCTACTTGACATAAACCTGTGTCATTACAATTTTGGACAAGGAATACATAATCTGGCTCAGTGAAGCAATACTGTTCTGTTTCTCAATTAGTCTCACTCTCTGGCTGTTGTGCTCATTCTGCAGCAGCAGGTGAAAATGTTTCAAAGTATAAAAATGAAAATAAAGCCGTTTCCACATAACATGATGTTATCTTTACATTTTGATTTAAGGATACCACAAACTACTACACACATAAAGCCCACTGCTACCCCAATTTGCAGAAACTGACAAAAGTCCTTTTACTGTTACCCTAAAAACTCCAAGCAGGCAGTCTTATAAAGTACAAAACACATGGTCAAGTAAAATACCCAGGCTAGCTTTTGTTTGGAGTAGTTTATCTCTACCGCTTTGTATCTGAATGATACAGTTAGTCGCAGTCTTCAGCTATAAAAGTTAATTTCCTCCATCACTTTGCAGACACCTAACTAAACACCTGAAAGCTCATGGATGCTGAACAGCCAGTAAACTCTCACTGAGATTACGTATCTAAATTGAGGATTGTACCTTCTGAAAAATCTCAATCCCACACATATATTATCATAGCAAAGTTTAAGCAAAATTTTCAGGCAATCTGCAACATATGGAGAGCTCTAATTTAACTGTGGTCTCCGGGTATGCCACAGATATACAAGCTTGAATAATATTTGAAAAGATATTTAGTGGAAGCTTAAATCATTGACTCTGAAGTTTTTATACCCTCTGATTTCATAGCATGTGACAATACATCTCTGTGGAGCAAAATCAAAATATAGAAAGCCTCAATTTGTTTTGACTGTATTTCTACCAGCAATTTTTTTAATCTGTTCGGATCATGCCTGGAGAATAAACAAAATCCCAATATGCTCAAACCAGGCTGTGAAATGCAAACTTCCATTTGATATAAAATTCAGAATTTTGAAAACAAAAGGAGCTATAGGTTGGAAATTCTGGCAAAATGTCAATGCAGTAATTTAAACTTAAGTCTTCTGGATGGGAGGAGGAGAAGGAAGAGGCTAAGAGGAATGTAAGCTCTCCCTTAGTGCACCATGAGCTCTGGGTCACTCAGTGAAGCTGTGGCCGCACAGTGCCCCTCTTGTAATTCAGCTGTGTGGGCTGTACTTAAACACGCCTGCTAGGAAGTTACTTCCTTTCTTACACTACAGCCCCTTGCTAATCCCGTTCTTTTCCAGCTCTGCTGAAAACTTCCAGGGTGCATCAAGTGTTTTTCCCTGCCAGAGTACACACACCACATTGCCTTCAGCTATAAAATTCAATACAGTACTAAGAAAGATCCCAGGTCAGTCTGGCAGTACCAATCTTTAGTAAATCCTGTTACACTTTATGCCATTCCCACCTTTAATTGTATGTCTTTAGAAAAGTTTTTAAAGGACATGTAGCTTCACTTACTCATAGATCTATAGTTGCTGAATAATTTAATTTCTTCGCTTCCTAAATATGCAACTATTCTCAAGTCCTGTGGTACTATCTCTATCTTAACAGATTCAAAATATATAATTCAAAAGATGTAATTCACCAGTTCTTTCAGTATTCTGGAATGGAAATTATTAATTCCCTTTGATTTTATAAAGATAAACTCATTTACTGTTGCTTTCACTGCAGCTGTGGTTACACCTATTTTAATACCATCATATACATTATCTGTCTTCCTTTTTCCACCACGCTGACAAAATCATCTCCAGTGAAAAATGAGGGAAAGCACCAAGACATATCTAGATTATCTTTAATATCCACCCTCACAAGATAGAAGCTCTCTTTCATCCTTTTTCTGTCCCTACTACACAGCTGAAGAGTATTTTGCTATTTGTTATTTCTTCTGTAAAACCTAGCTTAGCTTGGCTGTGGAAATTCTCACTTTATCTCCAAAGGTCTTGACCTCTGAGACTTAGTGCTGATCAGACAACTGGGAAGGAAAGGGTGCAAGGGGCAAGGTGTCTCTTGCATATTCCTAATGGTGTTGCATACATACAATTTATTTTAGAGCCACACCCTGCAATTTTTTCTCTTTTTTTGATATTCAGATTCCTGGCAGTGTTAGTATTATTAATTTCAAAGAAATCTGGAATTTCTTTTTGTGTTTATATCTGCAAGTTTCTCCTACTAGCCATTTCCCTCAGTTATGAAATTTTACTCTTTTGGGGAAAAAAACAAAGCAAACAAAAAACCCCAAACAAACACTTAGCAACTTTTTTATTTCCTCAAGAAACATAAAAGGAATAACTGTGATCACTCTGTTGAGGGTTATTTGGTGTTATCAGCCTTCCATAGTGCCCTCATTGTTTACTGAGAAATTCTAAAAATTCCAAAACATCCCCATAAGAAGTGGAACACTTTAACACATCTTACTGATACATTAGCTGCTTGAAGACTCTCAGCTACCACATGAAAACATCTATGATGATTACTAATAAGCTGTGTTCTCCAGTATCCGTTTAAGTAGTTAAAATCCCCCACAATGATAACTTTTCCACAGATTTCTGGAATGTCTACCCTTCCCTTCTCACAACAAGGCTCCAGCAATCCATTACAGAAGCCCAGTGCTAGCCCAGGGAAATCACCTTTGCAGACTTTTAAAAAAAAATATTTTTTTTTAAACACATATAACCTGCTCTTTCAAGTTATTATATCATTAATACTCAGCAGAATACCAGCAGGTCTCTAGTAGCAGTAGCATACAGCATTCAAGCCCCTATTTCCAGTCATGAATTCACCCGATTCAAGTTCTGTACAGATGCTCCTACTTGCTACCTCTTCTTACACAGGTTTTTGGCAGGTCTGTATCCACATTTCAGCTTTTCCTTAGGGACAACACTCAGCCACTGAACAGATCAAGTTCAGTCCTACCAGCAATGTGTCAGAGACACTTTACTTTCTCAGCATCTTAAGAGTTTTCTTTGCTAACCAAATTACTATTAACATTCCTATATCCACTGTTCTATCCTAATTTTCCTCATTTTACTCCTCTTGCACTAATTTTTTTTATATATATCTCTCTATATATAAAAGATATAGGGGATATGAAGGTGCCTCCCAATCTTTTCCTCTCATTTCTCAGTTTAAAGGCCTTCCTCCAGATGTGCCAGCACCAACTTTAGGCCAGTTTCTCAGTTAGACAAGAAGAGTGCATCTTTAGACATCCCTTTCATCCAGCTGCACAGTACTGGCTGGTGCCTCACACATCCCTTGTAGGATTATGAGTTATATGCTGGTCACCATTGCTCCATCATGCACCCGCTGTCTTATCCCACGGGAACATAAAGGAAATTTCTGAACACCTTAAAGACATTTTAAATCAAAGCAGAAACACATCTACCACTGACCTAATGTTCCTTGCTTCTACATCCATACCATATGATCAGTAGACTGTTTCCAAAATGAAAATCTCTGATGTAGTCCTGCTGAAAGACCAGGTTAACCAGGAAGTTAAATAACAAGGCCAGCATTACATTCACAGTAATGAGCCAAATCTTGTGGCATTACATTTCCTCAGATAAGCATGGATTAATATGAAGAGGGGATGGCTCCTCTTGAACCCTTCCTAGATCTATTCAGATTATACTGGAATTTTGGAGAAAGAATTACTCAGCTACAGCCTTCTCTGTAGGCAAACAGGTTGTGAGAGAACCCCTGGCTATTTTTTCCCCTTATCAGTCAGATGAATTGTAGAATGCTATAGAAGTAGGGAGAGAAATTATTTCCTTCCCAAGAATACAGAAAAACATGTTACTCCTCAATCTCAATCTGCTCTTTTCCTGGAGAAATACAGCCTTGGGCTGCATTTTATTACCAAGACAATTACATGTCCCTATGTATGATTTCATTATATATCTATGGTATAAACAGTGTTACGGTTAAAGGCTTCCTAAAGATAGGCTTGCTACAAGATATAGACCCTAGAGGATGCAAAGGACAAATTCATAACGTTATGCATTGCACTTAACATCTCTTGATTGTAGGCATCCCTTGCTTTCAATGCAAACCCACTTTCATGATTGGGAACCAGAGAAAAATTGCTATGATTTAGCTGATTATAGCCATAATCCTTCATGGGAGTGCTTATTCTCATTCAATGTTTAGACTAATTTTGTTTGTGTAGAGCCAAAACAGAAGAGAGTTTATGCCATATCTGTGATGCATCAAGCATAGACCAGCCCAAATACTGCTCCACAAGAAGTGATGCAGTGAAAGAGAAGTCCTAACCTGAGTTCAGGTATGACAGATCTGTTGCCTTGTTCTAGTAGCACACAATACCTATGCCGTTGATGTACTCCCAGCTCTGCATTTTCCTACCATGATGGCAAGAGCATTACGGTGAGAGGAATTTGTCTATTTCTAAGCGTAACTAAATAAAACAGAAAAAAACCACTAACATTCCCAGCACAACCAGTAGCTAACACTCTGTGGTGCAGGGTGTTGGCCTACTAGTGGCCAAGGGAGAAAAAATAAATAAAAGAGACTATTTTAAAAAGCAAAGGAGGTAAAACTTCCAGAAAGCAGGTTATCCTCAGCAGATGGATCCCATGGGTCAAACGGCTCAGGAAGGGTAGGCACAGCCTTTCACCCACAGGATAAAGCAAAGGTAACTAATATACTGAAACTGTGTTGCAAAACAATAGTTCAACAAGTTAAAAAAAGAGACAAGATTGTGAGATGCTAGTTAACAAAGGACAGAGAAAATATTAACATGATCTAAAGCTGGTCCTGGACAACAATTTGGATTCAGAACACAAGCAGGCAAACTCTGCTTTAGCATGCAATTAAGAAATCCTCTCTGAATTATGCAACTTTCATTCACTTCTTCAGAAGGTATGAGAACACTGCAATCACTTGCCAAGTTTGATCCCAACATGCCATGGGGCAAATGGAGACCCTAAACTGTCATATTCTATTTAAATCATATGTAGACTAAAGTGAGTGCGATTACTTGGTATATTAAATTACTACTAGTGTGTTGATATTTCCTCATGAACAATCTATGGCTCTGAATTATTTATTGAGGAGGAAGTGGGTTTTGAAGTGAACATTATTTCTCTCTCAGAGCTAATGCTTGAATATGATCAAAATAGTTGCCAAGAGAAAAAGGAAATTAAAGAAGATACTTCCATGACTGACGGCTCCGAGATTTTACCTGACTCCTTCATGCATTTCTTCTCTTTGTGAAGTCTATATGCTAAAATGACATTCACCTAAAAAAATAATAAGACATGGGACAGCCTGTGTCAGGAAATCGGTTGCAAGAAATCACAGCTACATACACATTCTGTGATGGCAATCAATACAAGTCCTAGACTATTCCCATGGCTTTGTGCTTCCTTGCCTCTAGAATCCAATACTGCTCATAAAAATGCAGCTTCAAGGGAGCGCAGAGCAGCCTTCCTCTGGCATCAAGAGTGGTACATCACAAAATCAAAGAGCTTTGAGCTGTACTGCAGATGAAGGACACTTAATTGAGCATGGAGTGACAGTAGGAACAGGGAGAGGACCCAATTCTCCCCCTGGTCCTTCAAGTTCTCAGACACATTTTTTAAACCCTTGCCCCCTCAACAGGAGTCTTCACAGGTTTTTGAGGATGGGGAAGTGAAAACACAGATGAAGCAGTGGCAGACTCCCACCTAGTAAGAAAAATCCAGTGTGACACACTCTGCATTATAACCAAATTAGAATTTACTTGGTCAAAGAGGTATTCTCCCAATAAAGTGCACTCTTGACTGACAGCTGCAATATTCGAACCCAAAACAATTACTTGAAATGAATGTAAATAATCCTTCTGTCTTCCTTTCTCCTTCCCTACTAGGTTGCTATTCATGAAGAATTCTCCAAAGAATGATTTATGGCATACCATTAGAAGACATATTTCTATTGTTTATTTATTTGCAAATAGATTATATACACTAGACATGGTTCTGTAAATTTTCTGTGAACAGATTTGAATGTTGAGTTTATTCTTATTTCAAGGTTATCCTTCAGTTTTCAAGGTGGTAAAGTTAATTTCTTTAATAACCAATCCTTTGTGTCTACTAATTAGAAATATCCAAAACAATTTGCTATTTAAATGATATGTCATTGCTTCTGATCCTTGATTGGATGAGTAATGAAATTAAGTAAGACCCATATGAATTGTGAATATTACTACTGAATATGTAATTAAGGTTTTGATTAATATTCCGGCGCTCAGGCTTAAAATACACCTTCCATAAGTATTTGTACTAATAAAGCTCAAGCTCAAAAAAATCAGTACAAGTCATTAACACAGTCAAACTGAATTCATAAGTGAACTTCAAAAGAATACTTGTAAGGTTCTTTATGATGATGGTTATGAACAGTGTCCTTTTAAGTTGGACTCCTATATTAGTGCTAGCTGTCAAATAAAGCTACTGGCCATCTTTCCTCCTTAGGTGCTGGTATAAAATTAAAAATTAGGCATATAGGTTTTGCTGATCTATTGAAAACATCCTGTGTTAATGCAAGTTGATAATTTAAACCCCAATTGTTTCAAAGCTCAATGAATCATTTTATGGAAATTTAAAATCCTTTAAGACATAGCATTATATTTAAAAAAAAAATTTATACTTTTTCTTGTAATACACTTCTATTTCTTACTTAGAGTATCCATTAGGAACATTTTTTATGTCATTACTGAAATATACTTAATTCAGCTGACAGTCAACATTTTTCAGAGTGTTCTTCCCATCCAGTATTTTCTGCATTCGAAGGAAGCCAGACTACCTGATATTGAATAAATAGAAAGGTACAGATGTATAATTTCATTTTTTGTTATAGAAATCTCCCATTTGTAAACACCACAAATAACATTGATAACAACCTATTAATATTAATTCTGCAGCAGTAG
Source organism: Strix uralensis (assembly GCF_047716275.1). NCBI lineage: Eukaryota > Metazoa > Chordata > Aves > Strigiformes > Strigidae > Strix > Strix uralensis. Next base: position 131,895,902 of record NC_133972.1, on the reverse strand, counting down.
GATATACCACAAGTCTGGTACCTGTCCTATTAAACAATGTTAGCCCTGTAGAAAATTTCTGGCTCTTAACATGAAAGGGGTTGACTCCCTTGTGAGAATCCACACACTGTGTAATAAAGAGGCAGCATAAGAATAGCTAGACTCAAGGAGAATGACTTGAGTCCAGGTCTCGAATTGACTTTGAGATGAGTTAGGAAAGGCAGCTGCTCAAAACCACCACTCTATTTTGAGCATGCTCTTAAACCACAAGTAGTGGCAACTCCTCATTGCTTGTATTACAGAAGTATTCCAAAACCTGCACACAATATCAGCCTCCTGCTGTGCTAGAAAGTTTTCAAAGGAACAGAAAGAAAAATCCTTCTTCCAAACAGCTTACCACCTTACCAACACAAGTGAGGCTGGAAACTGTTAATACATTTCACTGGGAGAGGAAAAGAGACACAAAAACTAAAGACCTGCTCTGGGCTGAGGCAAGTCCCACACGAAGAACCTCCCACAACCCACATCACAGGTTGGTCATGAGACCAGCATTCTCCCTCTAGAGGAGTTATACTTTCACACTGATGAGCGCAAAATCCCCATAAACTCACAAAACAAGACCAAATTCTCAAGTTCTCAGTTTACCTGACAGCATCTGAGTAACAGGTCCAACCTGACAAGGGAACGGGTCCATTTCAACTATAGCCTTCTCAGTTCCTGAGCTTTTATGCTCTGCTTATCCAAACCCAACAGTAGGCTCTACAAGGGGATGTGTCAGTCTCTTCGAAGACAAATTTAGGGACTGATGGTGGGGTGGTTTGTTTTGAACCCTTTGCTAGTTTTCTCAGCAGCCTTCTTGATTTAATCCAGCCATGTAGAGAACACAACCAATAATTAGTTAATTCTCTAAGTCAATTGGATCATTAACAGAGCAGCTCTGCCACAGAAGTGACACTAACAGAATGAAGACAGGTTATAGAAAAACATACATCTCCAAATTTTTTTTTTTTATGTACAGAAAAAATAATGAATGACATACTTAAGGACCAAACACAGCCCTTAGTTCAGTAAGGTAATTTTCATACTCTGTTATCATGAGTTCTTAATTAACCCGTGTGGTAAAAATTCCTAACAAATGGTTGTTGACCGTAAATGCAATCCCTCCTTTTGACACATGCATTAATGCGCCACTGTAAAAGTTCAAAGCCGTTATTATTGAGTTGTCTCAGCCACATTAATTATCCTCTGCACTGTATTTGGCTTCACTTGGGTAAATCTTCTTTAATTGCCCAGTCTTTACTTACAGAACATCTTCGTTTAATATACTATGAACTCTGATTACATTTATGTTTTTTCCAATAATTCTGTGTTGAATGTAGTTTCCACCATTACTACTGGAAATGTTCTACACTCAGCTTATTTGTCCACTGTCACCCATACATGTCACTGTTTTTGAAGCTGAAATGTCCAGTGCTTGGAAGCTTTGGACTGAAGTTCATTCTAGCACCTGCACTATGTTTTAAAAAATTCCTAACCATTGTTACCCATTTTTTTCCATACCTTGTTGGATACAGTTTATAAAGCAAACTAACAAATAAGGAAAACAGCACAAAAAAGGTGATGAGCTAACTTAAAGCAGAAGTAGTGTGTAGGTGAAGGAAATAGGGTGAAGAACAGAACTTTTTAAGCTGTATAGCATATTACGGTCCTAATAAGCATAAATGTTTGAGGAAAGAAATCCTTAAAATATTGAAATCTTGCTTTAATATCCCAATGATGTCCATTATGGAGAGATGTTCATGTTTTCAACAGTTTTAACTTAAAACATGTTTTTTTCAACACTTTTAACTTAAAACATGTTTTGACAGGCACATTGAAATGATAATTTGTTTTGAATTGTTTCCACCTAGATCATCTTCCTTCTGAGTATGTCACAAAAATTAAGCTTCGTAATATCCATATAATAACTAGACTGCAAAGATGTACTAAACTAAAGGATAACATTTTCAGAAGTATGCACTGTTTTTGACTGCCCAAATTGAGCCATTTTAAATCTCCTCCCCCTTTTAAGAAAAAAAAAAAAAAAGTAGTAAGCTCCACTCCAATGAAAATAAAAGGGAGATGTAGTTCTTAATTTCTGAAACTCAAACAGGTAAAAAAGGGAATAAAAATTGTGCATACTGAAAACTTGAACTCCACTTGCTCTGGAGCTTGTGGTGAGTTGAAGACAAGAAGCTGGGAGATGAAGATAGGGGTTTATTTCAGCCATAAAACTGTGCTGCTTACATTGATAAAAATCAGCTGCAAAAATGTTATCAGGAAAGCAACTCAGAGCAAGAACTGGGAACTCAAGCATTTTTTAAATTTCTGTTTAATTCACTTTTGCAAGAGACAGTGGAGGAAAAGGGTGAAACAACTACTGAGTGACACATCAAAAGCACATTTCCTCTATCTGTTTTTCTAAGGTTGACTACATATGACAGGGAAAAGTTGGTAAGAAAATGAATAAACCAACCCTTCAGCTAATTCAAGCCATCTAGAGCTACTCCCATAAGCTAAGCAGGCATTTCCATGTAGACCCGTATTATGGTGCTGTTTGTGGTTACACTATACATGAAGGATGAATGTTTGTAAACAGAAATACTGGCGGAGTACTTTTAGGTTAGAAGAGAGAGAAGTTAAAAGGCAGGAGACAAAAATTAATTAAGCAGTAAAAAGAAAGACAGGGAAATCTGTATCTGGTCCCGTTTGAAGGCCCTAAGTATTAGGTCTTCCCCTCTGGCCTCACAGTCATGACATTTCTGTCAGCATGATGACACAGCTCCAGCAGGAAGGACAGTAAATGTCCCCATCCAGTCTAGCCTAAGCCTCAGTGCAGAAAGCACTTGGGGAGATAGGATCTGGGCCCTCACAGTTGGAAAGGGCAGTGGACTCGGATCCCCTAAAGCCTGAGAAAATACTCTAATCACAAGCAACATTTCTCCAGTACTGTAAAACAAGGCAAAGTCAGCAATAGTTGTCAGGGATCTAAGCTCATCATTGTTCATAAAGCAGGTTTAAGCAATGCTTGCCAACTGGATTCACTAAGGGATTTTGGTGCTGCTCCAACCCAGCTTCTGGTTTGCAAAGGGCTTAAATGAGAAATAGGAACTCAGGCTGTGTGTGCTGGGGAGGTCCTGGACATAGCCAAAATGCCGAAATACGAGCCTCTAGGACACTTTCAAGATGAACATTATGATCCATTATGTTTAAGTTCCTCAAGAAACTTCCTAACAAGGCTATTTAGCCCAATTTTCTAGAACATATTTTCAGGTCTATATGCCTGAAGTACATCTAAATTCTGCTTTGCGGAGCTAAGTCCTATTTTAGATCTGGCTCACAGAAAGATTTCCATATAAAGCGAGCATATAAAGATTAGGGTTGAATTAAAATAAGAAGAGACAACTCCACCCATGCTCTTCCTTAAGATAAGAAAACCACACATTTACAATGACAAAGCTTCTTTTTCCACACTAGCCACTATTAAACAGTGAAAGCATCAGCACAGTGGTTTTTTGTTGTTTCCTATGCATGTATAGATCCCTCTAGAGAGAGCCAAAGTCTAGCGCTTGATATTACAAGGTACTTTCCTTGGACCTGCTGGAACTAATCTACTGATCCTATGCACTACACATGATAAAACACCACTCAAAGAAGTTGACAGGATCCTAAAATAGATCAGATGTTTACATGAAAACATCCCATTAAAGTGAATAATGTTGAAAACCGTGGCATCACTAACCTTCATTCTTAAGGGCAGAAATCAATCTGATATATAGCAGCTGATAGAGATAAGGAAAACTGTCCTATCTGTAGGTTAATTCATTTTTTATTCACCATAAAACATCTGCATCTTTCTCTAAAGCAGCTGGTACCGGTCCTTAGTACATTAGTCTTGCCTAAGTCACACCTTCCAATTTTAGAAGAACAAGAAGCAGCTACTTTTGTTGTCACATCATTGGCTGCCAAACTTCCTTTGAAAACACTCCACAGTCTCGCTCCATTCACTCCAACTCATGATATCAAATCATTTGTAATTGATAGCATTAACCACCCCCACTGATTATCCCTGCCAGTCAAAAAGATTTATATGGCTCGCCTTACAAATTTTGTACCACGAACATAGTGAACAGCACAAGCATGTTGTCAAAGGAAAAGTAATAGAAATAATAACATCGTATAGCAATTATTTTATCTTGGGGAAAAAACTACATTATTACCCATTTCAGCCATTCAGGGAGGGAAACAGAATGAGAGGGAGAGTGGTAAGAAACCACTTGAGCAATCAGAGCCCACAGGAAGATGATAATTCAGTTTATGATTTTCAGAAAATTCAGGTAAAATCTCTTGGAAAAATATATACCCAAGACCTATTATTTTTTAATTCTAAAATTTATGAAAATATACTTGAGTACTCTCTTCCCTGTAAACTGATGTCAAACTGACATGTCCCATTTGTATTTATCATTGTTCAGATGACTACTCACTGCAACCACAGTTTATCTAGCATTTCGCTGTGAGTTTGCCCAGACATACAACTCCTTTTTTTTCCTGCCTCCTTCTCCAGTCTCTCAAGCAGTCACTTAGAAAAGTATCCAGATAACCTATCTTTAGTCAGTAGCTGAAGGGAAATAAACTGGAGTTAGGTACATAGGGTACAAGGATTAACTGGTATTCCTGTGTCTTTTCAGAGCCTGCTTCTTTTTATATGCTCCCTCAATTCTCCCTCATGTTCTCTTTTATATTAGCCTCCTTTCATTTTAGAAAAAGCAAGTCAAAACAGTTCTTTTTATAGCCTGTTTGCCACTTCCACTCCTTTATGTCTACTTGACACAATGTATACAACTGACAGCTGTGCTAAAATGGACAAAAATGGCACCACTTTGTAAATATATTTTAGCAACCACAAATTTCTACTGTACCTTGAAATGCAAGCAAAAGAGCTATTGATTTTGTCTGTGCCTGAAATTCCTCCCAAACAACCTGTTTACTGAAACTGTAAGTCATTGTTGTGATTAATCTGCTGTATATTAAAAGCTACTTAATTGGAACAGAGAGATAGAAGAATGAGCTAACACTGTTATAAGTGACATAGGAATTGATTTAATTTTCATTTTCCTAGAACTTTTGTATCTCTGTAGCCAAGTCAATCCTTATGGACAAATATTAAGGACTAAACCAGCTGACAAGGAGAATACTCTCTGAACAAAGTAAACTGTGATATAAATAACCTGAAGATACGGAGCAGGATAACTGAAGCTATAGATCATGCTGTGATGTTACACTTGGCTTTCCCACAGGAGATGTGGACATGCAAACTGACCTTTCAGCACTAAATACTTTCCCTGATGTAAGTAACACAGAAATTTTAGCCAAAAAAAAAATCATGTCATTGAAAGAACTTTCCTTCTGCATGTTTACAACATTTAGAAACAAATTATAATGTTGTAAACATTTCTTTGAATTCATGGTATGTACATATAGACATTCCTGCATGGCATCAGGAGAACTCTAGAATAATATCTATACATGGTAACACAGAATCCTCTGAAACACAAATCCGTAAAATCATGTAGATTTTCCACTGTTTTGGAAAAAGCCAAATATAAATTCTTCCCATATGTAAGTTTCTAGAAAGCATTCTGTGTATAAAATGTTAGTTCTCCCACTAAGCCAACTGAGCAATCAGAAATTTTACTGCTTAAGCTGTCCTTTGAAAATCTGAAAACTTACGTAACTGATAAATATTCTCTATAGAGAGAACCCTTGTTAATTATTAAAGTACAGTGTCTTTCTTCTAAAGTACATCAGCATCTTTTACATGTAGCTCAGGTTATTAGAATAAACTGAATACCAAATCTGATTTGTATGCAGACTTGTAAGAGATTTTTAAGAACATAGTAAAGCTTCACTTTTGTGTTGCCAAAAAAAATATGAAAGGCACAGCCTTCATCTGCATATCACTGTCTTCACAAAAGAAAACCCCACTGATTATTTATCCTGCTGAATGTATTAGCAAAAGTTTAAACCTAGAGGCTGGGCTCCCCCTTCTAATCCTGCCTTCAGAGGGAAAAAAGAGAAAAGTTTAATTCCTATTTCTGACAGACCACCACCCTTCCTGAGTCCTAAAGACACAGCAAGCAAAATAGTTAGCCAGTAAAACTTTAACTCAAGCACTGCAGTAACTCAATAAAAGAAACATGGTATTGCTGAGTGGTAGCATTTTGCTACTCTAAGAGACAGATGGGGAGGATATGCAATAATCTTGTCTAAGAAACGGCTATGATTCATAAATTTGGACTCAATGTGACAAATTATCTGACAGATTTCAAAACAGTGAGAAAAACTGGTGTCAGATTGAGATATTATCACCTCTCAGTGTGAAGTCCAGTGGCAGCTGGAATTATTGACCACCTAACTACACTGAACTCCTACGCTACTACTGAACAAAAGTGTCGAAACTACTATGTAGAGCAAAAGTGCGAAAACAAATGAATCTATTTAAGGACAGAGTTGAGCTGATTTAAAGACTGATGATGTTTTTCCTAAGTTGAACTACCTTGCTCACCCCTACCAGCTTAGGGGTCCACTCAGTCTTAATAGTGAGCACCTGAGGAAGTCGTAAAGACTTCCTATCCACTGTGCAGACACCTTTTCCCTTTTTTTTTTTTGGAAATTGTAAGAGCATCAACTATTGCAGAGGTGAAGCTTGTGAGCACAGGCAATGAAATTTCTTTGGCGGATGATCCAGGCCTGTGAAAAATCCTTCTACAGGGCACTAAAGGGACTGTAACTCATACTGCTTCCAGAATCTAGCATCACCTCTACAACTCTCCTCAAACTTTTTTTTTTTTTTTTTTTTTTCAAATAAGAACAAGGAAGGGGAAGGAAGGTAATGATTTCTGAGTATTGCACATAAACAGATAGAGCTAAATCATAGCATCACTTCTCAGGGAACCAGATCCACTTTGGAACAGATAATTGCCCTGGATGAGTGCCAGCTGGAAAGGTCAGCAATTAACCTGGCGTCTCCTCCTCCTTCTCTAGGTGGATTCCCACACAGCTAGCAAATCTCAGCCAAAATCCCTCACTCTGTTGAAAGCGATATACTTAATCATCTCAGTATCATCTCAGCTACCCAGAAATCATTTTAAAGTGTAATTTCAGGCCTCTTCTTTCCACTGATTCACCCTTCCTCTGGCCTTGTTGGCTACAGAAACTTGACAGTTCCCTTTCAGGCACTTTGACTGCAGCCTTTCAGACAAAATGACAGTCACCGTGGGAACCCCAAGCACTCTGAGAACCAAGGCAGCCCGCTCAAGCCATTCCCCTACAGGGCGCAACAGTCGTCTGGGGGAGTTACTTCTTGCTTTCCAGACACCACAAGATGGGCACCATCAAGTCCTCCAGTCTGCTCTCACCCACCCAATTTCCCACAACGTGTGCTCTCCCCAGGGCTGGCTCTCGGGACCCGTTTACCCAGCTTCACAAGCATCGCTCTCCGATCCTGCCAGCCCAAAGGAAGGAATCTTGTCCAGAGAAAAAGTTTTCAAGGAAATGAACCAGCTCCACGGATGCCAAGTGACTGCTATTATCTCTTACATCCATTCACCAAGCCCTGCTATCCACTGTGAAATCTGAAAACCAGGGCTAAATCTGGGAAGCTTAGTGAATCAAAGGGATGCTCAAGGGCAGTGGTTACATACTTCCATGCCAGGCTCAAAGGGCAATAGTTTATCTGAATTCTACTGGTCCATATACCTCTACATAGTCCTTACAGACTATAAATTAAAGCATCCACTTTCCTTTTTTCCTTTCAACAGAATACAAAGACCCTGTGCTTTACAGCCACCTTGTACTCCCCAGAGTCTGCTAATAAAAAGCTGTGTCTCTCACAGCACTGACTTGGGAGAACAGGGCTCCATAGTGTGGCTTCCATACCCGTATACTGGTAAAAAGCAGAACACACTGGAAGTATGGATAAGGAAATGTATCTGTATCTATCTCTGCAGGCAGAATCTCATCAGTGATCATATTTTAATATAAAATTAGCTGCCAACAAAGGCCTACTAGCTGCACTCAGCTGTGGCAAGCAACTCCTCAGAGACTTCACTGGAATTTTAACTGAGGGACAGTTATCATGAAGTCTGTGAACATCCAACCCTCTGAAAAAAAGAAAAATTATATGCTTATTCTTCAAAATGGAAGAATTCAGTCTTCTAAAATTTGTGGGGGAAAAAAAAGTTATACCAATTTCAAAGAAAAAAAAAGATACGTTTTTATTCAGAACTGATTGGCAGCTTAGCTGCTCCTGCAGCTCCACTTCTTTATGCTCTAGGAAAAAATTGTTTTAGTAATTTTAGATTGCCTATTTCCAGCATTGTTCCATGCTGCATTAAAGACCTCATTCATTTCCCATTAGCACATTTTAGTTAAAATTAACACATAATCATTTGCAATGATCTGGCTTTCAATATATTTGTAAACAAAAATTAATCTCGAATGTAAGACAAGGAAAAGCTTTGGAACTGTTAAAAATTATCCTGACAGAACTAATCACTAAAACCACATTCTTACACCTTTTTTTTTTTTTAATCCAAGAACATTGGGATTGCCAGCGCTGCCCCCCATTCCTTAGGATGGCTTCCTTAAATAAGCAGTTGTCACAGTTCCCCCCAAAACCTTTGGCAATGGAACAAAAAATGGGAAATTGAAGACCTCAAGAATCAATTCAACATTTTAAGAGGAGACTGAGGACAACAAACACCAAGTGAAAGCAGAATGAGCACCAATCTCAATATATTAGGAATCAGGCACAAGCAAACCTCTCTCCTCATTCCCCGATATCCTTGACTTTATGCAAAACCTCAATTCACATACCTAGGGCTCCTTGTCAACAGAGAAATGACAGAAATATTACTGTCATTTTTGCTTGTGGGGGATTCAATACAAAAAGTAACAAAAAACTTAAATGTAGCTATAGGAGAGCTTTAATGAGGGCCAAAACAAAAAGAAAAATCTGAAAGATAAGAGGAAACACACACACACAGAGGCACAGAACAAAGTGTAACACAGGTTTTGTCAACTGTGGGGATGGTGCCCCCAGCATGTGTGCGCCTGTGGTGCTAACACAGCCAGCACGGTCTGTTTAGCTGTGTCAGAGAAGGAGTTTGTCTCCAAACACATGCAACTGGAAAACACTTCAGATCATCCTTCAGCCTAAATGCCCAAAAGCTGTTTGCTCAGGCCAGTGCAGATATTACACTGCGGAGCAGAGGTTTTGGACTATTAAGTGTCCAAATAGAGACAGGATTTTCCAGAAAATTTCCACAAATTGTGTTAGATCTGACACCACGCTTATGGACAGTTTCTCAAGGGCTAATGTCACCTCTCCTTCTTGGTGTTGATTATTAGTTTTAGATGAGGCCAAAGGCTCTCCCTTATGAGGAATACACCTAGGGAATGAAAATGAAGTCACTTCAATCAATCATGTGATATGCAAGACTGCATACAACTGACCATATAATTTGTATGTTTGTGGAAAACTGCAAATAAATACTACAGAGTTACAGACAGACAAACGATTCTATGGCTCTGTTTCACTGAAAAAAAAAAAAGCATAACAGGCTAAAACATAAATAATGTCTTTGTCAATTTAATATTCTGATAGTCTTATGCTACCACACATAAAACATGAAGAAAAGCTACATACGATAGGAAGCTCAGCTAGTTTTAAATATAGAGGACCAGGTGCTCTTGCAAGGAGCAAACCTTATGTTAAAAGAGGTTGTGCTTCATCAAAAAGCAAGCAGCTGGAGAGCTCTAAATCCCCACCACCTCATCCGACAGAAGTGCTGTACAATATTGGATCGCACCCTGCTCCACCCAAAGCCCTGCTCTTTGTGTTTTCCAATACAGAGTCACAATGCCAGACTCTGTAAAACTCTCTGTGTCACTCAGCATGATACACACTGTTTATCTTCTGTGTACAATTTGAGCCACTGTACCTACTTTTTTGTCTCTGCAGGATCAATGAGACCATCTCATTCAGAAAGTCCTAAATGTAACTTTTGTTCAACCATGGAGGTAGAGCACACAAGCATACAAGATTGAGAACAAAGCACTGTTTTTCATTCAAAATTCTGTTTCCTTCTCAAGTTGTGGCATAGTTAATATCGAGCACACCTGTAACTTGGGAGTTAGTTTCACAAGTTTAGACAATTGTAATTTTTATAATAAACCAAAGAACCTGGAAAGTGAAAGATAGTTATGGCATCCCAAGATCTTCGGTCTATTGTCTAGCAGCACTTGGATTCCTTGATGCTTAAAGGCCACAGCAGAACTGAGCTGTACTGAATGCTGCACGAATACAGAGCAAAAGTCCTCGTCCAAAAGGGTGAGACAGAGATTAAAACTGCCAGAGTTCGCAGTTTAGAGTAACAATGAATCAAACTCTCTAATAAAATAATTGTAACAAACTAGTGTTTCCATAACAGAAATATGAGCCCATCAGACAAGAAACCCCCAAAGTATTTTCAGCTGTTGCTTTAGTACACTGCCCCACTGCACGACCTTCTTCAACATAGCATCTATCTTCTACGATTTTATGTGGAAATTTTCACTCCTTACACACCGCTACACATTCTGAACTCTGCACTTCCAGGCAGCACTAAATGTACTTGCAGGGCATTCGGCCTCCAGATGAATCTTCCCTGGAAATGTGCTTAAAATTACTTTTCCAAACTATGATGTCATCCCCCTTTTCAGCAAGTGCCTTCCACAGCCGACTTCAGCACAGCCTTTCCGTAACGCACGTTACGTCGCTTGTGAATGTCTTTGAGAGCAGCTACTCAAAAGTTTGATTTAAAGACATCCCTTTACTACATCACATATATAGAAAACGCCCAGGCATAGCGAGGAGCGGACTGCACGCCGCCTATTTCCACATAAATACCAAAACACGGCAACGGGGCGTTCGTCGACAGTTTCTGGAAAGCAACTCTCCGCTGCCGGTGAAGTTCCCCGCTGGCGGTAGCGCTGTCCTGGCCCCACGTGAGGAGACCGGGAGACGCGCATTATCGGGGCGCTCCCCTTTTCCGCCGCGCGCATCCCCGGGGTGCTCCCCTTCTCCGCCGCCCGTTCCCGTTTCTCACTCGGCCCCTGGCGCAGGCTTCCCGGGGCGCTCAGGGCACCTCCCGGGGCGGCGGCCGCCCGTGCGGCGCGGGGCGCTCAGGGACGCGGCGGGGCTCCCCTCGACGGGGCGCGACACCCCGCGCCCGGGGTCCCTCTCGGCCCCGGCGGCGGCCCGGCCACCCCCGAGCCCACTCGCGGCCCGGGGCGCGCTGTCCCGACGAGGGACCCCGGCGCGGGGGGAGGGCGGGCGGCAAGGCGGCCGCTCGCCGTGCGCGGTCCCGCCCGCCGCCGGGCTCCTTCCCCCGCGGCGAGGGGAGCCTGTCCCGGCCCCCGCGCCTCCCCCCCGCCCCGCTCCTCACCTCCAGACCTGCCCGAGCTGCAGGATGTGGACGAGCGACTGCAGGAGCCAGATGCAGAAGGCGCAGGACGGCGACCTGCCGCCGCCGGCGCGGGGACCGGCGGTTCCGCCGGCGGCGGCGTTGCTGCTGCCGTTGCTGCTGCTGTTGGTGGCGTTGCTCTTGCTGGCGGTGGACGCCTGCCGCTGCGGCGTGCAGGGGCGAGCGGCGTCGATGTCCGCGGCCGCGGAGCCGCTGCTCACCAGCAGCTTGCTCTCGGCGGCGGGGCAGTGCCCGGCGGCGGCGGCGCCGCCGTCCTCGGTGCTGAAGTCGTGCGCGAACCAGCGGAAGCTGAAGACCTGCACGGAGAGGGAGCCCAGCAGCACGAAGAAGAGGGTGAGCCCGAACCACCAGCGCTGGCCCCGCAGGTAGTAGTCGACCGCCAGCCAGATGTCGGTGCCCACGTCCGCGAAGTACACGGCCAGGGCGGCCAGGATCCAGAGGCAGTCCCACAGCGAGTAGCGCCGCTGCTCCCTGCCCAGGCGCAGGCACAAGGAGGACGAGCCCCCGCCCGAGCCCCGGGAGCCCCCGCCGCCGCCCCCGCCGCCGTCTCCTCTGCCGCCGCCGCAGCAGCAGCAGCAGCAGCAGCGGGAGCCGCCGCCCGAGCCGTCCCCGCCGCCGCCGCCGCTGCAGCACCCGCCCCCGGGCGCCTCGTCGTCGTCGCTGCCGCCGCCCGGCCCGGCGCCGGCGGGCAGCCCCGGGGCCAGCGCCTGCACGGAGCCCGAGTGCTCGGAGTTCTGCAGCGGCGTGAACGCCACCTCGCCGCCCTTCTTCATCTTCCGCCGCCCGTCCGACTTCGCGGCCATGATGCCTCCCTCAGCCCCGCCGGAGAGCGAGCGGGAGCAGCGAGCGCTCCTTTATCCCGCGCCTCCCCCTGCTCCTCCTCCTCCGCCTCCTGCCTCCCGCCCTTCACCGCCGCAGCTGCCGCGGACCCGCCGCTCCCCGCGTCCCCTGTCCCCACTCCGCGCCGGGCTGCGCGCCCGCGGGCGGCTCCTCCGCGGCGGCCGCGCCCGCAGCGCCGCCCGCCCGCGGGGAGCCGCGCTCAGCCCGCCCGCCCCGCCGCCGCCTCCGCGGGGGCCGGCGCTGCCGGGGCCGCCGCCGCCGCGCTCTGCCCGAGCCGGGAGCAGGCAGGGCAGCGCTGCCCGGAGCAGCGCATCCCGCCCCCGCCTCCCCGCCCGCCTCCGCCCGCACCCGCCGCCGCCACCACCCAGCTGACTGACGCCGGGAAAGAGGATGACCTCATCCCTCTTCCCTCGCTGCCGCCGCCCCCCGCCCGGCACCGGCACCGGCGCTGGCGCAGGGGCGGGGAAGGGGGCGCTCGGCCGCCGAGAGGGAAGGGCCCGGCGCGGCCCCGAGGGTGCGGAGCGCGGCGGCGGGGCGGGACGGGGCGGGGGTGGGGAGGCGGTGGCTCCGCTGCCCGGCCCGGGGAGGTGGGCGCGGCGGCGGGGAGGCGGCCGCTCCGCAGGGCGAGGGAGCGGGTCGGCGGGGGGAGGCGGGGTGTGGCCGGTGCCCCCCCGGGGCCGCGGCGCTGCTGCCGGCTCTGCTGCCGCCCCCCGCCCCCGGTGCCCTCGGAGCGGTCTGGGGGGGAGTCTGCCCCGCGGGGGGGAGCGGCGGGACGCGGATGGGTGTGGACGGGGCGGCCAGGAGGGCGGCGGCCCCCCCACCCCCCACCCCGAGCAGCGGGGATCCTCGGACCGGAGGGAGCCGCCGCCGCCCGAGCGCGGTGGGGGGGGCTGGTACCCGCGTGGCTGCGCTGACCCCCCCCGGCCCGGCAAGTCCCGCAGGACACGCCGCCGTAGTTGCCCTAAACTTTGTGAAATGCGACTGCGAGGTGCAATTCCCGAATTATGCCGTGACTCACGCTCTCTCAGAGGCGTTCGGGGGAAGGTGAGGAGACACCGTTTTATTCCGCCACCCGAAGAAATCGCATTTTATGCATAAAATTTCACGAGGCGAACTCACGATGCCTTTCACCACCCCCCCCTCCCCCCGCCTCTTCCCCGCAGCTCCGGCTGCCCCCGGAGCGCGGCCGCTCCTCGGAGCTCACCGGGTATGTCGGTGGCAGATGTGGCCCAGCCTGCGGTTTTCAACTCAGGCGGCGAGCGGCCGAGGCCGGGGGTAGCCGGCCGGGGCGGGGGGTGCCCAGACCCCCCGGGCGGCCCCGCGGCAGCCGCCGCCCTCGGAGCCCGGCGGGGGACGCAGGTGTACGGTGGCTACCCGGGCCCTGAAGACCACCAGCCTCCAGCCCCCGGGAGTCACCCGGGAATTACGCGGACGGGGGGAGGACCATTTGCCACCCACCCTCGGCCCTTCTGTCCTCTCTGTTCCCCTGCAGCTCCAAACGTGAGGGGTGAACAACTGATTGACCTCTTCGACTTTTTTTTTTTTTTTTTTTCTTTTCCCCCACCTCTGGAATATTTTATAAGCGTGCCCTCTCCCTCCTTAAAATAGAGCAGTGAGATAGTTCAACCATGCTGCTGGAATATCTTAGTAGGAATGCTAGTGAGAGTGTGATAGGGCACTGTGACGTTAAGGTATGTGACTAAATACAGCCCCTTCAACTTCATTAATTACAGAGAAGTCATATGGACAGCTGAAAAATCTGCCTTCTAATTCTTAAATGTGCATGGTAAGTATAAAGTTGCCTTTTGGAAATTAGCTTTTACTGATATATACCCCAGATTTCAAGAGAAGACTACAACATGCATTACTGCATTATTCAAAAAGTGCTGAGCACACAAAAATCAAACTTTGAAAGGTGAAGAGCACACATAAAACTAATTTGGCTCGTTATTTTGCATGTTGTCACACATTACAAGAGTCTTTAATTACATCATCACATAATGGTTCTTAAATAATACACATTTGCTCTGCAATCTCTGTTACAGTGGTATAGCTGTACTTTTATTTCTATTCCTTTTGTAACCCCATATTAATTTCGTTCTCATTACAATCCATATGATCTTAATTGCCTTAGACTTTTAATGCAAATTGCTTCTTTCTGAAGGTATCTTTTAATAATTCAGTCAGCACCTATACATAATACAATATATTCACTTAAGATTACCTTGTCAGCAGAGAAGGTGCTTAATAATGAAGCTAATTTAGCTGCAAGTTGGTGGTTTATATATACCAACAAGTTTCCAGTGTTACTCTATTTATAGTTACATCTTTAATAAAATGGTTTAGTGTGCACTTTAAGTTACTTTAATTGAGTCTTCTTGACATATACAAGTTGAAAAGACGCTAAAAATGTATAACGGAGGTTATAGTGTGATACACAAGTGGTGGGGGGGAACAACTGTGCTCCTAGAGCCAAAATCCTAGCCTAAACTGCTCGGGCTGGGGGTGGGGTAAGAGAGTAACTCAAAGATTGTCAGATTGATGATGGAGGGAGTAAAATGGCGGAGATCAAGGTCCAACGTACTAAAAGGGCAGAAAGTACCTCTGAGCAATGCAGTAGATATTTAAGAACATAAATGGTGTCAGTCTAGCTGTACATCATCTTCAGAGGTCATGCTAGCCTGCCTAAGGCTACCCCACTGCTAGCCAGCTTGGAGGAGGTAACTGCTGGGGCCAAGTGTCCCTGCATCCTCCACTCCCTCTTCCAGTTGGGGCAGGACAAATTTTCTGGTATGTTTACCCTCAGCCACTTCACTCAGCAGCAGAATTTGACCAAAGGGATTGATCCATTGCCTAGCAAGGCTCCAGTTCACCACAGTGGGCTTTAGATCAGACCTAGAAACCTGAAAGGTGTTCACTTTGTTGTGATGGGGAGCTGTTCACATTCTGTTGTGATGGGGAGAGTTTTACACTTTCTTGTCTGTATTTTCTGTTCTGTCCCATTTTTCTCCTCTCTCCTCTCTCCTTTTTTATTTCTTTTGTTTAGTTGGTTTGTTTTTCTTCGATTCAGCTACTGTTGCATTTGTGGGGGGAATTATATTCTTCCCCACTGATTTTCATGTTAACAATAGCTGTCTGTTAAACGAAGGCAGTGCAATAGATGAACATGTAAACTTAAATTAAATGTAAGGCTGTTTGATACTTCCAGAGGAATGTCTTCTGTTTGTTTTCCCACTTAAAAGATAACAAATGGAAAGGATCCCAAATAATATGTAACTGCTGAAGAAATTGCTTTCAAGAAACAGAACCAAATTTCCTGTGTTAGACTGGCATAGCTTCTATGGAGCTGTATTGGGGCCAGAAGAGTTTGTATACACACGGTGTACAAACCAGCATGCATTCAGCAAGCCAATGTTGTTACTAAACCTCAGAAATTATTAATTACAAAATATAATTGAAGGCAAAAATGTGATCACAGACATCAATACATATTTCATAAACCAAGTACAGACACATTCATTTCTCATGTAAAGCTAATTTTTCTCTGAAGGAGATTTTATTCTTGGCTTCCTTTTTCTCCACCTTCCTTTAAAGAAAGCACTTTTATGCGTATCACAAGTACTGCTTTTGCTTTGTTCTGAATTACAACTCCTGTTTCCTTTCTTCCCCCTTACAATATCCTATCACCTTTGCCTACTTTAGGAATACTTTTTTTTTTTTCTTTCTGTTTTTTCATTGTAGTCTGTTATCAACTCAAACCTAAAAGTCCAGGAAATATGCTTCTGGTTCCAATTCTCTTCTCTTTAAAGTATTTTTAATTTCTTCAGGTTCCTAAATGATGGTTTTTCCCAGTCTTCTTTAGCTATATTGTATAGACTGCCCTGTCAAAATACACTCAAGCTCTTGCTTGTAGTTCTCTCATTTCACTATTAGAATATCATTATACTCTACAGGTCTAATGAATTTTTGCATGCGTTCATTCCAAACGACTCCCAGGTCTATTTTCTGTTGTTTGGCAATACTTTTGACAGTTGCAGTTTGGTGCTTGATGTTTCTGCGTTTTCTTCTAGCTCAGAGTAACCAAAGAGATCGAATGAGTTCATTGTACCGGGATTTGACACCCTGTGGTGGTATTTTGGCACAAAAGCTTGCCTGTCTTTCCACAGTCGGTCCTTTGGGGAGCAGTTCTGCATCATGAAGGAGCTGTGCAGAACCCTGGCAGGGATTGCAGCAGGCCAGTCTCTCCTGCTGAGCAGAGCTCCTAACCAGCACCCCTTAGAAATAAATGAAGTCCCTCAGCCATAAGGAATTCTCTGGTGACTTCTTCCAGAAGATCTGGTGAATCTGCTAGCAGATTTGCTTCCTTTCCTCCTTTCTTCCTTCCCCCTTCTTTTCTAACTACCTTCTGATACGCATTTTATTTCTCTCCCAAAGGCACCCAGTGCCTTTTCCTGCACCGTGCTTCTCTCTGTCTTGATGTGTATGACCTAAAGCTGGAGCGACCTGATGGAAAATCTGATGAACATCTATTTTCTCATTCACTCTGACATAGTCTCACTACTATGTCTTCCGCTGACTTTAACGTGTTTCCGTGTTAAAACAGTGCCCTCAGGCACATGCACATGCATGTGCAGTCAATTTCTTTAGAAGCAGCAAGTGAGAACTATTTTACCAAATTTTTACAAGTTTAGATGTTTTCAATAGATTCATGTTTAAACTATACACACAGGTGTCAGTGGAAGTTGTAATATAGGCTGTATGTTTAATATTTACACACTAAAGTACTTAATTGCCTTTTTGCCCAAATAGCTTCATTCACAACAGGCACATGCCACTGTATGCTCTGATGACTGAGATGCTTCATTGCAAAGGGAGAAGGCATTTCCTTTCAATGAGACCAATATTTCAGAAAATTAAGCACAAATCAAAAATACATTGGTAAATTGGTACACATTTTAGAAAATTAATATTAAAATACTATATATTTTAAAAACATACAGAGTATAAATAGCTATTGCGTGCTTCTTTAGTTTGGGATTATTTTATTTATAGGCCTACATGTAGATTCACATAGAAACAGTTTTGAACTATAAACTTGCCTTTAAAATTTAGAAAAGAAGCATGAATCAAGTATCTCCATATGTTAGCCCAGTTTTACAATTACAAAGAATACTCTGGGATGTTCCCTGGTTTCAGAAATTACTTTGCTTATAACATCCTGATGCTGATATGTGTGTTTTGTACGCACCTAAATCTCTTTTCTGTAGCATGTGAAGGTTCATGTGAAAATGCCACCACATGAGATCTGGAAAGGAAGAGATGCAATGTAGCAGTGTTCTTAGGTGCACACCTAACTTTAAGGAGCCTATAAATCAAACTTAGTGGGACTGTTCATATACTTATGGCTTAGGCATATACTTACATATTAGGTACATATTTAAATTTCATGGTGAATTGGGGCTGTAGTTTCTTTTACTGTATTTCCAGAATGTCTAAACATTACAAATGTAACACATTCAACCGTACACTCCAAATAAATTGATTAACTAAATAAATACCAGGTTTAAGCAGCCAAAATGACTGAGAACAGCCCTGCTTTGATGACGGCATATGGATTTTAATATTATGTATGAAAGAAGAAATGATTTCTTAGAATTTTTGAAAGATTTAACTCGGGATTTCTTAAATTTTCATTTATTATGTAGAAATGGATGTCCGTTACCTTTCATGTTGCTTCATAGTATGTATTTTAAAATATAATCAAAGATAGATATTGTTTTGCTGATTAGGGATACCAATTAAACTCAGACACCAGAGTGAAAAGAGCAGGTGTATTTTACTAGAAATAACTAAATAATATAACAGAATACAGTAAGAAAAGACAGAATAGTGCACTTAAACAAATAGGAAAATACAGGGTAATGCAGCAAATCATTGCTACCTGAGAGAGAGAATAGTGATTAAGAAAGATACATCACCACTTGCATATGTTACCGTCATCCAGATCCGCAGTCACTGGGGAAATTTGAACTCTGAGCCTGTCCCAGCAAGTGGGAAATCCTATGCGATGCATCCACCCATAGGTGAGGCTTCCAAAGTTGCTGTGAGTGGGTCCAGCCTTATATACCCAAAAATCAGCAAGCCAGAATAGCTGGCACTTTTGTTTTAAGCAGAAATACCTGGTTTCATTCTCACATTAGATTCCCCCCCCAGAGCCTGGCCAGGACTCCAGGGAGAAGCTAAGGGAGTTCCTCTGCTTATCTAATTGGATTAGGCACAAGGTCTCACATCAGACCACAGTGCCAGACAAGGGTCTCCACAACCCTGTTATTTTATCCACCCACAAAGAAAGATAAATACACATTCAAGATAGCTACATCTTTCATACATATTTCACTAATGATTACATTGAGTTAGCAGCTTCGGCTCAGGGCCTGTTGTTCAGGCTTCAACACTTCCACTTTTTACATCAGAATAGGTGGCTTGTTATAACTTAGTATAATACCTGTTAGCACAATGGTTATCAGTTATAAAATATACAGGATTCATCTATAGGTCAACTCTGGCTTGGGCCTATTGTCCAAGCCTTAGCACTTCAGATATATATATATAACAAATGATAGCAGCAGACACAGACATATGGGAAGACATCACAGGAAGCGAGCTTGCAACCAAGCTTTGTACAATGCCGACAGCTCTCAGTGCCATTGCACATGCAGAAACCAAACAACAACCAAGCACATCACATTTTATGTTAACAGGAAAAGCATTTATGGAAAGCCTAAGGGGCTGTTAACATGCCCTATGATGCTGTATTTAAGATGTAATTAAGAATTTTCAAAAGTTTGAAGAAGAAAATGAAGAGTCCCGTTTTCTTCCCCCCCTTTTGGTTCACCTGTTTAAACCGAATTCAGGCCAAGCAAAAGAATTGTAAAACAAAAGATTCAGCCACAGCACAGAAAGTTATGACACTGCCTTGCATTGCTCAGTATGGAGGAATTTATGGACTTTTCCAAATTACCGCTTCACTTCCTGGAGAAGAAGACCAAGGGACCATTTTAAATTCATGTGTGAGCAGAGGATGTTTATATTTGCAAACACACTTATAAATACTACCAATCCACAAGGACTAGGTGGTACTAATCCAAGACTTCTAAAGGAACTCAGAGGAGCACTTGGTACTTCCTTTTTTCTTATTCTGATTCCATTTTCACAACTGTCAAACTACAGGATGGATAGATGCAATATAACTGCTCATACGTACTTAAGAGGAGGGAATCCTTGCTTTTGTATGATGAGTTTCAGCAAGGCAGTACTTGGAGTTTCTGGGAGAATATTAAATGATCCAATGAGCCAGTCAGAACATCATTATTTTTTTCAAATCCTTAACATCATCAGCAAAAGAAGCTGAGACACTTCAGGGTTTAAATGGGCAGAAATATGTCACCTAGATCAACCTAATAATAATATATATAAAAGCACACCAGGAGAAGTGGATAAGGAAAAGAGAGTTAACTAATACTGGATCCTTAATGGACATTTTCAGACTCTGTTATGTCTATGTTACGGTCCTCAGGGTCTATATTTTAGCACTCATCTCCATCTTGAGGCTTTCTCTGCAGTGCAAAATTAAGCATTCTTACATAATAATAATAATAAATAATAATAGAAAAATCCTCTAGCCACTGCCCTCTCACACAGATCTTCAAGGACAGGATGCAGCACAGAGAGGCAGCAGAAGTCAAACCCTTCTCTCCACTACAGCCTTGCCTTTTCCAGTTAACTGAGTTCTCTCACTGCTCCTTCCGAGGCTCCCATGGGTGACAAATTCCTGGGTTTCTTGCTGACCCTGGCAGGCTCTTTTCTATGCTGCATCTCTGTTCCCCGTGGAGGCATCAGTGGTGTCAATATCTGCCCAGGCTCTCCAAAGGCAGGGCAGGGTGCTGGGACTGAAAAAACAAGGCAGCAACGTTGCTGTGCAGCAACAGCAGAATGCACGAGGTAGCACCTCTGTCATGTCTCTGTCTCTGTCTTTGACCAGCACTTTTGCCCGAATGTTGTCCCACTTGAAAGGGACAGAGATTAAGTGACTTCTGTGCCAGACACAGGAGTCAACACTGTATACTATGCAGAAGAGGCAAGTTTGGAATTTGGCACTAGTCACAAGCTAAATATGCTAACTGGCATGTCTTCCAAGCAAGACCTGAAAAGGGAGTTCTTACGGTATTTCAGGTGTTCTTATCAAAATGTAATCCCCTGGTTATATGTGCTGAAAGCACCCATGACGCGCTTGAAATGAAGCCCTCTGCTGCGGTGGTCCTGTTAGTGAAAGGGTTGAGGTGTTTACATGGCTCTGGATCCAGGGAAGCGAATCCAAAACCTAATTTGTACACTGTATAGGTAGAGAAAATAATTTTCAAATACGGAAGGCAGCTGCTGAAGGAGGGTATTCACTGTTAGTAATGAAAAACAGATTAGGAAGGCATTATTTACACTTGATAAATCAGAAATGGCATCAAAGAGAGCTAGTATTACAAACTATTAATGAAAGACATAATAATGAAACAAATCACATAATAGATCACAACAAAGTGATTCAGTGTAATGAATACTGATACTAAGTAAGTGAACTGTGCACTCTGGGGATACAATTTCAAATCCATTCCAGTGTGCGTGGTAGCAGTGTGAGCAAAAAGAGCACTTTCAGAAGGAATTGACTCTGTTCCATTGCTCACTCTGATCACATCCACCCCTTACATTAGCTCTCCCT
Organism: Strix uralensis; assembly: GCF_047716275.1. NCBI lineage: Eukaryota > Metazoa > Chordata > Aves > Strigiformes > Strigidae > Strix > Strix uralensis. The sequence goes on along the minus strand of NC_133972.1, from coordinate 131,874,743 downwards.
TTGATGACGTATAACGTAGATAAAAATGAAATTACCTGCCAAGACCCATTATATGTGTTTATTATTTTTTTGTGTCAAACTAACAACTGAAATCTCATCACCCATGCAGATATCGGCCAACATTCCTCATTTCACAGAATAATGTGAGTGAATAAACACTGAACTATTAAAAAGACAGCCAGACAATGTTTCATCAGCACAGATTAGAAACTCATTTAATTCTTATAATTATAGAAAGCACATTGCTGCTACAGAACACAGTAGTGCCTTGAGGGTGAAACAGGTCTAAAATACAGATCTTCATACAGATTTTAAATTTTGAAGGTACCAAAGGTGGAGCCTTTGATTAAACAGAGGGATGCCCTATGTAGCTTATATACAATATTTGTATTCTGATCACACACATGAAACTTCAGGTGGTGTGCAAGTCACGATTTCATTTCAGACTCATCTGTATCCTAAACCCTTCCTGAGTCAATTCTGGCATGTCAAAGCCTACCGAACCAAACATTATTTTGTGCATTTATAGCTAAATATTTTTCTATTTATTGTGCATTTTCCAAAAGAACTGGTCTTTTTTGGGGAAGTAAAGGCATTCACACATACAGCATTGGAAAGCTAGTTAGTTGACTAAGAACGAGCACTGCAAAAGTCATCAAGCTGAGAAGGGAGCTGCCTAAGCCTGCCAGTAAGCTATTGCAATGTTACTGATAACAGCCTCTCTTCAGAGACCCTTTGGATCTAAAGGTTCTCAGCTGAGGTTCTGGCTCAGCTACAAGATTTTACAATCAAATGTCAGTGGGAGGCTTACTGACACAGGGTGAACTCCTGAATAACAAATTCTTTATTACTCTCTGTTATGGTCTGATAGAAAAAGGAAGCAATATATGGTAAGGCTGAAGAGTTGTGCAGTTTGCTTGGAAAATGATTTTGAGAAAATCTAAATTTCGATAAATGTTGAAATTGAAACAGATTCATCAAATTAATAAATATTGACAGATTTGACACAAGAGCTAAATTTGACTTACCCACAAATTATTACTGAAGCAAAAATGTTTGAGTATGTTACTACATATGTCTACCGTTATGAATGCTCAGATCAAGTCCACAGAGCAATGTTACAGATTTAAATTTCCAGTTTCTAAATTTCAGTCATTCAAAGTTTTTGAGCATCTCTAATAGGATTGGAATGTGGTGTTCACATTAGACATGTTTAATTTACTGTGATGTTTTTAATGCATTGTTCTGACATTCTTTCACAGAAATTAAAATACCTTCAGAATGATAAAATACAAGTAAATCAAATCAGGATGAATTTGGAGAAACAACACACTCAGAAAGAATCAGAAATCAAGCAATTATGGATAAAGTTGCACTATGGTGCGGCCATCACTTTCATCCTCAGCAAGCCACCTTAAGGGAAAAACATAAAAACCTGTCATAGACACAGCACATATAAAACTTAACAAACAGACAAATCATGAAAGCCTGCTTCTGCACCACTGGATTTCTAGGAGAGTTTTTACATTGGTTTGTATAGAAGCAGCAACCAATCTGAAGAAAATAGTGTTTGGGTTTTTTTGTATCCATATATGCATAATTTAAAAGTGTAATTAACTTTATAAATATATTTATGAAATATACATTCATTTTATTTGTTGTTCATATAGGTGACAAGTAGATTGTTTCATTGAGTGGCATAAAATCGGGATCATTTAGAGTAAGGAAACCTGTTCTGTGATAGCAGGTTATTGTTCATGTATTCCATTCCAGACACTGTTTATTTCTCATATCTCCTTGTTGGTTCACAAAATACTGAGTTGCACGGTGGGCCAAATCCCTTCTCTATAAGAGCCTATGGAGGTTTTACCATTGAATATATGGGAAAAAGGCCTGAGTCCAAAGCTCAGATAGATCGGTGTTAACTGGAATCACAGAGGCAGTTATATTAATTTCCAAAGAGTTAAAAAGCTTCTAACACTTTTGCAAGGCTTATGACAGACTACCTGATGTGATGTCTACTAAGAAGCTAGTATGGGAGGGATTCCCAGCCGGTATTGCATTAATGTAGCTCACATCTGAAGTTGCACCATTGAACAGCTGGGAGATATGGCTGAAGCTAAACAGTTCCAGGCTGAAACACAATTAATTTTGGCAGATAAAATTGCTCATGGAAGTCCCAGAGCCAAGGAAAGGTGTGATGTGTAAGCTAGACAACAGGCATTTAAATGAGTTAGTAAAGGATGCCCACCTCCTTTCAGGTTTCTCAGTGATTAATATCTTTTAGAGACAGCATTTTTATCAGAGGAGTCTTTTCTTTGTGAGAGAATGAACCCATTCCCCATTTACGCAGTAGGCTATGAGATGAGAGGCTCCATGTCTGAGCTGGAACAGGGACATGGACTTACAGTTTCCTGTATCCGAGAAGTGTCCCATAGCCTCTGGGTCACTGAGTACTCTGGGGTGGACCTCCTAATCTTCCCTACTGAAATTCTTTCATTTTGAGTAAGTAGGTATACATTAAGGTAAGGACAAGACCGTAACCCACTAAGGGCCCCACTAAATGTCCTAGTCAGCAGTCTGTAGAATCAATCTGTGTCAGTCACTCACCAACATCAACAATGTGATTCAAATTCTTGCTCCAAGTGGGTCTCTTACATACCTCTGTGTTTTTACCATAAGACTTTAAACAAAATTGAAAAAAAAAAAATCTCTGGAAAAAAATGTTTGTTGCAAGCTATCTTTTTCAAGAATCTTCCTCTGACTGGTGTGGCCTGAGAACTCTTACAAGCAAAAAAGGTGGAGTGACATCAACTAAAAATTTCATCATGGATTGTGTTGTACACCTAAGTGACATTGTGCTCTAAGGACTTTTGCTCGTGCCCACTAACCTAAATTTAGGTATCTAGAAGATTAGATAGCACCTGACCATGAGTTTGGAAGGAGTTTAATGAAGGGAAATTTAATGTTGATGGAAGAAGTTTAGTGTTGTTGAGGTTAGCGACAGCCTCACATTCTCATGACTTAGACTGTAACATCCAACTGACTATCCAAGAACTAAAAAAATGTTGCTTCTTTGGGTACAGGGTTGGGATTTGGCTTCCATGAATTGTCAAGTTAACAGAAACATTTAGAGGAAGGATAAAATTAAATATTCTTGGCTACCATTTCTGTTTTCAGACCACCAGGTAACATCCCTCTTTCTAGATATAGTGAACTTCTAAGTTTTCACACTTGTCTGTTCTTCAGATGCATTAAAGATCTATTTTACACTTAGAAAGACATAAATGTGTTTGCTTCTGTTGTTCATTCTGAAATTCTTTAAGCTGTAAACTTCATACTGCAGTGAACAGTCACTCCAAATATACCTTTCAACTTCTGAAAGTATATTGCTTCAGTTTGACACAGACTGAAGCAATACACTTTCATGTATTGCACTTCTTTTCGTACATTAGAAGTCCTTTACCCCAGCACCCCTTCATCCAAATAAACATATAAATTTAGATCATTATCCTCTTACATGACATTATAAGAAGGTTTCTTTTATCTTTACCTTATTTGCTGAATATATCTTAGACCCATACTAAGCAGACACTGAAACAGAAGGATTTTAATGTTGCTTTTGCTCAATAAAATAAATACACGACGACTTCTCCAGTTTTGTATCTATCCTGCCATATCCTACTATCTTCCCACTATCCCATATTTCTGATTCTCTCCCATGCCTGTTTGCATACCCATGATATGCTTGTCAGAGCTACATATGCACTAATACTCATGTAATGGTAGCTTCTACCTCTTGAAAATGGTATACTAATATCTTCTCTTGGTAAAGGCACTAAATTGTGTCTCTCCATCCTACAGTCATTCAGTTTTAATAACTTGGAAAAATGTAATATCTTCCTCTAAATATTCTTCTGACAAATTATTTTGAAATTGTCCAGAGGGTTCAAAAGTTACTGAGGATGGATTGGCAGGTACACAGCATGGTTTAAAAAGCCTTACTGTTTTAGGAAACCTGAAGAGAAACAACTGAGACTAAAAAGGCTACTACTAATTCTTGTTAAAAAGAAAACAGCACCTACAGAGCAATGATGAACCAATTATAGAACCACAGAATACTTCACGTTGGAAGATCATCTAGTTCCAGCCCCACTGCCATGGGCTTTCCACTAGACCAGGTTGCTCAAAGCCCCACCCAGCCTGGCCTTGAACACTTCCAGGGAGGGGGCATCAACAACTTCTCTGGGCAACCTGTTCCAGTGCCTCATCACCCTCACAGTAAAGAATTTCCGATCTACTGACCTGTTGCAGTTGAAGCAATACACTGAATTCCTAGATGTATCTGTGATTTCCACTTTTTCCAGAAACCAGCCACTTGCTGTAGAAGGGAAAAAAGAGCAAATTTAATATAACCGAAACACAAATAAAGCATAAGAAAGGTTTCTGATTTCATTTCCAAACCCTGTGTGGTTTAGTATTTCTAAATGTATTCAATATCAATAATAAAACTGAAATGTAGATGATTCAAATTACTACCAACTTCTCTCAGTTTTACAGAGAAGGTCTTTGATGTTTTTGACAGAAAATATAAAGGAAGATTTTTATTACAACTTAACTCATTTTTCCATATTGAACAGAACAGGAAGAAAGACAAATGAAACAGAGTGCATGGTAATATTGAACACTTTCTTGAAATCCCATTTTGCCCTTTTCAGTACTCTGAAATGCACTCAAAGTACACCCCTGGTGGGCTTTGATCTTCAGTGTCCGCCAAAACAATAAGAATAGATGGACTTCATCAGTAGATGTAATTTTTTTAATGATAACCCAAGCCCTTAAACAATAGGAAAACAGAAATTCTACTACTCCTTTCTAATTAATACATTTATAGTTATATAAACTAAGTGGTGAATCTGAATGCTTCTCATATCCATATTTCTCCAGCAGTCATGATTCAGAATAGCATCTCCATTTAGGCCAATACTCACATCTGTTTTAGCTTTAAGAATGTATGTAATATTCTGCTACAATCTCCTATTTTGCTGTATGAAGAATACCTTCATTCTTGTGCTATAGAATTTTATTTCATAGAATATTAAAATATGAAGATTTTAAAAATAAAGCTTTATTATACAGTGTTTGTGCTGACATCTTTAGTCATGTTTGCCAATGCAAATACTTAATGACAACATTTAAAAACTAATTAGGGTCATACTGCTAGTGGCTGAAAACCTTTTGGTACTCTTTGCATGTCCTAGAGATAAAACAGTATGTCCTAACAAATTATTTGGGTTTTCAAATATTTGGACAAAGTACTAAATAGACTAAAACCAATAAAAATATTTTTATTTGCAAGTAGGCTAAAAATTTAATATAAAAATATTTGCAAATTGTACCAATTTAGATAAAACATAAAGGCATAGCAATGTTCCTCACTTTTCATGGATATTTTCAAAAAATTAGCTAAAATAACTAGGCCATAATAAAAACTACATTTTTCATCTTCAATTCGCGAGAGTCATTTATTGATATTGTAAAGTATTTTTGGAACTTCTTTAATGAAATCTTGTGGATGGTTTAATATATCATAGACTCTACTTGGAATATATGACCTTTCATGAAATCTCTGTAATTCAGAGTCAAGATTATCAGCAATAAAAATTTGCAGTCTCTCAAATTTACACGGCACTTTACAAATGAATATAAAGGCATGTTTGCTTTCTTGAAAAGTTTAAAATCTAATGCTTTATCCTTTATTGACAAAACTCTAGCAGACCTCACTGAAATCTCCAGGTATGGAGAAATCTAGAGACAGCTAGGAAAGATTAGCAAACAGATGAAACATTTCAAAGAGGTGTTAAATTTTGAGGATGCTTGTGAGGATAACAGCTGATGTGACAAAAGACACTTGGAGATAATTTCAGAGAAAAATTTAGAGGAAGGTAGTCATGGATGTAAAATGAATCAACACACACCAGCTGTGCAAGGAAGGCAGTATTAGTAGCTATGTGACGTTGATCAGGACACAGGGAGGAAAGATAATCATGTTGTTGCTAGTTTGGGACCCAGGAAATAAAAGTTCAACCTATATTTCCCCTGCAGACTTCTGTGCAAATCTCAGAGTGCTAAAAGTCTGATGGTGTGGAGTCCCCTTCCCAGATCAGTTCTAAGTTGAATTGTCTGCCTGTACAGCGGCTAACACGAATAAGATGAAAGTCAGCAGGAGGATTTTATTTATTATAGGTATTTCAAAAGGTTTGGTGTTTTTTCTTTTTGAGTTTTCAATACCATAACATGTACAACATGACTGGGTAGTAAGAAAAAAACCTGTTCAGGTTTTCCCTGAATAGGAACTGCTATTTGTGGAATTTTGCTTGGTTCATCCTAGATATGATTAAACCCTTGCAACCTTATAGTGGCTCATGCACTTAGATAAATTGGGTTTTATTAAACCTAAGCCTATTTCTTTCATAGAGGTTAAGCAAAATTCATCTGACTAGAATATCTCAATACAATCAGACCTTTCTGACTCAAGCTGTACATTGCCTGCAAATTCCATTTATATATGTATATCTCTAGGGTTTTTTAGCACCACTAAATGTAAGCTCAAAATATTATATGCCCTAGTCTCCCATCTTACTTTTTTGTAAAATTCAGGTTTTAGAGTTTACGTGTAATACCCTGCACATAGAAACAGATTCCATTGTCATGTGTGGGAGTGTACTGTAGCCACATCCTAACAACATCAGGTCAAGACCTGGTACATACTAGTGTTCTCCTCATAGTTTAACTTTCACAAGAAGAAGAGCCAGATGTGTGTCAGAGGGAGATACAGCATGCTTTGATTAGAGCACCAAATTTGCCCAAACATTTCTTAGATAATGTTCAAAGCATGGAAAGTTTAGCCTGGAGTTTGAAAATTCAATCCTATGTTATTTAAGACATCTAATAGGAGTTTTGGCTGAGCAATGTTTGAAGAATAAAACCTTCTGAGGTTTATGCTAACTAGATCTTTGTTAGAAAAAAATAAAAATCAAGGTAAAGTCAAGGGAAATGTGATAGAGACAGAGGGGGTGTAAGCAGAAGCAGTCAAACTGACCTCATTTGTGTACAGATTTGTATTAGCTAGCTGTAGCAGTAGCATGACTTCAAAAACCTTTCCAAATGTCAGGCAGATCTTTAAGCAGATGATTTTTACAAGGCTGTTGAACGCATGCAGTATACTCACCAAATCCTTTCCCATCGTGACCAATTTCAATTGAATGTAGGCTGCCTAATTTTTTGGTCTTAATCTTGAATGTATCAACCTTTAATATTAAAATACATTTATTAAAAAAATATACCAATGTCTGGAAACTTACACATTTGTTTAGGTCAGTTCTGAGGCTAATTCAAATGTAATAATACCAATTCAAAATAGGTGGCTGACACCTGATGTGGTTTGTTTTCCTTGCTGAAGATCTGTGGTATAAATCGTCTCCTACTAGGTCTCAGTTTTTCAACTTAAAGTAGGACAATCCCTACCTTTTTCCTGACTTTCATCTACCAGAAAAATGTTTTTGCTCTGTTATGAATTCTCAACTGATATAGACTTCTAAAATGTTTTCAGTATATGATACATAAATATATATTCAGGAACATAAAAGATAAAGGCTTTTACTACATGTACCATTATGTTTTTCAAGTATTACATATTTTAATTTAAAATATTATCTTGTTTAAATTACAGATTTTTTTAAAAATTAGATCCTTTTTTTCAGAAGACATTGGACATCACTGGCTACCAATTGACTTAGCTGGATTGCTAACAGGATTTCTATGCATCTACTCTTCAAAGAGCAATGATACCTCCTATGTAGTACTAGGTGAAAGGAAGTACTATTCAATACACTTTCTTACTTGCTCCTTGTGCCTATAGGTAGCTAGATTTATTAACCTCCTCAGTGTGGAAGAAATACATGGGTAAAGATCTTTTAGAAGGTATTCACAGACATCCTAGCTGAAGAAACTCGGACCAACCGCAAGTAACAAGATGTTTAGTACTGCTGGAGATAATGAGGTAGATCTCATAAGGAAGATATTTTAACTGGAGTTTTAATTATTCAGTCATTACCTTTCAAGAAATCCACAGGAGAAAGATATGGAAAATATATTTATTTCTTGCTATATAAGGGTAACCATCATTACACTCCATTGCACAGGTGGTGAGCAAATGGAGCAATTCCTTTGCCAGACTAATATGTTTATTAAAATAGAAGAACATTCTGCTAAGGTACTAGGACATCATGCAGAGAATCGGCATTCTTATGCAAATATCTGTATCTGAACGAGGGGTCTCTGAATAGCCTAAAGCATGATAGATATCAGAATCAGGTTGATGTGCATGGTTCCATTTTATCTGGTTATAGGCTTATACATGCAGTGAGGCTCACAGCATCAGTTTCCATGGCAAAGTAAAATGATGGGATGTAAGAGACTGATGTATTCTCAAGCACAATATTCAAAGTTTGTGCAACCACAAGGAATACTGCACATATATGCACATGCACAGGCAGTGCATGTTGTGCATTTCAGATCAAGGAAATGCATAAGTGGGCAGATGAGTGGATGCAATATGAAGACATATTTAGGACTAAGAGACAGAAGAGCAACAGAGTCAGCTAGATAGGATAGAAGTTAAATGTCCCTTGGTTACTCTGGTGAAAAGGTGAAACACAGACATAGCTGAGACTATATCTCATCTAGTGATGTGGAAAACAGGATAAATGCCTTAAACTCTATACAGATCTTGCATAGATTTAAAGTTTGCTTTCCCAGTCCAGAAATGGACACATCCTATAAAATCTATGTACTTACTTTTCCTCTTTCAAAGGGGTCTTGATGATCCAGTGACTGAGAGAGTTGAAATACCTCAGATTTTTCCTCATTCCCAAATAAAATAATATGCACATTGGCATCAGTCCCTGCTCCTCTTTTGTCGCCCGTGTATACTTTAATAGTATACTCTGTCAGATTTCTTGCTTGACTACCTTCTTCATGTAAGTTGTTATCTATGTCATTCTTTTGTTTGTCTCCTCTAATAACAAAAGATACTGGGATTTCTCTCTGTATTTTTGGCTTATTTGCATCCACAGAAAAAGCTCTGGAAAACAAAACCACGTATGTAAGTAAATCATAAGTTAAATCAAAAAAATCCCATGCATTTATGTGGGACAGTTAAAGATGGACTTATTTTAAAAATATCCATTGACTGAACCACTCTGTGACAGTAATTTTAATTCAATGCCAGCTCAGTGTTTTCAACTATTATACTTCAAATGATTAAAAAATTACTAGCTTTACATAATATACTTACTCATTCACTTCAAATACATAGATAGGATGCTCCTTTACAGCTTCTTTCAAATGCAATTTTTTAATGTCCAGTTTGCAGTCTACAAAGAAAAAAATAAAGTATAGTGAAAATGTCATACTGCATGTCAAGGGATTAAGTAGAGTCTGTTGTTGAGATAATGGTGTCATGCCTACTATATTAAAACATCATTTATTAATTCATTTATGAATACCAATGACTGACTTAAAAATCCTGGAATCATCATAACATTCCTTATTTTGTTCTTATTTGAAACCTCAACTTAGAAATTCAGGAGCAAGCATTTCCTTTGTCTTAGTGAAGCAAGGGAGTGTTGTCCTCACTGTCCTTGGACAGGCATGCAGAAAAGATTCAGCATGACTCAGGCAGACTCATTCGAGGAGGAAGAGCAGAAATACATATCTGGTGCTTCCTCCTCAGTGACTGTTTGACAGGAGGGTTGGAGCTCCATCCCACATGCAGCACAAAGAGGATCTTGATAGACAGCAGGTATGAAGGAAGTTCAGCAACTTACTCTATACCTCTGCTGTTTGAGAAAGATTGCTCTCTGACTTGGCCTTCCTTTTGAATTTTCTGCTGGGGACTTCAGCTACATGTTGTCTATAACACTGGCCTGAATCTCTTGCCACTAATTAGTCATGAAGACTATTCATTTTCCCTTCTATTATTTTTCTCTTCAGTCCTGTTCAGCAAACTGCATCTCAATATCTTCTACTACTGTCCAAGTCCCTTTAATTATATCAATAGGAGGCTAAGTTAATAGGCTCAGGCTTCTGGGGAGGAATCCAGGACATCATGTTGCACTCATGACCTGCCCAGACAGCGCATGGAGAGAGTCAGGAGCTTCAGGAAGAGATTTCAAACCACCTGATGTTAAAACCTGCTCAGATACTGGAAGAAGCATAAATGCATTAGAGCAACACTCTGCCTGGGCCAACCAGCCCTGCAGGGTACATCTGACTTTATACACTAAAGAGGTTTTGTGTTTGGAGATTTTTGGTTCAAAGTCTTGGTCCAAACTAGTGTCAGTCCAAGCAAGTTTAGATACAATATGGACACCCTTACTCATCTAAAGTGCTTTATCACCTAAGTAACTCCTCTGGAAGAAATCTATTATACATCTGCCCAAACCTCTCTTCATAACACACACAGAGCCAATGTGCCCCAAATTCCCTCCTTTGTGAATCATGTTCTCAAATGGAACTGGAAGAATCTTGCCTGTCATGCTCTCTGTGATGCCCTTTGGCAACATGCAATTGCCATATTCAATGACTGTCAGTCAGACAGATGGCTGTAGTTAACTTTCACAACTGAAGCTATGGGAAAAAATGTAGTGAGCTATACGTCTTACTCCCCAACAGCAGCATGGCAGGGCTGTCCCTCTCCTTCCCTTCCCCTCTATAGTAACTGCAGCTCCCCACTGTGCCTCCTCTGAAGCCCCAGCAGCCGAGGCAGACCATGCTGTGGTGCAGGATGTGTTGACCAGTATGTACACACTTACTGCCCAAACATCTTTGATATCTATACACCTTTTTACAGATTTGGTTGAAATTGGGTGGTGAGTCTAGAAGGTAACTATGACAAAAAAATCAGCTAAAGGGCAAACATAGAACCCTTGTTTTCCTAGAAAACTGTCTGAAAATGGTCAACTGTAATACATAGTAAGTAACAATTTGCAATTGTATAGCAAATTTCATTAAAGGACTTTACAATTAATTCTTTGAATATTCCTTAGTAGCATGATAGCCATCCTACAGATAAGGCAAAGAGATGTTAAAGTTATGATGATTTTAATGAAATTCAGTGACAAAACTGCTGATTGCCTAATAGGGATAAAATCCCCCTCTGAATGTCACAGGGAGAAAACAGAACAGGTGGGGAAAACAGTGAAAATAACTGAATCACAGAAGGAAAATTAAACAATATCAGTTTCTTATGTGAGTTATAATTATTCTCCTGGATCACATATTAATAGATCACATATTAATTGCAGAGTATAATTATTCATCTTAATTTTCTGTTTTTCTTTCTTGTATGGAAAGGAATACTTTACTTTCTTGACACAATAATGATATAGCCTTTAGATCCAAGGATTTTAATGTGTCAAAATGTAGAATTTTGCTTTATAAAATATTACCTTTTAGCAAAAATAGCAAAAGGAAATTAATCAGGATTTAACTCTAACTGATTTCAGGAGGCTAGCTGTGTGATCCACATCACTGACTTTAGAGAGCAGCAAAAGTACTTTACCTGTTTTACTGCTGATCAAAAGAACAACTTTTTCCAGTTCTCCCAATTCAACAGCATCCATGATAACTAGAAATGACTAGAATAAAATTATTCAGTATTACAATCTTAAACTATATTATTTAAGTGTATAGGAAGATTTGGAAAGAACATATAGAAAGTGCAAGAATGGATTAAAGGATAAATTTTAAAGTACTTTAAGACAGATTACCTCATTGTCCTCTCCCTGCTGGACATTCTGCAACGACCAGAGAAGGGATCTGTCCCCTGTGTCACCATGGGTACCATATATACATGCAGCCATTTGCACTAAATTTCTCTCACTCAAAATATTTCTAGAAAATACTGTTAGATGATATGTAACCACTGCAATATCAAACAGAAAGAGAACTTGTTAAGACTGCCACAACATTGTGCAGCTATTTGACAACATAGCAATGTGCAGTCAGATATAATTAAAAATTCAAACACTTGAAAATTACAGTAAGATTCAAAAATTTTCAATTTTTTCCTTAATTTTGTCCTGTAACTATGAACACTGGTGATGCTGACAACTTTATATAAATTAGAGAAAAGCATGCCTGTGCTTTATGCTGTTTGTAACAGTAGCACATTATGGAAAAATTACCAGAGTCAGTTGCCTTTTTCTTTTTAATGGCAAATGCCTGATAGATAATATCCAAATAAGTCTCAGACTCATCAATCACTTTTGGGACCTTTACAAAGACGAATTTTAGCTGGGTAGACAAGTCCTTCAGACTTCATCATCTAAGAGGTGGAGAGAGAAGCTCCTTGCGTGTGAGTCAGAGCACCTAAGTTGCTGCTTTGAACTTCACTATGACAGAGCATATCCACTGACTATAGAGGGAGCTCAGGAAGACAAGTCTATTTCAGCTGAAGTTGTCACCCATGAATTTGTGCTGTTTGTGATTTATGCAATGGTTATAGTTATTTAATGGAAGACGATATGACAATATCTGAACCCCTTTAAAAATAAATGCATACACAGAGCATCTGTTTATATTCATTTACATTTTACTCATAGAACCAAATGATGTGACAGTCCTGAATATTTACCTCTTCTAATCATCTACTTATCATCTCCTTTTTATTACTGTAGATGCTGTGGTAGAAGGGGATGAATCCTGACCTTGCAGAAGGCTTCTGTGGAATGTGGCTCAGAGCTTAGATCAGTGAGACACCTATCCCATAGACGACTGTGTGTATAAACAGACTATCTGTATCCTTTGGAAGTCAGGAAGGCAAAGTCCAAGTAAAACAGATAACAAGTTGTTATTATCAGCTTCCAGATCTAATGATCATCTAAAATACCGAGTTCAGGACAAGAATCAGTTCTGTTCTATGGGCCTTGCCCGTCTCCCCAACATCAGCAACAGGAGAGAGAAGACAGACCCTTGTTGCATGCTTACTGCAGCTGAGTAGGTGCATGGAAAGAAACCCATAGTGCCAAAAAGGCATTTAGTTTTACCTATTAAGGTAAAACTTAGTAAAACCCTAAGTTTAAACAGCTAAGTTTAAGATGGAAATCAAAAATTAATGCTGCCTAAGAAAGAACAAATTATGGCATGGTAAGATATAAGAGAAAAAATTGAATACAAGGACTGTATGGAATATGGTGGGTGGTGTTACAATGAAGATGAAGCTTTAGAAGACAAAACAATACACTTGATCAGGGATGCAATGCAGTGAGTGGGTCACTACACAGAACAAAGAAGCCTGTGCAGTGCTATTTTTGGCTATAACTCGGATTTTCTAAGTGTTGTCTTTTTATTTTACTTGACCTCTGTTTGGCCACAGTCTTCCAGATCTGAAACTTGAGAAGTGAGGCTGGACCAGCCCAAAACAAGAGTGAAAGGATTTCATTTGGAAGGCTTGTTTCTTGTATCACTGTGTCAGAGAGCAGCAAGAGTCGGCCTGCCCCACAGGGGTGGACAAGACAGGAGCTGAGCACGACCCCAGCACAGGCAGGGCCCTCACTGACCAGGTAACAGTCCTGCAGCATCTGCATGTGGCAGGCAGAGCTGTCAACAGTCCCAGATGCAGCAAGCAATGAAAAATATCTGGGATCCATCCTGGCGGTCAAGACAGAAGCAGCAGGAGAAAGGGCCAGAGACAGGACTGAAAATAAGGCTACAACATAGGTCCAAGGTCCATCCAGAAGACAGGGTCAGAGAGAGGACTAAAGACAGATGCACATCTGACGTATCATCTGATCTTAAATGGACATCCTAAGCCCATCATGGCTAGAGGTTCCTGGCCAAGGCAAGTAAGATCTATTGTCTTATCATGTCCCTGACACACTGTAGTCAACTAGATTAAGTTGAATAAACTTTGGTTCAGGTTTTACAGTGGATAGAAGTCGCAGAGTACATTGTACAAAGAAGGGCAATTGAAGGAGACTAATGTAGGCAAGGGAAGAGGGCTAAAGTCTTTGTTCAGGTAGTGGGATTGGACCATCATAGGGCAAATGTGGGCAAGTAAGCTTTTATCTCTGTAGTGTACTGAATAGATTGGAGAGGGGAAAGATGAAAGAAATCTCTGAAAAGAAGTTACATACAATAAGGATAACATACATGAATGTTATAAATCCATTAATTTTATAACATTCTAATGATTTCATAATCTCAGTGTGAATTATAGCTCTGTGTTAACTGTGGAAATAATCAGCTATTTGAAAGTAGAATAATGCATTTTTATTTCATCTTTTAACTATTTAGTTGTTTTGCCTTAAAAGCTACAATAGTGCAAAATTCACCTTCTGTACAGCCCTGTATGTGAGAGAAAAAGAGCACCATTTCATCCCTGGGGATTCCTGAGGTGTAAGCAGCTCAAAGGAAGGTACAGTGAAGAGAAACTATATATGTACATACTCAGCTGGAGGCCTCTCCCCATTAATGCACCCAAAGGCACATGTGTGCACAGCCAGACCTCGAGGGTCTACACTGTATTTTATCAACTGTGTTTTGATGGTTTCAGTTAGCCATTAGCATATGCTTCATCACAGTCCCAAGTACAAAATAAAAAAAAGGAAAAGGTAACTAAGAGATGAACTACTAAGGCACTCTATGAATGACAGAGCTGTATCTGAAATTTAACAACACATGGCTTCTGGTTAAGGTGATTATGATCAGCTGCTTTCCATTCCAATTAACACAATACTTGTTTTGCTTTTAGCTGAGAAAAAGAAAACCAAGGAGAAAATAAATTAGATTTTGAAAGCTGACAGAAAAGCAGATCTGTTTTGCACAATAAATTGCAAGTAAGTTTGTGAGTAAAGGATCACTTTGAACTCCTTGTGCCACCTGCTGTGGAGCTGCTTAAAGCTCTTTTGGACATAAAATGGCAAAGATTTGGGGGAATATGTTTTTTCACTGTCCTAGTTTTTTTCTTCACTGTGGTTACAAATCCCTCCTTGAAGACTTCTAAAGCATGTGTGGAAAGAAATAAATGCAACAGAGATGAGCTATTTTGTTTGTTTGTTCTTTTACCTAAAGACATAGGTAATATAATACCTATATCTTTTTCTGTGATTTTTTTACATCTTCATCTCAAAGCACTTTTCAAAGAAGGTAAATATTAAAAAAAAAAAAAAAACAAACAAACAAACCCCAAAGAATGGGGAACTTATTTTTTCAACCAAGAGGTTGGTTGAACTGACAGAGCCAGTGTCAGAATCAAGGTCGTGAGAGTTCCAGTCTCGCTGCCCATTTTTCACCTACACTGCATCTTTCTCTCACCATTTCTGTGTGCTTGTACATGTGTCTTGAATACTTCTGCATGTGACAGCAATCAGTCTTTTGCAAGGGGCACACTCATGTGCTTTATGTTAATTTGAAGGTCCTCTTTGTTTCAATCTTGTGTATAGGAGATGAAAGCCATTAAGCCCTGCTCTGTACCCACACTGTGCAAGTCTTCAAACAAAAATAACAGCTCTAAGCAATATAAAATTTAAAGCCTAAATACAAAATTTAAATTTTCAGTTGCACTCAAAATATGCAAAAAACCCCTCAACCCCTGTTAATTCTACTGAGATTACTTTCATGCTTACATTTAGACACATGTAAACACCTCACTGAAACTGGGCCATAAATTTCAATCCAAAGCACATTGGGGTAGTTCATTTAACACCTACTTCAGCTCACTTTGGGTGAACTGCCTTGTTCTTTGCTCAGGTAACTCATTTGTGTTCTGCATAAAACTCAGATACAAATGATTTGAACATTAACTAATAGTATTTGGTCTGTTTATTAAATTGAGAATTGTTCTGTCATATGTTGGCATTCAGTAAGCATCACATTGGAATAATATGGAAGATATGGTGGATTTTAGGTGAAAGGGTTTCTTTTATTTTGCTTAACAAAGGGGACATATGTAAGGCAACTGTTGAGTTAATTTTAACAGGCATAAATATTTTGAGTATATAAAGATAATAAAGCTGATGCTTATATGTAGTTTTGAGCTGTTGTTTACTGAGAATCTTTGGAATGTGCAAACAAAAAAAAATCGCTTAATAGTAAATGAGCTATAAAAAAATCATGTTGTTAATATCAGTAATATGAGCAGCTGAGGACTAAAAAAGGAAAATAGAAATATTAGAATATTGCAAGAAAGGGATATTTCTTATAAAGCGTTCTTTGTAGCCTATAATAATAGTTCTGTGCAATCAAATGAATATTGCATTTCTTACTTTATGGTACAGAAATTAAGCTGAGTGGATAGTATTTTCCTTCATACATTTTAAATTCTTGTCCAGACTTTATGAATCATTAAATAAAGACAATAAAATTTACTGTTTTGATAAAGGTTTCAGTTGTAATATTAGGACATGTTAACCTCCCGGACCACTCTACTGCTTTAAAGTAGATTTATACCTACCAGAAAGTGCTTCCTTTAATGGCCACTCTACAGGGAATTCAATCCATCTGTCTCCATTAAGAGAAAGAGGAAGTGTTTTATTTACGGTGAGACTAAAGGTATCCAGGGTTGATATGTTCTGCATTTTAAAGTAAGGAAGAGACAACTGGGATATGCTGTTTTCCAAACTCTGGAGACCAAGTCTCACTTTATAAAGCATTCCCAAATCAGATGGTAAATGTATCTAGGAATCAACAAAACAATGAGTTAGCATCCAAACAGAGATATGTAGATATATGCATATCTAATTTACAGGAAGAGAGGAAGTTTTCTCTAAAGGGGTCAGCACAGACCTAGCCTCATTTACATCAGTCTTGGCTCTAAAAGTCCCATTGAGTTCAAAGGCAGCAGAACCAGGTTGACTGTAAGCACTTATGGAAATATTAGCTTTATACTCTAGAGGCATTCATTGTAATTATTCTATCAAATTCAAATTACTTACTGCACTGATTTCTAAATATGAATACTTAATGGTAATGCCATTTAAATTGATCTGCATTATTAACTATGACTATATGTTGACCAAAAAAAAAAGAATATGCTTGATCATCAAGAACTTGAGAAAGCCAAAAATTAAAAATGAAATCTGGTGTGCAACTAAATATTTCAGTTCTGCTTTTCTTGAATATTTAAACAATAATATCTGCAATATTTACAGCTCTACATGATTATTTCTCTTTTAAAGGAAACTCAAAGAAAATTTAAATATAGACAAATCTATATATTATTTTACATCATATGTTATTTGGTTCTTAGCCTGATGTTCCACTTTGTTTTCCATGGAAACCAGATTTGACTTGCCGTTGCTTCCATAAAAAACCATAACCAACTTGGATATATTTTCTGACAACTTTTCAAAGTCTGTTTTTGTTTCTTCTTGATGTTTTGTGAAATAAATCCTCCATCTGCCTTCTGAGCAAATAAAATAAGGAAAATAAAAAGAAGAAAAAAAGATGTTTCTGTTTTCATATGTTAACCAAGGTACCTGAGATAAAATTCCTAAGACATGTCTTAGTCTACATGGGGAGCATTGATATATAAGCTTTTCATCTGGGTGCTCATCAGCTCCCTAAGTATATTGCCATTTCTTACTATTACAAAGGGGAAAATATTGTCAGTACTAGTAAGTGTAATGACGTATTGTGATGAAAATATTCTCACATTATTATTTCAGAACTGATGAATAAATCAGTCGATGTAATGGCAGAAGTTATACCTGAATTCATTTGCTCTTTTCCTAAAGGCCAGGCAGAAGTGCTCCTCCTCTCCTGAATTTCTAATTAAAAAAAGATTGAAGACCAAATTAATACTTTTGTAGGAACAGTGTCTAAATTATAATAAATGCCTGTATTCATCTCTAGCGAGGCAATTGACTAATATATCATTTAGATGAAAGATTTAAATAGGAAGTGTACAATGTGATTTTCTACTTAAGCATCATCTCCTACATATCATCCTATTTAATGAACTGACTCTAGAGCTAGCTCTTTACTATGAAATAGGTGTAACATGAAGATTCAAGTATTTTTCATTTTAAAGCATTTCTGTTTCATTTATACAATTTATGCTGTGGATGAATCAGAACTAATTGGATGTTTTTAATGCCCATTTTAGGGGCTGATGTTCCTCCCACTGATATTAGCTCCCATTGATTTCAGTGGGATTTGGTATAGACCAAAATACTTATAAACATTAAATAGAGGCCTGAACCAAAGATGAAAAGCCTTCTTTTGAGATACAACCAAGTTTGGATTTGCCAATTATTGTATAAAAAACCTCATAGGAACACTTGCTCCTTCTACCAAATCAATGCATCGTGGTAGAAACAGAAACTTTAAAAAAAAAAAAATTGAATAAAAACATGTTTTATAACCTTAAATACACTAAATATTCCTATATTTTATTCAGAAAGGTCCCAACATATGATCTAAAACAAAGCTGAAATTATTTGCTTTTGCAAAATAACAGCTTTGTCCTTTTCAGCTTTCAAATGATCAAAAGTTAGAGATGATAAAGCAGAGGAAATGGATTGCACTGGAATTCTACACAGTCTCAACCGGTTATTGCTAGACAAGCACCATCATGCCAATGCCACTATGGTGAGCAAAGATGCCCTGGGATTTATGAGGAGAAGAACTAGAATATTTTCTGTAATCTAAGGACTCATCTATACCGTCTATTTACTTCTCTTAGGGGCAGGATCATAATACATCAGTCTTAAAGGTACATGCTGGGCTTTGGTCGCCTACTGATCTGGTTGGGGTTGTGCTATGGTTCCTTCCTGACTTGCACACCAGATTGTGTTTGTTTTGAAACCACGGCACAGTGAGGGAGGGCACACATTCCCATCTTGTCTTGGCAAAGAGTGCAGTCACAGGCAATGGGGTCAAAACTGTTCCTCTGTGGACTGATTACCCACATGATGTCAGTCAAAAGTATGTCCAGTTTCAGGCAAAACCTATCCAAACAGTGTGGCATAAATAATGTAAAACAGTCTTCTTGAACACAATGCAAGCATTTTCTCCACGGATTAAACACAGTCTGCCCTGCTATTTACCTCATTTTCACTATGCCTAACAAGTAGCTGGCAGAGGTATTTGAAGCTTAAAAAATAGTTTGTAAGTAAGTGGCAAAGTAGAAGTAAGACTTGGAGAGGCAGCAATTTTTAACGAGAATAGGCCAAATTTGTTGCCATTTATGCCACTGTAAATCTGGAGTAACAAAGCAGAAATTATCCCCTGGCAAACAGTGGTTATTAAATGGTACTAAAAACCAACAGTGTTCAGACACACTAATTCCCTATATAATGACAATGTTCTACTGGAATGTTTTAAACCATAACTTGTTTATGGAAGCAAATCACATAGCGTCAATGCAGTTTGGAACGAATTTCTTAGCAAATGAGAGTTTGAAGATAATATTGACCTGTGGCATTCAGAGTTACTGAGGCAGATCTTTTTCCATCGCGTCTGTCTTTTAGCCATGTTTGAGCCATGAACAATGTTCCTGTTCCTGAAGCTGCTGACTCTTTCACAACAATCTTCTCCAGAAGCCAGTCAGAGCCTTTCCCTTTTTCAACCACCATCCGTTGCAGAGTCCCAACATCTACTGCTTCCACTTGAAAAACATCCACCTGAAAAATTCAGAATCAAAAAGACGTGGAAACAGAACCATTGAACTAAATTAATGGTGTATTTTGAAATATGAAAGTGCAAGGAAAATTAGGATTATTTTTCTCATTAATTCAATAAATACCAACAGAACAGAGATGACAAGTTTAAACTCCTGCATTAAGCAGTATTCCCTTTGTGGTTCTGCAATTTACTGTTAAACCACCTGTTTCCCCACACTGATCGATCAGTTGCTTATGCTCACTTCCTGAGAGATTTTCCTTTCCAAATTTCACCTTTAATGATTTACAGGGATTCTATTACTCTCAACAAAATAGGCCCCCAGGGCTCCCGTTTGAGGGATTAAACGCAGGGAATGACAAGGGCAGATTATTCTCTTAGGAAAGAATGACAAACTTGGTCCCAGATTTGAATTAACTTGTAGGGTTAGTTTCAATAAAAGTAATTGAATTTTTAAAAAAATATTAAAGTTATGTTTAAATAACTTCTACTATTCTCTATCAGTTAAAAAGTCCACAATATTTTTAGAATATTTAGAACACTGAAGTAAGCTCCCTAAAGAAAATGGTGAGATGTCAAACATTAAACATTTTCACAATATGTGATTTTGGCTTTTTGTGGGTCTAACACCTACTTCCTCAGTTGGAAAAGAGATTAATTTCTTGGCATAGAGACCTTCCACCTGCTTTCTTTATAGATTTATGAATTATCATCTCATTTCTATTAGGGTTGATAACTGGTAAAATCTAGTGTAATTTGTGATGGAATTTCCAGCATGACTTAAAGATATAAAGATGTTTTTGAGGGGACTGGATTGCGATAATGATCAAAAACACTTGAGTCCTGAGAAGTCTTCTCAACCCAATTCACACTGAAGTTGCTCAGCCAGAACAAGGGGGCAGCAATCCTTATTCAAAGGATTATGCAGAGATGAAACAGAGAAAAGCAGTTCTCTTGCTCTGCCAGTCTTCCCTGTTTTTCAGGGAAAAATATGTTTTCCAGATGAAGAACTGATGAAAGATTTGTGTCACCAAGAGCAGCCTGACCAGCTTGCAACTTAATAAGACCCACCATAAGTTAAAATATTGACCTTGAAATTACAAATAATATATGGCCATCCATTTGAAAAAAGAATCCCCAGAAACAGAAAATTTTGAAATATTTTCTTCTAATTTTTCATTAATGTGAAATGTGAATGTGTGTGTTTGTGAATTAAACCTTTAACAGTTTCTTTAAAATAATCACCAATTCGTCACTGATTTACTTCATGGCTTCTTCTAGACTGAAAGGTAGTATTACTCAAAAACTACTATGGTGAATGAACTAACCGTCACATCTGCACTGTCACCCCTAAGTTACTGTGTGAAGTGGGAAAATGAGAACAGCACGCTGACAATGATTTTAAGGAAAAAGTGTTAGAGAGGCACTTGACTAGCTATACCTCCTTATGATAAGTCAAGGTTATCAGCTGTTCAGTGAATTTAGACTGGCAAAAGCATAAGATGAAAATTAAGGTTCTTGGGATAATGTCCTGCAGCAGCAGAGCAAATACATTGGAAGGGCTGAAATTCTAGATGGAGTGCAGCACTGCAGGGAAAGAGGATTTTCACATTTCCCATAGTTAAGTCAAAGTAATGCTTAGTGTCAACACGACAATTATATTTTGTTACTTGTTGAACTACTTTGATGATTGAATACTATTAATCTGAACTCTTAATTTACCTTAATTGTGGTATGAGTTTGATCACTGCTTTATTATATCTTTAATTGGATTGGTAAAGTTATAGCATCATTTTTGAATAAAATAGAATGGCTTGTTATACTTATGAAATAAAATGTATTAAAATATACAGGGCTAGAAAATGGGTGAAAACCACAGATAAACTCAAGTAAGAAATATACAGAAACCTGTCTCTGTAAACAGAGATCAAAAATATTTTAAGTTCCCAAAATGTGAAAATTTATCTTAAAAATTACTGTTTCTCCTTGCAAATGGTTATTCTTATATTAATTCATGATTTATTTTATTAGAAACATATGAGGAAGCTTTTTCCAGATTACAATACTTGTTAGAATAGATTTCTTTTTAAGAGAAAAGTTTTCCAGAGGCTGACTAATTTAGTGACACTATCATTAGGGTCTCCAAAAAATCTGTTGTCAGTGATCCACTTTTGGAAAGGAGAGAGAGTTAGGAATAAAGGAAAAATACAATATTCTGCAGACTTCTAGACTTGTGCTGTCTCCAGAAGGATAGTTGGGTTCGACCTGCACTAAGCTTGACAGTTAATAAACTCTAAGCTAGAAAAACTTCACACAACATCAGTAAAAGTATTTGTACACCTTTCTCGAAAGCACTTAATAACTCAGGTGCAGCATGTACTATGGGTTATTCATAACTTGGATAATCCAGCCACAGGTAGCAGCAAGTTTGTATATATAGATAATGCATGAAAGGTTTTCCAAATCCTTTTTCCTCTGAAAACAAAGGTATATTTTGGTTGAATAAACATTTGTGAAAACTTTGATGTTTGACTTGCTTTAGACTTACTACTTCATCATTTGTCAATGTGCAGTTTTAATGAGCCCATTTTAGATCGTGTAAAATCTCAGAAATCCATGGTCAAATTTGCAGATGATTCAGTCATCTAATAAACTGTAAGCTGAAAAACTATTAACTAGACTACGAATTGTGACAACTGGAGTAAACTCACGTCACAGACAAGATTACATTTTCTCTTTATGTGTACATTTTACAATCTACATAGTGTAATGAGCTTTATTGTAGTCAAGAGACCAAAAAGGAACAGAGAAAGAGAAGCAACTATAATTGTTAGAGCTAGATGAACAATTTGCTAGAGATAATTTATTTGCCAAATTTAATCCACTTTTCTCCTCGTAAACTGTCTGCAAACAGATTATGACATATATTTCATTATAATTTTAAGAAATTGAATAATTATTAATAATTTAGCTAATATTTTTGAGGATTCATTTCAGACCATGGATTAGTCATAAAATATAGGAAATATTCGAGTTGTTGACAGGTCTTGTATGACACATGATACTTTATCTCTTATCTGATTTACAAACAGGGACCTTTTAAGTTACTGGAGGCTTAATTCATCTGCAAAAAGAGAAAGAGAAGGAGAAAACGTACAGAATATAAAACTTTTTTATTTTCCCTTAGGGAAAAATGTTAATTGTTTTTTAGTTACTACTAGCAAATTAGGTTTGAATAGAGAAAAGTCACCTTAAATATTGATAATAATATATATTGTCTAATTCAGCAGAGCTTATATTGAATTTTCTCAGAATAGTATTAAAACAGTTTGTGTGTACGTACAGCCCACTAAATTTTCTTAACTAACACTGTCTGGAGAAATAAAGATATTCTCCAAGACTGAGCAGCTGAGACTGACAATGTGACAGCCATACATCCTCTGTGACCCAGAAAAGCTGCCCTAGCAAAACCAGAATTGACACTTTTCATATTTCTTGGATAAGAAAATATGCACTGAAAAATTCCTTAAAAACAACCATTCCAGCAACTCTTTCAGACTATTCAAAGTTTAGTTTTTGTTAATTCCTTTTCAGATTTTCTTCAAATATTTCTTTTTATCCTGGGACCCATGTTTTGAGCTTTTCCTTTGAATGTATGACCCAGTTTGACTTTATTCAGCACTCTTCAGTGACAGTGCTGGCAACATATCACTGTCTGTAGCTGTTGCAATAGCTCTTGTAACAGAAGAAGCATTTGAGCAGTCACTGTGCAATATTTACCTTTATAAATGCCAATCATTTTATAGGTTCAGTACTGAGACTTGATGGTTGGTTAATGACGATATTCCCAGCAGAACTGAAAATGGCAAGTCAAGACACACCATATGCTTAATTTCATCAACCTGTATGCACAAGTGATTTCCCATACCGCTAATGTTACTATCATTTTAATAGGCTTTTATTGGAAAAGGAGTTAGAGAGTCTAGATAAAGGACCTTTTCTATTAAGCTTAGCAAACCTATTGATTTGCTGCCTGATTATTTTGATCTCACTTGTTAATCTGGAGAAACCATTGAAAACAAAAGAGCTTTAGCACTGGAAGACAAAATAAAGTCCCCTGTAACACTAAGCCCAAATCAGAAAGAGTGTCTGAACATTCCTGTAGGAGACAACAAATGAGAAAAATAACTTTTGCTGAGACATCACCCTTCAGACTGTGGTCCCATGGGCTCTTCCAGTTGTGCTGAACTAAACTCCTCCACCCTGTCCCAAATGTTTGTCACATCACTACCTTCTCTTAGATTATCACCTTTTTAGCTGTGCCAGCATAACCATGCAATCAGCTTCTCTCCAGCCAAATTTTATCAAGACAGATCAAGTGAAAGAGTCCAAATTATTAACAATATTAACTGCTTAAACTAAATAAACCTTTGCACAGAGTAAATGTATGTCACTGCAACAGCAGACTTAAGGGGTGGAAACATTGGGTGGCAAGCATCAGTGATGACAAGCACTGGTAGCAGTACTGTCTTGGCCTAGCTCAGTGGAAGGATGAACAGTGCATCTGACTGTGACCTCAGCATTTTGTAATCTGTGTTCTGTACAAATTCTTCTTTAAAAATAGGGTTTGCAATGCATCTGAAAAAGCCAGCCCTGAATTTCCTCCTAAATTCACATATTTTTGCAAGCATGTTTTTGTTTTACGTTAAAGTCTCATCCAGAAATTAATTGAAAAACTTTATCTTTACATGAAAAAATTAAATTAATGTAAATTACAGTGAATGCATAATTAGAGGTTTCTGATAACCTACAATTATCATGGTTCATCCATCTTCAACAAGATTAGTGAAGAATAAATGAAAGAATAAGGGCAGTAAAAAAAGAAAATATTTGCCCCAAACTGACCTTATGTTAATTTGCTTAGTGTGACTGGAACAGAATCTTTTTGAGACAGGATTTGTATGCATAGAACCGCAACAGGAGTAAGAGACAATAGTGACACATTATAATAATCAGCAGCTATGACCATTCAACTAACATGCAAAAGACATTTCAATCAGACTTCAAGTAAAATGCGTTTAATATAATACAGGACTGCTACAAAGACCAATATCATCAGCCGCATCCAAATCTGTAAACACACTTTACACAATAGAAATTAAAACAAAACAAAACAAAAAATCCCCAAAGGCAGACATCACTTTGGACAAATTCAAACCCATCTGATGCAGACTGATTGTTGGACTGAATAACTGTCCAAGCCTGAGATCTGGTTTAACAGGCAAAGGAAATAGGATGGATATAATTTTCTTTGATTTTAGTAATGCATATGATTGTATAATATTTTGATTAAGACACCATAATCCAATATTTAAATGTTTCTTAGGTGGGCTCAACCTGGCTGATAATGGGACAATAAAATGCCTAACTGCTTAGTCTCCAAGTGCAGCTGTAAACAGAGAATATTTTCAAGCGCATTTCACTGTAGTGAGGCCAGTTAACAAGCTTATGCTCTTTAATATTTTCATGAGTTAACTGGAAAAAAACAGATTTTAGAGATGATGCAAAAACAATTGCTAGTTATGACACTTGAAGAAGTAGAGTGCTAAACTGAAGAGTGCTCTGAAAAGATTTGTGAGTTAATAAATCACTGGAAAGCCTGCCTTCCCGTGAATCAAGCCGCCTAATCTATTTAATTTGTCAAAGGCATACTGATTTGCTTATTGTCATAGATATTGTCAAAGGCAGCAGAAATTTGGTGTGAGAGTGCTATCCAGGCTAACAGTCAAACACGTGTCAAAACAGTCAAAAATTCCTAGAAGTTAAAGCTTGACAAATTTAGACAGAAAATAGTGTGAATCTTTAAAAACAAAACAAAACAAAACCAGAAAAAGGGTATTTAAGCTTTGAAACAACTTTACAACTAGATGAGCACTTCATCACTGGAAGCCATTCATTCTGAGTTAGATATATTTTCTAAACTATTTAACTTGAAGTTAATTCAGTTCTTGCTGCATTGAGGAAAATGGTTGAATATTTTATTTGCTGAAAAATGCAGACTTGGATTGATCCATAACTATTTTAAGATTTTTGATAAATCAAGCTAATAAAGTCAGCTGCATTTTATTTTAAAATTATCTTCTTTATTAAAAGACTGAAATAAATGTGGCATTGAATTCACGCACCAAACTTTGCCTATCTAAAATAAGTCTATAGTCAATTTCCATGTAAAATCTTGAGAAAGAAGCAGACACTCTCTGAGGATAATTAATTTCATTTTAAGATAAATGTCCAAATAAAGAGAGAAGGTAACCACCTCCTGGAAGCATCTACTTCATCCCCTTTTTGCAGAAGAAGCTCAAACCATCATGCTAGAAAAAATGTGTACATTACAGGCAACTAAAGCTAAGTGAGATGCATTGCAGCTTTAGAAATGTAATGTAGGTAATTTATTTCTGAGCTCTATACAGACAGAAAGCTGCCCCCCCCCCCCCCCTTAATTGTAGTGTTAAAAAAATTTGTCCAATTTTTAATTTTTGACAACAAAGTTTTATATTTTTTATAGCCCTGCAAGAATATGTCAGGAAACCAAAATTAACTATTTATACAGCTTTAATCCATTGGCCAGTGGTATGTAGGCAAGCTAGGTGATTGCAATGGTATGCTCTAGCTCTGCCTCCTATAAATCTGTTACTAAATGACTGTAACTACTGACTGGGAAATACCATTCTGGAGGTATCATTGAGAACTGCACATGGCTCAGATATTTGACACTGTCTCCTAGGGTTATATAAAGTTTTAGTTACATTCTTTCTTTCTGCGTTTCTCCTCACAGTTTCTGACAACCTCCACCAGTCTTTCCTTCACTATAATGGCATTCCATATTTTCCTAGTTTCCATATCATTAATCCTTCTGCTTGATGACCAGACCATTTTACTGTTCACTACTTTGTTACAATAAATTTGGCAACCCAGCCTACCACTATAATTAATACATTTGGATCAATGGCATTTTGCAATTATTTAATCATTATGTCAGATATGCTTTCCATAAGAGAAGGTTTATCTGCAGTTACAAAATAGTAGCATTCTAGATGTGATGGGATGTGGATGCTACAGGCAAATATTGACTTCCTACTAGTGGCCACAGTACACTGTCCCACATTCTGGCCCTTCTCAGTGTTTTCTGGCACACATGGATGTTTTCCTGAAATAATTTTTTAAAAATTGCCAATGCTTATTCTGTAAGTGAGTACTGAAACTGAACACCAACAGTCACCTCTCACTGAAAATTTTTGTATGTGCTGCAGTTACCATGGTACCAACCTGAGCAGTTGATGTCTAAATATAGGGCAGGATAAAGGATATATCTTTTCAACAACTAATAGAATGAAGTGTAAAAATTCACAGAGATTTTACTGCTTCAGTAACATAGAGCATTTAAAATACTGGCCACTTTCATCATACCAAGATTAAAATACTTAAAAATCAGTCATAAGATATTCAGTGTGGTTTACTAGCTTTCATGGAACTGATCTGAAAAAAAAGCCACATTCTCAAAGAGGGTAACTCACAGCCATATGACAGAGCATACAGCAAGTCTATCAAAGACCATATAAAGAAGCACAAAGAATTTAATTTGCTGGAAAATGTTGGGTGCC
Source organism: Strix uralensis (assembly GCF_047716275.1). Taxonomy (NCBI): domain Eukaryota; kingdom Metazoa; phylum Chordata; class Aves; order Strigiformes; family Strigidae; genus Strix; species Strix uralensis. Next base: position 131,847,393 of record NC_133972.1, on the reverse strand, counting down.
AGAAGCAATATGGAGACACCGTAACAATTTCACAAAACTGGGCCCTGGTTTCTACAGAATGTCTGCACTGAGTATATTTCGTTCAAGAAAGTGTTTGTAGTGGGTAACATTTATCAGACTTAAACCGAATCATGAAGTATAAATAAATATTATTAGGATTTCATGAAAGCTGAACTGCATGAAGAAGTGCACTTGAGATTGCTTTGTCTATCCTTACAGTTTTTAGGAGAATATCAAACAAGACATCAATGTCATAGCAATTTGAAAGACTACGGTTCTTGCAGCACTAGTCCTCACACTCATTTGTCTGAGTAGATCACCAGAAGCTCAGCTCTCTCAGTGATAGTGCTGCTCTCTCAGACATGGGATGAGCTACAGGGGGTTACTGGTGAATTAATAATATCATGCACATTACTTTATCTACCAGTTCTCTGATGGTTTCACAGGTATAAGGACTTTGGAAAGACATAGAGCAACTTTTCAGATATAAGAATTTAATTCAGTCTTTTGCTATCATGTAACTCAGCTCACATAAATAAAAGACGTGTTAAATGAGAAAAGCATATCTCCAATCCACTGCAAAGTCCCCTGAATATTTAAACTTTTCTATGTATATCTGCATTGCTAAACTGTTGTTTGTATCAGCCCTGACATTCTCTGGGACTAACACCATATTTTGATGTGATTTCTAACAGAAACACTGTTCCAGTTCACTAGCTGTTACTGTATAGTCAGGGGAAAAATTATTGCAAGGAAAAGCACATTTTAAAATGTCAGAACAACTGTTAAGATTCAGAATGCAAATTCTGTCTGCTATACTCCAAAATCCCCTCAACCACCAAGTCCAGACTCTCTGACTGCAGGGGTGCTCGGCACAATATGTGATTGGGCTGATATAGAAAGAGACATTCTACACTTGAGAGTCTTTTTGGAGATCACTTATAAAGGGAAGAAAACATTGGGAAATTTCCAAAACATGTCATGAACAAAATGTTGCTACAAAGGAGGAGTCTTGCTTGCAAAATCAATATATACTCTGTCAATTAACCAAATACCTTTACTTTATTTTCACTGAACAAGGAGCGAATCAAGACTTCTCTGTGTTTCTCTATTACTCATCTACAAGTAATTTCTTTTTAGGGCCCTAAAAAATTCCTATGCTGATATCTACTTTTAGCAATATAAGAATACTGTGTTACATTCACACACTGCTCCTATAAAATGTCAAATAAGTAATGAAGAGATGGGTACATGCCAGCTCTTCCTCTTACTCTAAAACAGAATAATTCTGTGCCACATTGAAGTAGACGCAAATACCATAAAAACACCCTTCAGGTTATGAATCTTTGAAGTCATTTCTGTTCTCTTAGGCAACATTTCTGGATGTGCATCCCTGGTCCCTCTTCATTAAATACTATTCGTCTAGAAATAAGATTGCTCACTTGTGGAATTACGATCTAAGGAGAAACCCAGTAGAATTTACAGTAAACTAACTTTACTCCATGAGGACAAAAGGACTGCAGATCTAAAACCCAATTAAATCAATTTATCAGTAAACCATAATCTGAATTTCAACATTAGGGAAGACAAATGTTGCTTCATCAAAACTGAGTGGCGTCATTCACAAGTATTTAGTCCCTTAAAAAGAAAGATTTGAGCTCTCTTACTTTCCTTATGAATAAGCATTTCAAGTAGGTAAAATCCAGTAAGATAATAACCCCCTTCAACTCCCACTGAATTAATGAGGCTGGGGGTAGTTAGGAGCTGAGCTTCTCCTAGTCGCACATATCATGCCTCTGTTTTGGTTATCAATCTAAGCTGATTTGCAAGCTTGCTTCCTTAGAGACACTCTCATTTGTTTGGCAGCCAACACCAGCAGAAGGGAATAGTTTACTGCATGGTATTTCCAAAAGGGGGACAGGTTAGAATACCATAATGACAGTACTCACGGAGATTTCAGAAAAGTAGAAGAGTGCACACACTATAAGAAAGACAGGTAACACTGTCAAATGTAAAATACACATTTCTAGTTGTGAGACACAGGTGTTTATTTTTCTAAACTTTAACTATTCTAAATTTTCTGTAACAGATGTTTGTTTCAGATCTTTATTAAATTGTTTTAATCCTGAAATTCATTTTCAAATAAAGATCAACAGAAAATACAAACACTTTGTTTATTCCATGTTTAAAATTCGTAGTGAACTTTTTTAGCTGAAAATTTCACTTCCTCTATCCAGAGCTTCCAACAGGGACTAGGTTTTATGTCAAAGATGCATTTTGCTGTAAATCTGCCCACGTTTCTGTAGCACTTTCAGTAACTAAATTCCCTCTAATTTCTGTTTATACCGACAATGCTACAGGCAAATACATCTCTGGCAGCTAGGCTGGTCTTTGACTGGTTTATGTCTATGAGCTGCAAAACTCACTCCAGCACAGAGAGTGCTCTTGGTAGACCTAAGAAAATTATGGAGGGTAGTGGCTCACTGTCTGGAGAGAGACCAAGAGCCAGACTGGCAGTGGAAAAGAAGCCTTAGCCTCAAGAATGGCATGGGGAAAAAAAAAGAGGTATTAAAGGAAATTGTCTCTCTTTGTAGCTCTATTGTGAAGCAAATATGCAGGAAAACCACTGACATGTCACTGAAGACCTTCAATGTTTGCAAAATTGAACCTAAAAGCACTCTATATAGTCACTTTAATATTTGTCAGTATTGCTAGCATCAGCTATATAAGCATCAGTATTTCCCACATAAGATAGAGGTAGATATTGATACACATGCACTTAAAATTACAGAGCATTGCAAATTGGACTTCATAGATGCTATCCTACTCCCATTATGTCCATGAGAATTGGACTGGGTTCTAAAAGTGCAAAATACTATGCACAAATTATACCTTTCCTTTAGTGAAATTATCATGTCCTTTTCTGATTAACTTTCTTCTGCCGGTATCTCCCAAAAGGCCTTGGAGCATGACATACACATCTGCGTCTGTTCCTGACCCAGGGGATGCTCCCGTAGTGATACAGAGAACATAGCTTTTGACTGTAGGGAAAAAGAGATCAAAAGTTTACCATAGCTTAATCAGTTAAAAAATATGTTACCTAATAAATTACTTCTGTCATATTTTCATTTTTGGTCCTGCACAGAGTGATCAAAAGGCCAAACTATATTATAATGCTTAGAAAAGCACAGAAGCTTTGTAATTAAAATTTAAGAACAACTATTATAAGGAATAGTAAGCTAAATAGTTTGTGCATGAGCCTGAAACACAGGCAGAAGAGAAAATGAAAGAAAAATAATCACATCACAGGTTGTTATGAAAACATGAAAATAATACTCTACCACACACTTCCATGCATTTAAACATGTAACACTCCTATGAAACAGTTCCCAGGCTATGGATGATACTAAATTACTCAAAAAACACATCTCTGCTCTGAGCCTCAAGGAGTTCAAATGAAGCTGAACTCTCAGAAAGATGGCAACTTTTGTATTTCCTCTGGATCATGGTCCAGTCAGTGGCTGCCTGCTCTGCACAGTACCAGTTGCAGTTATTGGCCTCAGCAGAGGGTTTCCAGAAACACTGTGTTCTCTGACATGTCATCTTACTTACAACTCTTCAGCTGAGCATTTCTTGGATGACTGTTTACGTTAAGTACCTATTGGTACTCCCAGAGAAATGCATAATACACTGGTGATTTGACCCCCAAAATAAGAAAGAAGCCACATCCCCAAAGCATTCAGTTGAAAAAGAGAAAAAAATATGGGGAGAAGGCAAAGAAAACAATATCTGTTTTCATGTTCAATGCTCCTCGGAAAGAGGAGCAGCATTTGTAAAGATTTAAATATCTGTGGTCTTCCAGGGGAAAAAAAAAAAAATGTATTTAAAAGACATAGAGCCTTCCCAGGGAATACCACAGCAGTAGTCTTCTCAAATTCATATTCAACGAGCTTCTGCCCAAGTGCTTTTTTTGAGACTAGCTTTGAAAGCACAGCAGAAAAGGCAAGGAATACATGGATTACTTGGGCTATTGATCTAAACCCTTAACTCCTGAGAAACACTTGGAGGATACTGGGATATTCTCATGGTAGAATATCCATTTAGGACAACAGTTCTTCTACTTTCACTAGCTTTGGTTATAAAACCTCCTAGGAAACACAGAGCAAACTAATAAAATCCAGTCTTGAGGTGATCAAGGCACAACTCACATGAAGAGGTTTGACAACATGTAACTGCTAGGTCACAGAAGAAAAATGCCTGAAATTCTAACACAAATACATGAGCTTCTGCTGTGAGAGGCCATGGATCTCCTTCTTATCTGAAATTACAGTACGAGAGTTATTTCCTCTGGATTTCCTTTGTTTCCTCTGGGAGAGAACCAAATCATTATTGAGAAAAAGCTGAACTCTGAGTACTGTTCAAAACTTTTTTAATATTTTCAGTGCTGTATGCTTGCTCTTTTATGTGTCACAAACTGATACCAATCAGACTTGAATGACAATGCTCAGTTACAGGGTCTGAGATTTTTTTTTTAAACACTGGTGTGGATTGAACCTAGCCATGCATGACTAGCTAAAACGAATAGAAAGTATCTGCTAAATCCTTTGGGCTGCTCTGAAAATCAGCCATCATCACTGACCACATGTTTTCCAGTGTTTCTTATTTGTGACAAACCTGCTGGAAAAGGAGAGCCAGCTGTGAGAACTGGAAGCTCAGCCACTCTTCCTCCTTCTTCATCTGCAAAGTTGCGACAAAATGGAAATTCTAGAACATTTTTACTTTCTCTGTGTTGAAGCTTTACCTTAGCAAAGAGTAAAAAGAAATAGCTTCAGCATCTGTTGTGCTCTAATGGAAACTATCGCAAAAGGCATACTATTAAACAGCTATGACACATCATCTCAATATTAAAAAAGAAGAGGAAATAAATTTTTCTAAAATGTTTTTTAAAGCAGCCTTTTAAAAGAGAAGGAATAAATATCTTTCCCAATTAAAAATAATTAGAATTTTGTCAACATTACTGCTGTAGAGACTGCAGCAAGGGAAAAAAATATTTGGTTCAAAAAGGTTCCTTTATGTAACCTATTCATCCAGCATATGGAAGAAAAAGAAGTGTTGATATGCCCATTTCAGCTTGTGAGAAATACCAATATGCCACAACATTTTTCAGCGCAGACTGTTTTCTCATTCTAAGTAACAGGAGAACGAAAATGAAGTGTTTCTGGGAAAAACTAAAAACAAGAAATTAAGAATGTTTTATGGCATGTATATATATCTGTACATATGTATCATATGAATTTATAGAGTATGTTACTAAATATTTTTAATCTCTATGAAATTCTATATATAAAGTAATAAAGGGGTGATCCTGAGCTAAGTAGCTTAGTCTTACTATAAGAAAACATATTTTAATAATGAGGTGTCTTACACTATGTTACTACCAGCTACACCTAATAGATAAAGTACCATTTTCTAAACTATTTAAAGCTAGACCAGGCAACATATTTGAAAATATATTGCAGGAAGTAACCCTGCTTTGAAAAAGGGAACAGAGAATTCACTCATACCTAACTCACTAAAATGACCAAACCCTTAACCCAGTAAGCTCAACCATCTTTGTTTATCAATTGTCACTGGGAGATGGTAGCATTATTTTGTCTTTAAAAGACTCCTATTATTTATGATTATGACACACACATTGAAAAGATTTTTTTTAAATGCAGTGTGAAGTATATTGTTAATATAATTTCTCTTTCATACTAACATCTATATTTCTGAACAGTTTCCTGAAAATCAAATTTCATTTACTGTGCTTTATTTCTTCAAGAAGCAAAAATAAAGATGTTAGCTCTTACATGCTTCAGAAATAAAGCATATCTTAATTAATTTTGTTCTGGACATTATTTCATAATGATTTCATTTTCCTCAAAAATGTCAAGAGAATTATTTTGCAGTTATGATTCTAAAAGTGAATTCTGAATCTAAATACGGAATTCAACCAACTGCACCTGCATTTACTTGTGACAGAAGGGGGAAATCTGAGAGTCTCTGTGAGGTGCAACCTTGTAAAATCAAAATAAAATAGCACAGAAATGACCATCCTGGTTCTAACCAGCAGTGTAAATACACTGCTAACCTGTCTTTAATAACAGATATTATCCACAACCTCTTATACCAACCTAGTTATTTCATACAAAGATTCAGTCGATCCTGCTATGGAATCCATGGAATAACAGAGGAAATGTCTTCCTAAAAGCCCAATAATTTACATATACCACAAAGCAGGGAAATTTGTATTTTCTTTCTCTTTCTAATCCTACCTAATGTAAATGTGCATCTTTTCCCTACTTATATAAATGATGTTGACTTTTTTCTAACTCAGCTTTGAGCCATCGTTCTGAGCTAATTAAGTAAAATAGGCTAATAGATGTCACTGTTTTAAACTGCCAAGTTTCCATTCTGAAATTTTTACTGTGATCCACTGTCTCCTACAATATCCAAGAAGCAGTCAATTTTATCAATAGATTTGTTAGATGAGTATTTCATCTGGCTACAAAGATGAAATTAACAACTGCCTACCGTTTAAATGTCAGGGGGTTCAGCTCACTGACATCATCTATTGGACAGGAAAATTATCTTTTTCTCTGGTTTTTAATGAGAACAAAATACAAACATTAATGTACAAAAGTGTGTCCTCAATTTGAAAGATGACTCTTTCACTTAGACTTTTTATTTTGCCAACATAAGAGGATTGTATAGTGAATTGCCACAGCAATTTCAGTGCTATGTCAGATTTTAGCTTCAGCATCTTGGACATCAGAAGAAAGACTGTCACTTTTGCTATTCACTTCTGTTTTTCACATGCCAACTTAAAAGGCAGATGTTTTCATGAAAAGGCATTTCTAGTGTCTGGCTTAATTATTTGCCTTGGATCACTGGGTCTACAATATGTAACAGCCAATTTGGAGTTATGTAAATATTGCAATGTACGCCAGTGGGTACCATTCTGAAAAGACACCACTGGATATGCTATAGATGATGGCACATCTGTATATATGCCCTCCAGAAATCCACTTATGTTTACAAGATTTTTGTTATCCATAGCTGTCCTAGTAAGTGTTTAGAGCAGTCTCTGAAGTTATTACTCTACAAGTGTTGTCACCAGATAAACTTACTTTTGTAAATTAAAAATTATTTCAGACAGAACTGGAAACTGGAAGCAATAAGCATAGAATATGAAAAAAAGGAGAATTTTACAAGACACAATAAGTAATTGCTTTAGTTCTAATTTTTTACCTCATGGCAATTCCAAGTCTCTCCTTCTCCAGCTTCTTCAATTTCTAGGCGAACTTTGAATATGGTATGGAATTTCTTATTTAGTTCAATTGAAGTCTCATAAATCTGCTTCTTTTTAAGGGATCCTCTGGGGAATATGACTGAAGTACAGATACCTTTTCCACCACATACAGTTAGAGACATTTTAGGATTCATGGAACTAGAAGAAATATCACTAGTTGTGACAAGAACATCCCAAATCCCTGTTGAAACAAAACAGTAGAAAAAAAAAATAATGGATTTTCTGAATATACAAAATAATCCAGCAATTTGTAACAGGCTGAGTTAGTGAGTGACTAGCAATCCCTTCCTACCTTTGCACTGAGCTAAAATATTGGCACATAACAGGTTCACTCATTATCACTGATTTAGTGAGAAGCAGAGTTGGACACCAGCCCTTCCGCAGTGATAGCTGACCCTTTAGAGATGGGCCAGCCCAATAGCACTATGCAGATAAGACTGCCAGTTCCATATTAGGGACTTATGAAGAGCCATGCCAATCTGTGGATTTTTTCCCCTCATAAATGTTTCCTCTGATGATTAAAAAAATTTTTTCTTACTAATCACCACTCAAAAGCAGCATAATTTCTACTAGATAGCACTGGGTATCAGGTTTGCCTTTGGTCAGGGGAGAGTATATTTTCCATTTTAACTTTTTGAGGAGCTACTTAAACTAGAATGTTAAAATTTGCTAGATGTAATCTATAACAAGATGCTGATGCAATAAACTGGTTCAGAGCTTGAAATGTGATATTTTTATCACAGATCACCACAATTATCATGCCAGCAAAGTACAAAACTTTATCTTTCTTCTGTGAAGAAGTGATGTTTGCTGAGAGATTAAAAATAGTCCTGTATAACAGCACATAGATTTGACTACTTTAGGAACACAGAAAACACTCAAAACCAGCAGTTTTACTTAAAAAAAAATTCCAAAATTATATTGAAAAAGAACAGTAACACATGTTCAAACTAAAGGTCTGGTTTGAAGCACTTAGTCTCTTAAACATTCTAGATTAATTGACAGTCACCTGAAGGGTCATAAGGACTGCAGACTGATACCAGGTAGGCTCCTGAGTAAGTTTTGTACCTCTATACTGAACAGATATTTAGTTAAATGTCCAATCAGCAAGACAGTTTTCAGGATCAGAAACTTGTACCCATCAAAAAATTCCCACTGATTTAGCTAGCTTTAACCTTTCATTTCATGTTAATAGAATATATGGAAAATTCAGGGCTATCAAAACCATGTTTTCCATTTTAAAAAATCATTACTGCTACAGACAGGCTTTTCCCACCTGGGCTGGTACAGAATTGAGGACGAACATTTTTTTTATTAAGATAATTTAGCTCTGTTTATGCAAAGTGAGGCAAAGTATGGATTTAATAATTTCAAATAGCTATTTTGTAAAACAGGGTATTTTACTTTGAGTAATGGAAACAGTGGCTTTCTGAGTTTATGTCCATAGTCCTGGAAAGTCCAGCTTCCTAACCACAACAGGCAAATCTTTATCTCCTACTACAAACTAATGTAATTAAAGTTTTATTACTTTAAATCAGGTGAGGATCTGTGCCATAAATTCAGGACTTGGTGGAGGGAAAAAGTTAGTACTCATCACCTTTAAAATAACCTAAAATAACTTCAGATGTTATGTCTCTATGGATAATCATAAAGAGCTACTATTTTCAGGTCTGTGAACATTAAATATAAATGAAATAAATGATACCCATGAAAAAATGGAAGTCAAATTAAAATTTATCATATCCCCTGTGACATAATCCAAGATTTTTTAGCCTTTTAGTACTGAAATATTAAGCCTTTAAACTATCAATGTATAGCTGCCTAGGAAGACTGAATGGAAGGACTACCTCTGTTGGATCATACATACCATATGCTGCTATTAGATGTTAACTATATTGTATAATCTCTGATAAATTTGTCAAGATCCAATTTAAAAGCAGCTACATTAAGTTTCTTTCCTTCTCTTTAGTTAAGTCTAAAAGAGAGCTATGTTAAAAATTTATTCTTTCTTTCTCAGGAACCTTTTAATTTTTTCAGAATGGTATTAACAGACTGCTGAAACCCATTTGTTTTTAAGACAACTTTGTCCATTAGTTTAAATAATTCTTTTCCTCCCTTGAATTACAAGCCACCATTAATTTGATAGATCACAACTGTGTCCATTTTGAGCATTTAATTTGCTAGTCTGACTCTGTCAGGTTTTTTCAATACCCTTTCACAACAAAGACTTGCCATATTCCCAGTCATAGTGTCTTCTTTACAGCTATTCCAGCTTGAACCAGTGCTTCTGGACAGAGGTGACCACAACTGCACATAGCATTATCGGTGAAATACCACTGTTTCCCTGTAGAGGCATTAATTCTTTTCAATCTTCACTGATAATGCCTACATACATTGCGGGGTCACAATTACTTTACTCACAGCCACATCACATTACTGTCTCAAAAATTATCCTGCAATCATATAACAAACCCAGGTATTTCTCCTAGTCATATCCTGCTGATGAACTCTTATATCAGAAATCATTACAAGACACGGGGATACAGATCCAACATAGTTTTTAGACTCTTAGCTACTACTTAGTTCCTAATTTTCCAAACAAATCAGTGGAAATTAGGAACCTGTACCAGAGTTAAGAGCTCAAATATTTAGTTGGGTTTACGCCTAACTGTGTTCAAGCTTTGTGTTACAGAATTCAGTCCCATTGGTTTCATCCAGTTCTCAAAGATTATCACACAACCTCTTCATATCCTGATAGTACTCTCAGCTTTGTAGTACCAACAGATTTCATTAATTTATTCATTCTCTCTTCTCCAGCTCTTTACAATTCTTCCTTTTACTACTACTTTCCACTTTCTTATTGCTACCTAAAAATTTCCCATAAAGCAAATAAAATTCAGTACTGAAATTTAGACAGATTAGATATCTACATTTCTCCTACTGGAAAATATTTCTAAAGAGTATCAACTTTGGTTTACAATTTATCTTTGTTTTACAATCTATCTTCAGTAAAGTTGTGATGTGTTCTTTCTCATTTCCTATTTCTCTATTATCTTAACTATTCCTTTATTTAAAGTGCATTATAAAGGTTTGCATGTGATCAATTACTAAGTCTATAGTCACCTATATTATGCTTTCTACTTTTTAGATGGAGTATCAGTTTTGCTTTTTTTCAAGCCATACCTTTTGTCTTCATAAAAATGTTTGAAACCCTTGCTACACGATCTGTCATTTCATTTCCCAATTCCTTCAATATTCTGGGCTAACGATTCCTTTGGTTGTCGCTGTTTGACTACATGAAACTCAAAGTTTTATTTCCATTTCAGATTTGGTGATTTCCATTAGTAATTTTGGTTTTGCTTCCCTTGACAACATTATGGTTCCTTAATGAAAACAGACATAAAGTATTCTATTTGTTTAAGGATTTTACCTACATCACCCTCAGTCTGCACTCTATTGTTCCTGCATAGTTATCCATCTTTCCAGGTTCTTTTTATAAGTAAATGGTTGAAGAACCTTTACTATTTGTTTTAATTCTTTTATAAAATCTGACTCAGCTTGACATTTTGTAAGTCCCGTTGTATCCATATACTTTCTGACCTCTAAGGTATAGTGCTCTTTGCTGATCAGTTTTTTATTTCTCCATTCCTTATAGACTCTCTGCTTATTTGTCATATTCTTTCTAAAGTTATTATACACCCAGACCAGAACTGGTTTTCAATAGATACAGAGCTGAGTATTAATAATCACAGACCAGAAAATATTAGCAAGTCAGATACTTGAGGGCTGTGTGTTTGTGGGAAATAGAGGAAGGAAAATATTTTTACATAGCTACCTTCAGACCCTAATTAAGGTGCATAAACAACGATGCAAGATTTCTCTCATTTTCCATATTATCAGTGAATAAAGATGCAACAGACTCTGACCAGCCTTGGGCTTCTGCTCTGAATTACCCTCGGGAGATGCCTGCCTCGCTCTGTGGATTATGTAGGGCACCTATGGAATCTACTTTTTTAGAGACATGGAATACCTGCAGTGGTGCAATACAGCTATTTCTTATTTTGAAATTGTCACTACTCTAGCTGCTCATCCTGTGCTTATATTTACATGGTATTTTGTCCTTCTGTTGTCTCAGCGACATTATTTTTCTTTTTCCTTATATGATATAAGATATTTGCTAGTGGACTAAGTACAGGTAGCTAAATATGAAGACACACAGTACTAATTGTGTCTGCAACTATGTATAATATAAAACTCTCTGAGCATAAAATGAAATATCCAAGAGCATAGAAATTAATAAAGATCTGTTTACACAACTCCTGATATAGAATGCAAATTCACACCTTCAGATTAGTTAAACTTTACATAGTTTGGTCTACCAGTTCTGATTCAGATTTCATAAATGGACCCCAACCAACATTTTACACCTCTTCAAAAAAGACATGTGAGAGAGCTAAGAAATCCAGTGTCCTGGTAAAGCATAAAAGACATATCCTGTTTTCAGTGTCTAAGTTGTTTTTGAATTTTGGTCTTTTTTTCATTAAACAGTTTGAATAGGATATTGTGTTCAGGTCAACTAGCTGTTTGCAAGAACTTGTGCCATTGATGTAAGTAAAAAAGAAAACTGCAAATAAAAGCAAATGCTTTCTGCAAATATATGAACATACGGGAAAATCTCATTCTGCTAAAAGAGTTTTTGTATCTCTTCTTGTGATTTCATCACTGTTGCAGGAGCCTTCTGCTCTGCATTGACTGCCATATGGAACAACCTACCTCTTTCTGCTTCAGCTTTTTTTCTATCCTCAACTAAAAACATAGTTCCTTCATTGCCTCCATCACTTAATTTCTCTCTTCTGCTCTAGTCTTTCTTTCTTAAACATTATAATTTTATTTACCAGCTCTGGAGAGTGTCTGGAGACACAATTTGTGTGACACAAAACTCACATTTAAGCTATATTATTTCTGTATTTTGGTTTTAATCTTAAAAATAACCCCCAAAATAATATGAATTACAATTAAAACAAAAGCTGGAAGTTTTGATGGTTTTGGAACTTACCATAAATCTTTCCTGGCAGCATCCCATTCCTGACTTTTCCAAGAAGTTTCAACATTCGTTCCGTCTGTGCATCACCAACTCCACTGTCTAACCATTGCTGGCAAAGAAATGCATACTGGCCATCAGGCTTGCCTGATTCATGGATGACAATTTGGTCCAGGTACCATCCAGCTCCATAACCCACATTATGGTGCTCAACAAGCACTTTGCTTAACTGTCCAAGGTCTACTGCTCTCATTTCAGAGGTACAAACCTGAGAAGGTAAAGGCAAAATGAATAGCAACCTGATTAAACCATATATTTTATCGTCCATCTTTAAGAAGATTATGTTTAGAAAGACAGATTCCTTTCAATGCTGAAGTATCTTTTCCTTTCTGAGAGTAAAGAAAGATATTATAGGCAGACATTCATATTTGGAGACCCAGTTCAGAAAACACGTGGATCCTGGAATATGTATGTTTTTCCTTGTACATGATCACTGCATCCCAGGCTTTATTATGAAAAATATCCCACTATTTTGGATAGAAAGAAACCTCTGATCATTAATTTACTTACCAGTCTCACGAAAACTGAAGTTCAATCAATCTGTCATAACTGAAGCAAAGGGAGTGCTTCAAGTATCGGGATAGGCCTTATCTAAACTTTGGTTTAGATAAGACATTTTATTTTTAAACATTTTAAAGTCTTTTATATTCTAAGACATCCTATTTTTCAAGTGGGAAATATCATATTATTCAACTCTGAACAGAAATACTGACACTGTTGATGACTATGCAAACAAAGGAAGATACTGACATTAGAAACTATAACTAAGGCTGTGCACGCGTACAGGCAAGAATTGATGTGCTCTTCGGATGTAAATAGACATCTGTTTAAATATTGCTACGGCTACCAGTAAACAAAAGCTAAATGGCAACTGCACTAGTGCATGTTGGGATGAATAAATTATGTGAGTGAGAGAATGAATGTGTTCCATGCAAAAGATAATATGAGTGGGTGGGTAGATACATGGGCATGTGTGTGGGTGACATTAAAAAAACCCCAGATGGATAGTAGAAACAGACGCTATAATTTTTATTTGTTGCCAACCAATTTGCCACCAGGCAGGGAAAAGCATGAGGACCAGAAAGTAACAAAGGAAGAGATGATTTTTAGAAAGAATTATGTCATCTGGTCCATTCTCCTGTCTGTGTTGGACTATTCTCTACAATGTGCTCAGAAAAAGAAAACATCAGAGTTATTATTCCTATCACAGCCTTAGGACTTCCAGCGTTCTTACCTTGTTATATCTACGATATCCCCAAACAGTTACCATGGCAAGTTATACCCCTTCATGTAATGCATATGTAGCCCAAAATAAGATCTAGCTGTGAGGAACATCTTGTAAATAACTTTTTGGGAGAACTCATTGCTTTTTAATTTTATTCTTTGTAGTTCTGAGCCAAATATAATTTTCTCTACATGTTTCATTTTCTCTACAGTCTACATGACCCTTGACTTAGAGGAAATAGCCTGTATTGCTAATATTCATGTTCCTTCACAACTAACTCTATCTGAAAAAGGGACCTATCATTAGTCTCATTCTTTGTGATAATAATTAACAGTCATTAGACAACAGTGGTCATAATCACCCATTGTTATCAATGAATTCTCATAATAATACATTAAATTGCCTACTCCCTCAGCATTAGCAAGAGTGTACTTTTGATTGATGTCATTACATTTCTTTTTTTTTCCCCTCAGTATAAAGACATTCGGAACTGTATTAAACACACTACTGGAAGTGTAATTAATGAAAGCCAAAAGGATTTTATTTAAATTGTCTTGCTTTAGAGAAAGTGTTAGCTAGGCAAAATTACAATCCCCATTTATTTAACCATTAAACTGGTGAAAAAGGTAAGCATACAATTACTTAACTAAACATAAACCAGCCTTACTTTCTGCAGTAATTAAATCAACTTTACTCTCTTCTCTTAGACTTTGTTGCAATTTTCTGTCTTCCTAGCTTTTCCCTATATTCCAGTCCTTTATCAGTCAAGAGATATCCTTTTTTTCATATCTCAAGTTTCCTTAATTTTGTTTTCTTTGCCTATCCATTCCATATTTTCCAGGAATATTGCTGACATAATCTTGTCTCTCAAGACAGCTTGCCCTTTTCATCCTTTCCTTTTACCTTCTATTTTTAGATACTCTCACTAAAACCTCAGTCCACCATTTTTATTAATCTACTTCTATGTAAAAAGAATGTAAGACTGGTATGTCAGACTGTAGATCCATCTAGTCCAGTATACTGTTGTCAACAGCTACAAATAGCAGATTTCTAGGGAAGAGTTGAAAAACAGGGCAAATATAGAGATGCTTCTTGAATATAAAGTCTCTCAGGCTTTAGCAATTTGTGGTTCAGAGATTTCCTGAGCCAGAGATTGTGTCTTTGCACTTAACAGCACTCAGTGGAAAGTTGTCTTCCATGACAATGTGCAATGGCTTTTTGCACCAACATGCATTTTACCATCTGCAATATCTTGTGCCAGAAAGTAAAATGTATTAACTATGCACTGTGTAAAAAGCCACCTCCATTGTTTTGAATCTGCCACCTGCAGGTTTCATTTAATGCTCTTGAGCCCTTGTATTTCATGAGAAAATAGAATTACTCATTTTCTCTATGCCATTTTATAATTCTTATCTCCCTCTCCCTTCTTCTCATCATCCTGTTTCCAGGCCAAACAGTACTTGTTTGCTTAGTTGTTTCTTGTATGGAAGATTTTTCATATCACTTGACATTCTTCTTGCACTTTTAAAGACAAGTGCATCAGAACAAAACACGGCTCTATTATGCATCCACACCAGAGAACTTATCTGGAGGCATGACTGTATTTTCTAGGTTGGGGTGACTGATTTTCTTCCTTTTTTCTAATAATTCCTAAATATTTGATCTGCTCTGTTTTTCTTTTGTTTTGCCTCTACTGAGAACTGGGCTGACATCATTACAGGACTATTCTAATGCTAAGGTCACTTTCCTATTTCAGAGCCCATAATTTTGCACACAAATATAAGGGGTTTTTCCCCTCACAGCCACTGCTTTTCATTTAGCTACAATGAATTTCATCTGCCATTTTATTACCCAGTCACTCTGCATGTGGTCCTTCTGCAATCTCTGTCACCAACTTTAATATGCTTTACCTTAAATAACTTAGTATCATTGAAACATTTTGCCATCTCAGTGCTCAACCCTTTCCCAAGAACCTATTCCACAATGAAGAACATGAATACACAAAATATCTAAGCTGAAGAAAACTTTCATTGTCCACAGTACAAAAATAGCTCACCTAAAACAAAGGATCTGCTTGGGAAGAAACTCAGAACTCTTCTTTACTGTTCAACATAGTGCTTCTGATTTCTTTAACACTAGCAGCTCTGTCACTGACTCTGTATTAACATCTAGCTTGAAAGTGCTATGTAAGTTATTTTCATTTTTAGACCTCTTTTCCAGGTTATGTCACAGACTACGTACCTTTATGTCTTTTATTAACTCTTGTAATTGCCTATAAACATTTGCCCTCAAAAATGCCAGGAATTAACCTGTATTTTTAATAATATCATCCAGGCAATCAACATCACAAACCCCTTCCTGCATTTTTACAACACAGTTTGGGCTAAGGCAGCAATATTCTCCAAACAATGACATCTTTAAAAAAAAGAAGAAAAAAAAAAGGGTGCGAGAGACTATAAAAAAAGGAAAACATGCCTAAATATTTTGGGTGGGAAGACTATGGGCAAATTATTAAATATCTTCCAATGCACAGTAATTTCACTAGGTACGAAGTAAATAGTCATGAATCTAGCAAAGAGAAAAAAAGAAGGGAAATCAGACGAAACTAGTATGTGGAAGCTTTACACAGGTTGCAGATCAAGTGCAGTCCATACTACCACAGGAGATTGTGGATGCCCATTACATGTTTAAAAAGAGTTTACACAGATTCATGGAAGAAAAATTATCAATGACTATCGAACACAAGGATGACATGGCTGGTTTTCATGTTTCCAGACTCAAGAAAATGTTTTGACATTATAAAGCAAATGAGGGAAGAACTGTTTAAGGGCAAGGCTAGGAAAGCAGTGGAACAGGTTGCCTAGTAAAGTTATGGCATCTCAGCCATGAGAGATCTTAAGAAATGGCATGATATAAGTATAGAGGATCCTGCTTTATTGTACAGGATCAATTGAAAGGTCTCTTTAAATCCTACCTAGTCATATTTGGGCTGAGTCCAGGGTATGTGTGAACATGTTGTGTAGATATAATCATTAATATGGTGTACTGGGTCTGGCTGAGCTGGAATTGGTTTTCCCCTGTAGCAGCCCTCATGGTGCTGTGTTTTATGTTGGGAGCTGGCAGGGTGTTGATAGCACACTGGTGTTGTGGCTATTGCTGAGCAGTGCTTACACAGCACCAAGGCCCTTTCCGACATTTTCCCCCCCCTCAGTGGGACGGGGTGGGCAAGATCTTGGGAGGGGACACAACCAGGACAGCTGACCCGAACTGACCAAAGGGATATTCCATACCACATGACGTCTGCTCAATATAAAGCTGGGAGAAAGGAGGAAGGGGGTGGGGTCACCCTTGGTCCTCCGAGGCAACCACTACGTGTATCGGAGCCCTGCTTCCTGAGAAGGCCCGACATCACCTGTTCATGGGAAGTAGAGGATAAATCTGTTTTCTTTTTTTTTGCTTCTGCGCGCGGACATTTGCTTCGCTTTGCTTATATTAAAACTGCTTTTTTTTTTACCTTTTTTGTTTTAAGGGTTGTTTGGGTTTTTTTTCCTATCTTATTTTCTTTCCCCTCTTTGCCCTGTTGAGGAAAAAAGGGAAAGGGGGGGAAGTGATAGAGCGACTTGGTGGGTACCTGGCATTTAGCCAAGGTCAAGCCACCACATATGGTAATCAGCAAAGCTTGACCAGAAAATCTTTCCTAGGATTTATCTTGAGTAGTCACAGTGTGTTTACAAGCAGCTTTACCTGGTTGCAATTCTATAGAAGCAATACAATAAAACACATTAAGCAAACATCTAAAGAAAATTACTCAGCACTAACCTGTCCTCTTTCAAAATGTGAGTGTCTCAGTCTCCTTTTGCAGGAATCTCCTTGCTCTCCAAATACTGTGATAAATACATCTGCATCAGTCCCTGATGCAGGCAATACTCCCGTATGAACAGTGATCAAGTAAAGGACTTCTGTCATGAAAAATCAGTGACACAAGACATTACCAAATCAGACTATTTAACAATGTAATTACTAAATATTATAAACCAATTTATTTTAGGTAAAAGATTAATTTCAAGACCAAGGAATGAAGTTATTGTAATTGACCTTATATTCTGTCTGAGCTTCATATAGATTGCTAACTACCTCACAATATGTCCTTTACAAATCAATGCAACAATTTTTACCAACAATGCTTACATTACAGAAGAAAATGTTGTAGTTCTAGAGTCTTATCCAGTGGTCACTGAAATCAACTGAAAGAATCACACTGACTTTATCAGGCTTTGCAAAAAGCCTTGAATTCTTGTAAAAATTAAAGGTCTTAAATTGAGTTAGGATTTATCAACTCTAATATTTTACCAAAGAAAAACCACAGATGAAATCCACTTTTTTGTTCTGGATCAGCTGAATTCTGGTTTAGCCTAGCATTTTGATAATTATGGCCAATATCAATTAATAGGTTCAGGAGAAATGGCTGAGCTATTTATACAGATATGCATTGTTATTATTCTTCATCACAAAGGGTGGCTTGTCATCCCTTTTGACTGATGAGTTATATAGTACATATTCCTCGAGGCAACATGACAGAGGATTTTTTTAAGGGTTCTGTAAGTTGTGTGAAGAATTAAATATTATAATAGACTGTTAAGATATGTTTCCATTTGCAGTCTGTCCTTCAGTTAGATATTAAATGCACAAAGTTTTAAATATTTTAATTAAGACTTCTGTTCATAAACTATAATGAATGAGAAATCTTTTCTAAATATTTTATAAAATGTAATCAGAACAAAGGAAGATGTTATATTTTATATACAATGATGAAATGAAACTGAGCTTATGGGGCAGAAATCAGGCTTGAAGAAAACCTCAGAAAATATTGGTTTTTCTTTTCATGATTCATGCCATTATGATTTTGCACATCCCTTTTTTTAATCTGTGATTTAGTCCCTCACCGAGGGTAAATCAGTTGGTTTTTGAAAATTTCAACAGAAACATACTGATTGGGCTTTGCGCATTTTTCTGACTTTCAAACTGTAGTTAGTCTAGTGAAAACAATACATGTCAGTTGTTTTAAAACTGAAAAAATGCTTTAACAATACACGTTATTAAAGACCCTACGTTTTACACAGGTATATTGAATGAATCTTTAAAAATAATTTTGAGTGGTTTCTTAAGACCTATACAAAATGTTTTGCAATCTTTCTCATTGTCGTCATCCCATTGGGCAGTTCACAATTTTGTGTGTGTGTGTATGCATTTGCTCATGTATTTATTTATTAGTTCAGCAGCATACCCCTGAGTGGTGGCTTGTCTGGCCTGACAGTTGCTAGCTCTGTCACAGTCTCAGATCCATCTTCTCCAAAGAGACACCGGGCTTCAGTGTGAAAGCCCAGCTCTTGTTTAGTGTCCAGGTCTTTTAGCTGAAGCTGCAGGCAGAATCAGAAGAAGAAATTCATTTATCTGAATTATTCCATTTCTTATTTCCATCACAACAGGAACTGACATTTCTTCCTATTGTTAATGCCTACACACACTTTATAAAAGCTACATGATACCGCATAAGAGCTCCAGGAGTTGCTGCAAACCGCTGATTCTGTAGCCTGATGTTTGTAGGTGTGTTCTTCATTGCATACCAACACAGGCATACGACCCATTTGTAGAGAACCAATGAAGGATACAGATTAAATTGACCTGTATATACTTGCATTTCAGAATGTCAAATGAATGAATACAGTCACATCAATCTTAATAGCATATGCCCATTTTGCAAAACTAGATGTTTTGCTGCTTTTTATTTGTTTACATGTGACTCGCTATATCTCAGCTAGGATTTTCAAACTTGGCAGAAATTAGGTGTCCAGCAGCCTTTGGGGCTCCCTGTAGAAATAAGTTATCTGAAAAATGAATTCCAATAGAAGGTGTAAGTTTAGGTCCATCTTCATTCTATCTGTCTTTAAATACTCAATGGGGACTGAACAAATCAGATTCAAAATTTGCAAACTTACTCCAAACCAACTGAGGAAGCCCAGCCTTGGGACTCCACTATCCTAGCTACTGAGACAGTGGAGATCAGATTCACAGGAGGGCAACTCATATCATGAACTTTATCCTAGGTCAGGTTATAAAATACAGAATGACAAACTATCAAGCATATGCAGAAATGTTTCTGGTAATTATATGCAGGACTGAACTTGATACATAGCTAATGACTACAAGTTTGCAGAAATGGTTTCTTCAGACTTTAGAATCTCTTTGTATAGAAATATTATAACCAAGACATTAAAAACAAACCAAAATGAAACAAAAACTTGACTTCATCAAGATGTGAAGTAATTGAAATTCTTAGGCAAGGATTCCCAAAATTACTGTGGTGACTTATTAGTGATACTTACACCAGCAGCAGCAACAAAAGTTTGTGGCTCATTGTACAGGATACACATACCACTGTTTGGAAATCCTGACTACAGTATTCCTTACATAGACATCAAGTGCAAGCTTTGAAATACATCCATATTTACATAATTGAATTATATAATTGAGGTTATTAGGAATTTGACAGTTCCACTCTTAAAAATTTTGTCATACTATCTTGTCCTTGAGTTCCTAGAAATGTGATTACTGAACATTTTCCGTTACTGCTCATTTTTTTGTGCCCAGTGCTTCACAAGATCAGGCACAAGGCTTCCAGATGAAAGTAAACAATTGCCCACAACCATTTCCAGAATTAAACCATTAATTACTCGAATAAACAATGTTTTTCTTTAGACAGTATTAAATTCCACTAAAATTGCAGTCAGTTGTTTACCCATTTTTTGCACTTGCAATAACTGACACTACACTACATGTCTAACTTCTCACACTACATGTCTAAATTCTCATACAAAAATATCCTCCCTAACTTCTACCAGTGTAAACATCCCTAACTATCAATTAACTATCAATAAGTATCTTTATTAAAATTGGACTAAGGGTTACCTGCATATGCAGGCAGACAACCTGCAGAAACTGGACTCATAAAAATTATATGTGCAAATATATGCAGACTTTGGCCTTAAAATAAAATGTACCTGACAAATTCTTGTTAGTTTTAAGAATACATGTAAGTGTGAACACTACCTCTAAATCATATAGTGTTTCTATATTCTATACAAAAGTAAAACCGATTTTGTATTTTATTTTGGAAAGGACTAGAAACTATTTTTGAGCAAGAAAAAGCTACTCATTCTATAGTACATAAATATTCAAAAGTTACAGAAAAGACATAAATTTTAGCTAGGGTTATATCATTTTCTACAGAAGTGTACATAAAACTTTAGGAGATCAACAGAAAAAACTCTGGTACTCTGAAGCTGCTATAAACACCAGAATAAACAGAGAGTAGCAAATGGAATGTAGGGATTTTATCTCCTTCTTAGCCTTTGCAGTTTCATCTGTAATTTCTGTTTTTGTGAAATTTCGGAAACTTTGGCTATTGCTTCTTTCATGAAGGGGAAAGCAAGGGAGGGAATTAATTTCAGTTGGGGCTGGGTTTGACCACTGATTCATAGTGAGTTTACACATACTGACTGCCTCCTGTAGTCTTTTCACTTCTATACAGCATCTCTATTTTTTACTGCACTGTAAGAGTCCTATTAAAGTGAAACCAACTTGTTACATTTTAGATTATGTTTCCATGTATAAATAATTTATAAACAGACTAATAAATGCGTAATAGCTGTTATAAGCATATTACTGGCACAAGCAGTGTATGTAATGTTGTGGGTTGTAAGTGCACCAGTAGAAAAGACTACATAGGTCTATAGTAACCTATTGACCTCTTGTTGATTGTAACAATTTATAGCTACTAATAAACAAATTATTAAATAACTTCTGAAGTATTTAAAAATATGAACAAAAATCACTTAGCCATTTGCAGAGGGTTGTCTTTGGAAAGAAAGCGGAAAGCAATCTATTACACATTTACAAACTTTCTGCCATGTTTTGAGCTGCCAGTTCTGGAGGCTGACATCTTATATTACATAATCAGACAATGGGTATAGTGAGGGTAGTGTCAACATATTTTTGGAATGCTTTATCAAATGTCCTGGAGATGCATATTTAAGATGAGAGATTAGTTTTGTTTACCTAATCTTTCCATTCTTGTAGCCCAAAGTGAGACTGCAAAATTAGCTGACAAAGAAGATATTTGGGGAGAAAATATGAACAAGATAAACTCCTCCTCTATGTTCAGAGGATTTCATACACTCAGACTTAATGTTCGTTTGAGTTCCCTAAACCCGTTTGAATTTTAGCCTGGAATGCAGCTATGTCTAGCATTTCCCATCTGTACTGGGTAACAGTTTCTGGACTGTTTATTCATTTAGGGAATCACCCTTTGATCTTTTAAATCCATAGTAGGGATAATGTGTGGTGTGGCCCAGTTCAGAAAAACATTCTTCTACTAACTTCAGAATAATTCAGTGTTATGTCCACAATGCTTTTTGGGCCCTTGCCTACAGGCAGAGCTCATTGGCACAATTTGTCTTTGCATTAACCTTCAAGTTTAAGTGTTTCCCCGAAGCCCAAGTATTATCAGGCCCAACACCTTTCTGTTCAATTTTCCTACCCGCCCTGGGGAAAGGTATACATTTAAAATCTGCTGGAATTGTAAGACTGACAGCATTGAGTCATTTCTCCATCCCTTTTTATGAGGGATCTTAAGTACATATTAAACTACAATCAGATGTTTAAGGCCCACTGATGACCATGTTGTAATGAATAAATACTAAAGTATCAGCTTAATTGGTTTCCACAAGTAGGTTGCTCTGTGTCAGGAGACTGTCGCTATTTCTATGCAGGGATTAATGTTTCCTAACATAAGCAGAAAACACTGCCCTCCAAGTCATGATGAGCTATGTGAAATGGATCTGCACATCAGTGAATACATATAGCTATATACACTTCAGCAGGCGCAAACAAGGTAGATCTGCACACAGAGAGATCTGGAAGCTGTAGGCAGTCATCTATAGATAGCAGATAACTGAGCCAAAAGATGTGTGGCCTTGCTAGTGTGGTGTAAAGCGAAGCTAACAATCTGTCTCTCAACATGCTGGTATTATGAAGAATATTACAAGTTTATATGTAGTGTATTTGGAATACCTTATGAAGTTTAATTCCTCTTCCCAAGCATGGACCAGATAACACAAAGGAAACTTTTGTTACATCTCCAATATCACCAACAGTCAACTGTTAGAAAAAATAAAGAAAAAAAAAATTAACCATATGTTGTATATAACAATTTGGATTACATACTTTAAGCCTGGGTAAAAAAGAAAATTAAAATAGGTAAAAATGCTAGTCAAGGACATTAATGTTGGGGTGAAGTAGTCCCATTCAGATTACAATTTGGACTCACATTTGTATCATAATTTGTTTATTTTTAACTGGAAGAATTGGCTGAAGAGTGTAGGCCAACATATGAAAAGCAAGGAAATGCATGACTGATTCTATATTTACAAGAGGAATTCATATTACTATTCTTTTCACTTTCTTATTTACCTCCTATCCACCACATCTTTGTTCTCAAACTTGAACTGAAATTTGGAACTGAAGATAACTTTTAGCCCTGGATATTGGTTCTGTTCTCAGTTATTCTAGTGCTCAAAAGAAAGGATGGCTGGTTTCCTTGAGTCATATCATATACTGCTGTTTGTGGCTTTTCATCTTGCAGCAGTTAAGTGATGTTTATATTGCGTTTTTGCAAAAGATGGGTAATGACTTTTTTTTTTCCATGTTTAAGAATTAAAACCTTTTGAAAGGGGTGACCCAGGTTCACACACCTGTCCAGAAGCTGCCATTAACTTCATGTGCAAACTACAGAATTGATATTTGCCAAGGCCCAGGCTCACTGTAGAGAGACACGAGTTCTAAGTAGTGAAAACAGATTAGTTGAGGTTTGAGAAGTAGAATGTAAAGGAAGCATGGGATAGCTTCATTATTTATCGTCTTACTGTTAAGGTCTACTAGACTTAATTCAAAGTTAATGTGGCTTTTCATGTCAAAGTTGGCATTTGCTCGAGAGCCTTCCTAAATGATATGTATTAGCCCATATGTGAGAAGTTCTCAAAGTGCTGTTCATATAAGATATGGAGGTATAAACATTAGCTCTGACAAACAAAAATATCATTCTGCACAACTTCATGTACATTGGCTACAACTCTTAGTTTACTGAAACTATTTGGTAAGATTTGTGTGAAGTAAAAAAGAAACCGACCAAAAATGGATTATCATTCAGATTCTGAACTTTCTGTGCAGGGGACTTCCCTCTTCTTCCAAATACAACAACTTGAATATCAGGAACATCTTCTGGTACTTGTGTACAGTGCACCCATGTTTGCCATCGCCCTCTGCTTTTAGTATCAAAATTTTTTGTGAGAAGAGATGTCACAGATTTTTCTGCAATGAAAGCAAACATATATTCAGAGCCCGTATCTAAATTATAAGGCAGTATAAGATAAAAGATACAAGATTATATTGCCTGGTAGTGTTGGATCTAGCACAGGCGAGTCAGGCAACAAAGCCACAAAACCCTCATTATTCATTTTAGCTCTGTAGAGCTGTAGAAAACCAGGCCAACTGCTTAATGAATCCATGTCACACTTGTGCAGGGGCCATGTCTAGCTTCATTGTATTGTTCCAAAGACAGGATATGTGCTGCCAGAGGAGACTCTTTCAATACTGCCATTTCCACCTTCTCCATCTCAGGCATAATTTCTTCCTCCTTGTTTACAGAAGGCATGATTCACCTTGGTCCAGGTCCATGCCTTTCACCATTAGGATACTAATGCTCAAATGCTCAGTTCTGTCTACATTATGAAGTAGCCTTGTACAGGTTCTGTTCTGCTCTGCCATGCAGTAGTAATTCAAGCAAATGAAGGACATCTCTGCTGGTATTACCTTTGAGCGGAATTGCCACTTCTACAAAATCTTTCTTGGAATGTTTATTGATCCAGTCATTGTGAACAAAAACATGTGCAGAAAAAGGGTAGAGGACTTCCTTTATAACAATTTTTTCCAAGAACCACTCATCTGATCGAAAATAAACAGGGCATTATTAATTTATACCTTTTAAGCAACAAAATGTTCTGTGTATGTTGTCAAGTTTCTATCTTTAGAAAATCAATAAAATATTTTCTTTTGCTGGACTTCTTAAGGAAATAAGACTTCTGAAAATATATTGGCGGTGTGTATATGTGTTTCTGTCTGTTTCCCTATGCTCCAAAATATTTAAAACAGTGAAGAAGTCTTAAGTTTTTACAGATCTCCCCGTGAAAATAAACATAGGGATAGATTTGCTTTAGTGATCTATTAGTGTCCCAAGGGATGGAAAGGCTTCTGTATGACATCTCTAGACATGAGCAGTTCCCCATAGGAAATTATATAATCAATGTCCTAAAAGAAAAAGGATCAGGATTTCTACCACATTAGCCATCAGAAAATCCTCTCAACACACAACTTTCTTTCTGGTGAGGTTCTATGCTATCTAATAAGGCACAAACTTCAGCTGAAGGTTTTCTCTTGATTGAGACCATTGTGTTGACTCTCTGGAAACAAAGTGTTTGAAGGCTCAGATTTCTGAGTCTTGGTAAACTTCGTTATAACTCCAAGTCTGGGTGAAGTCAATGAAAGTTTCATCATTCATTGTAATGATAACATCTAGGAAATACATGGGAAATAGTCTCCAAATCAGTTTTCCTGAGTCTGAGTTTAACCTAAAGAGTCATCTTATAGTCTTGTTTTTTGATAAAGATAAAAGAACAAGAGACTCAGCTGATCATGTTCTGGAACAAACATCACCATTATTAAAATTATCTGCAAAAGTAGGATATCTGTAGAAACTCTGTTCTGTTGCCTCTAAAAATCTATGGGTCAAAATTGTAGCCAAAGTATTGAAGGAAATATCAATTCATGATGCTCCTTGCTGTTGCTATTTATTTTTAAGAAGTAAGCAATTTTCTTTAACTCCAACAGCTGCTGTAGAGTTGGAAGGAGGACAAGAAAAAATGCTTCAGGAAGTGCAGCCTTTTTAATCTGCCACTCAACCTCACATATGTAAAACCCTTTAAAAAAGAAGATATTTCTTATGGGTTAGAAGAAAAAAAAGCTATGAGGCCAGAACAGCCTTTCTTCCATGTTCCACTTCCCCATATGATGAACTGATTTTCTGTTCTTATCTTTACTTAGAGGTATTTAGTCCTGAAAAAAAATTTCTCTTTTATAATGAAAATGTCCATCATTTTTAAAATGCAGAGGAAGAAAAAAAAGGTCAAAAAATTGCAAAAGCATGATGTCATATTGCTTCCTGAAAAAGAAAAGCTTTGTTGACTGTACTCATAAATACATAGCAATTTTTATGGAGCAAAGTTTCACATACAATTTTACCATTTTACATCGTCACAACATTTCCTAGGAATCTTTTGCACATTTTAGTAAAACCAAGCAGGATATTTGATGTGTATAGTCCAACAGAAATAATGAACAGCAGAAAATGGAGAGCAATTTCAAATTTTCTAGAACTTTTAAAAAACACTTGGGAATTTAATCTTAAATTTAAGACATTTCTGAAGTTCTAGGGTCTGCTAAATCTGGTAATCTACATTATTACTACCATACATTAACTGAGAAAATTGCTGACCTTTTTTTATACTCTTAAATCCAACAAGAACTTGGTTCAACTTGCCAAGGTGTACTGCTTTGATTTTGAAAACATCTACCTGCAATATGAAAATAATCAAAATTATATTTTGGTTAAACTTAATATGTAACTGCTTTTGAATATTTAGCAGTTTAGCCTGTGTATGTGGTCATTTATATCTCAATGGAAGCAAATTTATCTCATTTATGCCATTCCATTGTCTTTGAGTTTATAATTAAATATTATATGCTATAACTGGTATTTTCTGATCCAGTTAATATTATGAATTATGAATTTCAAAATGCTGCTGTATTTAATAGGAAGTAATTTTGGGAACATCAGATACACACACTAGCAATAAAGTGCTCATTTCTAGTACCTTCATGAACTGAAATAACCAAATCAGATCAATAACTTGTATTGAAAGTTACTTTCATCCAGAACCTAACTCCCAATGAAACTGATAAACAGTAGGTGTCTAATAATTCTGAAAATCTGGAGCAATTTCATTTTCACTAAAATTCACAGTTAAGTTAGCGGGAATTAGGCAGGTAAATGGGAATGAAGTGAATAGTGTCTGGGAAGGTTTCAATCACTGTGCTATTGGGATAAGGATTTTTCATTGAAGCCATCTCTATAACAGGTCAAATTTTCCACATGCAACAGACTTGCATGATGAATATACCTCATGTAATCTTCCCTTTCTCCCTACTGTAAATTTTCATAGTATATTCACTTTCTTCCATATACATATTTGTCATCTTCTTTGTGCAGTCATCTTCCTTCATAATCAATGGGGAAAGCTCACATAAGTATGCACACTGACACTGGGGACACGTATTCCTTAAAGTGTGTATTTGTTGGCTTTTTTGAACTGGACCTGAAGAAATGAGGTTTGGAAACTTACTATTCATGAATGGATCTATCTACTCTTTTGGGAAACCAGCTGCAGAGTAAAATATTCACAAGTAAGACTGTTTTATTTCTTGTGACTTCATGAGATATCCTGTTGTAGACAGAAGCAGTTGTGTTGGAAAGGTTGGCTTGAAAATGCAATTTGAAGACAAAAGTTGGGGACCAATTTGGGGGTTTGAAAACAAACAATAAAAATGTTGTATTGTTCCCATAGTTGCTGTCAAGTACAATGACATACAAAAATCCATGCTACCTTTGAGAACCATATTGATCACAAGAGTCATCTAGAAAAAAAGAGCTAAGACTAATAACAGAGAAGTAGGCATGTGAGGGCAAGCTGAAGTAAAGAAAACTGTGAGAGAATGAATACCCAAACAGTTGTTACTCAAAATCTTTTCTATAAGAAGATTAGGGTGCTATAGCCCAGGATATAGAAAAGCCCTTTAGAGTTTCAGACAAAGGATTTAGCCTCGTGAACAGGCCCATTCAAAAACTGACACAGAATCTGGATTATACAGAAAAAATCCTTGTGAATTTGCAGATGAGTTATATTTCCACTGGAGTGAGTATTCACAGAAATAAATATTCAGAAGTGAGTATACACAGAATTGTATTGTTCACATATTTTTCTCTACAAGTCTTATTCTTAAAGAAAATTTAACATGCATTCTTACAAAATAAAGAATAAAAAAAAAACCTCAGCACAGTTCAGTTTTTTTGAAAGAAAGAGGAATCAGTCCCTCTTTCAGTCTGTACTGATACCTTATCCATTGTAGCAAGCAGTCCTGCTGTTCAGATTTCTCTAAGGTATTATCTTTAAGATATATTGTATATAACTATTATCTATATCACCAAAAAGATTAATCTATAAAATTTCCTACATTACTCCTTAAAGCCAGATGAGCCCTATTATCCTGTCATTATTATTTTCAGACTTATTTTGAGAAGTCTGAGCTAGCAGTTTGATCAATTCTTGATGAACAAGACATTGGGCACACATAATCTCTTCCACAATGGAGAAAGAAAATATAGGAATACAGAGGACATAATGACTAACAAAGATTTAGTTTGGTTTTCATACAAAAACCATTGTGTCTTCTAGAATCTTTAGAAGTGAAAAGAAGAGCAGATAAAATAAACAGAGGCACATTTAAAGCATAAATGAAGCATATTGCAAGCAGATTTCTTTCTACATCAGAAAACAAACTAATCTGGGTTGGCTGGCAACAATTACATACTCTCTCCCGCCCTCCCCAAAAGAAGATTCCTATGTACTTTGCAATGATTTCCTGATTCCCTTAAAACAAAAATAAAAAAATCTTCCAAACCTAAACTCAGAGCAAACAGTAGGGTCTAGTAAAGTATCAGCTAGACATTTCCTTTTGATCTGAAATAGATACTTCCTTTTGATCTAAAATTTGTTTTAGTTACTTTGTTCTTATGCCAATAACTACTCCAGGAATTACTCTTCTAGGAAAAGAAGAAGCCTCAAAAAGCAAGAATATGTTTACCATGTTCAAAAGTAGTAAGTGGGAAGAACTGAAAACATGAAAAAATAAAACTCTGCTTAGAACACTGACATTGGTGTTCAGGAAAGTTAACAAGAAAAGGTCACGGTCTAAAGTAGGTACAAAGGCAAGATACCCTACAGAAATGTTATCAGTTCTATCAATCAGGCATATTTTAACAAAGCACTCATACCTTCCTGGCCTTAAAAGTCTAGAATATTAAAATAGAATTTTTAGCATATATTTAGTCCAAATCAAAATTACTTCATTAACTGTTTCACTGTTGTACAATGCTGATGATGCTTAAAAGCAACATTATCTATGGAGACAATCACCTCTTAGTTACAAGAGAAAATTATGTCTATATGGAATATAAAACATTAGAATTTTTGATACTCTGTCCATGAAAGGTTTTATGTAAACACAAATTTTAACAAAAAGACACTCACAGATACAGTTACATTTTCCCACATTGTTTTACCTGCCCTCTAGCAAAAGTGATCAGACTGTTTCTCGAGTTAAGCCATCGTTTCCCCGAGTCACTCTTTTCTCCTTGTATACAAAGATAAGCCTCACCAGTGGCATCAGCTTTCTTCAAGTCTCCTGTGTGCAAATGGACTGCATATTCCACAACTTCAGAAAAAAATACATATACAAAGACAAAAAGTCAGCATTTGAAAATGCTCCTTGTCTTCTTGCCCACACCTGCATTATGTACCAATCCCTGGCAGAAACCACTGCAAATGCATGTTCATCGCATACTGTGCCACAGAACAAGGCGTACAGGTCTCTTCAGTCCTGGTGAGATACACAACCAAAACACATTCCTGCTGCATAACTCACTGTTTGGTAATCCTCTGAATACAGACTTGTTCTGCTCTGACACCACTCCCAGAAATTCAGCACTACTGGCTGCTGCTTGGGGCACAGGATCTCCTATGTACTGCCCCCTTCCCCCTAAGGTAGGGAATCCCTTTCTAAGAAATACATCATGTTTACATGCTCTTTGGAAAGTCCAAATTCTGCTTTCTAAGAATACTCATATTTCTTTGTTTCTTCCTTCCCTCTTTGTCCTATTTTCTCCTTGAAATGAAATGGGACCTTACACTTATAAAGTGGCTTAGAAGAATGCTGGAACCTGATTGTCTTAAGCTTTAAACTCATGTAATTATCTCCCATTGAATGAACACATCAAGCCTTCTCACTAGTCAGACAGTAATACTATTACAATGTTCTTGAGTTAAAACATGTTATTGTGAAACAGAAATAATGAATTAAAAATTCTTTCAACATCAGATTTCTATACAAATAGAAAAACCTCACATTCCATATCAGTCTCCAAAGAACCGCTCACGTACTATGTAATAACCCACAAATACAGATCAGCTAAGTGAAATCTGAGTTTAAGGGAAAGCATTCCTGATTTTCTCAGCTGTGATCATAATATAGAGATTAGAAGAGACACCTGTGACCACTATATGGAGCTTCTACTTCCTTCCCTCTTCTGACACAATACATAGGGGAGTGATGCAGATGAGACCAGATTGCATTAATTCTGAAGAAACTTAATGGAAAACTCCTATGTTCATTTTTAAAATGACCTATTTTAGCCCCTGAGTTTATCATGAAAACAAGGAACAAGGAAACACTTAAACAGAAGGAGGTCACAATCTCAATATTCATTTGCATCATTTTAAGAAGCAGCAGCCCAGGAAAAAATAAGAAGTGGGTTTTTTGGGGTTGGTTTTTTTTCCTCCTAGTGTTGTAAAGCTGCTCTTACTCAGATTACAGTAATAAATCTGTGCTTGTTTGTATAATGCTGGTGGTGTCACTTTAAGAATCTAATTTTGGTGGCTATATTAGGAATATGATCCTTATGTAGTCAGTGGGGAAAGGCAGGTGCTGTAGAAAACACATATGATGGATTCCCATATAGTCTAGGGATAGACAGTAAAAGTTAGGAGCCTGACTTTAGATGGTCTGAATGTTCCTCTGCTTCAAACCACAAGCATTATTACTTTGGCCTAAGGTAAAAAACTACTATCTTGCAGCAACACAGGTTTGTAAAACACACCTTTCTAATATTTTTCAGGAGGAGGAAAACATTTTTATCCACTGTAAAATGCAAAGTCACAACTAGGATGTGAGTAATAAGCAATGCACAGGTACCAAGAATGTATTTGAGAATGTTTATATTATCTCTTGAACTTTTTTGTCACAAATTTCAAGACTGATTTTTTTTTTAAGGACTGAGCACCCTTAAAATCCATCATTTTACAAGTTATGAGCTATCTTTGACTACTCCAAACTATTCAGCCCCAACTCCCACAGCCTTCATCACTGGCGCAGTAAAGCAGACATAGACAACATCTAGACTATGTGACAGTTACGTGCTGGAGAAAGTCTTCCAGCCTCACTCTGCTGCTTGTCCCTACCTGGGACCTGGCTGGCTGTATGACATCTGCTTTCCCAGGAAATATGTGTGTGCAAAGAAGGGAAACAGTGCTTTAGACAGACATGAAACCAAGGAGAAACTAAGAACCGCTTTCAGTCTCACAATCAACAATACAAACCAGAGAGCACTGGAAGACAAATTATTCAAGTCAGAAATACATATTTCAGTCTAAAATACACCACAGGATACACAAATATCTAAGTATACATCCTGGAAACATCTGATATTTTCAGTACAGTTTGCTTCTTGAGTCAAATTTATTCCAAGATAGAAATGGCCCAATTTAACCAAACTGTACATCCTTTAAAGAGATATAATTATGAGAAATTTCTGATAGCTTTGAGAATGATTGTTAGAACCCAGAAGCTAAGGCTGTCATTTATTTTCATGCGTAGGTGATAGGAAAACAGGGAGGGGAAAAAAAAAAAGTGTTCTGAGGATATTTATTTTTAAGCTTTTCTTACAGTTCTTTTCACAAGTTGGTGCTATTCATATTGAGTGTTATAATCAAAAGGCCTGAATTTAAATATTGTGGCATCTTATATAGCTATTTCTTTGTATGTCTAAAATAAAAAGGTCACATAACTGGAACAAGGGTTCTAAAGGGTGGGTTTGCATACTGATTGAAAAATTAATGTCTAAAAGGATTCATTAAATAATAAGGGCTGTATCAGTCCACTAATAAAGGTGTGCTCATTGCAATAAACTTCTGAAATGTCTTTGTTTCTCTTCATCTTTTACTACATGGGGATGACATTTGAGAAAATCTCTTTTCTGAAAAGTAACTTTATTTCACTGCAGCACTATTTACTTTACTTCAGGGACTTCCCTGGGATAATTTTTTTTTAATCATTTAAACCAAGAGCTGAGAAAGTGCTTGTAATTGACAGCATCGCTCATGTTTGATGATAAGAAGTAAATCAAGAGTTTTGCTGGACTTGGGCCCTAATGTATCCCATTCCTTTCTTCAAGGCAGTTAAATATGCACTGTCAGGTGAAAGACAACATGTTAAAATTAAAGTCAGTGTAGCTACACAGACTTGCTTTTTCTGGAGATCCAGATATTGAAAGTACACGAGCTGTCCAGGTGACTCTTTGGCACTTAGTCAATGGCATTTTAGCTTTTACAGGAGTTAGGATATTAAAGTAAGATCCTGTGTTATTCATCTAGAGTGTTGCTTGCCTGTATACCTTGGTCATATAAGCAGATTCACTGAAGTCAAAAGGCTACTTGTGTGAATAAAATTGGAAGTTTGGTCCACAGATCTAATCACTCATGTATGGTAGATTAGAAACCACAGTGCTCACAATCATCTTTACTGCTTTTTTCCAGAATCATTAACATACTTAACCACAAGCTTAGCTTTAATCACACAAGTAGTATTCAAACAACATACACACTGAAAATGAGAAACATATCTAATATTTTTGCTGAGTCAGTATTTTCAGCTGAATCTGCTGAATCTATTGATGCATAATTTAAAGCTCAGTGTAGTCACAGCAAATATTTCTCATTAATTTTCAAAGGTTTTGAATCAGAGAAAGGACTTCCACTAACTATATAAGTGAAATATATGCAATGTAACCCCTATGAAGGAAGACATAACACAAAAGAGGTGCTGGGAAATAGGGTAAAAGTTTTTAGGGTGAGTTTGGGACCATTCTGACTATCAGATGAGCAACATACCCCAACAACAAAAATCTACTAAAATAAGGTGTTCTATTCAACCTTGTCATTCTTTGTTGCTTCCCAATCCTATTCATAAAAGCTCTGTTTCACATGTAAGCCAACACAGTACAAAACTGAAAGTGATCGCCTAATACTCATTAAAAAGGGGAAAAAAAACATGAATTAAAGATAGGACAGAAGGTGTTGCTTTGAATTTGCCTTTTTTTGTTGTTGTTGAATTTACTACATAGTATGTATTCAAATATCATTTATTGTGATAATTCAGTAAGATTTGCCCACAGAAGTCTCAACAGCCTTCCAGGGGTGAACAGTTT
Source organism: Strix uralensis (assembly GCF_047716275.1). Taxonomy (NCBI): domain Eukaryota; kingdom Metazoa; phylum Chordata; class Aves; order Strigiformes; family Strigidae; genus Strix; species Strix uralensis. The sequence goes on along the minus strand of NC_133972.1, from coordinate 131,814,167 downwards.
AAATTATACAATCACATCCTTTCTGAATGTCCGAGGTATAGTTAAACATTTTACACCATTGTCATTTTAGCTTTGTAAAGAAATCAAGCAATGTAGGTAATTTTTCCAATGGGGGAAAACAGTAAGAAAAGCTGTGGGAGAGGAAATGAACTACCAAATGAAGTCCTCCTGTTAGAACTCTCAAGACCTTCTCTCACTGCTCTCCTCTGTAGCTTTGCAATATGGTGAATGAGTATTTCATAGGTTATTGTCATAATTCCCCATGGAATCAGTTTTGTTTTTAAATGAATGTTAGGCAACTAAGAATCAAAGGTAAAGCAGGGATGTTTTTTAAATGTTCATTTGGTTCTATGGCAAAAAGATGTGGAAAACTAAATTTGATGTCTAACCCTGCTAATTTATCACATAAGAAGTCTCAAAAAGTTAAAATCACCCTTTCTGTGAAATTAAAGGTTCAGGACAAGATCCTCAGTTGATACAGCCACACAGTTAATATGCTCAAGGTAGTGGAGCAAATCACTTTATGCCGGTTGAATATCTGATCTTATTAATCTAGTCAAAAGTACAGGGTTCATCTAACCTACACAATAAGGTGTGGTAGAAAGATGCATGAGTGAGCAGGAATTTAAATCAGTAAAAGTAAGCAGAACAGCATGAGTCACTTCACCAGCTTCTGTGTCTGAGCCAGCCTGGTTCATGTGAGTTTGGTGCCATGCTTGAGCTAATAAGCCTAGTAAGTCAAAAGACTACATTAGCTGAAGCATCCCTAAACTACTTTCATTTGGAAGATAACACAAGAATTACCAGTAACTTTAATGAAAAAGGAATTATTTGATAAATATGAGCTTCTGGACTGAATTGTATCTGGAAGAGTTAAGTACCATGTAGTGAGCAACTATTTCTCCATGCTCAAACACATCAAGGTACACAACTACATAGTAATGATCTATTATGATTAACAAAGTAGTAGGAATGCTATGCTTTATCTACTAACTATAAAAACATATAGTTAGGTGATTTTTTAATAAAGATCAATATGTTTGTTAATACAGATGTTTCTTACTACAGATATTAAACACTTAAACTCTCCATGTTCTTATGCTAACAGATTTGACTGGGGGAGGGAGGAGGAGCAGAATGTCTGTAGACTCCAGAAAAAAATGCTATTTGTTTCACAGGATGCTAATAGCAACCAGAAGAGGCCAGTTCACAACTGGTATTAAAAATCCTTTAGTAAAGAGAAGCTAGCACTGATCTTCAATAGTTACTTTGACAGCTATATATTGCAAGGTTCTCACTGTAGCTTCAAACAGCTCCTATTCAAACAACTCCTGGTACATGCCTTCAACTGCAGTCACAAATAATGGCATTCTAAAAATCATCAAGAAATTTTCTAGAAATCATCAAGAAATACGGAGTCCAACAGCAAGAATTTTTAACATGTTAATTGTTATTGTGTGCAATGACTTTGTCCAGTGTGTTAATATACACATCAATGTCCTGCACAGAATTATCACAGAATTCATAAAAAAAATTTAATCAGTCTTCTAATCTGAAGTCCTAAAAGATGCACAATACATAATTTAGCCCATGATACAGATAGACTAAAATAACATGCTCACAAACACTAGGATGGACAGACTAAAGAAAAGAAGTTTTAAAAATTATTTGCTTCTGTGATACTAGCTAATATCCAAAATACAAATTCAGCTCTGAGATAATCCCACAGAACCTAATGAAATTATGCAATAGAATCATTTGACCTTGATTTATTAATATAATTTTATAGTCTGGTGATGGGCAGTCACTTCTAAAAAGAAATATCTCCACAGATAGAAGAAAAAGCAATTTCAGAGATTTACATTTAAATTTTTCTTATATTTGTTTGTTTTTAATTATTAAGAATAGATTCAATGATGGTTGATAGCTGTGATGGGATTTACTGAGCATGAAAAATCATCCTCATGCCCAAACAGACAAAGTGGGATATGCAGGAGACATGGACAGAGGATATATTAGAGCTCAGAAAAAGATGAAAAAACATGGAACAAATGTATTTGTAAATGCAGAAAAAACTTGGAGTGGTCACTATTTTTAATAAAGGAATTGCAATTTTCCTGAAGATTATAAATTAGAATATATATTTTTACCTTGCTAAATCTCATGGAATCACTTCATTTAGATGTAATTATATTAGCACGGTCTTGATTACAACCAGGCAATTGACATTACTGATAAAGGTTACTTTTATCTGGATGCTTAGTTTTTAGCATTTACTTTGTTTTCTATAAAATTATATACCTGTTGTTTGCTTTGTCTGGGGATCAATATCTTTCAAAATTGTTCTTTTGTCTTTGTTTGAATTTATTCTATCAAGATGTTCATCAAAGACATTTCCATAAATGGATGTCTCTTTCAAAGCAATAATGAGAGCAAACACATAAAAATGAATTTTTGTTTTGTCACTAGTAATCAAACTGGAATACAAGGAAGAAGCTGACAGAAATTTTAGACTGAATTAGTATTGGAGCTACAAAGAATAAAACTGATAATTAACACTTCCAGTTGTAGATCACTGTACTCCACAAAATGGTTTGTGAGAAACTTCCTAGGTTAGTAGGTACTACCCATCTATGGAATAATTTTTGAAGGAGAGTATATACACATCTTTTTCCTAGAAAATCTCCAAGAAAAACACCTTAACTTTCTAATATACCTCAAATTGAATTGCTTTACAAATCAGGATAATGCTGTCTGACAGTATCTCCATTCAGATCTTAGCATAATAAAGGCTTTGAGGGGTGTATTCTAGAAAATGTTTTTGTTTGAATTTCCAGACTTTTTATATGTAGTTAAATATTTAGCAATTTTGAATTCTGAAAATAATTACCAATACTTATATTTTTCCCCATTTTTTCATAAATAAATTCAGGAAACAAAGCTTTTTAACAAGATCTAGATTCACTATATTCATGATTGTACATCCTGCATATATTACATCCAAGAAGCAATGTTGTTTTGATTCTGACAGATCAAAACCCTAAAATCTTAAGATTTTTTTCAGTAAATAAACATAAGGCTACTAATTGTTTAAAATTGTGCAAGCCTCCACAAAACCAGAGATTTAAAAGGTCTTCAGTGTTTTATTTGTTCAAGTTTCAACTTTAAATGGGATGAAATACTTAGGAAAATCTCCTTAGAGAATAGTGTGCAAAAGTTCACATGGAATATTTTATTCCTTTTTCTGGGCTGCTTCCATCTTTTTCTATTAGTTTCTGTTTAAGCAGAACACTCTTTGTACTATAGCCTCTAGCAATAAACCTCTTAACTGTCACTAAAAGCTTCAATATATGATCTTTACTATCCCCATCAATCCTCTTTATTCTAATGAGCTGGATAGATGGAAAGCCTGTTCTTAAATAGCTAGTGATCAAGTTTTCACTATGCAATTGGTCGTCCTCCACATATTCCTGAGGGGTTGGGAGAAATCACTTTATTATCTCTCTGGCATCATACAATTCACATGTGTTACTAACAGCAGAGAAACATACAACTTAATATGTATTTTTGTGGATTACTTGCTATGCTATAAATTTCTCATCAACGTCAATAAAAATACTAGTGCAATTGAAATCCTTGGATATCTCTTCGTTGGCTAATTGTAACACATTTTAAAAATTCTATCTCTGTTTTTGGGGGGTCTTTGCAATTCTTTCATTCTTAAAAAATTTACTATTTTTCTAAGTCATATATATTTATTTGTGAATATGAAGATTCTGGTAATATCACAGAGTAGATTCTATTTGGTACATACCTTCAGCTGATGTAGTGTTAATTTGAAGAGATGATAATAAATAATCAAGAGCTAAAACTGGAACATCCTCTAACATGAAAGAAGCCAACTCCTATGTTTAGTGTCAGCAATTATAGCATCTGTCATAATCCTGAGACCAATGATTTCTGTTTTCTCAGCTTTCTTTTGTGATAAATACATGTGCAAAACCATCATATTCTTTAATATCAAATTCTTGCGGAAATCTTCACACAGTATTTTAGGCCCAAAAGAGATATACTGGTATTCCAGTGACAGATCCTGACCCCAGTAACGAAAAAGGGCTTGGCTTACCAGGCAAAGGCTCCTGATCTGCATAAAGAGCTGGAAGTTCCACACATTTGTCTTCATTAGGGTTGAACCAGCAGTCAAAAGCTAAATACATTTCTTCCTTTGTGCCTGTGTGCTTCATATGCAGTAAATCTAAGTGCCATGACTGTTTTAGCTTGCTATGTGGGCCAGTTACCTGAACTTTGTATATTGAGCCAATATCTGCCAGTTCATCCTATGTGAGGAGAAAGAGAAGATTAATGGATCTCACTCTAATTGTGCCAGATCAAATATAATTGATAGCTGTATGCAACAGTTGAACAAACTTCAGTAGTTAAAGGATTGGTGCGGATTTATAACTGCTACTATTTTCCCCCTTTCTAATCAATACAAAATTGATTTACTAACATGAATGAGGAGGTGGAATGCTTGAAGTTTGATATCAAGGAACAAGTGATGGCAGTCACTGCTGAAATTTGTACACAGAACAAGGCACAGTGTTCATATATAATACACTGATTCAGCAGACTATTTGCAGGCACAGAAGCTTTAGTCAATTTTTTAAAAATTCAACACTATTAGAAATATTTCTTACAAATCACAATATAAAAATGGTGCAATTAACTATAAATTTAAAGGAGAATTAATCTGATTTTGAGGAAACATCCAAGAGATCCTCCATCTTTACCCTACATCATGTTTTCATATAGAAGCTGTCCATTAAAATCTTCTTGCATTCATGATTGAGAAGAAATCTTCCAGTTCTACTGGGGATAGTACAGCATCTCTATGACATACCATTGCTTGAGTAACTGAAAGTAGAGGAGGCCTTAGATAACTATAATTATTGTTTTTCAACCAATAATTTTTCCCTGTAAGGGAAAAAGAAGGGAAAAATCAGAAGTTGTCTTTTCCTTTTCCTGTTGTCTCCTTCTCATATTTTCCCCTGCTCTTTCATTTCAAATGCTGCCCAGCTGATAGAAGTGCATGTGACCTGACTTCAGCCTTTCCTCTGACAAGGCACTTCCAGTTTCATACTGTTTATATTTACCAGAGGTTCTGGAAATAACTTAGGAAAACCTTCTGGGTACTCATCATTTTGCATCATGCTTATGACCTAGGCTAGTCTGTTTATTTTCTCTTTCATTAAAGAAAAGAGGAACATGAAAAAACAGACAAATATTTCTTTAGCTCAATCATTAAGTGCAATTTACCTGGCTAGTAGTAAGAAGAACCAAGAAACAGTTTCTACATTCATAACTCCAAGACTGCTTTCTGATGAACCCGAAAATAAAAACTAACATTTTCACTCACTCTTTGGGCTTTTTGCCAGGGCTCTCTTCACACACACACACACCCTTTTTTTTTTTTTTCCTGATTTTTTTCTTGTTACCTGCTTCTGCAGTTCCAGCAGTCAATCCTGAAGAAACATCTTTCAGGATGTGACTTTATGGACATAGTTCTTGGATGTAAAGCTGGCTTGTGAAGTTCCCACTTCCCTGTCTGCCCACTTGCTCCCATTCCCTCAGTCCTGCCTTATATTTGTTTCTGGAGCTGCAGGATGAACCGATCAAGGTTAAAACTAAGGCTGAGGAACCAATCAAGGTTAAAAGTTTCAGTTTTTTCTCAGAGATCAACCATTTCCTCAAAACCCACAAAGGACAACAGAAGGATGGAACAAGCAGTACAAGAACAGGACAAGTAGTAGTCACACTTCCCTTGAATATGGTCCTAGCTTCCAGCACTTTGTGTCTCAGGGATTTCCTGAGCCAACAGGAGGTGTCTACAGTGTTTACCTTCAGGTCAGTTCCAAATTCTACTGAACTGGTCTTTCATGAAAAGCAAAACAGAAACAGCATAGGAGTAACACAGCATTGGCACTGGGAAGGAATTCTAGCTACAAGAGGAAAGTAAGAGCGTTGGGAAAAGAAGCAGACTACGATTCAATGAAAGTGGACCTCAGATGCTTGTTAATAATGGGTAATAGGAGGAAGTGAAGACAAATGATGGAAGGGCAAAAGAACTGAATAAAGAAGGAGAAAACCTGTGCATAAAAAGAAGCTGATCAAGAGGAAGAAGAAAGTGATAATGACAGGCAAAAAAACAAAAAAAAAAAAAAAAAGAAAGAAAGAAACCATGCAAGAAAAGGCACTTAGCCAGGAGAAACGTGCTGGTAGGGAAGAATAATTTACATGAAAGAGAAAAATGAACTTTCTGCAAGTTTCATCTCATTTATTATTCTTCCTTCTTCATCATCAGCCCCAAAAGCTATAGTATCCCATGGCATATTGTATGTTTACAAATGACTTAATTTTGTAAGATCAACAAAACCTGTAAATCAGTACCTGCAGCACAGTATATACTGTGATATGCACCAAGGGAACAATTCGCTCACTTAAGCATTCTCAGTATGAGACATCGGGAGAATCTGCTCATTCAAAAACCATTGTTCAAGTGACAGTGTTACCACCTAGAAACAAAAATGGTGACCTATGCCAAACTACACAGGGGACTTAAAAACCAATTTGGTAGTTTAGTTTAAAGAAACAATTTATCTCAGAATTAAATGGCTTATCAGCTACATGATTCTTAGGCTTTTCTTTCAATAAAGAAAGGTTGAAGTACTTTGATCTGAATTGCTTTTCCTGTAACTTCAAGTGGCAACTTTTTGCAACTCAGGTTGCCGTAGAAGATAAAAGAAAGGTATATTGGATCCTCTTCATTGTTCAAGTCAGATCCAGTTATGTCCATTATCCAGACACCTGATGACTTCATGTTGATTTCAAGCAGTTTAGGACTGGAAGTCAGTCTTCTGCCTTTAAAAATTATCAGAGAGAAAGAGGAAAGATGACAGCACAAGAGAATGTTATAATACAGCAGGACTGTAGCCTTTATGGTAGACAAACAACGCTCTATTTGCAGATGATGATGTATCTATAGCAACAGTTCACTAAGAATAACACATCAATACCTTTATTATACTTTTTGCCAAGATTTAACAGCTTAATGTTCTTTCTGTGTTTAAAATTTAGTTTCAGAGGTATTTTCTTGATGCCAAGGTATTTTCCTTGTCATGTTTGGAAGTAATTGCTAAGAGAACATACAGTCACCTTTTAGAGGCCTAATTAATTGTTCTTTAAAAAGCAATCAATGTTACTAAAACCAATTTATCATTTAGAACCACCAGCCATCTGTGGCATGTAGGCACCTAATGCAAAATGAATGATACTAATGAACTCTACTTGTAACTAGATCTTACAGCACACATTATATTGCTAGGTAATAGTGCAAGACTGACAGGTAAACCTATAATAAACACGCAGAAATATTTGCCAGATCCTTAGAAGATCAATATTACTATTTTCCTCTCTTTTTCTTCATTAATTGCTGTTATCCTTCATTTTCATTCTGTTTTAACCATTCTACGGGAAATGAAAATGATATAATGGAAAGGAACAGCTCAGCAAAATGTACTTTCTACAGCTCAGAAAAAAACCACATAACTGAATACCTGCATATCTATTGTGGGCACCTTATGTTTTTAAGCTGTCTTACTCCCTCTGGACAAACTTTTGTAGCTCATTTACTTTACATGGAATTGCTTTCACAGGTTTGAAGGAAGGAATATTTTCTACTAGTTCTAAATGACTAAAGGTCTTACTGTAATTGTTCTTTTGCCAAATACATCCAGGTTTAGATTTGCACAAATTGTGGTGTAGTAGGCTTGAAATGAGCAGAAGCTGAGCATAGCAGAACTGTTACTTTGTACTGTGGTACAGGTAAAGACTAGGCTTATCTCACTAAAGTAACTTTTCTCTGGATTTCAAATGAGATCCTAAGATACCTGCAAAGTGGTGCATAAAACTTAAGCTATTCATCCCCATGAGGCACACAACCCAAACTCTAATCTGCTTTAAACCTTTTATTGCAATGTGCTGTATTTAATTTGGAAGGCAAGTGTTCCATACACAACACATTTACAAGATGGAATTTTATTAACTTTGACCTTACCAGATGTGGTTTTGCTATAACAGTAAGATCAAACTCAAAATTCACATTTTCAATAAAAGAAAGATACTATAGAAATCTGAAAGAGCTGTAGCTAAATTTTAAAAAATGCATATAAACAGACAGGCCAGTTTTACAGAAGAGCTTACCCACTGTCACAATCTCACAAACAGTCTCACATAATCCCAGATGAGTATCAAGCCAGTTCCACAATGGGAAGACCCATTCTTTGTCTGAGTCTTGTGATTCCTTGACTGTTACCATCTTGAGGTACATCCCAGCCCCATAGCCTTCTCCATCATGTCTTATGACCACTTTTTGCAAATGACTTAGAGAAACAGCTTCCACCAAAAACAAATCCACCTGAAAAAAACAACAGAGTTTGGACCCGAACATGCTTGAACTTTAGGGAAAATGTAGTCCTGGATTCAGCTGAGGATTTAAAATTTGTGCCTGTTTTTTTGTAATAATTAACATAACATCTCCCCTCTGAATCTGAGAAAGCACATGCTGATTATACCTAACATTGAGTCTCACATTCATCATTAATGATGCATTATAATTTCATTTGATCTTTAGACAATATGGATCATTTCATCAATCATTTCATATTACATTATAATGCATATACATCAGGAGTTCTCAACCTTTCCTTCACCACAGACCCCCTTTAACTACCTTTTGTGGCCAAGGACCACCAAGACCTAATTCAAGATTTAAAGCACTAGACTGCATCAAATATTTATTTCAATTTTCTCATGAAGGGTCTTCAGACCTGGAGAGAAGGGGAAATAAGTTAATCTGTTAATGCACATACTCATATTATAATATCTTTATTGCAATGATTCCATATGAAATAAAAATAATAACAATCACACTCTTCTTGCTCAAATGGCCCGTTTTATGGTATTTTAATGTGTTACCTGAAAATTTGATGCCAATTTTTACATTAAAATTTGATGATCAATTTTTACAATTCTTCTCACCTACCCCCTTGTTTGTCTGTGTTCAGTCACCATATATTTTTTTTTATGGGTCCAGGGCTGCCACTTGGAGGAACAGACTTCAGCCCCGTTGTGGCCCTAAACAGGGTTAAGAAATTGTCTTTAAGAGAAAAACCGCCTAGTTAAAGTGGGTCCCACCAACCATACTAGCACCAAATATACTAGTGCATCAGGGCAGGTGTGGCGGGGCTTGAGTATGAGAGGAGGGGGCTGTGGATAAAGAAGGCAAAGTGCTTGCCACGGGCCAGACCAAATGTTTCCGGGTTGAATGTTCCCTACCTCTGCTTTAAACCTTCGCAGACCCCCCTGTGATGACATTGCGGCCCCCCAGGGGTCCGCAGACCACAGGTTGAGAACCACTGACACACATTAACTTTCTGACAGTCAAACAGTTATGACAAGATTTTGCTTCTAATCAAATTTCTATCTTGTGGAGTACTTCTTCTAGTTTCTAAAATTTATCATACAAACCTAGGTATACATTAATAGTCCTAAAGAAAAGTTAAAAATCTAAAAAGAGCGTGTCCACTCCAAGATAGGTCCTGAATTCTTTTCTAATAGTCAGAAAAGCCTGTCTTTCTGTTTTTCTTACAAAATGAAAATAATTGTGGAAATAACAAATGAAGAAAAGAGTAAGCAATAGAAGGGAGGAAGTTAAGATGAAGGTGGAGAACAATTTGAGCAGAAGATGAGAGATGAGAAGGGAAGCAGAATGGAGAAGGTAGAGTAAGACAAAAGAGAAGTAAATACAAGCATCAGTGGATGAGAATAGGGACAACAGAAACAATAAGGAAAAATGTGAAATTCAGAGAAATAAATTATATGCCCCACTAAATTCTTGTTTGTTTTGTAAGTGAGGTGTTCTGTATATGACGCAGTCTAGGGTCAGATGGACCTGATGGTCAACAAGGTTATGAACAATTGGAGTTTAAGCAGCAATGTCTGGGATTAATTCAATTACAACAGGAATTTACTAAACCAGATGTCAAGGCAATCAAAAAAAAATATATTAGCAAACTGATCTCTAAAGAATGTAGTACTTGCCAAAGTCCTATGTGTTGTCCCTGATACTTTTTAAATTAAAATATTGGAGAAGTAGATTTTCTGCTACTAATATGAAAAGTACCTTCATATGGCAAAATATTGATTTTTTTTTTTTCTAACAATAGTCAGGACACAACAGCAGACTACAAGAAGAAATCATTAACTTTTTTAATTAAGACATTTTAGGAAACAATTCTGTGCATGAAGGTAAATTAAAATAATTATTGTAGAGTGCTATCTTCTGTATCTAGACATAGCCCTGAGGAAGACACAGAAATGAAATTTAGAAATTCTCTCAGTTTGTTACTGATTTCACTTTTACCCTACCAAGTGCTGTGGTAATTGTCTAATGAAATAATTTCACAGAAATCTAAGACTCTCCTTGACAATGTACATCTTGGTAGTGAGCTTTTTCAAACTTCAGTGTTCAGTGAGTGAACCTCTCATAGGAAAACCTAATAAACAAGGGAAGAATTCTACTGTTATTGGTCATCTAGAAACAGTTTTTATGTGCATTCTCTTCTCTAAGTGGAATTCTTGTCTCTTGTCTAAATTTACTGACTAGACATTGAGTTAGCGCTTCATGTGGGATCATGGTTGCAGAAACATCACTGATTGCAAAAGTCTCAGAGCAATTTCTGTAACTTACTTCTAATCACTGACTTTTAATTCTCTGTTACCTGTGCTGTCTTATATTTGGACAGAAGAAGTAAGAAACATGATTACAACAGTTCTCCCCAGTAATCTGCTTTCTATGTGCTCATGTGGAGCCTTTATTGTCACTTGGGGATGTTCTTGTACAGTAAGGAAATAACACTGGCATTGGTCTACTGTGAATATCTGGAAGAAAATATCTGTTTCCAAATTATTGCCCATCTGTAGCAAGATATATTCTGAGCAGGCATTAAGTGACACTTAATACAGTTCTAACCCCTGCACATGTAAGACAGCTTTTTTGTGCCATTACCTTATTCCTTTGAAATTTTCTTCCTTTTGCTAAAGATGTATGAAGTTTCCTCACACCTGTGTCCCCTCTTTTGCCATAGAGAGTGATATAAACATCTGCAAAAGTTTCTGCTCCCCAGCAGTCGCCAATATGTACAGAGACAACATACTTATAGACTGTACAAAAAAAAAAAAAAGTTTACGTAAAGCTGATTAAGTGCAAGGTGTACTTAAAAGAAAACAGCAATACAGAGTATTTAGTAAGACTACTGCTTGTTTTTATTTATGCAGCTAGCAAAAAATCTGCTACACAGTGATTGAAATGGTCAGGTCATTGTATGCATCTGATCTCTTCATGCTAAGCTCAACTAAGATTTTCCATTAATTTCCTTAGAAATTCAAAGGAAATTGGACCTGGACAATTCAGACTTATGTAGCTTAAAGCTGCTAAAATCTAGACAAATTCTGCCCAATTCTGTTTTAGTGTGCAAGATCTGGAAAATAAGATCTCATCTGAGTTTGTTCAGGGACTGTTAGAAACTGAATTATTTCTGCAGTAGATAATAACTATCGCAGGTCAAAGAATAAGACACTATGCAAAGTTTATGCAAATTAGAATATCAGAGACAGATGTAGTATAACATCTGGATGCACGACATGACATATAGGTAGAAAAATTTACAAAATGCACTTATTAATTTAATGGGCATGACAGGAGCTCTAAACTTTTTGCCTCAATAGTGCTCCTGTACGAATGCACTTCTACACAGTCAGATTGGATTTTCTTCTGAGAAGATCATTAAATTGCATATATATTCACAGTCATACAAAAAGAACAACCAAAATTTTTCAAATGTCATTTTTAATGTACAGCCCTGCTGAGTTAACATTTAACTAATGTAATGCTATAGTTTCTTTTAAGGTCTTGAATACATTTGAGGTATTCAGGGACTAGAACTTCTGGAACTGTAGTTTAGAAAAGAAGTTACGTCTCTAATTACTTTTATCTCATGTGTAACTGTTAACTTTTCTGAACAAATGCAGTACTCCTATAGGTCTTCATATTCCAAGTTTATATCTGAATATACTCTGAAACTCTCAGCATGTCAAAAAATAGTCCTTAGGGAAAGACAAATAAAAAACTTTTTTGTACAATGTTTATTTCTGATACTTGTGTTAGTAGCTAAAGCTATTGTAAGCTAAGCACCTCAATAGTAACTCTACCACAAATCATTTCCATGGCTTTGAACATGTGCTTTATCTTTAAAAAGTGTAATTATATTGTTCATTTTTGCACACTTCAAATCATACAGCAGATTTAGCAGCTGTGAAACCCAATATGCAACTTAACTGGAAAATTAAAATTTCTTAAGTGGTCAGCATTTTTGCAGTGCATTATGAAGACAGTTGCAATAGAGACACTGAAGATATCAAATCCAGACAAAGCGCTATATTATATCTGTGGGACTTACTTCTTTTCAAGAGGTTAGTTTACATTGTTTATATCTTCTCAGTGTTTTTACCTGGTAAAGTTTTCTGGTCCGCATTGACTGAAGGGAATTCTTTCACCAGCTCCTTATCTTCTCTGTTAAGAGAGAGCCAGCAGTTACAGTCAAAGTTCAGTTCTTGTTTTGTATGTAGCTCTTCTAAGTGAAAAGACTTCAAATGCCAACCCTCAAAGCCTGGCACATCATCACAGCTGACCCGAATCTTGTATACATCTCCCAGATCTCCAGTCTCAACCTGCAACAAATATCATGAGGAGGAGAGTACTGTCAGGGCTGGTTCACTTACAGACATTTTCCCAAATTGCTGTGTAGAATTCCTAAACTTAACATTAACTAACAGAAAAGCTGGAATAAGTGTGGTGACAGAATCAATCCTTCTCTTTTCATGGTATGATAATGGATGAGATTGTCTTCCTTATTTTCCTTTAGTATTGTAAACATGATACTCTACCATTAGGGTGAGTCAAGGTTAAAATTAGTAACATCTGTGCACTTAAGCTCTTTAGACAAAAGGTAACATGTAAAGCTTTGACCCTACTGGATGAACAGAGCATTAACTTACAGTTAAAGGTTCTGATATCAGCAGTCAAGTGAGGTATTAAAATTAATGATAATTATTATGAGCCTAGAAAGTTTTAACTAAATTCTCATTTGCAAAATTATTGTATTTAGAACAAGAAATTACTTTATAACCAATTATTTGGAAAAGAGAAGGTATATTTCGGCATGAAAGTAAATCATTAATGTTACTGAAATAACTGTAGAACAACAGAGCCCTGTTCCCATACTACATATGGGAAATTCAATATCTGGTTGATGATTGTGGACTTCTGTGAGATCTGGTTAAACTATCCAACCTAGGACTGTGGGAACTGGGATGATCAAACTGTATCAAGCACTAATGATCTGCCTGACATTAACCACTGCATCAAAAGTCTTCTGAACACCAGGAAGTGGAGTGCTGCAGCCTTTCACTGGGCAACTGCAAGAAAGACAAGATGGGAAGTGATTTTCAAATGAAACAAGACAGAAATAAAAAGGTAACAATTATTTCTAAGAAGGTTCAAAACAGAAAATGTTGCCAGTGACCTTGTTTTTCTCTCATATTGCTTTTGTTTTTCCCCCAGACCAGTCATACATAAGCTTTGGTGACTGTTGCCAGGAAATAAATCTTTTGTGCACCCAGTAGCATCACAGCAAGAAACTGAAGTTAGTCCTAGACAATCATGCTTTGGGACCAGCAGCATCACTAGCAGACTGGCTCCTGAGACAGAATACAGAGCTCCTAATAGATTAATTTATTCTGCTTCTCAACAGAGCTCTGCACTTGACAGCCCTTCACTGCTGACCTAGCTTGCTTAAAGCTAGTTCACGTGCCTTTGCACAGTGGACACATACATGTAGCGAAGTATCAGCTACCTTGGTTGCCATGCCACTCCTACAATATTTCAAGATTTAAGGTATTGTTCTTTAAAGACCAGGGAGTAAATACTTCCCACTGTCTATATAATAGCTCTGAGGCTGCAGTGAATCTCTCAGCTCCACAGTACCCACAACAGCCACGCAGTAGTAGCTTTAGACTGAAGAAGAGGGCACCAGACTTGTCCTCTTGTTAAGCCTAGCCTGCCCTGCCTGTCTGTATACCATCGTGCATACAGATCTTAAGGTTGTCCCAGACTACAGTGCACATGTGAGGGAGATCAAACTTGGATAGATATTGGAGGGAGATCTATCCTGGATCTAACACATTCTCACAGATTCCTAACTTGGTCTCCACCATTGTGCCATGAAAAGGTAATTTCATGTCAAGAGTTTTTCATTCATGCTGCATATGTTGCAAAGGATACCATTAGCTATATCATTAGATATGGTGGACTAAGTGGTCTGATTCCTTCTGAAATATGCATTCATCTCATACTAAACTTAATGGGAATTATTTGGGTTTATTGACAGGAGAAAGCACAGGTTCTTCACCCATCTAAACTATGGTTCCTTCACAAGCAAATCACTGCTGCTTCTCTTCCAGAATCAGACTAGTGACTTGTAGAATTACTGCCTGCAGATTTTCTTTCTTGCAGATGGACCCCATGATTGTATCACACAGCTACTATAAATGCCATGCACAACTTATTCCAAAAATGGAGGAACTCTCTGGTTTGGAGTTGCAACATTACAGAACTAGATTATTTTTATATGACAGGGCAAGCTGTACCTCACATTTTACTTTGTCTTCTGCTACACAAATTTGCAATTCTCTGGGCATCTAAATTGTCATAAAGACATGTGTTATAATCCTTGTAGGCAATGCACAGATGAAATATATAAGAAAATAATTTCAGACTACATGACAGGCTATTTAAAAGCCACCATTTTCCCTTTTGTTTCTAGAATCACGATTTCAATTAATTCCATGACTGCCTTTGAACCAGCAAGCACTAGTAATCATACTGTCCATGATCCATGGAATTAAACACCAACTATTTTCAATTCAGTGTATTAGATATTTCCCCCCTTTTCATGGGTTTGTTTTTCCCCCCACAGCTCTGGCCATTAACCTTTCTGTTCAGCTCCACCACTGTAACAGATCATTGCCATTACATCATTCTTGTAATCCTTTTTTGAGCTATTTAATACGATCAGTTTCCCTTTGGAATACGATATCCTATCTCTGACCCCATAATTGGCTTTTCTCTCCATCGATGCCTATTAATTGATGTAACATGACTTTCAAAGCACAGACAGACAAATAATCCATCACAAAGTATACATCCAGTGAATATCCTGGGTTTAAATTTGCAAAATATTTGCAAGAGGACACTTTACTTCATTTTTTATTCATTATTATAATTTCCTAATTAATTTTTCTACATTTATTTCTTCTGAGCAGTTTTATGTAGTACTCAATACTTGAAATCTTAGCTGAGTTGGATGGCATTTGTCATATACTAAACACAATATTTTTTCTATTACATGATTGAAGGACCACAGCTCTTATAATCAAGAGGATGCTCTGGCAAAGCCACTGGGGTTTTGAAGCTCTCAGAGACAGGTAACTGATGAAGATGATTAGAAAATTTCATAAGAGTTTAAATCTTTTCCTTTTTGACTCACGCAGGGCTTCTCCAAAGACATCATGCCTAACATAAGTAAAGCTTTGTAAAATTTACTTTTTGGGTGCACATTTAAATTAAATTCTTTATCACTTCCGTGTTAAAAAAAAAAAAAAAAGCATGAATGATTCTAGTTAGAAAGGTGTGGTCAAAGCATCCTAAAATTCAGCTGAACAGCTTTCTGTCAGGAACGCCAGAAATCATGCTACTTGTTGTTTGGAGCATCATCTCATACTGCAATGTCAGTTAACTTTCATTTTCCCAGTTATTTTTTAATGTGTTTGTTCATTGGAGATGGCATGGTTTCTTGCCATGCTATCTTCAATGCTAGAACACTCAGCAGATTCAATAACATTGACACATCACTTATTTCTTGATTTATTTATTAGAACTAAGGTGTTCTAATTAAATTTATTCTTATTTAAGCAGCTCACCCACTGTACTACAGATGCTTGAGACCACTGAAACCCAACAACTGTACCTGATAGCATGCTGCTATTTTATCTCTTTTAACAATTTGTTCTTTACGCTTGCTACATGCAATTAAACTACACCTGTTCTTTCATAAGAGTTGGTTAGAAAAATTTTGGATCAGATAATCATTCTGAATACGATACACATCTGTGCATACATTTGCGTGAGCACCTGGAAAATCAGGAATTTACATGCCTCCCTGTCCTCAGTGTGCAATAAATGTCTCTCTCAGATCAAAATTAAGTTTACTGTTTCAAAACAATGTGAGCTGCTTATAGCACATAGCCTGTTGTTTTTTTTACTGCACTATATTACTAAGGACATTTGTCTAGGATCAGGATCTTGAGGGGGTTTAAAAGTTCATTTACTCCTGCTTGTTGGAAAGCTGAATTCACAGGTTGTCATCCTTGTGATATCATGCTCATGCCTTCAGCCTGCTGCTACAGTGTGAAAACATGAGCAAAGCTTCTGCATTCTTCTGAATAACCTCAGTAAGAACAAAGAAAGGGAGAGTAAGAAGAAACTGCCTTTATTAGCTGAACGACCTAGAGAATATATGAAGATATTTATGGAGATATCCATGAAACTTCAAATGCTCCTTTATATCAGACCCCCTATTCTGATTTTCTTAGAACACCACAAAAACTGTAAAACACTGTAAGCAATGTGGCAAAAAGAAAAAATTTCATGCACAGTAAGCAATGTTCAAATAGTATTAATTTCCTCATACAAAGCAACAAGAACAAGGACACAAAAAGTTAAGGCACTAACCCAAAGACAATCCAAAATATGAACAATCATCTAGAAAGCCATTGGGGTGGAAGCCCAGTACAATGGATATGGTACTATGGTGCCTGGGATAGTAGACTATGAGGAACAACCACGGCTGACACATAACAATACTAATTTCTCCTAGCATGGTACTCAGTCATTGAAATTAGGCAATCCGAACAAGGAATACATGCCATTTGGGAAATTACTGCCAAATTTGATATAGCAGAGGTCTGCTTTATAGAATGATGTTTGCCAAAATTCAGCCATCTGGTGTGGTTGCTCCATACATTGATTCTGTTTCTATTGACATTTTCCTTTTATGTCAATGGCTTAGGAAGGTCCTTTTGTTGCTTGGTGTGTTTCCTGTCTGTTTTCTGGTAAGCAACTGCTTTCTTGTCTTTAACAAGTGCCACTTCTCTTCTCATTTACTCCTCGTAAAGTTCCTAAATTGCTTTAGCTTGTTATTTAAATTAAAAATTCAGCTTGGATCAGGTCATTATGATGAAGCTTTGACAACATTTTCTAAATGTATTTTTGCCATTGTTTTCAGAATGTTTATTGCAGCCACTGAGTAGTATTTCTGAGCTTTATAAAACTGTCTTGAATTGCAAACGGTTTCTCTCATCTAACTGGCTAGAAGCTACACATCATGCCAACCAACAGAATTTGCAGTGACAGCCTAGAAAGCCAGGACAGAATTTGAACATTAAAAAGATGTCTCAGATGAAACCTCTCAAAGCAGCAAGATGTGTGTCAGATGTACAGGTAGTCAGGTCTGTGTTAGGGTTGATTTTAATACTGGCATGTATATGCTATTGCTTCAGGGTTCATCGCACTTTGATATGCGTGAATGCATTCTCCTGTGATTTATGATTATCCAGAAAAATCCTCCGCCTGCTGTCCTGAGAGATGGAACTACTTTGGGGGAGAGTGGAGACTGCTTTACAGAGACTGAAATAAAGGAAAGAAAATCCAAGTTATGTCCTCTGGGAATACTGCCCAATCCTTAATTTTCTGCATTTGCTAATAAATTTTATATTGCCTTTTGTATAAACTGCAACTCAGGAATCTTTAGAGAATTAGAAAAAATGCAAGATGAGCTGCTGGATGCAGTAAATTACACAAAAGAGACCATTTTTCTCCATGATACATACCCTTGAAGGCACTGAAAATTCAGAGAACACTGCAGATGGCTGTAGTAGAACAGGACTACCAGCAGAAGACAACCCAAGATCTAAAGTTATATCATTCCATCTTTGTAAATAAATATGTCATTTGTACCAGCCAAACTAGCATTCCATATATATATATATATATCTATCTTTTGGCTAGAGAGGAATGTCATGATAAGCTCTGTGTAGCACTGTACATTTATGACTTACAATGAATTCATCTGTTGCTCTGGGTAGAAAGCACACATATCCTGGGTTTTGTGGAGAAAGCAGAAGCTCATCACTTTTGCCCTTTGAGCCATAAATCACAAGGGTCCTTTTACACTCTTGTGGCTCTGGGGAATCTCCATCTGTTTTAACCTGCACTCTCCACTGTTTTGCTAAACAAAATAAAAACATCACATTTTTAATATCAGTGACAGGGAGTAATGGATGTTTTTGTTATTATTACAACAGTGAATTTAAAGATGACTATGAACTTACACCACGCCTTATAAAAATATACTATCATTCCTTCTCTTGAAGATAAATATAACTTCAATAAGACTTGCTAAATACAACTGTTGAAGTGAGTACACAAGCAAAAATTAACACCAAGGAAGCAGGAAAAGGATAATTAGGCTAGGTTTTTGCATTTTTATAACAAATCAGTTGCTTTAATTGCAGTAATTCATTTATTAAATTTCAGTTCTTAAAGTGTTCATATGTAACATGAAAAAGAAATCTAACACTCTGAAAGACTTGTACGTGATCCATTTGTAAGAACTGCTGGCTATTACACAAGTTAAACAAAGAAACTTAAACCTATTTTCTCAGATTTTTCTAAGCTTCATGTTCAGTTTGCTCCTTTGTCAGATCAGATCATTCATTAGGGTTGAATGCAAAATGTAGGGAACTTCAAAGAGGTGTTTGCACTGGCCTCAGATCATGACTTGGGCCTTTCAGAGATTCCTTTTTGGTAGGTGACCTGTACTCATAACAAAGTTTGAAGTCCCGAATGCAACCGGGAAGCTACAGAGAACCATTTCAGGTGTGGAAATAATCCTGTGTCTTAGATTGACAGTATAGATTAGAAAATTACCAAACTGCTTGAAAGTAAGTCTTCCGCTGAATTCAACTTAATTATTTGTAGAAAAGACACTTGATCCTGCATGGCAAAAGGAACGTAACAGTGGAAGAATATCAAAAGCCTATGTTTAGACTGTGACCAATAGTGTGATAATATGATAATTTGCTAATGGGATTAATATAAAAGAGAACTATTTCATGATTGAGTGTAAGCCTACAATGCAATGTGTTGACAAAATAAATTTTAGAATAGTTTAGTTCAAAAAAAAATTGGATGTGATTCTTTTTCTTAGAGTACCGTGTTCTTTTTTCATACCTTTTGCTTTCCTCCACCTGCTTGGAGATGGAGACTGGGTGAAAACCTGGTCTGGCTTTCTTGATTTATAATTTTCCCCTGTTTTTCACAGTTTTCTTTATCTAATTCTGGTTTTCCCCTTACTATAGAAGCTGTTTCTGTATTACATATGACTGTTCCCTGACTCTTCTGGGCTCAGCCATAAAACAGCAGGCAATACACATCTCACAGTCAGTCTGCTGAGTAACACACTAGCTGAAAGGATCCTTCCATCTGAACTCTTTTTTTGAGGTCATCTCCAGGAATGAGTCAGATGTAGTATGTGGAAGATCCACACTTTGCCTAATGAGGATCTTTTGTTGTTTGATATATGTGCCAGCTTTGAATTTTATCTCCTTGTGCCAGGTTGGCATGTGGTACCCCTCAGGGTATCACACTTGGTGAAGTCAAGCATCGTTTGAGCTTCTGCTACTCCTGAGCACTCCGAGGGGTTTATGAGCAGCTTCAAATTTTTACAAAGACTCCTAGTATAGCCCTGAACCTCTTATCCTCTCCAACCATGCCCCATTTTGAAGGCTGTCCCAGGAACACAGCAGAGAGGAAATTAAGATAATTTTGCATTACTGTGTTTCCCAGGTGAGCTTGTTTTTCCTCTTTGTAATATCCCTCTCCTTCAGGAGAGAGCAAGCCCCAGGTTAAGAGAAAGCATGGATGCATAACTGCCTGTTCCTTGCTCAAAGAGGCAGCATGTTTAGAGAATGTACTTCAGGCAAGCTGATTTATTTTAATTAATATCCATGATTGTGTTTGTAATTATTATTTCAGAAGAAAGGCTAAGACACCAGTTGGGAGTTTTCCAGGAAATAAATCAGTGGTTAACAGATTTAAGGCCTCTTAGCATCTGTGACTGCTTGTTCTCCTACATTTACTTTTAATGCTTCTACAATTTGGTAACTGAGCTAACCCAGACTGACTGCGTTTTTTCTCAGTTCAGCAAATTCATTTAACCTGCTCATGCCAGAATAAGAGAAAAATCTTTCGTCTAATATTATATTCACTTAGACAGCTACTTGATAAGGATGGCTACACCAGACAGGAAACTGATGCCAAATACCTGTTGTGTTCAGTGATTTCTATATCTCTTTTCAGGATATTCTGAGGTTCTGGAAATCAGATAGCTGCACTTGAGTAGGTTGTCTTCTGTGTTTCATATGCATGGCTACATTAAAAATGAGACTTTTCCCTGATACTACTGAACATTCTCACTTTGCTAGATGTAGAAACAGGTTGCTTACTTCCTGGAGATTGTAGAAATTTGTGTTGCCTTGAGGCAGAGCAGTCGGTCTGCTTATTTTATTTTCTTAGGAAATTCAGCCTCCACCTGGCAATATATACTGTCATTGCTCTTTAGAAGCAGGACCAATCCATTTACAATTTGGAGATTCTGTGATTATTCTCACTCCATTAGCAAGTACTTGCAAGGTAGGGAATAATTTAAAAACAAAATAAGTCATGGGAGAACTTACTGAATATTTTCTCTTTTTTTATGAACTTTTTATACACCTTAATACCAACAACCGTGCACAACACAAGAGCTAACCTAGAAATAACTCTTAACTGAACTTTGGTCATCATGAACCATATTTTATTCACTACCCACAAAAGCCCACAATACCACAGAGCACCCCACAGGAATTACATTACTGGAACCCAGCTCCTTTTAACTGAATTCAGCGTGGACAACATTGGAATATACTATGTCTTGTCTCCTTGCTTTGAGAGAAAATTCTTTACAATGTGCCGTTATGATACTCCACCTATTTTGAGGCAGAAAAGGAAAAGAAATAGAGAAAATAGAAGGACAAAGTAGTAAAATTTCCCTAAAATGTAGGAAACTATTAGAGAGTGACATAAAGCCCCATTCTCCCTCAAAACTTCATAATTTGAGAGCTGAGAGCAGCTACCTGCCTTCTCTACCAGGGCAATATGCCTTGTCTTTTTATCTTGCATCAAACATACAAGGTGGAATCAAGAGAATACAACAAATCTATTTCTATGCCTGATTTTCCAAAGCTTCTCTGTAATCTACAGATGTAGAAAGGTTGCTGAGAAAACTTGATATGGGCACACTGCATTTTGGCAGAATCCATAGCTAACAGTAGTATTCACAGGGATCTAGGATTTATGCTTCATTAAAGCTGGCATAATGCCAGCCTGGCTGAAGAAGGACCAGGAGCCCTCAGGTAACCTGCTTAGCAATGATGACTTTCAAACTCTCTTGTTTGGCTAGGTGGTTGAACAGGTAACTAGCCTTATCCAAAGACGGTAAGATTTCTGACATTCAGAGTGACTTATAAAGTGTTTTGTTTTGTAACCTTTGCTTTAGACCTGACCTAAGCACATTGATCTTACCCTGAAAACCACCAAAATAACACTGAATTATTCCAATCAGCTTTTTATGACTTTCTCTGAAGCCCACTTGCAGACTGCAGCTCATATAGAATATGACACATGAACGCATAAAACACGGGCTCCCTAACATCAACACTACTGCTTGCTATTCAGTAAGTGTATGTTATATGGAAAGTTTTCACTTCCACTGTGAATGGGACTGTTTATCGCTACTATCTGCTTTACCATGTGAAATCTTCACTGCTACAGCTGCTGGGAGAATTTAAGGCAATTACTTTTTCTTCCAAGACTCCGCATCTCTGGAATTTTCTCTTATCAGCTCTAACCCTGGTACTGTGTCATGATGGATTGACACAGAACTGAGTACAAGGCACCTTTCCAAACCTCTTGTGATTGTTAACTTCCTATAAAAGTCAGTCTTTTCACATGCAAGGTGTATGAGATAACCAGTACGACAACACAAATTAAACTGTGAACAATCCTGAAATCAGTCCTGCTCATCATCTTTTTTACATAAGGCATAAAAGCACAATCTCTCACCTATCTCAGTTCCTCACTGCAATGAGCCCCTGGGTAAAGAAAAGATGGCTAAAGAGCAATTCAGGCTAAGCTGATGCATAGCTAATTGGCAGAATACGTCCTAAAAATGTTCTTCTCCTTTATACCTTCATTATTCAGAACCTCCGATTTTGGCCTAAGAAATCATCACACACTCTTTGGGTCTTCCTGGACATCTTAACAGTGTGAACGTTTTACAAACTGATTAAGAATAAGCCACTCCTTTCCCCTCATAATCAATATATTATGTCTAACTGTTCTTGACATGCACAGGTTCTAGCAGTCTGTGCATCTGTGCCTGCTTATTATAGCATAATAAAGAATAAAGCTGCACTGGAAAAACCTCAGATTAGTAGTAAAATATAGTCTATTTTCTGAACATAAGGTGAAATAGATGTTATGGCTGCATCTCTGAACTGTGCGCTTAGCAGAATGCAGAATTCAATTCCAAGTCACTCTTGTGAAAATCAAATTTCTCTGTGGGAAAGCCTTTACTTACCTGAGTTAATCAGTCTCCTTTTGTCAAAGTTATGTTGCCATGGAGCAATAAAGCTGTTGGCTAAACTGTTTGATTGAATGCAAATGATTTAATTTTCATTGAAACTGGAATTAGATTGAGAGATCAGGACTCATCCTACAGTAGGCAAGTCACTGTTCTCAGACAAATGTAAATGTTACTTTTTTTACTTTAGTTTCTTCCATACAGTTCCAAGACACAGTTGCACAGAATTCACGTTTACAGTTAAATGTTCATAAAGATACTTGTGTCAGTCTGTTTCTCTTTTCTGGTTAGGGAGAAACACAGAGATGGTATCTCAAATTTTAACACTTGGGAGGTACTACTGTTATTACAGTGATGATGCTGTCTTTGTAGGCATAAAACCAGAAAGCTGGGTGTGTAATTTTTTGTGAAAATATTTTTATTAATTCAAACAGATTTAGTCAACTGAATGCATATACTACATTTAGCTTCACTAACAGATTTGGAGTTTAAGCCTGCATTATTTCTGGCTACTTTGGGAATACCCGCATGGATTTTGACCAGAAAATGCTTCCACTGACACTTCACAACACATTTTTCAACTTGTTGATGTTTGCTAAGGGACCCGTCCCCGTGTATTAAATGACAGTGACATTGGGATAAACAAAACAACACTTGAATGTTTTCTCAGAGAAATTCCTGGCTGATTTCAGGACAGAATAGTAGAAATATGAAGAAACCCAGAAACGGTTTATGAGCAGCATGCTTTTCTCAATTACTTATAAAGGCCTAGTCCTTTCTGTAGACTATTGCTAGCCAAATTATTTTCATTTGCTCTCACAGTTGATAGTTTACATATACAATGAGGTCACTTGCTCACATACTCATCATTTAATACTGATTTGCAGGTTAAATTCAAACAGCAAAAACAATAGTGTAGAAAACAACTCCTACCTTTAAGGAATGCCTTCATTGAACTGCCATCCTCTAAAATATGAATGGGAAAAAAAAATATATGAGCAAACTTTATTATCACTTTTCTTCTTAAGTTATGATCTTATTCAGAAGGATTCTTTAATAATAACTAGGCATTAAGTATATACTATATTATTATAACACAGATTTTCTTTAACAAAATACTTACTATTGGCAATTAGCTCCCTCTCAGTTTTCCCATCATCTTGATATTCATCCAACCATCTTTCATTGCAAAAACAAAAATAATAATAAAAATTATCAGTAAATTACAAGTAATCTGACAATTACCGTCTCACACCAATAGTATTTTTCTATACTTTTTTATCAAATTATGCCTTGAAACTACTTCCTAGATCAAATTTTCTTTTATACATTCATCATAGTCAGCCTTATTCATATTAGGAGAATTTGGCTCACTCTGCTCCAGGCAAATAGGAATTTTCATGGTAGCTATATGAAGTACTATAGTACTATATAAAGTACATTATATGAAATACTAAGTATTTACAAGATCAGAGCCTTAACTGTACATTTGGGGAGGTTATATAACCTGCAGTGGTTAGTTATATTCATTGTACTTGAAATTATATATAACACCTGCAGGTCTGGAAGTTTCTAAAGCTTCTGTAGGTCTGCAGCATTTAACTGAACTTCTCTTTTTACTTTCCTTTTCTTTTATACTGATGAATTTAAGGGGCTTTCCTGCAATATCATTTCACTACAAACATACATCCATACACCTTCAGTTGATCTCCCTTGCTGATACAACCGTATACAGCCTTTAACAATCTCACTTATTTAAAAATAAATACGTGCACACTATCAGCTTCTATTCTATTGAATCCATGTTGATGTTGCATTTGTTTAAACCCAAGATTCCATAATATATTTCACTTCCTGTATGTAACAAAACACTATGAATAAATCTCTTATGCATGAAGTCTGAACTCCACTGTATTTCAACTATTGTTGCAATGAATAGCCTGATTAACTTTTGTGACCTATCTCCTCATTCTCTCCTAAGAAACGAAAGATCACTAGCAGTTTCTAAAAACAGAAAGCAAACTTTGACATATTGGCAGCACACATATACTGCAGGCAAACAATGACAGAACTCCTCTAGTTCTATATATAATGTCTCTAATCTTTTTCTAAGAGTTTAACAATTTCCTTTTGACAAGGCAGTTTTCTAGAGAGCCCAGTGTCTTTATTAAGTATCCCACCCTTTAGAGGAGTATCATAAAATCTCCTTGAAATTAAGGAAACAATTCTCTCATTCACCTACTCTTCCAATAACCATATTTAATGCACACCAAACCAATTAAAAAGCCTAATAGCCAAAAAAGAAAACTAAACCAGAAACCCAATCATCGGAATAATAGTTCTGAGAGGAGTAAATGATCATTTTATATCTCAATAGTTTTTTTGTAAACAGGTAGGATACCTAGAGAAGGAGAGCTGTCTTTACTGAACCCCTAAAGATTTTCAAGACTTTAAGGCACAGTTTCCAAAATAACATGAAAACTATTTCAGGCACGTAACCCAAACTCATAAATTCTGGAAACCGCATACTACAGAATATAATTATATGGATCCAAATTACAATTCTTCAAATTATTTCTCTTGTATTAAATATACTTATATATAAATAACACACACAAATCTTTAATCTATTGGCTTATTTTATTTTTTTTTATAGCTGTATGATTCAACCCAATGACTGCTAAAAGTTCAGGTTGCGGTTGTCTCAGATGATAAGAGAATTTGGAAGAATAGGCTGTTTAGTAATTGCTGTAACTGAGAGAGTTGAGCATTTTTGAATTCTACCCATGGTAGCAAAATTCTAGACCTAGTAAGACAGACAAGTAGTGATTTACTAAATGAAATAAAATATTGTAGCTCTCCTTTAGGAGAAAAGTTGAAGATCTTTCCAAAGATTTCCAGTATGTATACAAGGTTTTCAGTGATCGAGAAAGAGAAACTGACCAGATCTTTACACATAATACCTCTGAAAAGATTGAGAACTGAAAGCTCATTTATTTTCATGTGGTCTTTGAATAATTTAGATTAAAAAAAGATCACTGCACCTTTCATCCTATGCAACATTCGGTTTGGGGATTCTTTGCATTAGGCTATGACCCCCTCCTATACCAATACAGCAACTTTGTTCTTTGTCTTCAATGGCAAAATTTTGCATCCCTTGTATATTGAAAAACTCTGGAGCATTGCTCATACATCTAGGTTGTTTGCACATGCTTGTTCTGCAATTTTTCCCTCAGGTTGACGGCAATGTAACAAATTATTTTTCTCCATGTATGACATACCTATTACAAGGAAATACAACCTCCTGATCTTCCCTTCTTTCTTTATGTTTGATGACAATCTTATCCAGAAACCATCCATTGCCTGTGTTGAAATGACAAAAGTGTATCATGAGAAATAATGCTCTTTTTTTAAATAAATTTAAAGAAAAAAGCCAAGATTATCTTTTTCCAGCAGAAACACAGGTCATATTAAAACAGAGTTTAGCTAAATAAATAAGATATATTAACAGAATGGAAGTTTTATTATTCTGTGTCTCTTGCAAGAGGTACAATGTTAATTCTTCTCTGCCTTACTCTGTTTTAATTTTAAGAGGGGTAGGGTTTTTTTCCTTGGAGACAAGTATATGCATACATCTGTGAACTGCCAACACCATTCACATCCCAGCCTACATCTTTTGATTCCTTGTGATCAGGCACAAGGATGTTGGGTTAAATCAGTTTATGCAGTTAACAGAGATCTGTGTGAAAGATGGGAATTTTGATCCTTGGTGAATGAAGTTATTATTATATATACAAGAATATTAATTAACAAATCATTAAGACTACTGCTGTCATTTGCAAATGGAGTGGGACTGCAGCCTTGGAGGGGCTTTGTATGTCTAGGTGCCAGTAACTGGGAAAACTGAGGACCCAAGGATCCAGGGCCAGCAACTGACTGAGTGTCTAAGGCCAGCTACTGGAGGCCTTATACACGCATACTGTATATATATGCATATATTTGTCATTAATGGACTGTCATTCTGATCAGCTGGAGAGTGTAACAGGATAAAGCCATTGTTCCTGTTTGTGTATGTGCATGTGCTGAATTCCTGTGTTGATTTGAATGGCCAGCCACGTGCATATAGATATGTGTTTTATAAACGTGTTTGTGTGTTTGCCTACTGGGAACACATACTCAGCCTTGTTAACTAGTGGGATCAGCAGGCATGGAGCTGTGCAGCCTCACTTCTGTTGGGCTACTGAACTCATCCTCTCCCTAACAGCAGTAACCACTGCCACATCCATGGTGATCTCTTAGATCACTTCCAGTAGCCATCCTAGAGACTGGTACAGTTCTCCTGCGAAGCCCTTTTCAAATACCCTGTTCTCACTATGTCTACACCACTCACAACTTGTCATATTGCTTACGAGGTTTTGCCTGACTCATATGATGATTTATCAGCACGTTGTAGCAAAACATCATGAGGGATGTTTTGGTCAGAAGCAGACAACTGTTCTATTTCTTCTCATGCTCTGCTTCCCTGGCTGCATCTGAGTCTGTAAGTCCCTAGAATACAGCAGTCTCTGTCCCATAGGGAGAGCTTGCCCAGGCAGTGCATGGAGTAAAATGGCATTTCCCCTTCAAGACTTCAGGCCCAGGGCACATTAGGACACTCTGCAAGCTTCTTCTGCCACCCTCCTATACCTCAGATGTGCTTTCATTGGAAGGAATCTACTAGCCTGGCCAAGATTTGCCATCAGACAGGTCACTTTGAAACAGGCCAAAAAAGATGAAAGGTGCTGCTCGTGTAAATGTACAGGTATGTGTGGAAGGTTTCTGTGAAGGAGAAGGTTCTTTCAGCAGATAAGACATACCATCTAGTGACTCACACCTGCCCAATGCCAAAACCCTGGTATCTATGGCAAAATTCCATTTCTTTCCTCATTCACAGTGGCTGTAGGAGAAAAACTGTGCCCTACAGTCTAGGACTCCCAAAGAAAGCATATGTTCCATGATCCTTTCAAGACAGTCTCCAAATCAAGACTAAAGACCTTCTGCCATATCAGTCAGGCAAGTGATATAATTAGAAAAAAGGGCAGCCCCAACTCTAAAGGAACCCTCTTTCCTTCCTCTAAAACCCCAAAAGATTGGGTCTCTTGATGGCCTCTCTCCTGACTCACCATCCTTTTCCATCTCTCAATTCCCCTGGTCACCTCAGGCCAGGCTCCTCTGGGGCTAGTTTTGGATACAGTTCAAAAGAGGTCTGTGAGATCTGCCTGTTCTGAGTAAAATGAACAATCATCTTAATTACAAAGGCATAAATTTTGTTATAGATAGAATTCAATCCATTGTCCTATTTAGATAATCCTCCAAAAAACACAGAATTTGAACTCCATTGTCAAAGAGCAGATTAAGATAGCTGAGTCCGGTTGCAGATTTGTAATGCTGATCCTGTGATACAGCTATGCTGCCTATTAAAGGAGAGATGAGAGAAGAAAGCATGGTACAGTGTCTTGGGGAAAAGAGTGAAGGTAGGCTCCACCACACTGCCTTCTGTGTTATGTCTTGGCCTACCAGGACATGAAACTCTCAGGTATGCAATCATCCATATTGCTGAAGGCAGCAAACTCTAGAGAACTACAAAGATACAAGAATCAAGCTGACACCCCATACCAAGGCTGCACTAATAAAGCTACTTCTGTAATAGTCACAAGTCTGCTCAGAGCCTTAGACAGTACAGACAGTCAGCAAGATGGGTGTTGCCTGGGGCCATTTCAGAACAGAGTAGGGTAAAAGTGCTTTTCTAATCCGGTAACAGTGTGGCCCTGAACTGCTTTAAAAATCCTTCTCTTCACTTAGCTTCTTCCTAGCTACTAATCTGCAAACATATTTGCAGTATTTACATCTTCAGTGCTATCTAGCTAGCTTTCTCTTCATTGACATCATTCCAGAGATGTACACCTCAAGGGCCTGTACCAAAAATGCATCTCATCACAAAATTCTCCTTTTTTCTGAAAAACCTACAAGCTGAATGCAATGTCACTCACTAGTGCAGCTCCGCATTGAATTTCACAAATCAAATAAATAACCAGATCTTCTACCATTGTCCAAAACAGCAGGGACATCGTGCTATAGCTACTCAAAATTTGTTTGGTAGTAAAGCAGGTGCTGAATATCTTTCATTCTGTTCTGCCAGTCTTCACTCTTTCCTAATGAAGGATTATTTTACTTGCATGAGCAACGTTTTCATGAGTTTTCTATATGCAAATAAATAGTGCTTTCTTATAAATAAACTTAAAAACAGAGTGGAATGACAGTATTTGACATTAAACTCATGTCCTTTTTGCTGTCCGTTATCATTGTTTTTCACCATCCCATCACAGTGTGCGGGAAGACTTTTTATCACTGCAAGACCTTCTGTCACATTTTGTATGAAGGATGCAATATAAATGAAGTACATTGTGTTTAAAAAGGACTTGAAAACAGATTGGTCTCTAGGAAGTTAAATCCTACCTGGACCAGCTCCATCATGGCTAATCAGAACTTTCTCCAAGTCTCCCAGTGAGACAGCCTTTATGCAGAAAATATCCATCTGTGGAACCATACAAGGAAAATGATAAAGGTCTTGAACACAGCTATTGCTTTGACTAAACCCCTAGAATAGGGTTTTTTTTTATTTTTTAGAACGAATAAAGGTGTCTTATATTGGTCCTGCCAGTCAGTGAGGATCTTTTAAAACTCTCTAAGGTGAATTACACCTTAGAATTACTCCACAGAGACAGCACTCAATTCCTGTGGCATGACACAATGATCGATTGCAAAGAATTATTTGGTCATCTCTACATTACATTTTTTAGCCCTATCTGCCTCACCAAGACTGGAAAGCATACTTGGGAATAAGGATTTAGAACCTAATTCTAAAATTCACAGTGATCTATTCAGGAGAACAAAAATGTTATTGTTACCATTTTATCTATATGTACAATATAATTAACCAAGAGTATTCAAATTATACTATCTAATGCTCTCATTAAATGATTGATCCAGCAGATAAAAATATGATGTAACTCTGTAATTTTGAGTTAATAAAATACATGAGAAAATGGTAAACTAAGTGAATAAAATTTGTAAATAAAAATATATTTACACTTGAAGAAACAGTTTGCCAGCCATAATTTACTCTTATTGATCAGAAGAAGCATCGTTTTTACTTCACCTGTCCATGTCGAAATTTTACGTTATTATTCTTAGATCTATGGAGCTTCCTTTTGCCAGCATCTCCTCTTGTCCCAAAGAGGTTGATGTAAACATTAGAATCTGTTTCAGCACCAAGTTTAGCACCCGTGTATACATGGACCTCATACACCAACACTAGAAGAATAAAAAGTTTGATATTATCCTTGTAGTTTGCACATGATTCAAAAGCTTTTCCATGAAAATTTCGCCAGAAGACTCTACCAACTTTCAAGATTGGAAGTGGCAACAGCTATCCATGCATTTGTCACTTCACCTCACATACAAAGGTGGGCAAGCAGATGAATGAGCTCCTTCATCTATAAAAAGCAGACACTCAACTTGATTTTGAAGGTTTCAACATTTATTACTAGTGGATGCTTACACATTTAAAAACAGCTCTCAGTTAAAATATACCTACAACTTTTTAATGCCTTTCCTTCTATTATAGACCAAAGTATTACACACAAAAAATATACACTTATCTTCAAAGAATTCTGGAATATAATTCAGAGTTAATGTATTAACATATTTTGCAACACACTACTATCTTTCTAATTATCCAGATATGCAAACTTCTTTTTTAAAAAAAATTATTCATAGTAATCACATACTATTATATTTCATTTCAGTTTTCCTTATTATGACTTTATAAAAAAATTTCCTGTTTACATCGTCATGGCAATTTTTCCATGCGGTGTTTCTATTCTAGTCACAGCTGGCCATTTCTGCAGCTATGTAGTAGATCACGGAGGAGATTACTGTTTCATTAATGGGTAATTTTAATACTTCTTGGGAGTGAAGAAAGGTAGCAGAAACCCTAACAAACACAATTAAACACTACTTTTAAGAAGAAACTAAGATGAAAACAGAAAATGGTCACAAAATGCTTGAAACTAGACAATATTCTACAAAAACTAATTAAAATACTATTACTCTTAACCCACAACATAGCTAGTAGAATCTGACATTCCCATAAATTTTTAATTCACTGGACCTCAAGGCAGCTTATAAAACTCAAATATCATGTCATCTGCCATCATTAAAGAATAGATATTTCTGATTCCCAGTGGAGAAGCTAAAAAAGTAGAAAAATAATACTGCAGGGGAAATAATACTTAAGGGAAAAAAATAGCCCCACATATATTAAAAGATAGGAAGGAAATGTTGATGGATAGACTGTATGCTTAACCAAATAAGGATATTTCTTTTCATCTGTATGAAATTATCCTAAACTGGCAAAGACAGTGTCTTCAACTCTTTATTATGACTATGACTCAAAATAGGAGGGGTGTCCCTTGATCAGTTTTATTATTTTCTGTAACTCCTAGCATTCATTGCAGCTCTCACATCTATGCATTAGTGTACCAACATAGCCTGTGACATATAATTGATCTCAATAATACACACAGAATGTCCAAAATTTGTCAGAGCCTTATAAAAACTTGTTTCAAGGCTTTTAGTGTAAAAACATGATGTTAAAACAAATGATACATTTGAATGGCCATTAACAAAGATAAATAGTCCTGATAATTAGCATAATTGAGTTATATATCCAAATGACATTTTATATCATAACTCTTAGTATAATCATAACTGTGTTCAGATCAGCAGCAGGAGAATATAAGACAAACAAAAAACTGGCCAAAGGACAGAGGATAAGGGGTGACAGCAAATTATGAAAGGAAACATGCAACAAAGCAAAGAGCCACTGATCATGAAGGGGCAAAATCTTTCAGAGTGTGGAAGGAGAGAAGTCATGTTTCCAAAAGAAAACCTAACAATTATATTCTGTGACCATGCATTTGAATAATATGGCTGGACTACCCATGGAGCAAGATGCTGCAGATTAGTAACAGCAGGGACATATCAACATGAAGTCTGCTCCACGCTTTTACATTCTTACTTACATTCTCAGTTTTGAAAAAGCAAAATGTCTGTGGGAGCTAAGGAAAGGGTATAGACTGTTTATGTTACGACTGTTTATATACAAAGACAGGTATCTGTATTACTTACACCTACAAGTAATTTCCATGATCAAAACTGCAAAATTTAATTAACTACAAGCACAATTGTAAAGCATATTCAGACTTTTTCAGAAGCCCTTTAACAATAAATAATTACAAGAAGAAAATAGAAACAAGTTCTTTCATTTCTGGAGGGAGACCAAGCCAAATGGATTAAGCACAGGACACACCACAACAGAATGAGAGATAATTATAACACAACACAAAGATATTAACAGACAAATAAACTACAGTTCCTTTTCTAGCACTGTGCATCTCTCTGGTAACCAGAGAGATGATAAAGATCTAATCAAATACAGCTTTTTATTGCTACGAGCCTAAACAAATCAGTCTGAAGTAGAAAGCATGCACATGTTGAAATGTAAAGAACTGGAAAATATTTTCCATAGCTCCTCATGTCTATACATCTTTCACCATCTGGAAAATGTTAGGTCTGGCATTTATTTAGGCTACACATTCTGCATTATTTATAAAGGAACCTTCTTAACAAAAAGACTAGTTTGTGCTTTAAATTTTTGTCCAAATTAACAGTTCAGGCTGTTATATTAGGATAGTAAATGGAATGTTCATTTCCCTTAATTTGAGTATATGTTACAATGCATTTTATAGGAAACATACAAAAAATTAAGCAAGAAAAATATTCTCCAAACCATGCTGTACATGCCTACTTAGAACATGCCACTATGGGGAAACGCTTGGACATTCATATAAACATTCACTGAATAGACTGTGGAGGTTAAGACTTTTCTGTACAAATGGAAACCAAGGCACAGACCCACTTCAGTGGATGCAATTTTTTCAAACTTTGTCAAACAGCTCCTCTGGATTGCAGAACAGCTGTGAAAGGTGCTAGTGTTAATGGCTCCTGAGCTATAGATTGCTTAAATATAAGAACAAGAAGGGTGATGCCACTCTGTAATAGATAAGACAAGGTGCACCAGTAGTTTGATAAGCACAGGGGACAGATACAATCAAATCTGGAGAACGAACCTACCAGTTGAACATACTGCTGAGACAGCAAGACTCAAGATATGTGAAATTTGCCTGTTCATAACTTTCTGTATATTGTTCACGAAACAGTTTTTTGTGTATAGAGTAAAATAAAAAGCCCCAAGAAAATATGTTCAGCCTCTGTGACTCTTGTTTAATTTCCTTTGAGAAACTGAACTACTCTAGGGGTCCAACTGCTGCTGCATCTGAAATGGAGACCTACATCACTGCAGTAAGAAAAAGCCATCCCAGAACTCTGAGAATTAGAACTCTATGGTCCAATCCTCTATTCTGTAGTAGTAATTTCATTTCACTATACACTGATTTAGTGAAACTATACCAGCTGAAAACTCAGGTAACAAAGCAGAGAGGTAGGCCTATAGGCAAAAAAAAAAAAAAAAGGAAAGAAAAAGTTGAAAATTATATCATAAAAACAACCACTCAACAGAAGTCAGGAAATACTGTTTTGGCATTATGAGGGACCTGTTAAGTGAGCATGAGATGTGAGCATCTAGGCATCTGTCTAATGTGGGGCACTTCAAAGTAATAGAAGAAACATCTTGAAAAACACAGTAACTTTGGTAAAATATATAAGAGGATTAATTAACACAGAATAGCAGGAAACAGTCTCAGCTAGTACTCACTAAAAAAGAAAATGACCTTTCAGAAAGTAAGTGATTGAAATCTTCAAATTTCTAACAGGGTAGCTTTAGATAAGCTCTATAATCAAACCAAAAACTTTGTGACATGGATGCATGGATGAAACAGTTGAAAAAAGGGAGGTAAAATGTTTTCTGGCAGAGGTGGGAAGCTTCTAAAAGGCTCCATGAAAGACAGATGTTAAAGCAGTATAATAACTATGTTGAAAAATGACATATCAAATTATATCAAAAATACTATAGGAGTCACTGAGCAGTCAAGTGTACAAGTACCAAATTTATACTTGCTCAGTCCATAAAAATGCTGCTACTGCTACCTCTTGAGATGTTATCATGAGGTTTCAGGTGGGTTTTTTTAGTCCCAACTCCAGCTTCTGTCAACTATTGATAACATGAGAACATGAACTACCTGCAATAAAGGGGAGAGAGAAAGGACGCTTTGTTTCTCTTTTATGAAGAAAAGGTAACCTAAGAGCATACTAAGGGCAACAGAATGCAAGTCAGAGAACCCTTTTTTTCCAGACTTATTCTGGGCACATGAATCAGGTTTTCCAATATACAAAGTTGGTATACTCCTGATCATTCACCAGTGGCAAGAGTTAGTTTGGCCCCAGTCTGCAAGCACAATATATAATTCTCCTTTCCTTCTGAAGATGTGCAGAATTCAGTGACTTATGACATTTTCCGTTGGAAAATATAAGCAGTAAGGAAGCATTGCAGATTGCTTTTCATTAAAGACTAAATTAATATTTTTATGTGTCTTTTATCCTAAAAGAATTAAAGAAGAATTTATTGGTGACAATAAGAAAATTAAAATTTTCACTGCAGAAATATTGGTCATTTTCTTCTGATTTAGATAAACTACTGTCCCGTTGTTAGTTCTTTTCAAAGTAATTCTACTAAGAGAAAAGTACAGTCATTATTTTAAAATTCTGGTTAAGAGCAGAAGAAGTCAAGATAAATATACTTATCACTTATTACTCAAAGTACATGAGATAAGCTTCCTCCACATTACAGCTGTCTGAGCCTAATGACACTGGTGTGCCTATAACAGCACATTAGTTTGAATCAAGAAGCTGAATCCCCTGGTTTGCCCTCCTCCTTTCTGGTTTGCAGCATGGAGTGGTTTCAGAGAAAAAAACTAGATTCTTTTTGGATGAAACTAAATCAGGGGATATGTTCCAGGAACACAATGACGATGATCTTGTCACAAATTGACAGTCAGTCCATGAGAACAGACTAGAACAAGCCCAGAGTAACTTCCCCCTAAATGCACATAATAAGGACATTGGACCCTTAGCTCATTGGATTTTATCATCAACCACTTCACTGCACAAATCCACTCCCATCAGGCTGCTAGTGTAAACAGACAAATTGGCCAAACACAAAACCTAGAGAGATGGTAAATGATATACAACATTAAAGCTGTCAAACTGTTTCTATTCAGTCCTCCCTTAATGATGGCGATCCAAGATATTAGAACAGAATTACACAGTACTGCTCCAGGTTCTGCCTTTTTTCCATATAACATGCCCGCTTGAAGGAAATGGTCATTTTGGTTTGATTTGTTAAATAGCAAGATTGAATCTCTGCCATGTGGTTTTATCACTTGGTATTTACTCCTTCAGTTCCACAAATAGTGTTTGCCATTTTGCCATGACAGAGACTAAAGATACAGATTGGTGCAGTGTTAAGGCTAAAAGGGAACAATTTCTTAATGACTGACAGTGGTTAAGAGGGACTATCTTCCTCAGAAGTGGTGCACATATTATTTGAGAAGACATAAATACAAAACTCTATCAAGTGAAGACATTTCAATTAGAATTACAGTTCTCAGTCTTCTAATCTCCACTATTGCTATTTGGAGTAATATTCTAAAAAATATACATGAATATTCTTCAGAACATGTAAGAAAATTATCGGCTTTGAAGAAACACAGTTACTAATCAATTTTATAATAGGAAAGAGAATCTTGACTACTTACCTACATAGTTGGTGCCTTCTGAGTGATTAAATAGGGATACAAATTTTGTAGAGATAATGCTTGAGTCATTACCATGTGCTTTGGTCATCTTTTGCACTATTTCAGTGACTGGGCACATTCTAACCTTTCTGTATTTGCCTGCACATTAATCTAAGTGGAAAACTAAATCTTTTGAGCTGGATTTTTTCCTGACTCAGCCTCAATATTTGTCTTTTATCTCAAATCAGTACAGTTATTCCTTAATTATGTGAACAAGAACAGGGTAGAATTGCCCATTTATATTCTCATTCTGTTCACATAAACAGAACAGTAAGAAAATTCAACACTTCTTGTATCATGCATCCCTTTAGATCAAAATTTCAGCTATATCTGAAGACAATCCATGTAAGGATGTGTGATGAAGGTCTTCTGCACACTCACAAAGGAGCACAGACAGATGCTGGCAGGGTGGAGTCCAACTAACACCCATCTCTGGCTTCTCCCAGACCCATCACAGGATCCATCAGCCCATCTCCACAAACACAGGGGCACAAGGGCAGGTGGGAACTCATATTAAGGACTCAGAGGAACGAACACCCTCTCCCAGCCCATGCAGGGCTGTCCCAGGAGAGTCTCAGTCCCAGTATCCAGGCATGAAACCCATCAGGATGAGTCAATTCTGGAGTATCTATCGGACTGCTGGAGTTTGCTGCCTAGTCATGTGCAACACAATAGGGGACAGAGGGGAAGAGCATTTTGCGATTGCACAGGACTTATTATGGGACATTTAGGTGAGGAACAAAAGGCAGGGAAAGAGATGGATCTAGGTGATTTGGGCAGGAACAAGTGTGGGAAAACAGAAGGATCAGGGATCAAAAGGTCTGGACACAATTAATAGTTTGCTGGTTAGTATGATTAGCTGTGTCCTGCACCTGATCAGTGCAGTCTGTCCCATCTTGATAATCTGCTTTCTAACTTTTTCTGGGTGAAGGACTCTGTTCTCTCTGTGTGTATGTATGTGTTGATATGGGGTCTGAGTGCCAGCAACTGGACTGGGACCCAGTTGGGGTCCTGCGTGACAGCAACTGGAGAAACTGGAGGGAGTGAAATTGTCAGCGAGTGGAGTGGGACCAGGGGTCAGAGGCCCATGCCTCTGAGTGTGAGACCATATGAGCAGCTGACTGTTGGAGGGACTATGGGAGTCCCAGCCAGCTGCCAGAGAGACCATGGGGTACGGGTGTCTCTAGGGGTGAGACCTGCTGGGGTGTATGTGTGTCTCTAAGGGTGAGACAGCTCTGTGTGTGTGCATGTGTGTGTGAGATGGTCTGTACCAGCAGCTGGAGTGGGACTGGAGCCTCAGGGGCTCATATGCCCAGGTGCCAGGTCCTGGTTGGACCTGGGGCTGTGCAGCTACGGCAGCCTCACCTCCACCAGGCTTGCCAGATCTCATCTGATTCCTTTAACACTCTTATGTTGCCATGACGTTATAAAGCTAAGCCTTCAAAATAAAGCTTCTATATTATTTTCATTGAGTGACACTTCAGATTTAGCCAGTTCAGGACACAAATACTAATTTCCAATACCTATAACCTAGAAAATGGTTGAACAATTTTTCTTTGATTTTGTGCATCACAATGTAACTAGGGGATGAAACCAAATCAACAGCAACAAATAAACAATCCAATACTTGTGAAGTTTAGTAAACTAAAACCATCTAGCACTGCCAGAAAAAAGCAAGACTGGGTGGAAGAATCACATTAAAAAACAGGTTGAAGCAGACCTCCAGGGATAACCCAGTTCAATGGCATGCTCAATTCAGGGACAAATTCAAAGACAGATTGGGTGAAGTTTTTAAAATCTCCAGGGCTGGGAAGTCAAAAGAGAAGATGGAATAGAATGAGAAAAAGAAGCCACAGACCTGGAAAGTCTTGGCAATGGGGGAAAAATAAGAAAAGAAGGGAAGACAAAGGCAGACATACACTGGAGGCATAAGAAACCTGAGTTGTGTGTGAAAATTGAGACTGGTATGCTGGAGAGATTGAAAAAGAACTGAAATCATCACTTGGAGTAGGAGATCAGATTAGTGTCAGCTTTTTGAAGTGGCTGAGGGACAGTCAGAAAAACTAAGGGGATTTACCAAAGTGAGAAATTTGCGTGGAAAATAAGGGATTTCAGAGAGAAAGATAAAGAAAAGCTGACAGAATCAGGAAATAACTTAGGACTTTAAGAAGAGAAGCTAGAAAAAAGAAAGACAAGGAATCAAAAATCAGCTGCAAGGTGTTGGGTCCGTATTGGGTGCATAGTAGAGTTTCGCTGGAGAAACAGAGAAAAAGGATAAAGAAAACATTATTCTTTCTTCTAAGAGAGAACTTGAGTAGTAAAATAAGTGTTAAAGAACAGCAATTTTAAAAAGTGCCTTCTGAGCTTAGTTTATATTTGTTCACTTTGTTTAAACTTTCCAGCACATCACTTTTATAGTTAAGCAAATTTAATACCACTATAAGATACCAGATTGAATTGAAAGTACAGGATATATATTTGTTCTGGTGGAGAAAGTGACTTGATGTAGTTTGTCCAGTACTTGTAAGCAATTAGCTTTTAAATGGGAAATGCAAATGGGTAGCGTTTCATTTGCTCGTTCTTGTGTAACTAAATAGGAAATCCTTGGGAGGCCTTGCGAGTTTATATTGATATTCTATTTAAATGTGCCTAAAATCAATAATTAATTTGTAAAACTTAAAATTTCAGGAAATTTACAAATCCTTTCTAATGTATCTTTTCTTACAAACTTGAGACATATATTTTAATTAAGATAATGTTCCTGCAAAAGCAAGGAAAGATGCAGTAATATAATAAATAAAAAGTAAAAACCATGCTGTTTTAAACATATTCCCAGCCTTTGATAGAACTGACTTGATTTTTTACATACAAGTATATAAATGGATTACACCTACCAGAATATTAGTACTTTTCTATAAATGGGCATTTCAGAGTGCATAATGCAGATCTGAGTTATTGATGTTGAATTAATTGTTCATACAACTAATTGGCTTCTGCACTATTTTTCTATTGCACCAGTATACGACATTTATGTCACTGAAAGAAGTGGCATATGGTACTGTGGTATATGTTAATGATCATAGGGCCTGGTTCATAATCCTCCATCCCAGGTTTTGAAATCTCTCATTGAAGTCACTAAATACTTCACAGAATAATTAACAAAATAAAAAAGATGAGAGGGGAAATGTGAGCTGGCACATATGTGTTTCTCAGTATCTTCTGGTCTCTGTAATAGAGATCGGTAGTCCCCTTTGGCATTAAAATCCATGGAAAACATTCACACATCGCCAGTCTTGATGGTTTTTCAGAGAATTATATTCTTTTGAGTTGAGTCTTTCACTTGTTTGATATTTTCTTCTGAAATGATTTGATTGTCACTAAGTGCATTTTATGTTGAATCACTGATTTCCTTGCAATATTCACTGCTTCATTTTGAATACAGTTTTCCTGAATGATAGCACCTATCTATATAAAACCTACCACTGACAGACAGTATTGTCTATCAGCTGTATCATTGTCATTCTGTAAAGAGAATCCTACAAAAAAAACTCCAACACTGTGCTAAATGATTATGCTGGCTCCCTATTCCTTTGTAGAGGCCCAGGACTTTTTAAATAATAACTTTATATGATGGGCTATTTCCTGCTTCACCTGAAGAGAACAAAGTGCGTCAAAGCTGTACTAAACTTTGAAGTACCAAAGTGCCACCCTGCAGCTAACAATTTCTATATGAATAGCTGTGACTTGAGTCTGATTTGGAAAACACGTGTGTGATGACTCAGATTGTGGATTTCTGGTAAAGAATATTTTATGCAGTACAAGAACAATATCAAACTTGCTAAAAGGAACTCGATGTCACATGACATTACATACCTTGATAATGCCTTGATTTCCTGCCTGATGTTTTGCTCTAAAGAGTAGTATTTGCCAGTGATTTAGGGGCACTCTGAGAGAACAGGAATTTTATAGGGGTAAGATGCCCTGGTCACCACTATTATTCTGATTTGGAGGAGGAAAGGGGTAAAATGATCACTTCCTGCTTCTGTGGAACTAGAAAGTATCTGGATGTATCTGTTTCATGGCTATGCTGGCTTTTGGATGGTCTGCCCTGGAAGAAACATGAAAAGCTGTCATATACTCACAGGATATGGCTAGTGAACACATGATCTAAAATACTGAACACCTACATGGCAAAAGCTCCTTTGCAGGGTTTCTTATTGCCACTTCTCTCCATGTATCACCTTCACCCTTGTCTTCTGCAAGCCAGCACTCTATGGGGAGACAAATCTCTTCATCAGAGAGAGGGCCTACTCTTTCAAGTCTGACTTCCTCCAGGTACCAACTGGGATCATTTCCAGTGTTGTCATGGCCAATGCGGATTTTATACAGCTGCCCAAGATCTCTGAGATTAATCTGTAATGACAAAAAAAAAAATCACAGATTTTAATAAGTTATAATGTTGTCTTTTAGCAATCCTATTACACTGGGTTTGCAAACTAAATGTAGAGTTAACATAACTAGAATAATAGGGTTTTTTAGAAAATGAAGCCTTAATATACAATGAATCCCAGAGCAATCAAGTAAAAGCATATGGAGCAGTCTGCAAGCATAATTTTAATGACTTCAGTACCATATTATTTAAAGTGACTAAAGGGTTCAAACAATTCAGTCTGGTTTTAGATCTCTTGACAGAATCCAGTTTGTAGTGTTATATTGAAAATCTCTATTTCTATAGA
The DNA here is from genome assembly GCF_047716275.1 of Strix uralensis. NCBI lineage: Eukaryota > Metazoa > Chordata > Aves > Strigiformes > Strigidae > Strix > Strix uralensis. The sequence continues at coordinate 131,773,541 of NC_133972.1, read as the reverse complement.
CAAATACGTTAACAAGCAGAAGTACCTTCAGTCATTGCTGCATAAAATAATATATTTTGCAGTCCATACAGTTACATCAGCAGAGTCCCATTAACAATTCCTACCCTTCTCAGTCTTCTATGGCCCACTTTTCTCTTTGTCTTCTATTTTTATGTGCATTGGTGTCAGGGTTAACTGTTTCTGTAAGTTCTCTATTACAGCACCATGGCTGCAAAAGTAACATTCAGTTTCATATGGAAATAGCCTTTCTGATAGAACTGCAATAGATGGCCATGCAAAAAAGAAAGGATGAGTTCCAGGACTAAAGCATCACTCTGGAAATCAGGAAACTAGATTCTATTCCTGGATCTGCTTTATGCTTCCTGAGAAACATTACATAATTCACAAGTCCTCTTGGCTTCACTTTCTTAACTATACAAGGACAACACTTACATTTTTCTCCCAGCGACACTGCAAAGCTCTCTTCATAAATTTTCAGATCCTCAGAAGAAGACACAAGTCCAGTATTCTGCACTTTTTTCTAAAATTTTCTGTTCGTTTTGGGTTAGTTGCTATTTTTCCATAACTCAACTGACAGATCAAAAATTATCAATTTTTATCTGATGTGGCTTACATCAACCACGTATAGAACATAAATAAGACCTAAACCCCTGCAGATGTAACAAGGGCATGAAAACACAGATATCTCATTGAGGTAAAAGAATCTAGATGTCACAAACATCAGATATACTGCTCTTCTTAGGGATTGCCTATTAAAGAGGTCTTCTGAGAAATGCCAACCTCACACTGTTCCCAGCAAAAAATTTTACAAAACACTTGAATCATCATTTACAGTTCACTTATTGGTTGACTGTGAAACTCCTGCTGTGTCAACCAATTTGCACCAAATTCTGTGATAAGTTCTAAAGGGGATGGACTTCATACAGACCCTGCTTATGTGAGAGACTGGCATCACTTATTAACCTTAACAATATCATTGTGAGTACAATGATAGTAGTAATTCTATTCTCCTTGTGGTATTTTTCTTCACTGTTAGAGGCAATAATATCAACACTCATTATATTTTATAGTATCAGTACCAATACATATTGAAAAAAACATCCACCACTTTCAAAACAACCACATTTTCAAAACATGGGAGTTGCCTCAGCCACACACATATTCTAAATGTTTGCAAGCAGTTAAACAAGATTAGCCTGCTAATCAATACAACTATATGCTTTGCTCATTGCTACTATTTATTTTTTGTACAAGCATAGGACTAAATTATCTTCTTACCAAAAGCAATGGGAACATTTTCATTAAACCATGCATTAGAAAACGTCACCTTAATTTTGAAATTGAAGCTTAACAAAGTTTATATTTTACAATTTGTCTCTAAGCATAAATTGAAATCCAGGTTTATTAGCAAGAAGTTCTTCCTAAAGAGGATGCAAGGACTAAATTTTAATTCAATTTCTAAATGAGGTATGCAAATACTCTTTTCAGTCCCTAGCATACCTATGATATTTTGAGTTAAGTCAGTATGACCTATTTTCATGTACTTAAGATGTTTAACTAAGCGAAAAGTGAAGTAAGAGTTCCTTGGCTTAACAAAAGACTCTTCAGTGGAAAGACACCTCAGTAAAAAGGATGGAAAGGATATATGTAATGACTCCGTTCCTCTTTTATATATTGGAATAAGCAAAATAATGTTATTGTATTCCTGTTGCACAGAAAGTATTCTGAAATTTCTTCAAAATAAACTCAGGCTAGCATGAAAATCATTTGGATAAGTCAACACTTCAGAAGAAGCTACACCAAAATTCCACTGTTTAACACAACCACTAGAGGCTATGCTTGACAGACAGTTATTAATTTCATGTAAAGCCACCTCATTAACAGAATTTCAGAGAAGTCACGTGCAGCAGCTGGATTCCCAAAAGAAAGAGATATCATTGACTGCATTAGTTTAACTTCCACAACATCTGCATATAATGGAGGAATCTTTGGAAGTAGAAGATATTTTTAAATCGTGAGCATGCAGCTGGTAAATGTTGCCAAAAATATCATATCTAATGTACTGTTAAAGTACCCAGGGTCCACCCATGGTGCTTGCATTTTCCAGATGTCTGAATTCAACCAATTTGTTAATTGCGGCCAACAAACTTGGCACAGTTACACACTAACTCAAGAACTGGAATATTTCACAGGTGCTCACCCAGAAACTTAACTGTCTCATGAAAGAGGTGGATATAGACATGTAAGGAGTAGGAGTAAAGGCCACACAAAAATCTGCATTATTTTTTCCCACTTCATACTTGTTTTGGTCACAAAAATAAGCTGGGTAAGCAAGTACTGCTCATCGTACAGTGACAAACACTTCATATCCTGTAGCTAGCCCCATATCAATACTCATTCACATGACTTTCCTATGCAGGCTAACAATGTACTGTTATTCACTAAAATGGATGTCAATTATCTGTAACCTGGTTAATTAGATAAAGGAAATGTCACATTGCTGTTATCTGCTAAACTAATGGTACCAACAGACAGCTTGTTTTTTCCTCCCTCAAGTACAACAAATGTGAAAATGTTTTAAGAATAATATTAAAGTTCTGGAAGAACTTTTACTGTGTGGTTAATTATATTATGTCAACACCAAGTATTTATGGTATCAGGGAGTCAGTTCTTGAAAATAAGAACAAAACTTTTGTGTTAGGAGAATGTAGCCACTTATGTATCTGAGGTTTTTCTGAGTGATCTGTGCTTTTCCAAGTCAGACCAGAAGTATTTTACTGGATTTGAAACTTTCCACAGTGCTTGAGTGGAGATATAAAACACTGCCTACCAGAGGATGTTAACTGGAATACAGCCTAGCATTAGCTGTAAGAAAGCTCAACAAAGGTCAGGCCACGCAAGAAAACTTAAGCTTTACTTAACCTTCATCACATCCATGCACATCATCCTAACAGAATGATGCTGTGGTTGGACAAGTGCACCTTATGCATGAAGAAGTGATGCATGATAAGAAACATTATGCTGGTGGGCACACACTAAGGCTTCAAACAGTCTGAAGACACATGAAGATTCATTTAAGAAAAGGTACAGAGTAGTCACCTCAGTCCACAACCTATGAGTAGGACGAGATCTCTGATTTATTCTCTTTTTGACTGTTGATTCTATAATATCCTGACAGACTATGAAGCGGCCTTTGCAATGTATGTCTGTCATCTCCTGGTGGATTTACAGCAATATTTATCACTCAGGCATGAAGTCATCAGCTCTGAAAAAAAATTACATCTAACAGTATCTTTCTTCAACAATGTAGGTTACTGTGAGCACATCAGACTTTGACTTTCTGCATTGCCTTCCCAGGGACTAAGGAATTTTTTTTTATATCTTCATCACATAAAGAAGGTCAATAGCATTCTGGTCTGCAGTAGGAACAGTGTTTGTTGCCAGCAAATCAAGGGTGGTGATTATTTCCCTCTACTCAGCCCTGATGAGACACACCAGGAGCGCTGTGTCCAATTCTGGGCTCCCCAGTAGAAGAGACATGGGCATACTGGATAGAATTCAGTGAAAGGCCATGAATATGATTGAGGGACTGGAGCATCTCTCACATGAGAAAAGGCTGAGAGAGCTGGGACTGTTTGGCCTGGAGAGGAGAAGACTCAGGGGAGGATCTTATCAATGTGTATAGATACCTGAAGGGAGGGGCTAAAGAAGACAGACCCAGTCTCATCTCAGTGATATCCAGTGAACAGTCAAGAGGCAATGGGCACAAGTTAAAATACCATAAATTCCACTTAAATATATTAGAAAAAAAATGGGTGAGAGTGGTCAAATGCTGGAACAGATTACCCAGAGAGTTTGTAGAGTGGGAGATATTCAAAACCTGACTGGGTAATGTCCTAAAGTAACCTACCCTAGCTGGCCCTGCTTTGAGCAAGGAGCTGGACTAGGAAATCTTCAGTGATCCCTTCTAATTTCTGTAATTCTGTAGCACCCAGTGCAATGGCATCACCTTATTGACATAATTATCTTTCGGGTGAGAACCAGATTCAACATTGCTAGTACTAAGTACCTATAATGCACAGTGAAAATAATTTTTGCAGGAGATACAACTGTTAAAGGGCTGCCAAAGAGCTGGCCATATAAAGTAAGGTCCATCAAAAACTTTATCACTTTATCATCTTCTGTTTCAATGCAAGATAAATTGACCTCATCTTGTTTAGCATAAGGCCTGTACTGTATAAAGTGTCTATTCTCTTTAGGGAGTTGTACCAAGTCCAAAAAAAAAAATTATTTTTAAGAACAAGAGTGAAAGAATAAGCTACACATTAGTCATACCAACCACTTCTGAAAAGTGCTCAGATACTGAGATGGTGAAAGGCACAAGAATGTGAATGGACTAGAAAATGTCTGAGGGGAAGGCAAGGCAAGAGCATGGATTAGTAAAGACAGAAACTGGATTTGGGCATTTGACATGGGAAGGTGAGGGAATTCTTTAACAAAGGAAACTAGTGTCACAAAATTTCAGAAACAACCACCTGAAGCCTACTGGGGGGCTAAATGGACAGTGTAACCTGGGAGGGAGGAGTGACTCAAGAGAGACAGGCAGGGAGTTTTAGTACATATTCATCTTGGTGTGTTGCCAGCAGGTAAAAAAAGAAGTAGTTTTGCAGATATATGGCTGAAAGATTGATCCTGAAATTGAGTACATAAAGAACTCTCAAGAAACTACCTTAAAAGGGAAAATCATATATACATATATATATTCCATACTGCAGTACTCCATACTGCAGAATTACTGACCAAGTAGCACGATGTTGACTCACTCATTTCTTGAAGATGAGATGAATTGTGGTTTTCTCCAAGATTTTTTGTGAGCTCTTTATGATCCTTCTATGTCGTTTTCTTGGAACAAACTAAATTTTGTTTCATGCACAGCCTGTAGCTGATGGAGACCGTTTTACCTACTTCTCCCTTTTATCTCAGTCAGGAATAAGGTTCATGTTGTTATCACATACATTTCATAGAGAGATGGACAGTTTCAAGTGGAGTTAAAGCCAGCAGTATGACTGGTTTATGCTGCTTTAAGCATATCTAAGCATATCTAACTAAAGCCTGGGTTTCTATAAATTTTATTCAACTGTTTCTGGACTTAAATGGCCATTATGGCAAACAGGGACAGCTGGAAAATAGCAGGACACAAGCTATGCTCAGCTTTTAGGCATTGGCAGGCCCATGGTTAAGAGAGTGGATAGCTACATTAGTGCTTGTGGTCACTTTTTCTATCTTCCCACTTGGGAAGAATTCTCACTGAGCTCATTACAGGCTCTTTTATTTCAACAATGGGAAGAAAAGCATGAAAATGGATTTGTTTCAACCTATTTTTATAACATTCAGTTTTCTCCCCACTGGTTCTCATTTTACTTTAGAGATCTCAGTTTTGACTGATGAAAGAATGAATATGGATCCAGGGTACAGGAATGAAAGACACACAGTGAAACACAACAGATTCTTACAGTCCGTAGGGCTGATTCTAAAGGAAGGAGTGTCCATTATTAATGCATAGATTATTTAAAATGACTGATACTTTTATTTAAATGGGAGGAAACCAAAATTAAAAACAACAGAAAAACTTCTAAGTCTTACGCCTCCACATGATGCAATACAGAGTAAACTTGATGAACACAATTCTTTACAACCAATGTACATGTAACTGGAAGGAAAAAGGCTGGTTTTAATACTGTAACAATCTCATCACAGGAACACTATTTATTTTTATGATCAAGGATCTCTGTGAGTATTAGCATGAGCCCTGTTTTTCATTTACCCATATTACTTTCTGGCATTTTGCCCTGATATAGAATATGACAGTGTTTAAAGGACTGTTTATATAGATGAAGAAACTTTAAACAGTGTAACTGTATATGGCATCAGCTTTACAAGTTAGAGAAATGGGCTCATACAGCAAAATTTGCACCAGGGATGGATTCCAGTTTCCAGTTCTCCTAAAATATCCTGCATACTCCATGTCCCATGCTTGCAAACATGAACTATCTTCTTTACAAAGACAGATACCAACTACAAAATACAACATAAGGTCAAAGTGAAGATTTTGAAGATTACTTAGAAAAAAATCCAGCACTCAATAGCTTAATATAGTGTTATTTAAGATAAACTGGACAAGGTGTTGAAATCAGTCAGACCAACACTGCCCTAAAGAGATACAGAGCTGATACTGAAGCAAACTCATAAAGCAAAGCATAGAAGAATTCTTGTTAAGGAGGTGCTATGTCCTGCTACTCTCACTAAGGCTAGCATACAATATTTTGAAAGCAGATCCACCAAACCAGTCAGTGATTTTACTGACTTCATTATTATTAGAAGAGCAGAACTTGTACCTGAAGGTATGGAATTATTCTGTATTGAAGTAACAAAAACTGAGAGACTGTAGCTGACTTTTACGGAAGATAATAGGCTTACAGTCTTATGCTTAGTTTTCTTTGACACAGAAGGGAATATTTGGCATGACCAAGAATAGTTAAAAAAATAATTTCTTTATCAAACAGTGTGTACACTTATAAAACATAATTTGCCATGTTTCAAAAAATGATGATGCAGAATACAGGACTCTGGAGAACATAAATTTACAATATAATTAAAGCTTCAGTGTCTTGAGCAACCCAACCTACGGCCAAAATCAGTATTTTTGAAATACTGAGAACTACTCAGGGACCATGATGACACCAGAGGAAAATGCAGGAAACAGATCACAGTTGTGATGAAAGCTGTAACTTATGGTGGATTGATATCTCTCCACTGGAGGAGGAATGACTCTCAACAGAAAAATTATGCCCTAAAACCTATGCCTGAATACTAACAGAAGCAGAAAGCCACAGCCTAGGAGTAGTTTCTTTGAACACGCAGGAACAACTACAGAGCAGAAAGGGAAATCCATCAAATTTAAATTCCTTTTATTTCCCATTCCCATATTGTTCATCCCTGACTTTCCCATCTGGTAGGAAAAATTTCTAAGTCAGAACAGGAAATATAGTGCAGGTTACATACAACTATCTTGTGCAAACCTAGAACCCAAGACTCCAGTCAGAAATGAGATCTCTCCCCATCATACAACAACTGTAAATTACCTTCAGTGAACTTCATGAGCTACCATCATATGGAAATCTCCAAGGGCAATAGCCTTATTACATTCTACCTGCCTTACACTGGAGGTCAACCAGTTTTTAATCTAATTTACACACACCTTAATCAGAGTTAGCCAAAGTTAATGAAGTTACACCAGCTGTATACAGCAATGCAAGCAACATCAAAATCAAGTTCTAGATGAGCAAGAAAATCTCAAGATTATATAGAGGAGCACCATTTGATTCACTCAAGTTTTAATAACTTTATTCATTATTTTTAACATTACTGAATATTCATTATTTATTTTTAAGTATCCAAGTTACTATGCAGTTAACTGTACTTTCTACCAGACTACTATTCTTGATTTTTATTAAGATAATCCTGTACGGTTTTGTCTCATTCTCTTTTTGTGGGCCATTTCCCAGTTATTTCTTGTGATTATATCTGTGACCAAAGGGATTTTGAAATGAGATGGTACTTTGATTGTTTTTGTGGGACATGATTGTGCTTTATTTTTTTCCATTATATTATGCTGAACTCTTGCAGCTCCCTGCATCAGTTAACAATCTCTTAAAAAAAAGGGGGGTTACCTGGAGTTTAAATAGCCTTCAAATATGCAGCATGTTTTTACACAAAGGTTGCAAATCAAGGACCATTCAGTCAAGATTTTCCCCAATGTACTTAAGAGATGAAACTAGTGTAATAGAAAGCAATAGGGGCTATCCAATTTTTCTGCAACTCCACAGTTTTTAGCAATATTGGTGTTATTACATGGTGCTCTTAATGTTGGAAAACTGCAGAGTTACAAAGTGGTGAAATATATGGAGAACACAGCTTTCTTTTGGATTAACAAAAAACTCAGGTACCTTATTAAATTGAAACATTTAAGGGGAAAAAATAAGGGGGGGGGGAGAAAAATTACTTTATCTGTTCTTTTCTTTCTCTCCCCATTGATCAGCACTGACTGAAAGTTAAGTAGTTTGGGAAATAATGGATGAACAGTAATCTGGTCAACCTTGAAGCTTTAATGGTGCGGTTAAAATTCAGGGAGCAGCCTCCTCAAGAACCTCTGAAGTTTAAAGGTCTGATTACATGTGAATTTAAAAGTTTGATTACACAATTAGATTTTGTAAAAGGTTTAAGTTGTACGTCTCAGTCCAGATTCATCTCACTTAAACTGCACCAAAGTGCTGTGCCTAGTCTCCAAGCCTCTCCCAGGCTTTCAGTGGTGTCTCACCAAAGAAAAACATCAGGCACAAAGTATAGAAGACCTAAACCTGGGTGCTAGTGTGGATAGTAACAGATCATCAGAGCTCCTGGACCAGGTATCAGGTCTTGCTTTGATGCTGGGAGGATAAAAAAGATGCTTTGAAAAACATACTGTTCCATCCAAAGAGAAAGAAAACAAACAAATGTTCTTGGTACTTTCCTCAGTGAACCGAATAAATGAGTAAGAACTTGCTGTCAGACAGCATTAAGTAGCTGAATAAGTATCCAAGATGATCATCTAGCCAGAAAGATTTGAAAAGGAACAGTTAAATTTAGTCCTCAGATAAACACTGATTTCACCTTCCTGTTTGTTTGCATTATCTGCAAACTTTAGTGAAGTTACTTCCAACTTAAATAAATGTAAGGGAAAGACCACCATTGACTTGCCTCTGCAAGAACTTACATATTAATACTACAAACTGGAAAAAAATTTTAAAAATCAGAAAAACTTCCTGCCCTATCTGTCACTGATTCCCCCTCATCTGTTTATTATGCATAAATTATTTCAACCTAAATGACATATTGCAGATTTAACAATTGCAACAGGTACAGTCCTGAGGAACTATAAGAACTGAAGGAAATGGTAGGAATTATAGGAGCTTGGAGAAGCCCTGGGAAATGTCATGCTTCTGAAACACCTCTCAGACATTTCTCTGAAGAGAGAAATCTTCCCATTTGCTTGGAGAAGTAGGACATCACTAGTCTAAATCATGTGAGTCAACCTACTTGGTGTGATTTGACTCCAGTCCCTAGCCATCCGCTCTTTCCTTCTTAATTCTTCCAAGAACAGGTTCACATGACAGTGTGCTTCAGTGGAAGCCTGAGGAAGCCCATGAAAGAATTTACAGTGGACACTTCCAAAGACGGATATGCAACACAAGTCATAGCCAGGACTACCTTATTACACTGACACAAAGAACAGGCAAAGAAAATTTTTTCTACCTCTGCAAACAAACAACATCTAGTTAAAACTAGCACATCATGCAGATGCAGGTATGAAGCAGATTCTGAGAGGCATGTCTGCTTGATGCAGTTCTGAATACATTTGCTGATTCAAAACTTACTATCAGAAAAGCCAGCCACTCCCTCAGAAATATTTAATGATCCTTACATATTGCTTTGAGTCCTTTTTATTACCGCTACTATCCAGTTTTGAGAAAAGCTATTTTGCATATGTTTTTAATTCTCCAGTGTTTACATAACAGCCGTACTATACCTTAAATGTATCTTCACTGTTGGGATTAAACAGCAGGTGTTTCCCAGATCCCAAAATAATAGGACCAGAAGCTTTGTTTTCTCCATAAGCATAAAGGGATACTGTTGCTGTTGTGCCAGCTGTTTCAAAATCCCCAGTGACTACAGTAATCTTCCAGTCTCCTTCTGTAAAGTGAAAAATAAAATCAAAATGCTTTTATAACTGTTACTGATATGTTGCAAGTTACTTGAAAGATATAAATAAAACAAAGTTTAGCCCAGGGACCGTAACTACTATGCGCCTAAAAGGTAATGATGCTGGGAGAGGCAGTATAAGATTGGCTAAATAATACATCATTCGAACTCATCTTAGGCAAGTTGTGTATCTTTAAAGACTTAGGAGGTTTGCAGTGTACTAAAGCTGGAAATATGAACACAGAGCCTAATGAGATTTCTAGCAATAACCCTGTGGGTCATCACAGAAAAAGCCCAACTTCCAGAATTTGTATTGTAACAACATGTATAACCAAGAAATGCAACAGGAAAAAGTATTAAAGCATCCCAATTAAGTACAATTTCCTCTCATTTTATGTTGATGTTACACATCAACAAGAGCTCTGTTTTCCTGGATGGAGGCATGACATTGAAATTAGCATTAAAAAAAGATTTTGGAGAAAATTCTGACAGTAGACAAGGACTCTTTAGAAAATCATTTTATATAAAGCTTCCCTGATACTAAAATGTCATCTCTGCTCCCATACAATGCACACAAGTTATTTGAATATCTGAATGCAGCTTAATATAAACCTTATTTAAAAAAAGAACAATTCATAATTGGAAAATGCATTTCTATATCTGAAAAGCAGAGATCACATGCTCTCCACCCCTCTTTTGATAGCAGCTTTTGCCTGGATGAAATAAGTTCCACTTAGTGACTTAAATTCATTCTGTGCAAGGCAAACAACAAATGAAATACCAGCCCACAGTTATCTTATAAATAAATACCACAGTATACACTGCAGTTTTGTTAATAGAAAGCTGTCTGGTAATGCCTGTATGAATTAAATCTGTTGTTTTACAGAAGTACTTATCTTGGGCCAGCCCCATTATCTAGGGCAGGAATTTTGATCTCCTGTTTTCCACATTTTTGAGGTCTGGCTGTGATCTAGATTTTTAAATACACATAAACACACAGCTGGGAATTCAGAAAACAGCAACAGCTCATTTGGTCTGATCAATCAAACCTGGCCAGTAAGTTGAGGGAGGTGATTCTCCCCTCTGCTCCACTCTTGTAAGACCCCACCTGGAGTGCTGTGTCCAGCTCTGTGAGGCCCCCAGCACAAGAAAGACATGGACCTGCTCGAGCAGGTCCAGAAGGCCATGAAAATGATCAGAGGGCTGGAGCACCACTCCTGTGAAGAAAGGTTGTTGTTCAGTCTGGAGAAGAGAATGTTCCAGGGAGACTTTATTGCAGCCTTTCAATATATAAAGCGGGCTTATAAGAAAGGCAAAGACTTTTTATCAAGGCCTGTAGTGACAGCACAATGGGGAATGGTTTTAAACTGAAAGAGGGTAGATTTAGATAGGACGTAAGGAAGAAATGTTTTAGATAAGAGTTGTAAGACAATGGAACAGGTTGCCCAGAGAAGTTGTGGTTGCTCCATCACTGGAAGTGTTCCAGGTCAGGCTGGGTGGCGGTTTGAGCAACCTGGTCTAGTGGAAGGTGTCTCTCCCCATGGTGGGGGGCAAGGACTAGATGATCTTTTAAGATCTCTTCCAACCCAAACAATTCCATGATTCTACAAAGGAAGCGAACCATGCAATTTCCACTAAAAACTGTCAGACTCCAGCTTGTAACAAATTCTTTTGTGCCTTTGAAAATTTGCATCCTCACAGATTTCTCTATAGACCCGCTTTCTTGTCAAAAGAACCATAGCACCAGGCTACAAAAGAATCAACATCAATTAGGATGAAAAGCCTCTATATGCTGAAGGTGAACAATGAGCATAAGGCAGGGGCTCCTTGTCCCACAGAAGAGCTCATTTACCAAAAAAGTCAGCATCTTCTGTTTTTAAACAATATAATATTAATCCCTTAAAGATGAAGTTCCTTTGGACCATTTGGCTGGAAAATAAGGACAATTCAATTTACAAGTGTTTATGAAGAATGGTGGAGACAAAGGGTAAAACACTACTCCTCCTAAAAATTCAAAACCAATATTCATTTTAAAGCAGGCAAAATGTATTTTCTTTTGGACTTGTTCATTGTCTGATTTATTGTACCTGAAGTGTTTCTCATGGCCTTTTCTATTCTATTATCTTCTCCAAGTCTCTCTTTTGTTAAGCTATGCAATTTCAAAACAATGCAGTTGGTGCTCTTGAGACTGGATGTTCTAGCTAGCTCAACTCCTGCCTCCAAAGGATAAGTGTAGTATCAGTAAACTATTTTGTACACAAGTACAACTCTCAAGGCAAAAAAGGGAATCCCACTTCCCAAAAACATGATAAAAAAGAGGTTTGGTTTGCACTCCTCTATACTGACTTTAAGGCTTTTTCTTTTTCTGGAAACAGACACGTTTGAAGGACAATGTGGGAATAGGAGAAAAATCCTAAAATTTCTACTCTCTTTGATGCCAGAAATCCTCATTGCATTCCTGCATGCTTCCAAATAGAAATTGGAAACAGTAAATATTACAAACACAGAATTCTCTTTCTCTTTGGCATAAAAAGCTGGGCGTTTGTTCTGATGAGGTAGAATACCAATAGTTCCTTAATGACTGAAGAGGAATACACATTGAAGAGAAAAGAATACCGAAAAATGTGTAATGAAGTGACTTTCATTTAGCATACATGCAGGAAAGGTGCAATCTGACACTAAGTATCCCTGGGGACATCAGAAAGTGGTACCTTACCACAGATGACTTTCTAGGATTTTTTTTTTTTCTTTTCTGGAATATTAGGAACAATACAATATAGAAAAGTTCTACTTCCCAGAAAATGAGTCTGGTTTAAAAAAAAAAAAAAAAAGTTATATAGAATGAAAATGATGTATTTTAAAAAGTTCATAGGAAAAAAGTAAGTGAACAAAATCTCTGATCAACCACTCAGCCAGGAATTGGAGCAGTTCCTGTAGCTGTGGGATACACAACTTCAAGTCTCTTTCCCACTGTTCCATATTTCAAGTGTCCCAAACAAGAGGCTATCTGGTGCATATGCTTTTGGCTACCTAACTCTGATTGAGACATCTGCAACAAATCCACCTTGTTTTTCCATGAAACAGGTCTGTTTTTACAGAGGGTAAGTTTTGTCAATGACAAAGCTGACCACCTCTTCTGGACAGTACAAAGACATTGCTCTCACAGGGTCAGGATGAGAGTGCTATGAACAAAATGTTCACTGCAAGACCAAGACCAACTCCACTGAAGTTAAGCTGGTTGGATATACACTTAGTTTACTCCTGTTCTTTGTAAGCTTTTGTTAGGCTTATAGGGCAATTTTTATCTGCTGCACTTTTGCTGTATGAGACAAGCACAGCTTAAATGACACAGCATAAAGATCCAGCTGTAGGTGCAGAAAGGACTAAACAGACTGATTTGAACCATGTAAAGGAGGATCTCTAGGTGCAGGCCTTGTGGAAGCAAGGCATGCAGAACACCTAAGGCACAAAGAGTGATGAGCAGATAGAAAATTAATGTCTTCTGAAAAAGGCATAGAAAGGAAGAACAGCAAGGATACTTGTGATTCAAAATAAAGCTTATAACAGAGTGAGACTTTAAAATAATTTGTAAAATAACTGGGTACAAATTTTATCAACTACTTGCCATAGGGACACTATTTAAGACAAGGTATTTGAGTCTTCATGGATATCTTGATTGATATAATAAATTATGAATAAACATTTTCAAACTTTCTCCCAACAGCTTCTAAATTATTGTTCAACCTACAGCATGAAGCACTTCTCACAGCTGAGAAAATGTTATGTGTTATTAAGAAATGTAATTTAATCTGCACTGGTTGCAAGGACAGAAGAGTCAAGCTGAACAAATATGAAATCACAGGTAAAACAGAAAATTAAAAACTAATGGTGAGAACAAAACTATATATAGCCCAGGAGAAAGAATCATGATTTGAAATGTTAACTATAAAAAATTAAAATTAAGATATATCACCAATAAGCAATAGAAAAATATGAATTTTCAAACAGAGAGAAATTAATATTATGGAAAGAAAAAGACAGAATAAAAAGAAAGCATAAACAAAGTGATTTATTGTTTAATTAAAATGTGAAGTTCAGAGTTTACTAAAATGTTCAGATAGTGTGCTGTAATTAATGTTTTAAAATAAATACAAATGGCAACAAATGTGTAAAGCAATTAGTTCTGAAACAGAAACAGTCTTCATTAAAGACAGAAGACTAGAGCAGAATTTACCATTTGCTTTCTCTTGCATTTTCAGCTGTTGATTTATTTGAAATTCTGCCAAAAAAAAAAAAAGCAGTTAATAAAGGATCTATCCTTTAACATTAAAGAAAAAGTTTGAAAGAAGAGATGAAAAAGACATTCTGTGATTCTATCCCATACAAGCAAACTTTCCTTCTCATTCATTCTCTCATTATTTTCTCACTATCGCCTATGCCCATTATACAATGCAAACACAAAGTGTATTCTCTCAGAAATATAACAAAGGAAGCCGCAAAATGGTTAGCTCTCATATTTAAATTCAACCCAGATTTCTTCAGATGAAAAAATTACAAATTACTGATCTTAATTCCATAAAGTTACAATAAACCTTACCTTGAGGGTACAGCTCAATTTCTGAATGAATTACATCTTGCGACATAAATGGAAGCCACCTAAGTATAAGAAAGAAAATAAGAAAGCAGGTAGGAATCAATTTTTAATCCAGCATATTACTACATAACTGAATGAACCACATGTTATTTTCATACTGAATACATATTACAGCAAAGGGTCTCTACTTCTAAAATTTTAGTATTTGATTTGATAGATGTTAAAGTAGAAATTATTTGACCCAATGAAGAATTTAATTTGTGCAAATGTAAGAGCTGTGGCAGCATAAAATATACCTGTGTCATATTAAGTGACTCATGTAGCATGACTGCACTTATTTGTATAGATAAACAGAAGAATATGGCAGAGAAATTTTTTTTCAGTACTATAGATTGAGTGGTATGTATAATTTGTACATATCTATTGCATTATTTCTTAAAGTTCGGTGCTAAAAACAAAGGTGGAACCAAATACTGCTCTTCCTTATTCTCCTACAAATTGAGGACTGATAGATGAGTCTGAAAAGGTACAAATTAAGGCAAATACTAGTTAGGTTTCTTAGTCATGTTACTCTAGGGTACAGATAATTTTGAAACCTTTTCATTCAGAACATGGATTCCTAACTCTTTTAGCTCCCTCCTGCTTGGTAAAAAATCAGCTGGTTTTCTACAGGGGGACAAAAAAAATCAGCAAGTTTCTGGGCTGTTGTTTTTTATTTCCTCAATCCACTTCCATGGACTCTCCAGGAATGCCCTAAATCATTTGGTCTCCTATGAAGCCTGTTGGGAATCCAGTATAAACTGGGCAAGGTGAGTCCAGAGCAGCTTTTGAAGTTTCCTTGGTTTTGTCTTGAAAACATTATCAGGCCAATTCATATAAGAACTAGTCCCTAAGATATAAATTTTGTCTTACTAGACAACTAGTTACTTATATTGCTTCTGCTAAAACCTGACCAAACAGGTATCTTCTGCAGTCCTAAATGCTAAACAGTATCAGTTTGTAACTAACAAATACTGCATGGTTGAAATCTGAGAGCTGTTGGATGTTCAGAAACTAACATCAGATTTTTGAGTCACATAAAATGCTTATGTTTCCTTGCCTAAATGAGAAAAAATACAGCATTTTGTTCATCCCCTAGATCATAAAATGTAAAATAAAGCTGTAAGGCTGAAGATTAATAAATTAGAGAGATTTCTGAAGAGCAAAAACTTCCCCCCCATCCTTGAATATAGCACAGTTTCAGCTTTACATTTTGGTCAAAGTGGAAGTTACCCCTGACCCCCACCACTGACCTATTTTAACTCTTTTTCAGTGACAGTGTTTCCTTGTAGAAAAGTTAGGAATGAAAAAAAAAAAAACTTTGTTTCTTCTTGACAGTGTCTTTCACTGAAAATTCTTGCTGCAACATGCCCTGACATGCATTGTGCCTAAGCTGTGTTGCCCTGACATGCATCGTCCCTGAGCTGTGTTGCCCACCGGAGAACAGCCAGGACACAGAGTTGATTTTTCACAACTGAGGTAGGCAGCTGGCCTGTTTTCTCTGTAGAACTTCCATTAGGAAATTTTACCTATTTCTTTTAGAAAGGTAGCAACCACAGCTAGCAAAAACGATCTGCATCCAAATCTACTCCAGAGGAATCCTCAGTCTTGTACTACTTTCTAAAAACGTGCTACTGATTGAAGAAAGATTTCAGTTTATCAAGGTGAGAGAGCATCTTTATTCCTGTTTTTGAGGATGTGACACCAAGAGTTGCAAGAAGCTATTCAAAGTCAGGTAAAAAAATTCATAAAAATCTAGACAAAATAACTAGGCATCCTGCATTTATTAAATATTATAAATTAAATATTATTAATTCTAGTACCTTGTCACATTGTTTATCTACACTTCCTTCATTTCACTCGAATGACCTCTGGGCATCACATTTGTCTCTCTAGCAGTGCTGCTGTTCATAAAGAGAGTGAATGCTACTTCTGGATGGCAAATATGTTCTCTTTCCCATGTAGAAATACACTTAATTTAGAACCTTTTTGTGTGCTTTATCTTTCCTTCCTCAATAGGTAAGTCATACTTATAGCACTGATTTTTGCGTGATAAGGCTGCACTGTACAATCTAGTAAAACAGCCATAATATAAGCATTTAACCTTTGCTATGGACCATACAGCATATTAACTCAAGCAATCTGTTCTGAAACAACACACTCTGGATTTTACAAAACTGCAAAATAATCTAAATTTGTTTCCCTGAAAAATTCATATTTAGTGCATTGGTGTGATTGGCATAATACTGTTAGTGACACATATTTAAGAATATTTAAGAATTTGGTGTTTAAAAACTACCTTCCACAATTGAAAACATATTCCAAGTTGTTCTCGGCTTCTCTGACAATGACTTTATCACAGTACCAATACTGGGACTTGGCATTAGCCTCACAGCGCAACAGCACCTTCTGCAGTTTTCCAAGAGACACAGCTTCCACTTCAAAAGCACTGACCTAGAGACAGAGGAGACAGCACTCCACAATTTGCCACCACCAAAATCAGTCTGAAAGTTGAAGTATTTTAAAAGCCTGATTAACTCCCACAGTGTACAAAGACTCCCATTGTTTTTAATGACAGCTGGACTGTATTCAGAGTGTTTGGATCTAAAAAGTTAAATGTCTTTTGATTATGTATCAGCGTAAATGAGAAAACACAACTAAAATCAGACTGCAGTAATAATCCCAAATAAATTGGGTTGTCAGCCATCATTCAAAACACTGCACACAACCCTTCACTATTGTTTCAATACCTCGCCATTTACAATTACTCTTCTCTAGGTAAGAACGGGTTAAAGCTATTATTTACTTTGTTGCTATTCATTGAAGATACAGACTTTCTCATCCTTTTCTCTTTTTGGTCTCACCTCCTCTATTTACATTTTATTCTGCTGGAAGAGACTGAAATCTGACATGCCACTTTCCCCTTGTTATTCATTTAGGCTTGAGCTTACAGTTGGCAAAGCTTGTTTTCATAGGAGCATGAAGCTGATCAGGTTAAAGGTTCAGGTTGGTAATTTTCCGTCACAGTAAAAAGCATATAGCTCTCTCTCTCTAAATGTAACGGTCCAGGTCACACTTCTCAGTAAAAGGAAAATGAAGGAAAGAACTACACTGGAAAATTCATATCTGTAAATTTCTCAGTCCTTAGCAAATGGCAGAATTGAGACTGCCTGTGTGACTTTAGTTCTCCCTTGTGTATATGTAATATATGAACACAAGCTATTCTCTCCGAAGGATCCCTGCCTCAAATTGTGCACAGGCAGGACTGCAGCTTTTTAACACTTCTTTTTATCTTCATTACCATGATGACTCTATGCATTATTTACTGCAACCACCCAAACAGTTCAGTGAAGCAGAACTGATTTCCCCAGTGACTTCACTTTTGCACTTTTTCCGTAGTGCCCCAGTTTTACACACACACTGAAATCTGTTTTTCAAAAGGCCATCTGCATAATATTCCATTTTACCTATATAGTTAAAGCACAGAGATTATTGCCAAAGCTGACAAAAATGCAAAATAGTTTGGGTGCTTAACTGAAAAAGAGAGGGGTTAATTTACCGGCATATTTAGCATTTCAAAGAGCTTACTAGGTGCAGAGCAGAATTCTCTTTGAACAAACCTCAGTTACAGCTATGGTTGCTCAGAAAATTAAACTGGTTATGCAGCAAAACCGAAGCATATAAAAAGTGGTCACTCAAGGAAGCTTTACTTTAAGTGATTTGCCCAATATCATGTAGAATATCTGTGCCAGGGATAAAATCAAGTTGTTTGAGTCAGCACTCAACTGCCTCTGTTATTAAATTATACATCCCAGGCCCTGCTCTGCTGCTCCGTACAATCCACTGTCTTGTCCAACCATTTCCATAACAAAGCACACTTTGAACCATCCCCTTTAGCCCCTGTATAAATAATATGCTGAATTTACTATCAGTCTGCCTAGAATAATTCCCCCAGAAAACTCCACTTAAATTCTGAATTTCAATTTGAATAGAACTTTATATCTCATACATTAGTAATGGTGTAAAATATCTATTTTAAAATAGTACAGATACCTCTGAAGTTTCCCAATGGGTTATTGCCACGCTTAGCATTTTAGATATCACTTTTTATTTTGTAATAAAGTGTTCTACTAACAGCTTGATACCATTTGTTAGACATACAAGTGTTAATTCTCAATAGCTCACAAAGGAAGAACAGGCTTAATAGAAGGTCATAAGAAGGCTAGTGGCAGAACTAAGATTAAATTCAGTAGTTCCTAAAATTCAACCATACGCTACTGCAGAAAATTAGGATGATGTATATTTTACTTATGGAGGAGATAGGAGGTAATTGAAAGGAAAGTGAATTTATATCTGCCCTGTATTAATCATAATAATATGCTGTTATACATTAAAATACATAACAAACAGTCCTGCTAAGATCTGAAATCACAGAACAATTTCTGTGCACTTATTTGGAGCCAGCTCTAACTCATTATACCTCAACAGAATATGTTTTAAATTCATAGGCAGCTCTTCTCATCATCCTAGGGGGGTTCTTCATATCATTTTTTCTTCCCCTTTTCCTGCCTGTGTTTTCACTCATTCCAGTCATTCCTGGATCAGTAAAAAATTATTTTCCTTAGCTCTTAAAAATTATTTTGCTAAACCTCTGTGATCTTTTTTATTAGGAAGTTGTTAAGACCTGTAGGAGTTAGTTATATTTATATGGCTAAGCAAACTGATTTTCAGACTTACCATTCCTTTCTGAAATGTCACTGGTATTCCAGATTTATGCAGAAGTCTTAGACCAGAATCTCCTCTTTTTCCATAGATACACAGATAAACTGCAGAATCTGTATCAGCTTGCTCCAAGTCACCAGTGTAGACATAAACATGGTATAAAACAACTTCCAAAAATAACCAAAAGAAGAAAATCCAAGTTATGTGTAATCACAGTTCATTTTACTCACTATTCTAGCTTAGTGGAAACAATGCCAGCAACTTTGATTTGCAATTAATTTTCTGGAATATATTCTCCAGAAATCAGTCTAACTATCTGTTTTTAAGATTGCTAAAACCACATTTATGAATGTAAAGCAAATGAAATATAATTCAGATTACATTCATACTGAAAACCAGGCAACCGATATATATGTGACTGTGCAACTGAAGTACACACATACTTGGGTAGATAGGTTTTCCAGCTTCCACTACTGGAAGTTCACAGAGAAAATCTCTGTCATCACGATTCTTTGACAACCATGTGTTTGCTGGAAAATTCTGTGTTTTCTTGCTCTTTAGATGTTGCAGTGTCACCTAGAGAAGAAGCAATTCCAACTATGACTCAGTTCACTCTTTCCAGTGCTTTGCTTCTCAAGAACAAAACATATTTTTCTACATCTTTTCTTCTATCTCAGAAAACAATAACATGATCAGTAAATATGACATACAAAATTTCAGTATGAAAACATTTTTATTTTGGCCACTACTTGGCAACGTGACTCTTCACTAGAGAGGATCTTTATTCACACTCGTAGTATTGCAGGTGAAACTGCCAGCCTCTATTCTTTGAATATGCCTTGGACTTTAAAACAAAACCATAATTGAAATTTCCTTTTTTGCCATAAGAAATGTCACTAATTCTGATCTCTGTCAGTGAACCACCTCTATCTAACACTGTTTGGAGTACTGAAGACTGAAAACTTTCTGATAAGTGAGGTTAGGTTAGACTGAGCTTTTAGAAAATGTGGCGAGATTGGCATGTTTTTATATTAAAATGAAAACAGAATGAAACTTATCATCTATATCCTTCTGAACTTTGGCAAGGAGAGGATATGTTGAAATACTAAAACAATTTGTATGGACCTGCTGGAGTGAGTCCAGAGGACGGCCACGAAGCTGATCAGGGGGCTGGAGCACCTCCCCTGTGAGGACAGGCTGAGAGAGCTGGGGTTGTTCAGCCTGGAGAAGAGAAGGCTCTGGGGAGATCTTATAGCGGCCTTCCAGTACTTAAAGGGGGCCTACAGGAAAGATGGGGAGGGACTCTTGATCAGGGAGTGTAGTGATAGGATGAAGTGTAATGGTTTTAAACTGAAAGGGGGTAGATTTAGATTAGATATAAGGAAGAAATTCTTTACCCTATGAGGGTGGTGAGATGCTGGAACAGGTTACCCAGAGAGGTTGTGGCTGCCCCCTCCCTGGAAGTGTTCAAGGCCAGGTTGGATGGGGCTTTGAGCAACCTGGTCTAGTGGAAGGTGTCCCTGCCCATGGCATGGGGGCTGGAACTAGGTGATCTTTAAGGTCACTTCCAACCCAAACAATTCTATGTTTCTATGATTATATTTGGTTCTTCTACAGCAGAACAAAAGATAACCTGGGTAACAGCACCCTCTATTTATTCCTCTGAAGAGAGTTAGAATTCAAATTCTCAAGTTTTTTGCCACTGTACCTTATGATTGCTGTCTTACTTTTTCCTGTAACTAAAGCAGTCTGTCCTTTCTTTTATGCAAGCAGTTTTTCTTGGTCTTGAATTATAACAATTATAACAGTTTTTTTCCATAGACCTTCATAGTGTCAAAAAAATATCTTTCTGCAGTTGTGTTTTGAATGTGCATATAGTATGCATAAGCCTTGCAAACATAATTATGAAAACAAGTATTCACACTCAAATTCTAACACTTAGGAAATCAGGACAATATTTATCTCACTTTTCCAATAAAGTACTATTTTAAGTAAAATAAACACTTCTTTTAACACCAAAGCATGTATTTATTCTAACATGAAATACTTCTGTAGCAGTGATTCTTAATCTTTAATGTTTATTGGCAGAGCTCCCCCTGCTGATTCATAACAATCCCGAATATTAACTGCTTTGTCAGAAAAACACAGCTTTCAAACTGTTTTTTTTTGTTTCTGTGAAAAGAAATATTTGAAATCCGAGGGTTACCCTATGAAATTTGGACCAAAATATTAATAAAATACTTTGTAACCACAAAGATGGAAAGTAAGATTCCTGTAACCATGTGAGTAACTGAAATATTTATCCTTACATTCAGTTTTGGTACAGTTACAGTTAAGGCCTTTGGGTTAATGTCAAAATCTCTTATTACTGTGTAATTCTGGTTGTCTAAATCAGACTTTCTAAGATTAATTAAAGGCTGAAGGATAAGCTTCTGTCTTTTACAGATTCAAAATAAGAAAGAGAAGACAAATACTTATGTGCAATTCTGAAATAAACCTTACATGAGGGTCAGTGTTATCAAGAATTTAGTATGAATTTAATCTGCTGAACATCCCTAAATATCATGAGAAACACAGTTAAAACAGAAGCAGAAAACAAGAATTCATTCACCAAATTGAAAAAAACAGCAGTTTCTTTTTCTCTGAAAATGGTTGTAATTGTGAGCTATGTTTGGGCCAATTAGGACTAGCCTACTCTTAAGCAAACTTTGTTCATTCTTCACATGTACTCATCACGGGATAATTGTTGCTCCATCATTTTCAATTTTTCATAGCTGGAATTTATATCTAGAATCTCCCTAACACAAACTGAGGAATACAGTCAAGTTTTCAGAAAGCAAAACTTGGTAGAATCCATCAATACACTAAAATTGGTATCCATGAACTACATGAATTAGGATAACTGCAAGATAATGCTACTTATTTCCAGCTCTCAGGAGATGAACTGTATCAGCGCTTTTGTCATTCCTAAAGCAACCTAAGAAGACAAAGCAATAAGAACATATCACAATCAGCATTTTTTGATTTATGAAGCTGTGGCTTCATGAAAAGATGGGCTTTTGGTTCATATAAAAATTAAAGCACAAAAAAATCACCATAAAAAAATCTCACCCTTTGTAAGTGCCACTCTGATTGTTCAGTCAGTAATTCATCAAGTTCAATTCTTATTTTGTAGATATTCCCAATGCTTTTTATTTTAACCTGAATAAAGCCAGAACAACGTAACATATAAATACAGATAAAAATATGTATAACTTATACTTTAAACTTGTGTGGTAGAGGCTGCATGCTGATTAAGTAAGGCCATGCCTTTCAAACTAACACTGTATCCAATTTGTGATTAAAAGGCATTTCAGTCTGTCTCCCACACATACAGAAGAAGCAGTATCCTAATGGCAAGCACAGGCCTATGAATTCTGTGCTTAAAACTGTGACAGCCTTCAGGACATCTTGCAAAAAAACCCCAAACTTTAAACATTTCCCTTCCTGTATTTTCAATCATCACATGTGAAATAACTCAAAAAATACAGTTATCATTTATGCACATTTTGCCATTGATTCAATTTGAGCTATATTTCTGGAAAAAATATAGCTATATCACATGTGGAAAAAAATCAATTATACATAAAACTGCATCTTTATCTTCACAATTGGTTCCACATTTCTCTGAACCACTGCAGTATCTGAGTATACAGGAACAGCGCTCAACCTTTGATTGGCAGATTTTGGATTACGGGATCCAGAAAAGAGACTGTTTCTGTTTTGTCTAAGCAGATTTCTGTCTGAGCCCCGGTTTGACAAGATTATAGTCTAGTGAAATCACAATGCTTGCCAGAGAAATGATATGGCAGATATTTGAACTCTTCAAAGTTTGGAAAGTAAAAAAAAAGCTGATGGGGGCCATTCATGAGAGAAATGTGGAATAAAAAATTAAATCCACTAAATCACAGGTCACAAATCTTTCATAATGCAGCAGAGCAACATGACTATAAACTCTAGTATGTCAAAGTGAAGGATATAAAACTTTTGGAGACTTTCTTTAAATTTACAAAAGCCAGCAGAACATCTGCAAAACTTTGATACTACCTTTGCTTTCTGACTATGATTTGCATTCATTTGCGCTTTCAAGCATTATACATGCTCTCATGAAATCTACTCTATGCAACCCTATACTATCCCACTTATCTGGGGTTTATTTAAAGTTTAACCATTATTTAAAGTGAGCATAAATCATTTTAGATCATTAGTAAGTACATTATCATATTCCTCAAATAATAATTCTATTAATAAAAGGTTAGTAACAGCCTATTCCAATCCATCATTTAAATCCAAAAAAGCTATTTACACTGTACAAAAATTATTTTCTTTTCATTCTCTTAGAAACACCTACTAGTGTGTTATCCATTCATTCTTTAATTCATTAATAAAAAGTCCTCTTCTCTTTTCAGAGGTCAGAATTACCTCAGTTTCTGTATCAGCTTTTAGATGTCTGTGCTTTTGTATACAAAACTTTTACATTATAGTCACAGTGTTACCATGCTTTAGTCAAAGATTTCTAGAATCAGACAACTTTTACCCTTATTTTCCCTAACATTGAAATGCACTCAGCAAATCACAACGGTTGCTTGAGAAAGAATCTGAGGAATTTGCACCTGTACTTATTATACTGGTATATTTGCTACATCAACCTGCACTTCATTTACAGAATAAATGCTAACTCCAGGCTTGCAACATTGATGTGACAATATGGTTCCTGCCTCTTCCATCAGCTTAAGAAAACAGCTTTGTTCTGTGGAGTCAGATTCTGATATCCTTGCTTATGCTGCATAATATTTCTCTCTCTAAGTAGTCTTCTTAGAGGTAACCTGGAGACTTTGGGATTAAAGCAGTAGTAAAGTAAGGTCATGTACACAGCTTGACTGAAAAAACAACTGTTGTCATTTCCCACATTTCACAAACTAACCACCCTACTTATCAAGTAATATGAGATACTGTCTTCTCATTAACAGAGCTGGTGTTCACTGAATACACAGTGTTGTCATGTTGTCTGTTTATTCTAATGAATCCCTTTTCAGGACTTTGGTTTTTAAAAAAGTTACATGATCATTTCATGTATCAATATAAAACATTAATGTAGTGAACTTTGCAGAATACAAAGAGTGACTTCAGTCTAAAACAAGCAGAGATCTCCTAGAAGAAACCCTCTGGTATCCTTCTTGATTTTTCTCATGCACAGTTTTAGGATTAAACAGAGAGTGAATACTCACATGGGTAAGGTAAGAGAGGAAAGCCCACATATGAATGATTTTTATTTCTCAAGATAGTTCTACATGAATTTTTCATAGTTGTGCATACTGCTGATAAAGTGAAAGGTTAAAGAACCCTGACTCTAAATTGCCTGATTATTACAGGCTTTCAGAAGCTGTTTTCTTCCTAGAACTCCTGGCCAGAGCTATGATTAAGTTGATTATTTTACAGAACAAAATTTGTTATCTTCTGCTCTAGAAAATATCAGTGAAACCATATCAAGCTCAAAGATATAAATGATATAAAAGAAGATGTAATTATTTTTAAGTCTTGCATTCCTATCCTCATTTCAAGACTTATCCTGCTAAATAAGTACAGGATAAAGTTTAAAGGGAAAAAAAGAAGAAAGAGCTCTTACTCATAGGCTTTTTCTTTGTGGATTTATCTATTGCAGACTAAAGAGTGAAAAGCACTTTGGTGACATTTGCTGTTTCATGCCTGAAAGCAATAGTGTCAGCGTGATGTAAAGAATCATACTAACAGCCCCAGGTGCTGAGAGAAAGATTCTGCTCTCTCACAAGATCAATATCCACAGCGCACAGCCATAATGGGCAATATCTATATTAGAGAAGAAAAATTGGTCCATCTCTTAAGAATGTATGGATTAACATTGCAAACATGCCATTACCCAACATTGCTTATAAATTATTCACTAATTAGGAGAACAGGATTCCCCATGGATCAAAATATATAGCTTACATGCTTAGAAAATGCAAATTACAGTTGGTTATCTTCCTGCCTATGCCATATTCATAGACAGTATTATTAATACTATTGACAGTAAAAATCTTGGTTTGTGCCAAGTTTGTATTAGAAGAGTTAGTAAGTGCAGAAAACAATTTGCAAAAAATGTGAAAAATATAACTACTCCTTCAGTTAGCTGAAGATGGCAATGTGTTACATGCATCTGAGACATTTAAGTAAAACAGACATTTTAGCCCCTTTGGTAATTTCCTCTCAGCCTAACTAGACATAAGTTCCTTATTACAATACAGATGGGGTTATTCTTGAATAATAGCAGAACTCTTTGTGTTTTCATGACATGATAACCTGTAGGTTTTATTGGGCTCTTAGTAATTCCATAGGTAAAGCTTCTGACATTTCAGCTATTTATCATATGGCAGCTTAAAAAATGGTTTTCTTCCTTAACTGAAACAGTTCCACAGCATACATTTTATAGTATGCTTTGAAAACTGTATCTATGAAGATTTCATTACTAAAGATCCCTAAATGATATACAAGTCTTACATCAGACATCGTTTGTTTAGGAGTGGATAGTTTCTAAAGCTACTTTCAAATCAATTACCTTAAAGAAATCAATTCACTCCTGCAGTTGTCCCATTTGAGCTACTATTATGAGGGAGAGGGGGTTAAAAGAAAGAGCATTTCCTCTGTTGCTAACTATATGCACCAAGCTGATTTAATGCAGAATTCATAGAGCTTAGATAGAGATTTATTGTATGCAGTAAACATAGGAGAAAAACATTTTTTCTTTTCACATGACAGAATAATCTTTGGAAAGGTACACATTAAAATAATGTTCTTAGCCTTCATTAGCTACCTGAAATTCATCCTCCTGCCAGGGAAGAAACAGTTGCTTTCTGTTGTCCTTGCCAAGAGTTATTGGTCCAGCTACTCCTCTGTCTCCATATATCCAGAGAACGACATTTGCTTCAGTTCCTGCCAGCATTGACACTTTCCATTCATCATCTGAAGGAAGGGGACACTCACCACCTTGGGAATTTCTCATTTCCTCTGTGAAATACAGAACATTAGTGGGAGATGAAAATCGACATGAAACTGCCAGTCGCTGTTGTAACTTCAGCACATAAGGAGACCATAACAGAGAGGGGACTGTATTTTTTCATGGCAAGGGAGATAGTCTGAAAAGATTGATTTATGTTTCTTGTCTAGACCAAAATGTACTGATTAGTTGAGCTACAAGAATCAACTGGAAAAGAACAAGTATTTCTCACATGCACTTATTCTTTTTACATATTCTGGTGTAGGGTAAGGATGCTATGATGCAGAACTATGGCCATTAAATTGACATTTCTAGTTCCTTAGCCTGACATTTAGAAATGAGTAGAATTACTTGTAAAAACTCCTCTAATGCCTTGTGTTGGGACATAATTAGCAGAATCACATGTCTGAGAATAAAGGCAATTTTCATTTCAAATGAAAAAAAATATTCAGGAAATTAACTTTCTTCAAGTTGAATATTAATTAAGTACTGTAAAATACTCAAAAAAGAGCACAATATATCCATGCCCAACCATTCTTATGCATACAGTGCCAGCATCTGGGCTAAGGCAGGTTCTGCATGAATGACACAATAGCAGCACAATCCACTTTATGAATAAATTTCACAGCTTTAATGACTGAGCAAATATAATTTTGGAAAACATATATTCCACTTTAGAATAGCACCTAGTGATCTTTCATCTACCCTTAAGAGAAAAAAAATATATATAAAAAAATATATCCAAAGATGTCAAATGACACCTCTGCACATGAGATATGAAAAAATAGACTCTCTTCGGATAAAGGAATTTAGTTTTGAGTATTCTAATCAAAGTGGATTTAAAAGACATCAGATATCTGGAACAATACTTTTCAGTAATGGGACCATGAAGTCCTCTTGAAAAGAGGGGGTCCTTGCCCCCAAGAATTTATAATCTGTTCTGACACAAGAGGCAGCTATAAACCCTAAATTTTAAAAGATGAACCAACACATTGTCTATATACCGTGTCCTGCAGGGGTTCCCAAACTGCTCTTCATGAGGCCTTTTCATGTGACTGCAAAGAGACTTTTTAATATGCTAACGATAATTAATATAATCTGTGCTGCAGATTAATTTTCTTTTTGTATCCCCCAGCTCATTTTTCATCCATTAAGTAGCTTTCTATGAACCAAAGTTTTGGAAGCCAGAGGCTCCAAACATGTAATGGACTTCACTTACAATTTTGCAGAATTCATAAACAGTCACTGATACGGATTTGTTGAAGTATTCCCAATGCATCACTATGTATGTTCCTATTGCACTACATACCTTGCTATCAAAGCCCTTTGCTATTTTATTGGTTTGATTAAAATACTGTACTGGGTTTCCCTGGGATGGAGTTTTTCCCTTCACTTATTAAACTGACTTTACCTCAAAGGGAAAAAACAGAAAAAAAAAGTGATGCAAAAGCAATCACTCACCACCATCAGATTGATGCCCAGCTAGTCCCTGAGGAACAACTACTTTGGAAAAACTCCCCTCCAGTTTTATTGCTGAACATGACAATGTATCTCCTTGGTCAGTCAGGGTCAGCTGTCCTGGATGCGTCCCCCCCACCCACACACACAGAGTGCAGTGAGAAACAGAGACGGACTCAGTGCTGTGCAAGCGCTGCTCAGCAACAGCTAAAACATTGGTATGTTATCAACACTGCTTTGCTCACCAGGCTAAAACACAGCACCAGACAGACTGCTATGAAGAAAATTAAGTCCATCCCAGCCAAGGCCAGTACAAATACTAAACAAAATAAAGCAATACCTATGACAGAAATTTGCAAAATTTATCTCACTGTGCTTTGTTGCTGTCATTGAAATATAAGTTTGAAGGCAAAGTGAAAAAGAGTTTTGAATCCTTGAGACTTGCTTCTTAATAAACTTTCATGAAGAACAAATTCCACATCCTGCTGAAACATCGCTGAAGCAAATTGGGTATGTGAAGAAGGATCAGTTCTATACTGAGACATAGTCCTGATCTTCCCTCTAAATTTCCTCAAACGTTAGTTTTATGATACTAAATAAACACCTTTTTTCTTAAAAGTGGTACTCAAAAGGAATTACATAGTTGCTTGAATCATCAGGTTGTCCTATAGGTTAAATCAACATCGTTACTAAAACACGAAACCTGAATTATGATCTACTAGCATTGAACTATTAACTGATGTGAAATAATTGCACGAGGAATTGCAAAGAAATTAGGATCCAGCACAAAGTTCTATAATAAATAAGGACTAACTTCTGGAATCAGTGGAAATTTCAGCCCTGGTAAAGACTAAAATTTGGTTAATCTATTTTTAAGAAATTCAGAACTGTAGTAGTATGGCTGTTAGAGCAGTGCTTCTAACGGTAGTAGTATGACTTTGGAATGGTTATGGTAATTTAGAAATAGGCAATAGTGTCATAATAATCACTGTTATTGTATTCTTCAACATGACTAAGAGCAAGTTATTCTGAAAGAAAAAAGAAAATACACACTCCAGAAATAAAGCAAAAGGCAAACATCTTACATTTACCTGAATAAAAACTTAATTACACTTGTCTTTCAGTGACTAAACTAACAGAACTATAGCAAAGTAGTTGCTTTGGCATAATAAATATTTTTGAGAACTTGACTATATAACTTTCTGTAACTGTAGTTACCCAGCTCCTCACCTGTAACTGAAAGCTAGAGTTGCTTCCAGCTATCTAAAACCACATCTTTCTTGCAGCAAAGAGATGAAAATTTTCACAAAATACACAGGTATTCAAGAAGCATAAGGAAGCCCAGGCTGCTCCATATGCTTAGCACAAGAATTCCAAGCCTGGGCTGTTGCTGCCCAAAGCAGCTACTGCAGCCTCAAACTACCACCTCTTGAAAACGATTACAATGCACAAACAATTCACAGGCTTGGAATGCTTTTTGCTTCATAATTTACTGGTCCTTCTTACAAATAGAAATCAGTGGGATTGATTTGCTACAGGCTAAAAATATTCCAGTCTGAAAAGATGATTTGATGGTTACCGTGCATTAGTCATGGGACATTACACAGTTCATGACACCATGCTGTAAATCTATGGTGACAAAAATTCATTCTGATAGGTCTGCATGAGAATGATGATGTCACAATCCTTCACACAGTTGTATAAAAATAGCTTTAATTTTTATTTACTTATCCTAAATCTAAAGCAAAACAAAAATTATCTTGTCCCAGAAGATCATATGATTAGGTCTTTTGAAATGAACCATCAGAAAAATTAATCTCTAGAGCACAAACTTGGAAATAAAGTTGATGCATTTTTATTACAACTTTTTATATCACCATTTCCAGTGTAAACCAAATGGAAATGAGATCGGATTTTATTTGTATCTTATTTTCTCTTTTAAGTAAAATATACTAAAAATTAATAGTAACTAACAGTATTTCAGGCATATAGGAAAGGAACGTGGGGGGTATAGAAGTCATTTCTCAGAGACACAATTTTTTAATACCAAACCACAAATATGTTCCCAACATCACAGACTGATCCAGGAAACTATACACGTGTCAGTCTGACCTTGGTGCCAGGGAAGGTCATGGAGCAGGTCATCTCAGGTGCCATTAAAAGTCATATAATGGACAACCAGATGATCAGGCCTAGTCAGCATGGGTTTATGAAAGGCAGGTCCTGCCTGACAAACCTGATCTCCTTCTACGACAGGGTGACCCGCTTATTAGATGAGGGAAAGGCTGTGGATGTTGTCTACCTTGACTTCAGTAAGGCCTCTGACACCATTTCCCACAGCATTCTCCTGGCAAAACTGGCTGCTCGCAGCTTGGATGGGCACACGCTTTGCTGGGTAAAAAACTGTTTGGATGGCCGGGCCCAAAGAGTTGTGGTGAACGGAGTTAAATCCAGTTGGCAACCAGTCACAAGTGGTGTCCCCCAGGGCTCAGTTTTGGGGCCACTCCTGTTTAACATCTTTATTGATGATCTAGATGAGGGGGTCGAGTGCACCCTCAGTAAGTTTGCAGATGACACCAAGTTGGGTGGGACTGTTGATCTGCTCGAGGGTAGGGAGACTCTGCAGAGAGATCTGGACAGGCTGGAGCGATGGGCTAAGGCCAACTGGAAGAGCTTCAATAAGGCCAAATGCCGGGTGCTGCACTTGGGCCACAACAACCCCCAGCAGCGCTACAGGCTTGGGGAGCAGTGGCTGGAGAGCTGCCAGTCAGAGAGGGACCTGGGGGTATTGATTGACAGCCGGCTGAACATGAGCCAGCAGTGTGCCCAGGTGGCCAAGAAGGCCAATGGCATCCTGGCTTGTATCAGAAATAGCGTGGCCAGCAGGGACAGGGAAGTGATCTTACCCCTGTACTCGGCACTGGTGAGGCTGCACCTCGATGACTGTGTTCAGTTTTGGGCCCCTCACTACAAAAAGGACACTGAATCACTTGAGCGTGTCCAAAGAAGGACAACGAAGCTGGTGAAGGGTCTGGAGCACATGTCTTATGAGGAGTGGCTGAGGGAACTGGGGTTGTTTAGTCTGGAGAAGAGGAGGCTGAGGGGAGACCTCATCGCCCTCTACAGCTGCCTGAAAGGAGGGTGCAGAGAGCTGGGGATGAGTCTCTTTAACCAAGTAACAAGTGATAGGACAAGAGGGAATGGCCTCAAATTGCGCCAGGGAAGGTTTAGACTGGATATTAGGAAGCATTTCTTTACAGAACAGGTTGTTAGGCATTGGAATGGGCTGCCCAGGGAGGTGGTGGAGTCCCCATTGCTGGAGGTGTTTAAGAGTTGCGTTGACATAGCGCTTAGGGATATGGCGTAGTTGGGAACTGTCAGTGTTAGGTCAATGGTTGGACTGGATGATCTTCAAGGTCTTTTCCAACCTAGATGATTCTGTGATTCTGTGACTGTGTCTGTGTGATGAAAGCTAATAAAATCTCTCCCTTCCTTTCACTGGCACACACAGGCATATTTTCACCACTGAAATTTAAACATGGTTTGGGAAACATAAGGAACAAGCTAAGAGGAAATCTCTAGTACCAAGTCATTTGGGAAATGCCATAAGATTCTTGCATGCTTGCTAGCTGATACATAATAGGACACAAGTCTATATTTTCAGCAAGGCTGTTGATTTTGGCTTGCTTTTCCAACTAGTAACAGAAGAGTAAAAAGGAGTTTAAAAACTCCCACAATTTTTGGTTTGAGTTTTTAGTGCTTTCTGCTTCATCTCCTTTATCCCTAGACTCTGTGGTCCTCTAACCATATATATATTTCCCTCTGGTTTGGGCAGCACATTTGATCAGTCTTGAGTCTGTAACGTGGTGTCTTGCATGCATTTTAGCTGACTTGTCTCTGACACTCACTCTAATATCTCCATCCTGTGAACTACTACGTAGAAGCTGGGAACTAGCATCACCCTTGCACAGTGAAAGAAGTTTCTTGAGGAACAGAGAACTCACATTGCAAAATGAGAAGCCCCAATTGCTGTAGCACAGTTTTCATTTTAATTAATCCTAAATCAATTATTTGTGAAAACAACCACCAAAACACAGCTACTGATTAGCAGACACAGACATAAAAAGATGGCCTGGTCAGTCTAAGGGTTAATCTGCTCTGAGTTTAGATGCTAAGCATATTGCTGGATTGTACACTCAACACAAACATCACCCTTTTTTGAATGTTAACTGGGAGTGAAAAAAGCAAATGAGTATTTAATGAATACCAGTTTAAAAATTGTCTCAGCTCTACATGTCAAAAGTCAGTTACCTTTAAAGTATTCTGAGTGAAAATATCTTACTAAAAATTAGCATTTTCTTTGAAGGACAGAGTAACTTTGATATTTCTATTCATTTTGCATAAGCAGAGTCCACATTTATGAATGTCAGAAGTACTTCTTACAAAGCGTTATAGACTCTATGTAACCAATTTCACGGCAGATATTGCTTCTATAAAAGGATCCTTTGTATCCAACCCTAAAAAAATCCAGCTTCTTTGAAAACAGGTTTGATGGCTTGTGTATTGTTGCCATGGGTTTCAAATACAACATATCTCACCAGTTGCTGACAACTCACAACACTGGGAAGGCTTTATGACACAATGATACAACATGAAGTCTGATAGATTAGAACTGCAAAGTGAGTGTTTTAAGCTAAGAATAGAAACAACATTGCCAGAAACAATTAACAGTAATTAATAATAATCCACACCTATGCCTTGAATTTAACCAGGATACTTTGGTTCAACTGTATTTATTTAAAATCCTTCCTGATACTTCATATTATACTCTATGAACAAGTATGCCATATTTGATGTCTTGTTCACATTGCCAGACTTTTCATGTACACTTTGAAATAGTAGTCTGAGGACCAAGCTCAAAACCAAATCAGCAACCCACCTGAATTATTTCCTTCATTAATGCCTTTGGAGCTACCTCTAGCTGACTAACCAAGTCTCCCATAGTGGAAGCTCTAATATAATCATGTCTTTAAAGCTCACTCAAGATAACAGATATTTTTCCACCATGTGAATATGCCTCAATTTGCTGTGTGGAGCTCAGTAGTTTCCATTTATCCCATCTGCTTTTCATGGTGATGTGAAAGAATTCAGGCTGTGCAGACAGGGTCCTTGGATGCATTGAAATAAAAGAGAGTCAGGAAGCAAACATGATCATCCTGACTCCTTGAGGGATGTATCATTCCCTGTCTTGTTTAGTTCCTCAGCCATACCTTCTTTGGTTACTAGGACGCTGAACATTCCTGTAAAATTTTTGAGTTGGGGAAATCATTGCCTTACACCATTTATGCAACTTCTGTAGCTAAACAAGGAAGTGGTTGTTTATTCTAGTAAAACATGTCTGGTAGACTATCACTTCAGGAGCATGACCAGAACATTGTTTATCTGTCCCTACCTGTCTGGTAGACTATCACTTCAGGAGCATGACCAGAACATTGTTTATCTGTCCCTACCTGCCTAAACATAGGTATAAAGCCAGCATGCAGTGCACCAAAACCTTACTCTTTCCCCCAGTGAATCATAAAGCAGAAAACATAGATGTGAGAAAGCATAAATGAGAAATATTCCATTACTTTCAGTGAGCTTTGGACTGTAGTATATCAGTCTCTTAATTTCCACAGAAATAGTCCTTAAGATAGGTGCTTAGTTACTTTTTTTTTAAAAAAAGTTAGTGAAATTATTCAACAGTTACATGCTTGTTGCCTTATCAATAAATGACATTCCAATACTCTTTTAAAAAACAACAACCAATAATGTGTTTTAAGGTGCATGTATGCATGCATAAGTCAATAGTCTAGGAAAGTTATTCATTGTCCTTCCTGAGGCAGGTCACTGCAAAGGTGCATGGAGGGCAGACATAACACAACACTATATCACAACTAGTTTGTGAAGTGCTGCTTACTTGAGGGTGGAAGAGTTGAATGGCTTTGAGATACTGGCTTCTGGGCTTTTGCTGGTTGGAGTTGAGATTCTCTGAAGTCTTTCTTCTCTTGATTGAGTGCTGCAGATGTTCCCATAAGCTCTTCCCGGCCAACTAAACCAATGAAATGTAAATTCTGTCACTAGCTACAAATCATTTGCTTTTTCTTGCTCAGAAGCTTCCCATATGTTAAGTGACAAACACTAATAACAGATCTCACAACCATTCAACACAGTGGACACCAAAATCTTTTCTCTATGTATTGCACAGTCACTAGCTATTATTAGCTTTTATTGTTAGCAGCATGCCACAAAAAGTGGGGAAAAAAAATGGCATACCAAGAACACTCCATTTACTATTTTGAAAATCTAAGTAACAATTTAGCATTGTTGTATGAATAAAATGACTGGTTAAAATGTAGTTTTCTCCAAGATAAGCTTCTCCACCCCCATGATATTTCCTTTCTTAAGGGTGGGAATACTGAAATGAAAACTGCTAGAGGCCATTTCTGATAATACGAAGTGGCAAACAGACAATCTTGGTTGCTCTCATAGAAGATATTAGATCCTTTTATGTTCCTTTTACTGAGTAACAAGGATTCAGGACAACTCAAGCCTGTAACAAAATAACATTTTATTTTAATGGCATCAGTAAGCCCTGCTTTGTTGAGAATTTCCAGTGAAAGCCCTGCTCTTCCAAAAAGTAACAAAGGAAAATACTTTCCTCATTTCTACAAGGACACAGTGACTGAAATATTCTTGTCACCTTGTAGCAAGTAGGAACTGAATGGTAGGGATGCCATTACCATGACTTTCATAATGCTTCTGTATGTCTCGGTCACAATATATATATAGAATAATTAATAATAAGACTGGTTGTATGCTTTGATACTTTCCCTTTGCTGGTCAAAGCATTCAAGATGACCCTGTTCTGCTTGTGTCTGGCAAAAATCTGACCAAATTCTCAATTTCAAACTGATGGCCAGTTTAGCATTTTCATGTCACGTTTAATTTCTTGATCTCTGTGACTATGTCCACCAGATAAGAATACAAGTATTGTAATTCCACTGTGTTCTGCAGCTGTAATCCAAGTCAGCTGGATATGTGTGGTAACCAATTGTTCACCAAATTAAAAACTTCTTTCTGAAGGAGAAGAGACAAGCAGACAGTCCAATGACAGTGATCCAGAGTGTGCTGAGAGTTAATTTCTGAGTCCTGGCTAGTTGACTAGAACAGGTCAGCTCCCTAGAGAAGGAGCTTTCTGACTGCAATAGCTCTCAAACCTGACTATGGAACAGAAGAATCACATAATCAATATACTAATGGGGGAAGTACAATGTATTTCGCACCATTAAAAAAGAAACTGAACACTGTCAAACAGGCCCTCGCTAAAGTCTGCTGCTTTCCCTGTAAAATCTGGAAAGACTGTGGAATAGTTGACAGCAAGACAACATCTCCCAGGCTTCCATTATCTGTGGCCAGAATGAGGAATAGACTCAGGAAGACAACTCCATCTCTAACTTGTCACCTGTTTTGACTCTTATGCTCAAAAGTTTGTTTGTTCAATAAAAAAATAGATTTCTTCTGCATCATTTATTGTTATAAAAAGAAAGAAATGAAGACAAATTAACTAGCTACATAGGACAAATTAAGTGTGGGTACCATGAACTTTTCACCTTTAAAATTACTGAAACACAATAAAGAAAACTGTGCTAATCTACATTTTAGACTTTTGCTTTGAATTTGTCATTTAGAAACACTAATCACTAACACTTACTGTAGAATATTAAGAAATTACATACATTTGACGACCTGTGGGTAGAAAAAAATGTTTCTTTCTCCAGTGTTAATGACTGGCTTAGTCTGGCCATCTGGCAGGAGACCAACATATATCCCTTTATTTCGCACTGATTCTAGACTTACAGATCCAGTTTCCAAATTCTTCTCAATTTTAAAGTGACAGTATTCATCACCTGTGCCCTAGGAAATTGAAGACAGAAATGTGAATTCAGCAATTGATTTGACGTAGCTAGGCAAGTTGGATGTTTCTTAAGGCTTCATTATTAGCAACTTTTAATAACATTTCAGTTTAACTTTAGGTTCTTCACAATGTCCTACATTATTACACACACACATATATATATACATATCTTGGCCTTGCTTATTCCTTTGTGAACAGAAAGATTGATCACATAATTTAAGTGAAAGATCACATATGAAAGTGTTCTGATTTCTGTTAGGATTTTGGCAAAGTCTAGGATACATTCAAAGGAGTTTCCCACTTAACTTACATCTTAATTATTCATTAGTGGGTTTTATCATCAGTTTATTTAGACTCAATACCACTTTAAAACCCTGAACATGTTTGTGCTCTGCCACATTCAAAGCAATTATATCACTTCATATCAGCAGACATAGGATTAGTAAACATTGAGTCTAATGAGCAAATACTAATGTCTCATTCTCTTTTTTGCTCTCAAATGTAAATCTGCAACAGTTAAACTCCTAGTAGGAGGAGAATATTATAGGTTCAAAGATCAACCATTCCCCAAGCTTAGTTTTATTACTAAATATACAGGCTACTGGTGAGGTATTTCAAGAATAAACTCTATGTGGTTGCCTGATGAGGAAAAAAAATCAGGATCTTCATTTCAGACAAAACAGAATCATTTGTAAAAGCTAGGATGTTAACATCTTCCAAACTCACACCAGTATAAGTGTGGTTGTTTAATAGAAATCAAATTAGCACAACAGAATCTTGACAGACTCATCAGCTATCTAGCAACAAATAAATTTTAACTACATCCAAATTCTCAATAGTTTACAAATATAATCACATCTTTACAATCAAGTGCCAAATAGACATGACAGCTTCTCTTGCTATATTTTTCTATCTTTCCTTAGGCAAATGAAGGAAAAGATCTGAGAAATTTTAAATCTCAACAATGTTTTATCCCATTTTTATCCAAGCAAGTAAAATAAAATTTCTCTGCTATCACTGACAATTTACTCAAATATCTTTATCTACAGAGGGAAATACAAACAAGATCTGCTTACTGTTCCGTTGCACTGGTCATCTTTGATCTTCAGATACATTCTTGGGTTTCTCACACTTTCAAACATGCAGACTCCAGAGCTGATTTTATGCACCTTCCAGCAGGACTCCTGCTGCTGCTGACCTGCTCCGCTGCAGCTCCCATCAGGTCTGAGGCACAGAGCCTGGCAGAGACTTGTGTTGAGCAGAATGATGGCACCATGGTGAAATACACCCTCCAAACCACAGACAAGAAGTCCTTTGTGAATAGCACATCTTTTCTCCATATTAAACTTTGACATTTATATTGTTCATACTGATTTATTTTAAGCACTTATTAATGCATTTCCATGTATAAATGGAAACTAATAAGTCCCAAGTAATTCAATTATACCTCCAGCCTTTGAATATTTGCTGCATTCTGTGCAGACACTAAGGTGGATAGTGGAAATATTTCCCTATTCTGCAGCTTTCCTGCTTTTTATTGTTCAGCAGCCCAGCGCAACATCCAGAGCACAAGGAGCATGGCAAGTTAAGGAATTTGTTCTCTTTTCAAATTAAGTAATTTCCCATGCAGCTCTCCTGTATGTACCTACCTTCCTACTTTTCAAAGGTTTACTAAGAAGTTTAGAGATGCATTTTTTTTTGTAACAGCCCACCCTTTGGCATATAACACCTGCAGTATCGGCATCGCTCATACCATGAGAGCAGTTAAACTTCTCAAGTGAAGCCTACTTGTTAAGCTGTGGTTTAGCTCCACCTGGCGGGAGAGGATCACTCCTTTAGCTTGCAATCCTCTGACATTTGAGTAGATGCAATCTGCTTTATAACAGTAAATTTTAGAAGAGTCTTCTTAATATCCCTCTGCCCACCTTACCTTGACATGCACAACAAATTCTTTGCAAAGTCCAGTGTATCCGGTTGTTTCATCAGCTGCTTTGCCTTGAAGATCGAACGTAACAGTGTGACCTGGGCTTCTGGCAGACTCAAGAATGGCACAACCATTTGGTTGAAGGTGAACACGGAGCTCACAGCAAGTCTTGTCTTTGCTCTAACAAAGTCAAAGTAGGAATAATAAATTATATGAACTACTAGACATGGCAAAATCCAGAACAGAGACTATCACAAAATAGTTTCTGTATTGTTCAAGTTTCCACTATATTACCAGTCTAGTACAAAAATGTCTTTATATTTTTAAGATTTGCAGTCCTGGTACCAAAGTCCTAAAATGTGGACTCCAGAATTTCAAAGCACAGAAACAGTTCATCTTACGATGACACAGATCTGAGGATAACATGAAAGATAGCTGGGTGCCTCAAGCAGCAGGAGAGTTAGAGTCTCAGCCTAAAACATGGCAAACAAGTTTGGAATGTAAAATTGACATAGACAGCAAATGAACTACAGCAGCTTTCTACCATTAGCTCCTCTTCGTTTGTCTCAGTGTTTGTCCTCATTTACTTATACTGTTCTCACAGAAAACACTGAAGGAGTCAGAAGTTTTACTTGACAGAGTACAACAACACACTATTCGTGCTTATCTGTTCAGGCTTGCAGACTGTGCAATCCCATTGTATAAAAGAGACAATATACAAAATACATATTTAAATATTTTATCAACCCCATCATCATTCTCATATTTAAATAAAACTAGGATTTTAATAAATGTAAAGTCATAGAATCATTGAATGGTTTGGGTTGGAAGGGACCTTAAAGATCATCTAGTTCCAACCCCTCCCTTTCCACTAGATCAGGTTGCTCAAAGCCCCATCCAACCTGGCCTTGAACGCTTCCAGGGAGGGGGCAGCCACAACCTCTCTGGGCAACATGTTCCAGTGTCTCACCACGCTCACAGTAAAGAATTTCTTCCTTATAGCTAATCTAAATATACTTTCTTTCAGTTTGAAACCGGTACCCCATGTCCTATCACTACATTCCCTTATGAAAATTCCTTCCCCATGTTTCCTGTAGGCCCCCTTTAAGTACTGGAAGGCTGCTATAAGGTCTCCCTGGAGCCATCTCTTCTCTAAGTTGAACAACCCCAACTCTCTCAGTCTGTCCTCACAGGGGAGGTGCTCCAGCCCCCTGATTATCTTCATGGCCCTCCTCTGGGTGCACTTGAGCAGGTCCATATGCTTCTTATGTTGGGATTCCCAGAGCTGGATGCAGTACTCCAGGTGTGGTCTCAAGAGAGCAGACCTGCTGGCCTCACTTCACAGAATCACAGAATCATCAAGGTTGGAAAAGACCTTGAAGATCAGCTAGTCCAACCATTAACCTAACACTGACAGTTCCCAACTACGCCATATCCCTAAGCGCTATGTCAACGCAACTCTTAAACACCTCCAGCAATGGGGACTCCACCACCTCCCTGGGCAGCCCATTCCAATGCCTAACAACCTGTTCTGTAAAGAAATGCTTCCTAATATCCAGTCTAAACCTTCCCTGGCGCAATTTGAGGCCATTCCCTCTTGTCCTATCACTTGTTACTTGGTTAAAGAGACTCATCCCCAGCTCTCTGCACCCTCCTTTCAGGCAGCTGTAGAGGGCGATGAGGTCTCCCCTCAGCCTCCTCTTCTCCAGACTAAACAACCCCAGTTCCCTCAGCCACTCCTCATAAGACATGTGCTCCAGACCCTTCACCAGCTTCGTTGTCCTTCTTTGGACACGCTCAAGTGATTCAGTGTCCTTTTTGTAGTGAGGGGCCCAAAACTGAACACAGTCATCGAGGTGCGGCCTCACCAGTGCCGAGCACAGGGGTAAGATCACTTCCCTGTCCCTGCTGGCCACGCTATTTCTGATACAAGCCAGGATGCCATTGGCCTTCTTGGCCACCTGGGCACACTGCTGGCTCATGTTCAGCCGGCTGTCAATCAACACCCCCAGGTCCCCCTCTGACTGGCAGCTCTCCAGCCACTCCTCCCCAAGCCTGTAGCGCTGCTGGGGGTTGTTGTGGCCCAAGTGCAGCACCCGGCATTTGGCCTTATTGAAGCTCTTCCAGTTGGCCTTAGCCCATCGCTCCAGCCTGTCCCGGTCTCTCTGCAGAGTCTCCCTACCCTCGAGCAGATCAACAGTCCCACCCAACTTGGTGTCATCTGCAAACTTACTGAGGGTGCACTCGACCCCCTCATCTAGATCATCAATAAAGATGTTAAACAGGAGTGTCCCCAAAACTGAGCCCTGGGGGACACCACTCGTGACTGGCCGCCAATCGGATTTAACTCCGTTCACCACAACTCTTTAGTCCTGGCCATCCAGCCAGTCTTTTACCCAGCAAAGCGTGTGCCCATCCAAGCTGCGAGCAGCCAGTTTTGCCAGGAGAATGCTGTGGGAAATGGTGTCAAAGGCCTTACTGAAGTCAAGGTAGACTTTCCCTCATCCAATAAGCCAGTCACCCTGTCGTAGGAGGTGGTCAGGTTTGTCAGGTTTCTTTTGATGCAGACCAGGATACAGTTGGCTTTCTGAGCTGCGAGTTCACATTGCCAGCTCATGTCCAATTTTTCATCCACCAGTACCCCCAAGTCCTTCTTGGCAGGGCTGCTCTCAATCCCTTCATCCTCCAGCCTGTACTGATACTAGGGGTTGCCCCAACCCAGATGCAGGACCTTGTACTTGGCCTTGTTGAACCTCATGACATTCACATGGGCCCACTTCTCAAGCTTGTCCAGGTCCCTCTGGATGGCATCCCTCAGGCATGTCAACACAATATGAGGGCATTCCAGTTACCTTGGTAACATGTGGCAAGCCAATATAAATTACAGCTTGGAATGGCCAGGTATTCCTGCATCAAATCATTTAGTCTATTAAAAAATCCTACCAAAGAGTAAAAAGTAAACTGTGAGAAAACAGACAAAGCCCTATGTCTAAATTTGTCTATTCATTGGAATTTCCTGGGTTCAGTTCTGCAATTCTTAGCTCTTTATCTGACTGGAAGCAGTTATTAGAGAGATTAAAACAACATTATTTTTAATCAGACAATGAAATGTAATTATGAAGCAGAAATCAGTAACAGCTTTTCCTACCTTTCCAATTACATGGCCATTGACAACAGCAAGAGCAAGACGTGGCATCTGATGACTGCTGAATATACATATATTTCTCCCTTTGACATTTACATCAAAAAGACCTAAGAGTTAAATCAAAAAAATGTTAGAAGTATGAGAGTATGTTATTTCATATTTGTATTTAATTACAATTGATAATTTATCATTTTCAAGGGAAAAGAATTAATCAAGTGTTTAACTTAACAGTCTGACCTCTCTGATCAATGAATCCCCTCATTCCTTCAGGAATGGGCGTCTAGAGACTATTGTCTATTGTCTTGAGAAGAAAAACCCTGAGAGTTAATGATAAGGAACAAATTTCTTTTAATCAGCATATATGGTTTTTTTAAAAAAGATCCATAAAAAGAAGCTGAGGACTCCAGTGTAATGAACTGGGGTACAGTAATGAATTTATATGATAAATAACAGATCAGGTAGGGAACATAAAGCTCTCAGGTTGGAAAAGATAATTCATTTTCTCTGTATCCATATTAGAATTTGTAAATCAAATGTCGCACCATAGCTCACAGCTTCTAAAATTTTAAATCTGGCCAATTGTCCAAACAATTACCTCTTATAACTATAAAATACTGACGAAAGCTAAAGTAGTGCCATCTCTATTGTTTCCAGCAGAACACCTGATTTTTTTAAACAACTGTGCCCATTGTGCCCATCAGGATGATGCCACAAATCACAAAATACAGATGGGGCTTCTAGTCCTTGAGGCGAGATAGGGAGGACACATAACTGTCACAATGGGTCTCTGTGTACAGATAGAGATAAAGCTTCCTGAGAAATTACAAAGCGCTAGACCAAATCATCTTCTGATATAATTTGCCATCACAGCTTTGGAGGCCTTTGAATTATATTGCTTTAGATCTGCTGAAGACAAACAGTTCTACCAGTATCTGAAATGCAGAGTTTTCTATTAGGAAAGTTAGGTAGCTAATTTATGTCAGAGATTTTATTCCAAAGCACACACAAGGAAGCAGGGCCCCTAAATGAAAATTTAAACAACAGTTCCCAAGTCAGCACTTGCGGACTTCTGTTGCACATGACTATTCTAGATGTTTTGTAAATACTCCACATACAAATAAACCAAACAAATCTGAAAGAAGTTAAGGGAGAAAGATTTTGTTCTGAAGGCAGAAGAGTTGCATGATAGGTGTCTGCGTTCATTTTGTTCTTCTGTTTGTTTTGTACTCTGAACTATAAAAAAAGAATACATGGTTATTCCTGTGTCACTAACTGTTCCTCTGATATCAGGACAACTTTATTATATTATTCAGAAAAATCAAGCTCTTTTTGTTTACCAGTTTAATTCCTAAGTATTACTAAATTCTTGGGAGATTACAGATCACACTACTAATTTTTCTGATTTACAATCTAAATTAATTGACAGCCAGTTTATAACAATTTTGTTTTGATCTTTCTAATATATTTAATTGTATTTATCATCTTTAACTACTGATATTTAGTAGTTGTGCATCAGATTTGGTATTTGCACAATTATACATGTTACTTATTTAAAATTGTGGAGATAACACTCATATGAATTTTACATCTAGCATGTAAAAGTACACCAAAAAGATACAGAATGCAATAAAAATGTCACATGTTTATGCTGCAAAAATACCATTAGAAATGCACTAATCTATAGAAAGGAAAGTGCATCTAGATAAAAATCAGGAAACAGCAGTGTGAACTTGAATTCTGCATGTTAGATTATGAACTCTGCAGTGTCTAAGTGATCTGATTTGTCTAAATCAAACCAGATACAAGCCTTCAATCAAAGACACAGCATTAAAGAGCAACAAAGATGTGCTTACTGCATCAGTACAGATTAGAAACCAAATTTCTACAAGCAGGTAGTTTGGTCTGTCAACAAGTAATTCAGTTTGTGATCCTAAATGGATCTCCTTGGAGGAAGGATACTACCATGCTGTGCAACTGCTTTCAGGCATTTAAGACACTTGCAAATCCTAAAGCTGTAGATAGAAGTTTTGAGTTAATCAGT
Source organism: Strix uralensis (assembly GCF_047716275.1). Classification (NCBI taxonomy): domain Eukaryota; kingdom Metazoa; phylum Chordata; class Aves; order Strigiformes; family Strigidae; genus Strix; species Strix uralensis. The sequence continues at coordinate 131,730,812 of NC_133972.1, read as the reverse complement.
GTTTGAGTCACCAAATACTTTGAACTCAAGGACCAAAACTGCTAAATAATAGGAGCTTTAGTAAAATTACTCATCTCCCATGTTATACACTGGAGTTTGCTGGTGCAGCTTTTCTAAGGTGCCTTTATAAGCTATGCTAAGGAGTATTGATTGCTGTGCTCTCCATGTAATTTTTGGGTGTCCTGAAAGATTCTGTTCTATCACTTTGAAAAAGATGTGTATAAGGTCCCCGGGAAGATGTCAGAAAGTCTGCACAGCTCCATCACTACAAAGATAACAAAAATATGTGTCTAATATGATACATATTATAGTAGGATGGAAGCTGATGAAGAGGTGGAACTTGAAGAGTGCCATTAAAATCAATGAAAAGGATGGAACAAAATTAAATTTTTACATATATATATACACACACACATATACACATAAATGCTCCCTATTAATGAACTATGCCTGGAAATTTGAACTTGTTATCTTAGATGGATCTAGTTACAAAAGACTGTAACTTTCCTTGCCATAGAAGTTCCATGGGAACATTAAACTGCAGATAACAAGAAGTTTCTATTTGGTAAGTGAAAGCCAGTGACAAGATACCATATGAGATATTTTTTGTGCTTTATATGCAAATCAAGCATATAACTTCTGAGTTCTTATAACATTAATACATGTAAATATTTTAAGTACAGAAAATGTTTATTATAATTATCTACTTCTATTCATTACAGGAATCACTATAGGAGATCACAGCGAACTATAAAGTTCTCCTTTCTCATATCTTTTATGCATACATGCACATGAAAAATACTTTACCATATTTGTTTTTCTTGTCACCAAGAGCATCAACACTGCTATCTGGACTGAGGCAAATGAAGCCATGGGTGAGCCTGCTGTAAAACTGAAGTGTATTGCCTTCCTGAAATTTCCACTTTTCGGCAGCCCACTAGTTTTGTAAACAACAAGCAGAAAAGACTTATGAGAAGATGATACACAGGAATTTGACATACATGAGAAAAACTGAGCTGATTTCACTCAAAGCATAATTTGAATAGTTTAAATACAAATGAAAAGGTACGTTCTTACAGTTTCCTCTCTCCTGAGTTCCAGTTCTTGCCCTGTACAGATAAAAACCGTGTAATTACTTTACAGAACATCCTCATTCAGCTGCAGTGAGGTTGGGTTCTCCTCCCCACCAATTTTCACTTACTTCCTGGAAAAGTGCTGGCACCTGTCACAGTCAGTTCTCTAGCAATATTGCCATCATCCTGCCCCTGGTCTAGCCACCTAAAAAACAGAACCCATTTCAGTAATATAACCTTGACTGGCAACTTCCACAATGGCACTTGCATACTGATACTTCCTGTTCTATTTATCAAAGTCTCAAGGCTGACAAAAAACAATCAAAACATCCAGCTTTAGTGAAAAGAGATTGACTTTGGCAAAAATGGTTTTATTTGTTTGCTCTTGATGAAACTTATAAATAAATACTTTCCTGGACTGAGGTACAAGGGCCCAAGCCAATTATTACAAATCAGAGAACTCATACTGGTCCTAGATCAATAACAAAAGGTGCAGTGGTCATGTTGTTTGCTCTTCCTGTCTGCAAGAAGGCTACAGCAGGATACAAAGAGTTCCATGCCCTGAAAATCCCTATACAGGGAGGCAAATCCAACACAGGCAATAATTTTATCATGTCTGAACTATACTTTTATAATGCCATTGTACCTGCCTCACATCTACTTACATAAGTTTAAGTTCATTTGAGTCAAAAGGATTCACACACTGTGGGAGCAAGATCAGCAAGCATAGCGTTGGGCTCTAACAATAAGTAGCACATACCCTGTATTTTTCTGCCTGAAATGGATTTGAACTCTCCCTAAATTATGTATGAAGCTAGCATTATAGATCTCTTCGTAGCAGTTCATCTCATCTAGAATACAGAATCAAAATTAGGTCAAGCAAAGATGAGGTGCTGTATCTGATAGGCAGAAAGTCCTTACTTGCACATAAATCAGTTTCAGTGTGCACATCGCTCACTCCGAGCTGTCTCGGGCAGTTATTTATTCACTCAGAGAAGTGAGAGGAGGAAATAGAATTGAGGTGCCACTGGCAAGCTGCAGCTAGATTCATACGTGACTGGACTTTACTATTCCTAATATTTGCACTGATCTTTATCAATTATAATTTTTTCGTAAGGTGTTGAGAATTAATCAGGCATAGATAAAATTAGAAATGAGCTATAGAACAGAAGATTCAGAGCAGCAGCATCTTCAGGGGAAATGCAAGGGAAGCTAGGATTGCTTAAAGTTACATTAGAGTTCAGTGACAGGCTGCAAGGCAAATGAGAAAAAGAGATGTGGTCAGCTAGCTGTGTTTGTGATAGCCATTTCACAGATTTAAAATCAGATCCTGAGCTCATTGAACCCCAAGTTAATCTCCATACTAACTTCAGTAAAGTAGGACCAGTCTGCTGGAGAGACAGAAACCCACTGTTCTGAAAAGCCTCGCACCACATGACGTGGAAGAATGAATGGACCTGCTGGTGTCAGATCCAAGGTGTTGGATATGGGCAACGTGTCAAAAAAGTATGTCCTGAATAGTTCACAAGGCGCAAGAATGGAAGGTTCCCAGGCAGAACTTTTTATTTATTTTTCATTAGCTCAAATGCACCAGAGATTTGGGGCAGATACTACTCAGAGACCTGTAAAAAGAATCAGACCATTTCAGCTCACTTTTTAGGAAACACATATTTCCCTTGACAGCATATTTCAGAAGAAAAACTATGATTAATTACAAATTCATTACAAATCTAACCTAAATGAAACACCACCAACCTGTGACAAAGAAAAGTATAACCCAAATCTGTTACAGGATCCTTGATTACAACTTTGTCCAGAAACCAGCCGTTTCCTTAGAATAAATGTAAAAAAATAAAATAAAAAAAGTTAGTTCATGAGAGGAAGATTTAATGGCTTCTGACTTCCCATGGCTTTCTCTCTTCTACTGGAACTGCATAATCTGCAGCTCCACTGGCTGGAGAGAAGTCAGTACCTGCTCTAGCTACTGTAGAGCTTGCTTATGGGCCTGCTAGGCCCTCCCTGACTGTCATGGCTCTGAGTGCCGCACTTCTCCCCCATCATTTAACATAGTCATTGTATGAGACTTATTTTCTTTGTCAATCAAAATATCAACAAGACTAGATAGCAGCTTATCATGGCTCAACATAAGTTCCTATGTTTTACAATATTTAGGCTTAAGAGTTTGAAAACAGGTCTTGTGACTGCAAGCAATTTGAGTTCCACCATTAATTGGGTGTCTAATGACAAGATAGTATAACCAAAATATCCAACTGCATCTTTACAATGTAACTGATAAACGCTAATCAACCTAAAATTATAATAGCCAATTTTATCTATAACACAGACTGCACAAGACATATTCAATGTCTTATCATGCAGACACTCCCCCTCTTCAGAGTTTTTCCATATGAATTAGTCAAAAATGATGGAACAGTAGCAGATGGCGTCCTTAATATAATGGTTGAGAGTATACTGAAAGTGAGCAAAATTATTTGAAATTTGTGGTGATACAAGAAGATAACTGTGTCACTTGAACAGTTTCCTTAGAAGCCTTTGTCTTTCACTTCTAAAAAGTTTTCATACTTTCAGTTTAAGAAATACATATTGTATTTCAAAGAAAAGGTCAATAACTTTTCAGGCAGTATTCAGTGATTAGAGAGAGAGATTACTGACCTGATCCAAGACCATTGTGTCCTATAACAATCTTGTACAAATGTCCAAGGTGCACAGCTTCAACAGCAAAGATGTCAGTCTGTAATCAATCCACAAAAGTTCAGTAAAATCTAAAAAGCAGAGCATTCTTTAGCTGTGGAATCCCAAAGACCCATAAACCCATAGAAATCTTTTGTCAAGATCATCCTTTGAAATATCAGCTAATGATAAGGTGAGAACAAACCAAGGACACGTTTCCTGAAATAAAAGAATTAAGCAAGCCTGATTGCTTTGCTAATGGAAGAGTTCCATTAAAATGAATGGGATCAGAGTCAGAAAAAAGAAACCAGCTGAAAGCTTCATTGGCTAAACAATTACAAATTACAGCAGATTTCAACATTAGAAATGCAGATATAAAATGCAAAGTTTCATTTTCTCTTCAGTTATAAATCAAACTTTTAGAAGAACTAAAAACAAAATTACACAGCTTACCTATTTTATAAATTAAAATTCTGTCTTCCAAATGCACTGGTATACCTTTAGAAAGTATTTTTGGCTTAATTATGGAATTTTGGGGAAACACTGGAATGCAGTAATTATCTCTTTTCTAATTGCACATTGCCTGGAGTAACCATACACCTGAGAGAGAAAAGCCAGTCAAACATACCAGAAAATGCCCTGTCTTTCACTTACTTGTCCTTTTAAAAATTTCTTGGGTTTCTGTGACCTGAGCAGCTGTCTTGATCCTGTATCACCTCTTTCTCCATAAACAGAAATATAGACATCAGCCTCAGTTCCAGCATTCCACAATTCTCCCGTTGTCACATGCACTTCATAGCCAGTCACTGACAATAAGAGATGACAACCTTTCGTATCACAAACGCTATTATAGTTACAATAACATCTAGCTGTGAAAGTGCCTGTAGAGTCCAAATACATCTGTGTCAAGGACAGTTAGGGTATAAAACCTTAAAAACCTTATTCAGTATTCAGTAAAATAGCGTACAAACTTGCTCTGGTGTTACATTTATGCTTTTTATCCCAGACTGTCACTATGAGGAATGCAACCAGAACTGAACTTTAAATGCACAATGGTGTGTCTTTGTCCTGCAGCGTTACTTGAAACCATCACAAAGCTGAAAAGTAAATAACATAAATCCAAGATTAGCCTCACCATAAGTGGTGAGATCAAAACTGTAAAAAACAACAGGAGCCATTAACATTTTGAATGCACTGGTTAACCAAACAAGCAAAAACCTAGCACCAAAGTTTTCATTTTCTAGGACCTCAGAAACCTGCATTGTTTTACTATTTTACTGATTCATGCAATAAGATAGTATAGACTTCCTCTATTACATTCCATATGAAAATTCTTTGAAGACTGTAAATTTGGGAGGAAAAGATAAGGACTTAAATTCAATAAATTGGTTACTGAATAGAAATGGATAGTGCAAATAAAATTAAATTTGAGTCAAAGTCCAACAAAACTAGAATAAACACTGTGATACATAAAATTATGTATCAGTAGAAAACTGTGGTCATTATAATGCAGATTTCGGAATCCGATAAAATTCAGAATTGAGATAAAAACCATGTAACTATAATCTTCAGTAGAAACATGGGGAAAGCTTATGCCAACATGCAGTAACAATATTTTGTTAGACCAAGTGAGATATAGAGAGAACAAAACGGTGAGAGAAAACCTCATTTTCTGGCACAAAAGCTCTTCTTCCAGATGTAGGTGTTCTTGTGCTTCTCTGTCTTGCAAGTAGAAAAGAGTTTCTGGACTGTTGGGTCCAGAAGATCAACATTATCATCATTCAATTATCAGTTTCCACTTAAAATATGTTATGAAGCTTGACTGTAGTCCTCTGAAGGAGGCTGCTCCCATATCTCACTCTTCTGATGGACAAGCACCTTCTCTTAATAACCAGTGAAAATTTATTCATGATCAGTCCATACCTGCAATTGTGCTAAGTGGCCATTCAGTGTTTATAACTTCTCCCTCGATGCTTATTCTTTTAATGAGTATCTCACATTTATTTACATGGTATTTGTGTGCAGGTTACTAAACAAGCTGTCTTTAAAGAATTCAGTTTGGATAATGGTAACAATCTAGCTAAAACAGTAGCACTCTGCACAGGGTATTTTAATGTGCCCACACAGAACACTAGTGCTAGTTTGCTTCTAGCGTCAGAGCTAACTCAATTAGAGATGATGACTGGGTACCTCTAAATTCCACTGAAGTATTGTACCATAGACATATGCTATTAATAAATCCAACATAGAGCCTTAAAATAGCTAACTTAAGCAATTTTCACAATTTTTTATACTTCTCTTTACCTCTCATAAGCCTAGGGATCATCCCAGCTTTATAAATATTTATGAGTATTTATAATGCTTACAGCTTTTATCCTAGGAAACACTGACCCTCTTAATGGAATGAAGCTGCGTCAGGGGAAGTTCAGATTGGACATTAGGACAAGATTCTGCACTGACAGGGTGATTGGTCACTGGAACAGGCTCCCAAGGGAAATGGTCATAGCACCAAGCCTGTCAGAGTTCAAGGATCATCTGGACAATGCCTTTAGTCATATGGTTTAGGTTTAGGCAGTTCTGTGAGGAGCAGGGAGTTGGACTTGATCTTTATAGGTCCCTTCCAACTTGAGATATTCTATGACACTTTCCTTTAGATATTCCATGGAAAAGCATGCAGAATGGAGATTAAGAGAAGGAACTGTATTTTTTACATTCATTTTTGTCTATAAGTGTAGAACATTACATTTGTAAACACATCATTCTGAAATTGGAAAGCTAAGTTTATTTATAAAATTTAATTCTTTCCCCGATGCCTATGAATTATGAGAGGTAGAACAAGGAGGTAAAGCACATATCTTTTTTCAGATCAGCTATTATTATTTGGACAAAAGCCAGCCACATTTAAAGCACAGAAGCTTTTAACAGTCTTTAGTTAGCAGCAGTCATGTATTATTTTTTCCAGAGTACACCTGTCTCAATATTGAAAATAGTTTTCATTTAGGAACTGTTAATTAATACTGTATTTTACCCACATCATTTACCATGTCACCACCTGATCTATTTACTTCCCCAAATTTCTCTTTATAGCACCCACATGAACAGACCATGGCAGAGGCAGAGAATGCATTTCTCCAGACCAACCATCCCATGTCTAAAACAACAATCCTCTCTATTTCTACAGTTCCCTCCTTCATTAACTATCTACTTTTCAGTTTCTGCAAGAAGAAAAGCAAAGGTCCACCAGGCACCAAACACTGTGTAACTCTGATTTATCCCCAGCAAATAGTCCATCATCACATAATTAAAGATTACATCATAAAACATGAGCAGAAGGGGACAAAAGTAGGATGGTTGAGGATAAAAAGTCAAACAAATGGTACTCAGTCCCCCAGCATTAGAGCCACAAAGTCTCTATGTAATACTTCTTAACAGTTTAATTCAGACGTTTTTCCTTTGAATAAAAAAGACTGTTAAATCAGAAAGTGTTTCAGCTTCATTTTATTCAGAAATTGGTTTTAAAGTGCCTCTCATCATCTCTCTTTCAGACTGAATCCAGACCTCTTCACTGTTCTGTTATCAAACTATCTTCTCTGAAGTTAAAAGCTATGTTCTCTTTTCACTGTCTCATGCAGAAATATAATATTGGCAAAAAGACACAGAGACAGTCTTTCAATTACTAAGTTAGAGATGAAACTGCCTTCTCCAAAGCTTTCAGCATGACCCCTCTTACACTGAGGCTGGTAGAAATGCACAGAGGTTCTTTTCTTCCTCTCTTGTGAGAGGGAGAAATTGTTAACTATAAAATGCAGATTAAGAGGATGGTTTATGTCTGCTGTTGTGCTTTAGAATGAACCAAGGTTACTTGATAATAAAAATCTTTCATTATATCTTTATCTCAGAAAGAAGAAAACAACCTACTCAGAAAGAAGTGCCTGGAAATTAGAAGGTTGGTAAGGTCAGTGTCCCAGAATATTAAGCAAGAGAACATTTGAGTAAGAACAGATACTGCAAGGAGAATTGAGCATATTCAATATAACATGTTAATCACCATTCATTAAGGTTTATTTAAAGGGGGGGAAGAGTGTTTGGTTTTCATACCAATGTGCTTGTATGTCCCCCTACACTAAAAATATTAAAGTCCCCTGAACAAAGAGACCAAACCTATGAGGGAGCTGGCTGACTGCCTCTGAGGCTTTTCATGCCCTCAAGGGTATGAAGATCATAACCACCTCAAGATCAAAAATCATTGTGGTTAGGGCTGGCCAGCCTCTCTCTACAGCATTTTATGAGCCATTTACAGCTGCTAACTACATCACTGGAGGAAACCTCTCCTGCTATTCTTTTTCACTTAAAGGCATATTAATGAGACACAAACCCGTTTTTCTGCTCTTCTTTTCGGGTTCTTAATCTCAGTGCTCAGTCATCATAGATATGCATAAACACAGCTCCAGACCGTCCAGCTCCTTATTACAAGAGTGACTGTCCCATGGTATGTTTCCCCACATTCATGGGCCATTTTCTGGACTTCTGCCCCTTAATTTCAATTATATCCTCTAGCCTGCACCCACAACAGCTGTTACCATTGAAATGCTTGTTACCATTTCAATTTTCCAAGATCAACACAAAGTACCATAAGCATAGCACCAAGCATTGTTATAGCATTAAACATTCTGAAAAAGGGGTTCCATAGTTTTTAGAGAACTTTGAATGGAAGTTTCTCTCATCCCATTAATCTTGGCCTCTGCAGTTGATGAGATTTCCTGGGGAAGGGAAAAGAGGATGGTGTAGAATCTGTCCCAGGTAGATCTTACTCTAGTGAAAGCTCCAGCACAAGTAATACCAGTGGTGTTATGACATTTTACCCTCTACCATCACACCCTACAGGATGGGAATCTGCCCCAGCACTCTTGCTCCCTCACCCACATCTCTCCTAGGATACACTGATCTGGCCATGCCCTTGTACTTTCCTTAGGCCAGAAAAGAACAATGTCATTTGGAGAGAAGGGAAGAGCAAGCACACACTTTCCACACCATTCTCATTGCTGAAGCAGAGAGACCATATAGCAACAACATTCAGCGTGGATGACAGGGATTGTTGTGGTAGAGCAGGACATTAAAACAGTATAAAAGAAGCAACACCAGATAATTTTTGTATTGTTTGGCATCATTCACCTTTAGAATTACAATACAATCTTTATGCGAGTAATGGATCTTTTAACACTTACAACCTCCTGAAATATTGTTAAAGTTTTGTTCCAAACCCAGAAATTAAAAGTATTCTGGAAGCCTGTCTCAGCTACTTACAAGAAAGAAACTAAAGCAGCAGCTACAATAATCATAATGGAGCTATAATCTTCAGTTATTGAAAATAAAGTTTGTGATCTTACTCATGTGTGATGACTTCATGGTAGATACACATACGTAAGGTGTCTCTACTATTGCTTCTATTTTTAAGCAAGCACAAATGCTGAAAATCTTACCAAAGAAGGAATCTTTTTGAAGGACCTGTGAAAGTCAAACCATTAAAGACTGTCCCATCTCCTTTCCAGTGATTCTTAACCTTTTACCTGAGTATGCCCAGTAACCACAGGAAAACAACACAGAAAAAGTATCATTGCAGTCAAAAAGTAATAGAGAGCCTGATGAAAAACAATGAACTCACCTCTACCAACATCAGTCTGTGGCCTGTTTTAGCTAATGTGGCAGTGTGCTTACCTGGAAGAATAGGCTGACCCTGCTGTAAAACAGGAAGCTCCATCAATATTTCCCCATCAGCCTGGTCCCAGGCCAACCATCGATGTGCAGGGAAAGAAAACTGCTCCCCTGAGAAAAGGTTGAGCAACTGCACCTAAACAGCACCAATAATTGCAATTTAAGTTGCTGATGTCAGTCCAGACAGAACAGAACATGAAACATGTGGGATGCTGTTGAAATCTGTGTAGGTAGAGCTCTGTGGCACAATCACAAAACCATGGGTTTGGGCATGTCTGCTCCCCAGATACAACTGCCCTCAATCCGACTTTTCAGTCAGTCATATTTGAAAGTGCAGGGCAGAGTAACTCAAGTGTAGTCAAGAAACAGGGTTTATCAGCTCAGGCACAGTCCCACAAAATATAGCCATGTTGTTCCAGCTGGTATATCCACATGGGTTGGCACTAGGTGTCATGGCTTACCAAACGCAGAAGTTCTCACTGGGAAACTTGGCAATGCTTGCAATTCTATTTCTTTAACTTATTTTTCTTATCAGAACAGGAATTAAAGGAACAGGTTTTGATTCTTCAGCACTGCTTGTGATATAAATAAACCAGGAAAGTGCTAGTCCCAACACCAGTCTGCCCTGCACAATTTTCTTCCATGCCCAACTTCTAGCATATAGCAGAAGAAGGAGCATATGCACACCAGCTGAAGAAGGGAAAGAGCTCTACTTATTTTGTACTTCAAAGTAATCCTTAATAAGCACCTCAGAGGCTGCTGTATATTAGAATAGTCCCTAATTATGTTAATTTATACTAGTAGCTACACTCTCTTTGGACCAGCAGAGAGAAGCGAAGACCCTTCTACCTGTGTCTTTCCCTCCTGCTCTGTGCTTTGCAGAATCTAATCTCCTTAATTAGAATATTGAACAAATTCAGAAATACTGGAAACACTTTTATCACTTTTACTGATTGAATACTAAACTTTAAAGAAAGAGATTTATCTTGTCTGAAAAACCTGCCACACCTTGACCTGTCAACATCTACCGAGAGATCTTAAAAAGGGAACTTGGAGTGAGCGAAGCAGCACCTTGTGGTCCTTTGCAGGCCTGATACCATCCCAGTACAAAGACAGCCACAGAAACCGTGGGATATTGATGGAAGACTAGCATGCCTAACTACCAGAAAAGCTCTGCAGTTGTAGACCACCCTCTCTTAATTTTAGATCTTCCAGAAAAATGTAGGTTTCCCAAGAAACAATGATGTTAAGTGTCTGACCAGCTCTCTTTAGGTTGTTTCTCCTCTATGAAGTCTAGAAATCAGCAGCTATACTCCTTTGGCTCTCTACAACACAAAACACTAAGTTATTTATAGAGTGTGTTTGATTGAATGTATTTCTTTTCTTTGACTTTGTGCCCAAAGTTGCAAAGAGGGAATGACCTAACCCTGGCTGATGAATCACTGCCTAAAAACTGTGCCTGATTGACTGAGATTTGGTAAAGAGAAAAAACAAAATTTGTAAGCAAAGAATCAATGGAAGTGTTGAATCCTTCTTTTAAAATTTTACTGTTGATTTCATTAAATATATCTTACCTGGGAAGTGAGAGAGGGAATAAAAACTTCTCATTTTTTCTTTCACTTTTTTGTCAAACTTCTTTAATCTCTCAATTTAAATGCGTGTGTCTTAAACAATGCTGGCAGTGCAGCCTCTATTCACAGAGGATGGTGTACAACAGACCCACAAAGATCCGTTTGTTGAGTCAGATTTTATGAAAATCAAAACTTCTGATACCAAGATTAAGCATGCAAATGAACCTTTTCTAAGACAAAATTCACTGTTCTCTTTCAGCTTCTCAACTCAGATACGCTTTAGAAATTGCTGGTAACCTGTCCCTTTGTATCACAGGACAAAAGCTATGAGGTATTTTCTACCCTTTCACTGCTTCCACACACACATTTATGAAAAGAAAAATAGCAACGAACAGAAGAAAAAAGTATCTTGGATGATATTCTGACTCCAACATTCTCCAAAACACAGCACAGCTGGAAAACAAATACTTAGCCTTTATAAGCAGGCAATCCTCAGCTGAATTGAAAGAGATATAATCCCTATAATTCTAGTATGAAACCTCATAGCCAGAGTGCTACTACCTGTGACACAATATTTCAACGTAGATACGCATTGGCTAGAGGTATGAACTCACAGGATGTTGCCTAAACTTCAGTTAGTACTGCGCAGGCCTTAGTCTTCTTTCTGAGTCTCGGTCCCAGATGAAAACAACTACTTAAAGCATCAAATAGCACAGAATTTGAACATTAATCAGTGAATGTTTAACTTCAGTGGAGACTTTGCATTAGACAGATCTAGATTTACCCTTAAGTATGATTATAACAGTGAGTTTACCAGCAGCTTCTAAAGTCCTTCATAAACTGCTGTCTCTTAACTGAAGGATAAGAAACTATGGCACAAAGAGAGAAGTGTTTCAGGCATGCACTGCATATCATTGGCACACATAGTACGTCACTGATGTTAAGGATAAAAGCCAGATCCTTTCATTCCCAGTCCAGAAATGTATATACTATGTTTTGTGACAGAAGCTTGAAACAGAACTAGCCAATTCTCTCTGCTTTATTATCTTTGCTTTACCTGCATCAAGATCTTATTTAAAAAATAAGGAGGGAAAAGAACCTGTTATTGTCTTTTTCTCCCCAGAGACACAGAACTACAAACATTCTTAGTGTAGCTCTGGTGCTGAGCATAAGGACCCAGTGTGAGCCACAGATTTGAGGAGGACTTGGCTAGATTGCATTCAATGACTTTCTGGGTTTCAGCACACTCTAGAAACTGTAGCACACAAAGACTGTAGAAGACTCAGACTACAGCAGCCAACTTAAGCAGTCTTTCTTGCTGCACAGCCACACATTTTTGAAGAAACACACTTTACAGCTCTCACTAAATTGCAAACAAACAGCCAAGACATACCATCATAAACTGCCTTTAATTCCACACAAACGCTCTCCTTCATAATCTCTTAAATGAAGCTGTAAGCATTTGGTGAGGCTAATATACCTATCCCAGGGATCTTTTCTGACTCGCATTTTGACTCCACTGTCATAGTGACTGCTTTTGGAAAGATAAAATTCTTTCTCACTGCTTTTACCTCTTCACAGTGCCAGGCAGGGGAGTTTCCTGCATTCGTATGTCCTATGCGTATTTTGTAGAGATGTCCTATGTTTCCAGTATTAACCTGTAAAAGACGCACAACTGATGAACACATAACATTTATTAACATGAAAAGACATGCAACAGAAATTCATTTAGTAACCATCAGTGACATTTTTGTTTAGAGAAATTAAACATTCTGTTATTTAAAAGGTTTTCCAAAATATTTTGCTCCAGATAATCACTAGAAGCTTGACTCTTTTAAAAAACAACCCTCAAAAAACACGTTGGCCTGCCAACCACATTTAAATGGCTTCAGGATGCTGCTGTAGCTATTTTGTTCCCCACTGAACATTGGTCTCAGTGGGAGATGAATACAGACTGTATGTATGACTAAAAAGCAAAAGTGTCTTGACCCTAAAACCTTGCTCAGTTTAGCATCTATACCACTGACCTGCTACAAAATGATTTCTGTCTCCCAAACACCTTCCACGTACTTCAGAGTTTCTCTCTATCCCTCCAGGAGGGTAAGCCTTACAATTTTGGAAACAATTATGTTCAACTTTGGTGTTTCTTTCTATAAATCATTTCAATTAAATCAACTTAAAAAGCTGTGTTTGAAAGATTAGCTCTTGGGCAGGCTAGATGAGTGTGTCCAGTACAGATAACAGGGTGCTGAGGGAATAACTTTGTGTGAAGGTTATTCAAACAACTAGTTATGAACTTCAGTGTAGAAATAGAAGGCTTATCTTCAGGGAACTGGAAACACACCATGAGTCTCTTCCTTCTTGCTGTATCATTTGTTTTATTACGTAGGCTGGATTTGCTGTCCTGTTGTTTTCTGTAGAATTCATTTTCATGCTTTCATTTACAGTGTAGAGGTGGGTATGAACTGAGTCCCCTGTATCACAAACCTCCCTGAACTCAGCATTATAAACAATAAAGACAAAGCAGTGAGGACAGATCAGAGTTAACTGGTCATACAGCATACAGTACAAGCAGAGCGCCTTTTCTCTTTCTATACATTTCAGAGCAGGCACTCCTTGATTGTATTCAGTGCTATGGATACTTACTTAAGAGGGGAATCCTAGGTCCTAAACCAGGGACTGTGTTCATATTTTGCATTTAAAAGTCATTGGAGATGAAATTAATTGTCATAATGAGAGCAGGAAACAGAGCCAAAAACATCTATTGTGAAGAGGGTATTTTTATCTGTCAGGCACCTGGTTACTTATTTTATCTACTCCTTGCAACCTTACATCTGGGGGTTTTTTTGTATCACAGATGAAGAATGGCATACTACCAGAGGTGCTGGATTCTTCTGCAAAACTCCATCAGGCTGAAGAGAGCTAAGAACTGCTTTTCCTACGTCCCAAGCAGCTCTTTATCAATGCTGCCATTAAACACCTTTTCTCAGAAGGGGACTTGCTATGCTGGATACTAACAATGGAAGCACCTGTTTGTTATATGGCCTTATAGCTGGCACCTACTAGGGACACTCACTGACAATCCCACATACACACTCAAGCTATGCAGCTTCTGATAAGAGACCTATCCTGGCTCACTTAAGTCACTATGCTACAGGACTGATGGGGGAGAAATTTGCTTGTGTGACTGGGAGCAGAAACAGCTTCAGATAGACAGACTTTATTACAGGTATAAAAATTGCCTTTATTTAAATAAAGCAGCAGGTATTTAACAAAGTTAAAAATTTACTCCAAACCCTAATTCTTCAGTTTCTCATTTCGTTTTTAATATCGTAGCCCCATTTTAAATTTAAAAACTAAACAATTATGTGTTTTCCTATATTTCTTGGTATTTTCTTGGGCACTATGTAAATTAACCAGTAGTTCCTCTCAAACAGACAAGAAATATGTTGGATCAAATCAGCTCTGGATAGGTGAGTGGGAAAGGATACTAAATTTAGTTCTACATTTAAGTCCTGTTTTTTGTTTCCAGATATGTGTACCATACAAAAAACTGACTGTCTTTTCATCACACAGATTTTGAAATGTCATGCAATCTGGCAGGATACAAGAGGACAACAAAATGAATATATATTCCTTACTGTGAAGATGTCTTCATTGCCTCTCTGAAATAATTTTCCCTCCTCTCCTTCAAGAAAAATAGGCCCCGAACTGCTGTGATCCCCATACAATGTAATATAAACTTTTGAGCTTGTTCCTGCAGATGGCATATCACTGGTGAAGACTGACACCTTCCATTTCCTAGCTATCAAAATATAAAAAGACTCACTGAATTACTTAAACTCAAGATTCTCAAGCAAAATGCATTTCAGTAATCAAATTCTAAATAATATCATGTCAACAAATACAGAAACATATTTCCCAAAATTACAGCAGGCAAATATTGAGTTTGCTATGTTAGGCACACAAAAATCAAGAAATGTCAGGTTGCATTCGCATCTTTTACTCTGCATATGCCATATGACAAAGCATAGATCACTTTTCAAACACAGTTTTGAAATATTGTATTAAATTCTATTAAATATGGCTTTCTGTTTGCTTAGGATATATCAGCTCTGCCCGATGCAGTCTGCGTAATGACAGCCATGCAGGCTCTAAGCAAGCTAGCTCTGGAATTAAAAACTCATCGCTTCAGGCATTATGATCTCTCAAAGCTTGCTGAAAGAGATCTTTTTAAGAAAGGGTCTGTATCTCTGCAAAGGTGTGATGGGCTACACAGATGTAACAAAGCTTGTTTGGAATCCACTGAACAATTATCAACATATTCCTGCATTGCAGTGTTGGCATTATACCCTGAGATACCTATACTCTTTCCATGGTTAAAGTTCAAAATTATCAAGACCAAGCATATGGATTTAGGCTTTGGTTTAGTGAAAGCTGGCTATCAATGGCATGGAATTAAGGGAAATAGTATCACTGAGGGATCACTGATAACAGGAAGGAATATTAAGAAAACATCCTCACTCCCGATGTTTCTAATTAGCTGATACCCATCTTAAATAGTATACATATAAGCACCTCCCAAGTTTGCCAAGATCGTTTTGCACCACAGATTATCACTATTTCATAAAAGAGAACTTCCTTTAAAGTATAGCAGCAGTAATAAAGGGCCTTATTGACTACAGAAGCCCCCTATCATCTAATGACTCATCTATGCTACACGTTTTACCTGCATTACTGACTTTTCCTTCCATCACAGTATCTTTGATCCTGTCTGCTCTGGCTAACACAAAGAAACAATACAGTGATGATGTGAGCTCATCATGATATGATGATTTTTGTGTTTATTGACTGAGATACTTAAAGTAGATCTGTGTGTCTTAAACCCCAGGCAATAAGTTATCTTGCAGTTCTGTTGGGAGGTTCAGCAAAACCACTTTTCTTTTGAGTGTCACTCAGTATTTTCAGTGCTAGCTATGGGCATTTTCTTAAAGGAGTGAGTGGACATTGATCAGGATACATACAAAGAGCTATGCTGCAGCAGAGTATTATTTGATGTGAAACCATCTGAGGAATTTGCATTTAGTTTTCTATGGCATTCTGCAAAAGCAAGGTAGGATTAGTATTTTTACGTGCTTATGTTTAGCCATGTCCAAAACCAAAATATATTTAAGAAATTGATAATTAGGCTGACCTAGGCATGGTGCGTGTCAGTAATTTTGTATCTAGGAAATAAATTAGTTGAGAATTTATGTCCTCCATACCACTTAGCAGTTATGTTTTAATAATTAATACCACTTTTAATAAAAGGCAGAAAACAAGGCACAGTAAAGGCACATTATGAAATGTAACATGTTAATGAGACCTGATGGTAGAATCTATAAGTCTTGTTTGTGTCTTGCTATAACCATCAGGCTATAACTATTGAGGAAATTTTTACTTCTATGTGACCATTGTGCTTTGTGTGTAAAACACACATTCCTTGGAAATGCAGTATTGTAGAATCAGTAACTATTAAAATAGATATTCTCTCCCATACTTTGAGGGGAGAGACGGGGTGACGTTAATGTAATGCTTGGTTCATCTTTGAGGACAAACCTCAAGACCTTGAAATTCCACAGTAGTGTTCTGAGATTTACTTATTTGTTTGAAACATGCTTGTAGGTCCATGACCTGAGTACAAAGTGTGAAAATTTTAAGACAGAGACAAAATCTGAAAGAGTTATATAGTTTAAGAGCAGACATCTAAAATATATTATCATGAGAAATTTGTAATATACACCACTACTCCATTTTAAACAGATAGTCTTAAAGCAGCACTTTTCTGAAACTACTGTGAATGTGCAGCTATAGTACTAATGCTTTTTAAGTAATTATACTGTCATTATTAAATAATAAATTGCCAGACAGCTACTCTTACCAACAGGTTAAACTTCAGCATTACAGGAATTGTAATAGCCTGAACACATTAAACTGAAAGAACAGGGGAAAAATAATAACTGTGAGACCTGAGGAGGAGAAGTAACTAGCAGGATCACATTTTCCAACAGAGGAGTGTGACCCTTATCAAAAGTTACTGTAATCTGCTTTTTTCCACAGCTGAAGTTAGCTTGCTGTTTCTATTAGAAATGGGGTTCTTTATCCAAAGCAGTCTGCTCCAACTTTCTGTGAGCCATGACTGATGACAGGTGACCATTTAATCCTCCATGTTAATCTCATTTATAACTGAAAGTCTAGCATATGTGTACAACATCTAAGTCACTCTATGTAGGTGTACCTAATTTCTTGCCTTAATTTAGTTTACTAAGGTAAAATAATTGGATTAAATAGTCCCCCTAATTCTAACAGTGGATTAACATGGTAATTAGACTAATGATATTTGATAACATCAGTGCTACAAAAGTCAAGTAACATGTTTAATAGTGATAAATTAAACAATTAAATCATCTTGCTTTCTTCTGACATCCTTCAAAGTAAAGAGAAATATGCCTTATGCATTTCAGAAATGAAAACCAATAAATGATACCAAAGTATTGCTTCTATACATTGAAATTGAGGAGTCTAAGACTTCTGAGAAATCAGTCATTTCTCATTAGTTTTTATGTTATATACACTTTTAGATATGCAAAACCACATCATCCAGCTTTCTATATATCACACTAGAAATAGTAGTGATTACTATTGATCACTGTGTGCAATGGCTTCTTCTCCAATACACTGTTTTCAGTCTCTTGGAGCCTTTCCAGTTAATAGTTTCCAGTCTGTGCGTCTACCCTTATATGAATATTCACTGCAAAGTCAGTGGAATATCTGTTTAACCATTTTTTTCAGGTCAAGGGCAGTAAAGATACCAAATAAATTCTCTACTATGTAACTGTTTTGTATGTAAGCTTGTCATGTGCTGGCAATGACATCTGTTTGAAAATTTAATTGTGAGATATTGCTGAAAGAAAAAAAGAAAAAAAAAACAGAAAATACTGTATTTAGAGGAAATGCTAGTCTTGAATGTTATTGAATAAGATTTTTGTATGATTAATATTTTTTTAAATCCCTCAATATTTATATTGGTTCACAGTAAAATTAGTCCAGAATGCCTTTGATTTTAAAATAGCAAGTTTTCAAAACTAAGGGAAGAGGTTAACAAAGTCAATTGAAGTGAAAAGAGAGGTATAGCAAAGGAAAATAAAACAAACTAGTAAAAAGGTTATTTAACCATACACATTAAAAGAGAATAAGCAAAGAATGTCTATGTACACTATGTGCTGAATTTGAGAACACAAACTAAGTATGCCTTTACAATAAAGGGAAAACTGCCTCTTTTTTTTAATAAGAATGGTGACATACAGTGATTGAGAAATGTCAGCACTGTTGACAAGAATGGGCTATGGAAAGGGAAATTTAAAATGGAAAATCAGAACGGGATGCAAAGTGCACTGAGAGACTAAACCATGACGTTTGTGCAGAAATGAGAATTATTAACTTAGAGGTATACTAGTAAGTTTCTCAGAAATCAGTGCTGGAGTTTCTCTGGATTTCATATTTTCATCAATATATTGCATAAAGTAGGTAATTTCTGTAACACAGCTGCTAAGAATTGTGAAAGTATAAGAGGATCAGAAAATCCAGAATAGTGGAAAAGGGATAATATATAACAGCATACAGTGCAAGGAAATGCATTTTAAAAATACTAGCAAAACTTAATGCTATGAACAGGGAATTCATCACTTTAAAAAAATAGAGGAGGAGTGAGTCATTGATGTGGCAGTAAGATGCACCAGAAGAGAGATTTCTAAGTAGAGAAATTTTCCTGTCAGTGTCCCAGAGTTCAGAGGAAAAATCTTTTAAATACCACATAAAGTTCTGGTAACCATATTCAAAAAAAAGATTTATTGAAACTAGAAAAGGTCCTGAGAAAGACAACCATGATGATTAGAGGAAATGGAGAAAATGTTTATGTAGGAGAAAAAGTTGAGTGAATATCTGATTTTGTTGATACTGAGGAGGAAAAAGACATATCTAAGTAAATGACAATGATGGCTTTAGGACACATTTATATAAACTAACCATGACTAGGCTTAGGATACAAATTAGAAAACAGTTAAGACAGAAGACATTAATACAGACAGAAGAAAGACTCAAGCTCTAGAACATCCCTCCAGTGGAAGCTGTAATGACTATAGATAACAAGTTTTAAAATTAGATTTAGTAATTAAATGGAATTACTTACCTAATTGTGTGTTTCCTTACTAGCAGGGGGCTAAACTAGATAAACTGAAACTTCCTGGGACTGTGATCTATATCTTATGTTTAATAATGGCAATACAAAAACTGAATTCCTTCTAGAAGAATGGCATAATTGATATAAAGCCTTCAAATGCCTGCTGAATTGTTTTCTGTCTGTTTTTCACACATTATTTAATATGCTTGTCACTTCCAAGTATATTTTCTCCTGACTTATTCAGAAAGACTTTATGCCTTTTGCAGTTAATTTGCAGAATTAGGCTACCTATATAAAGTAGCTCATATTCCTCATGGTGTTTTTTCCTCTGTCAGTCAGTACGCTGCTCTAGTCACCAGCACTGTGAGGTTCTCTCTTCAGCCTTCTCCAATCTTATCTAATGAAAGCAATTTTATTTTATCTGCATATCTCAGCCACTTAATATTCTATATCTTCCCTGAACCATTAATGAATATATAAACCCTGTGACAGTATGGTACGTCTCATTGTCAACCTTTTGTCCTGTTCTGAAGTGACCATTTTATTCCTTCTCTTTCAGTTAACATACTGAAATCAGAAGCTAGTCTTTCATCTAATTTAACAATCATTTTACCACTTGCTAATTGTAACCTCAGGCAGTACCTCACATATCACCTTCTGAGTGCTTAGTTTGCTCAGTAACCCTATAATAAGCATCTGATTAAAGGTCTTGGACCTTGATCTGAAAAAGTCAAGGTGCTGAGAATCCAGCAGAAGGACTGCAAGTGATGGACATTTGCTGTTAATTTGCCTGTCTAACATTTTGACATTATTTACACCATAGAAGCCTGGTACTCAGAATGCTATATAGCATTTAGTTGGATTCTAGTAGTTTCAAGCTTCATTTTGCAAACATAGGTTTTATTTCTGTATTGACATGTTAAAGGATGAAAAAATACCATTGAGAGTCTTCACTTGGAGCAGTTCTAAAACATGTGAAGGAGGATGCCAAAAAATGCAGAGATGAAGGGAAGAACATCAGAAACAATTCCAGCATAGGAAATAACACACACATATTTGATGTGAAATATATTAGACAATATATGTTGCTTTAAGGTGGTACTGTTAGTTTATTACATAGAATACACTGCTTCAAACAACAGAAACATACCAGTTATTTATGGGGAAATATATCTGTCACTTGACTCCTAAAGGAACTGAAGAGTGCTTCTAGGTTTCCTATCTGTACTTCAAACCTCTTTGCTCCAGATACAACTTCTACTTCCCTTCTATGTGCCTTCTGTCCCACAGCGAGACAATCAAAGCCTCTGGGCCAAAAGGGATTTGTGTCAGCCTTTAATTAGGTCCCCAGTCTGAATGACCAAAGGATCATGATCCAGGACTTATCACAGCATGTACATACCAGTTAGTCTAGACACAACCTCTGAGAGTACAGAATGGCCAAATTCTCATTCTCTAACTGAAAAATAGCACCCTCCTTCTTCAAGTATATCTCTGACTTCATTGACATTGAAGCAAGGTACTATGCAGTGTTAGGGATTAAAATCTAACCAAAACCATGAAATACTCTGCCTAATCACAATATACATTAAATATTTTCCAATTTTACATTTAAAATCATTTACTGAAAATTTTAAACCATGTAAGTGCTTACTACACTCACATAATATTAAAAAATGCTGTAAACAGGTATCCAAAATAATTCTAATAACAGATTGAAATATTCCGAAACATATTACATATGCCTTGGATTCTCATAATACATTTACAGAAAAAAAAACCAAAAAACAACAGAAAAGACATGGATCCAGAGGTTAAAGAACACACAACTAAAACTTGTAGTGTATGTAGAACAATTTTAAGAGTAAGCGGTGCTGCCTCAGAAGGGAATATGACAAGGGCAGTCAGGAAGGCCATCGACACACAGTCTCCCTTCTTAATTCCTGTGGAATCCCAGCAGCAATAAATATGCTCCTTTTCTAGTATCCTCTGGGTAAAAGAGGCAAACTCTATTTGGGTCTGGATGATCCTATACACAGACCGAAAGATCTCTTTACTCACATAAATATTCTGAAGTTGGCCTTTAAAAACTGAAATAGCAATTTGATAATGTTAAACTATATAAAATTAACATTGACTTCTGCTTCCTACTTATCATTGTATTACAGCATTTGAATAATATTTCCTACTTTTCATTTCAAATTAAACACATCAGTTGATTTTGTTCTGGAAAAAGCATTTCTACTGAAAGACAATTCTCAAACCCTTTCTCAGATGTCATAAAATTTGGAATCTGATCTTAGAACTCGGGCGGGTATTTCAAATTTCAGTTCTCTGTTCTAACAAGCAGTAGCTGTTTCTCTACAAATGAGACGGTTAGTATATAACTGAATATCTCTGAAAAGATAACATTTCAGGGAAAAACTGGGTTTTAACCAAGAAATTATTGTCTTAGAAGAGCAGCTTTTCTTCCTATGTTGCTTCCCATAAAAATCTAAGTAATTATCTGTATTTCAGCAGTGACATACAATTGTGATTTATATTTATCTAAGTCTGGGCTGTATTCACATTGGTAGTTTTATTGGGTGTGGCATTCAGCAGTTTATTTTGCGATTTTTTTTTTTCTGAAGATGTTTTCACTGATGTTGTAGAAATTCCAAGATCTCTATTACTTTCTCATCTTTACTGTTTCCATTGTCCATTGTACAAAAGGAGACTACTTCTACTTCTTCTTCTTCTTTTCTTCTTCTTCTTCTGTAGGAAAGGCATTTTCATTTTTCAGATTTTCAGAGGCATTATGTTCAATGTTATTTAAAGAAGTGTCACACTTCAGAAGTGATTCAGAATGACAGGTTTCTGCTGGATCTGCCAACATGGGAGAAAATTTTTCTCCAACAATATGAATTAGGCTTATTCTTAGAGTTTGGCATATTTTTGGCTTTCTACTGGGTAGCTCAATATTTGTGACTATCACAAGATCACTGGGTATGTGTTTGGATACCTTATTTTGACAATTGTTGACTTCCATGAGTTTTACATTCATATTCTCTCTAACATGTAACTTCCCTAAACTGCTTGTGTCTTTCAGAGTTGAAGATGCAAGTATTCCAAAGTGACTAATAAAATCTAAGGTGTTATTAGCATAAAACCTATTAAAAATATTATTGGCAATCTTATTGATACAGTTATTCTTCAGAGTCACATGATTGTTTTTGTCTGTTATTAAATCTTCTCCTGACCACTGTAAATGTTCACTCTTTTTGGCCAACAAACACGGACCCAGCTGGTTCTCAATATCAGATGCCTTTTGGTACGCATATCCTCTCTGTTCCTCATTAATTGGTGTTACTGTCACCATCAGTATTGGACAATGTTGACCACATATAGCATGGAGTTTATCCAGAGAATCTTCTTCCTGAGGAGCACTTCTGTTAGCATTACTAACACCAGTTGGCTGAGACTGTACGGGTTCATCATTTAAAGGCTGTTCCAATGGATGCACCTTGTTATCAGGCAATTTAAACTCTACCGAGGTAAAGGCTGGAAAATTGGTATCAGCCTGTGTGGAAAGATGTGTGGAAGTAGAACCTACCATAACTGATGGTTTGACCTTTTCTTTGTTTGCTGTAGGAAGGGAAGTGATCTTACCATTGTGGCTAGGTTTGCTTTTTGTAAAGTCATCCTGAAAGGGGTCTGAATCACTATTATGAGGTATATTGAAGTAGTTGCAAAAATTTTCAGAGGGTTTAGCCATGTCTTCAAGTTCTGAAGAAGAGATTTCCTTGAGAACTGGGTATTGATTCAGATTGCCAAAGTGAGAGTATGGAACATCATCACTGTTAGTATCAAGGACTGTGTCTGTTGATGTTGTATCCAAATTACCATACATTCCAATTCGTTCAGGTGATGATATTCTTATCAAATGATTCTCCTTGAGAAGCCATTTGCCTTTATCTATCAATATTCCTTCATCTTCATTAGCTCGTGTGCTAGGTTGACAATGTTGCTTTGGAGATTCCACTGAACAGTCATTAGTATAACTTGTTTCTTCTCTGTTAAGAGTAGGTTGTGGTGTTGGTAAAGATGTATTTTCTGTTCTTGATATAGTGTCATCTTTGTTTATGTTTACTGGAAATTCTTGTGGTGGTAGTGAAGAATGTGACAATTTCTCTGCAGAACAAGACCTAGGTTTTTGAGAAAAATAAACATTTTTTTCTACCACTGCAAAGTGGAATTCTTCAGTATCTTTTTGAAATACTTTTGACATATAAGGAAATCCTTTGCGAAAGTCAGGCTTAAATGAAGCTTCTGTCTTGCCATAAAGTCGTTCAATAGTTCTTTTTACATAGCCAGTATTATAATGTTTTTCCAGTACTGCTTCCTCCCCACTTTCATTGGTCAAATCACTGGATGCTCTAAAGTTATAATCACTGTCTTCAGTATCTGGTCTGTAATCTGACCAGTCTGAAGTAGCAGGACTCTGTAAGCATTTTTTTGATTGAGAAGTGTCTGAACACACTTTATTCTCCAGTTTTTCTTCTTGCAATTTCTGTTCTCCTTCACTCATATCACATTCTGTAAGTTGTTTTGATTCATAACAAAATGATAATGGAGAGACTGTGGATAACCTCTCAGAGGTTTCCTCAGAAGTTTCTGCATCTTCCTTGTCTTCCTGTACAGAATCATCGTCATTATTATATTCCACAGAGGTTTCAGCACCTAGTTTAAGTTGGTTATTTGGGTTTTTGTCATTATCTGCTGACTTTGGATCAGCTTTCTCATCTT
Organism: Strix uralensis; assembly: GCF_047716275.1. NCBI lineage: Eukaryota > Metazoa > Chordata > Aves > Strigiformes > Strigidae > Strix > Strix uralensis. The sequence continues at coordinate 131,706,762 of NC_133972.1, read as the reverse complement.
TACTTTTATCAATAGTAACATGCATAATATTTTTTTCACCTTCTAACTCGGGAGTATCCTGATCTAAAATACTATTTTTACCATTAGAATTTACAATATGAACTGTCAAGTTAGGTTCTACTGAGGTTTCTGACTCCTCATTAATGAATGCTGTATCCATAGTTTTATCTTGAGTTTTTTCATATAGGCTATCAGGCCTTTCTTCATTTTGCTTAGGTGGCTCTATAACTGATGCAAGGCTACAGGTATTTGAACTAGTATTGGCATATTGACTATCTAGCTGTGTTTTGGGAGCACTCAAGTCTAAAGTCTCTGTTTCTCTACAAAGATCTTTCTGTATATCAAAACAGCTTTCTAATTCAGACAGTTTTAGAGCTTCTTCAGAATTTACACTATCCTTTGGAATACAAGGCTCAATTGATTTTTCATTTTCATGCAAATTTATACCATTATGAGTTTCAGATATGGGCATATTCTCATGTGTGGAGTCCTGCTTTTTGAGTTCCCTCCCAAAGTGTAACAAGTTATTTTCTGTTGATTGTTGAAAATGTGAGAAGGCAGCCTTCAGTTCATCAACTTTTTCTATAACTGTAGTTTGCTTCAGAAATTGTAACTGTGTAAATATTTCAGAACAACTACAGGTAGTTTTTTGCATATCATCTTTGATTGTCCCAATAAAACTCTCTCTTAGATTCAGTACAAGTAGCCAAGCTAGGAGGACATTGGAGGAAGAAGCAAAAGCTGAAGGAGAAAGATCTGAAAGGCTACAAGCTTTCCCTATACATTCACCATGTTCTTTCTGGAGACCAAGCAAAGTTGATTGTAGTTCATGCAGCAACATGCTAGACATGCAATTATTCTGAATATCAGTTCCCATTTTCTCACTGACAACTGCACAATCAACTTGAACAGCAACCTCAGATTTTTTTCTTTGACATAGGTTGGTATCTTGAATATCAACGTCTGACATCTTTTTATCATTGTCATGTGTTTCATGAAACAAGTGTAGTTTACCATCATGATGAAGTTCTGACTTTAGTGAATACTTGGCTTCTTTTACAATAGTTGTATTAGCATGAATCAAAGAGTCAGGGTTTTTTTCACCTGAATCCTTGGCTGATTTTTCTAAAGATCCCAGTTCACAAATAGGCTTTAATGGTTTTTTGGTTAGATTATGTTCAACCAGATAGTCTTCTCCAGTCACATGCACTTTATTTGTGATAAATCTTGTTTCTTTATCTACCGAAGTATCAGTATTTTCTTTAGAAAAATGACAGACACTGCTATTCTCTACATTCCCTTCTTTTTTATTTATAGGGGGTAAGACAGAATTTGGTAACGAGTTTTTCAGCCAAGTTTGGACATAGTTTTCTGGTAAATGCTCAACAACCTCCTCTTGAAAATCCTCATGTTTTAGAGCCTCTAGTGTAATGGCTCTCTCTGACATATTTAACTTACTTGCACCTTTACTTAGATTATTTTTCATCCCCTTTTGCTTTTTCTCTTTCTTTGATGACAAATTTTCCAAAATATTCTTTTCTTTTTCAGACTTAGGATTCTTTGGCACTTCTGGCAATGGATTTGAAATCACTGGTGACTTAGGTGTCTGTTCGAAAGAACTGGTTGTGAGATGTGTGTCCTCTTTCTCAGTACTCAGTGTATCCTGACTGTGTTCAGACTCATTGTTTGAATCAACTGTCATTAGACCATCTTCACTCTTTGCAGATGAAAGAACACTATTTTTTTTGCCTGACTTCAATTTTACCTTGGCCACCTTGTTGTTATTACTTCTTGGTTTTTTATTAGACGATAATTCATTTTGTTCCACTGAATCTTGGTGACAGAACTCATCTTCAGGACATGTGCTTTTGTCTGAATTGACAGACCCATCATTGCTTTTTACAAAAAAATCTGTTCCTTTTTTCTGAGGCATTTCAGAATAATTATCCATAGCCTCTGTTGTGGAATCCTGTGGGGTTTCGCTTGTGATATGCATTCCCTCACTTTTAATTATCCCTGAAATCTCTTTATGTTTTTGATTTTCATATGTACCTTGCTCTAGGAAGTTAGACAATTTTCTCTTCTTCTTCTTTTTGGTGGAGGAAGATGCAGATTGGCTGTTATCATTGAGATGTGTTGTTGTCACAGATTCAGTTCTGACACTGATTTGATTCTCACTTTCAGTTACAGTAGGAAAGAATCCAGTTGTCGCATTTATTTTCTCAGTAGGATATTTACTACACGGAGGTACCATCATCTTCATCTGGCTATGTCCAGAACAGGCTGAATGTACTGAATCTTGAGAAATAGGTAATAAATCAGAAGCTTTGCATCTTGTTTCTTCTTTTGACTGACATAACTCTGAATATCTAATGAAAGAACTCAGTGATCTTTTTATTTGTTTAATATCACATGAATCATAGATCTGGTCTGCTGACCCTGGCCTAGCTGCCTGGTGAATTTTTGATGATGGCATGAAACTACTGATGTTAGCTTCGCAGGTTGATACTAAACTATTATATGTATCTTGTTCCACAACTGATTTCTCTAATATATTCTGTACCAATTCATCCTCATCAGGCACTTCTAATGTCTTTGTATTTGTGGTTTCTATTAAATCATTACTTTTGCGGCTTACTTTAAAAAGCATTTCTTCTTTTATATTACCTGAAGAAAGCTTTAATAAATCGTTGTCACTCATCTCACTAAACTTTGGATTTCTGACACTTGATTTCTTTCTGCTTGAATGAGCTACCATGCAATACTCAGATTTATTTTCTCCGTTCTGTATTTCCTCACTGTAGGAAAACTGTCCTATTGTCTTCTCCTGAATCTCTTTCTCAGATACTAAGGTGACACTTTCAACTACTGCTTTCTTTTGTCTAACACGCCTTGGCCCAGGGGTGGGAGGCCTATAAAAGCGAGGTTTGATATTATCCTCAGGTACAGTGCTTACATCTAGATCTGCAGAATTGTTCTTACAGATATTACGACTGGCAGTTTTTAAATCAGACTCTGATTCTTTGTCTGACACTTCTGCACTGAGATGCTGTAATGAGTCTCCCTCTTCTTTATCGTAGCTCTTCAAAAATGGAGTATCTTTTCGGTTTATGTGTTCTGATACATTTACGTTAGATGAGAAGTCATCTGCATGCATTGCAGAATTGCAAATGGTGGTATTTTTGTCATCAGAAAGGCCAGCACGACTTACAGTGGTTGTCCATTTAATGGTTTCTTCCTCTTTAATTTTGAATCGAACTTTCATTTCCACTGTGATACTGCCGTCTTGATTAAGATGAACGGATTTCTTAATGTCATCTTCATACTGTGCCACAGATAAGTCTTCACCAGTGACTGACTGATTTCCTCCTATACCATTATAACTGCCAGGAACATAGGAAGAATCTGAGTTGTTACAATTTGAGTTGTTATCATTGCTGGACCCTTTATCAGACGAAACTGACAATATCCGAGATCTTGAGCTAGAGCCCATTTCAGCTCTCACTACCAATAATTACATTGAAAGAACCCAAATTCATTCAGGAGAGGGAAAGTAGAGCAGACAAATATCATGCATAAGGATCCAGATGGTGAGACACCAGACAGGCAGCAAAGGAAGAGAAAAGAAAAAAGGAGAAATATTAGTACAAAAGAAGCTAATGAAGTGTGTTTGTTTTACCAGACTATTAGAATGTAAAGAGAAAAACATGGGTAATCTTGCTGTTCTTTTTAAGAAGTTGTTAGAGAGAGAAACATAACCAATTTATTAATAAAGAATCAAGCATTTAACTACTTTTCCACTTAATTTTATTTTGCAATGGTTCTTTCTAATGCCAGACCTATAGTTTTATTTGAAGCTCCAAAGCCTAAAAAAGTACTAAACGCTCTAATTTTATACTTAGTTGGAAGCTGAGGTTGCCTTGAACCTTTCAAGTGATTCACAGGCCTTCGCTTCTTTGGGCTTAAAGCTACCGACTTTACTTCTTCTTCATGCCTTTGCGATCATTAATTTATAATTTCCTATTAGTTCTTACAGTTAGTGCTAAAATGTGTCAGTCAAGGTGAACATATATGTCCCTGTGCTTAATCCAACAATCTACAGCATATGAGTAATTACTGTGAGTAGTGTCACTGACACACATGGGAATAAAGGCTTCAGATCCAAGCCCCTGGACTGACCCTCTGTAGAGAAGTAAACATTGAAGCACTTGAACTTCTTATAAAATCTGAGTTTAAATCATGACATTCTGAGATACATTTTATACTACAGTACTGTAGACGATGGCACAAAACTCACTAAAGCCAGTGAGAATACTTCCAGACTTCAATGAATTTTGAGTATGGCCCAATATGTGTTTGCATACACATTAAATATTCCCAAAATATGTTTTGATTACTCTGTAATAACTTGGCTTTTAAAAAAATTATACCTCATCTCTCTCTAGCAGTTGTCACTGAAGAGGTGAGAGATAAAAGAACATGAGATAAAAATAAAGTTTTGCTGTCTTCCAAGCAGTTCTGCATGTGTGAGGAAAACAGTGCATGTACACCCACACAAAGACATCCACAACTGCTACTGATACCTAAATATATAGGAGCCACCATTTAATAGAAAGGTTTCACTTGCAGAAAGGTATTTTAACACATGTAATATTAACTTATCTACACTGCTTGAATTTAAGCAGGTTTTTTTTTCTCAAGTGAGTCACAAATGGTCTCATATCAAGACTTTCACAGTTAACATATTACTTTTATAGATACGTGTCTATAATTTCAGGCAGAGTGCCTTGCAAGTTTCCCAGGCATATGCTTTACCATGAACTGAATCAGAAAGAAAAGTTTGCACTAACTCCTCTAAGACAGACTAGACCTTATGCTTCCCAAAGTAAAAATCTCACCTTCTCTGTCTCAGGAAATGGAATTGGAACAAAGTCCCTGAAATTTGATTTTTCAGGCTCTCACATCATCAGTGATGTCTCCTACACAGGCTACTTTGAATTTCTCAGGTTAAAGACCTGAGAGGTTTTTTCCTCTCTCTTTCTGTAATTGCTGTTAACTAAGGATTAGAAGAGGGAGCTTATCAGATTCTCAGCTTTTCTACCACTGCAAGGCTCATTCTCTGACTCAAAGCAACTTTGGGTAAGATTTTTTGTTTCTGCAGAACTTTGATTCTCAAAATGTTCCTATTCATTCTCTCTTGGCTCATTAGTTTTGCTCTGTTCAAGTCAAAAGAACATGAAGGTTGAGAAAAACTAAAATGAATAATTTGGTGGGGACATAGTAAACTGTGAGGGATGTGGAAGAAACTCAGTCAAATAAATGGAAGCCAAGTGTCTTATATATCAGTGTGCTCCATAACACAGTCAAGATTACTGTGGAAAGTCACAGTACAGAAACAATGTTCCCTGGGCTCTCCAGTATACCATCCAGCTGTATTAAGAATACAAGGTATCTCTGGATTACACAAGTTTCTCCCTAGACAGTACCTCTGCCCTACAGAACACTCTTATGCCAAGGATTCCCACACAACCTAAAGCTCTGGTACTGCATCATTTTGTTCTCCTCAACTGCAGGCTATTGAGCTAGCCTGGCTTCTCTCCAACAGCTCTTCATGTTCTTGATCATCCACTGGCCACTTCACACTCTTTACTGACTGTCAGTGGCACAACTCCATGAGTAATCAAAGGGAAAGTACATATTTGTGTATCTTTTCCCAAACTTATCCAAAGAAACATATATCACAGCCATGAGGATATAGGAAAGAATGACACTGTTTAGATAAAAGCAGCTTCAAAAACATGATGAATTTGTGAGTGGATAGGTGCTATAACGTTTTTCCTGCTTATGTGGAGCATGGGACATGGGAAAAAGTGAAAGTCATGACAATGACAAGTGAAACCTCCATCTGCTAAGGTAAGTTCTGAAAACGGCACAAAAGTTTTGCTCAAGAATTTCAGTCAGTTAAGAGCCTGAAGTAGCCAGCCTGTGATTTCTTTTTTACCACTACCATTAGTAACTGTGACACCAAAAAACTGATAACAAACACAATCAAGTGCATTAAAATAAAATATACTTATAGATTTGCGTCCATGTTCTAAATAAGTCTGTTTGAAAGAAAATATGCATACTAGCTAAGTATTTAGTAGAAACTTACATTTTAAAAAGAACATTAACACTTTGATCTTTCTCATGCCTATAGAGGAGTAAAAGCAGATATAAACAGTTTCAACTGGCCTTTTTGAATAACCTTGACCCTAGCAAGATTGTCATGGTTTATGTCTTATGCTGAGAGAGGGAAACCAATCAATAAAATAAAAATTAATTCAAAGAACTTACTATTTTCACTCTCTGACTTGGCATTCGCTTTTGGGTACACACGATTTGCAATTCCAAGCAATTTAGCGGGCTGTGAATACCCAAGAGAATCATAATTGCTTGGTTTAAAAGGCTCTCTCCCTGCTGCGACTACAGCTCCAGAGCACAATATCAAGGCCTGAAGATTAGGAACCTGGAAAAAAAAAAAAAGTAATATTAAATTCTCTGCCTTAGTAACCACAAAAAATAATGTAAGAGATTTATCCTTTTCATACTTTAATATCTTCACTTCTTAGTCTCTACATTAGTTTGCAGCAGGCTATTAAATATGTATCACAGCATGGAATTAATTTTTCAATTCCTATAAGGCAATTCCTATCTCTGTGAGGGTATGTCTTGTTATATAAATATATTAGAAAAAGACTTGAAGAAGCAACTTGGATCCAGATCAAAATTTTCTTATAATTTAAGTGTTTGCATATGTAATTTTGTTTCATCATTGCACAGTGACTGTTCATAGTCATGAAATAAGAATATGCATTTGGAGGTAGGAATACATATGAACACATATTTGGAGAAAGAAAGCGGAAATTCAGAATACACTGCAAGTACTTGACCTGTACTGCCACAGAGGAATAGGACAGAATCACAGAGCAATATATGTTGGAAAAGACCTCTGGAGGTCATGTAGTCTAACCCTCTGCTTAAAGCAGATCTGACCAGATCAAGGTACTCAGAACCTTGACTAACAGTTTTGAATTTATGTTCCAAAATATATTGCAAGATAAGGCTCACAAACTGCACTTCACTGACTTATATGTGATATGGACAGTTTCCCAGCCTAATACAGAATTTCACCAAATGGCTTTCCCTTGAACTCTTGGAGCTTTGCATGGAGTTCTCTTTCTAGATACTTGTTAGGTATAATTACAAGTGCTTTTCCGTGGCTAAACAACACACAGATAAAATGCAAAGTGAGATAAAATTATATTATAGAGCATGTGAGATGAAAATCAGGATTATTAGTGCTCCATCATCTGGGTTTAGAGGTACAGAACCTGGCCCATGGTTTGAAAACTATAACAGACAATCAGGTGTCATAGTTCCAAGTCATTAATGTCAAACCACTCTGAATTTGTGTAATGATAAAATATCTGTGGCTATTAGATGCTACTTATCATATTTTTAAAACATTAAAAATCACAGATAAACAGCATTAAGACTAAAGGAAGTTTCTGTGCAAAAGGGGCAAAAACATAGAATTAAGAGCATACCCGAAAGAGGCCTGAGTAAGAAAAAGAAAAATTTTTTTTCATGATGTTTTAAAATATAAGATTCCAGAATATTTCCTCCAAGCTAGTAGCCTTTCTGAAGGGGAAAAGGCATAGAAAAGAAACAGCTGAAATTCAGCACATCAGTTCTTACATCAGGTCAGTGTCCCAAACTTATAATTGATAAAATCAAAACTGTCAGTACTTATCTTTATTCTCACCTTTCTGCCATCAGTTGTATATAGATTCACAACTGGATATTGCATTACCTCACTCACATAATCCAGAAAGGCCTCAAAGGTTTGTGTATTTTTCTTTCCCAGAACTATGGTACGCCTGAGTCTTACATCCCCATTTTTGAAAACAAACATCTTTTTGGGAGTTGTTATTTTGCTTTCTTGATGGCCAAATCCATCTTCATTCTCCCTTGTTAATTTCACAGCTCGACGACGACTGCTGACAGGCCTACTCATCTGCCAGGGCAGCGGCTTTTTGCTAGCCTGTTCCAGGTTGATGGGTTTAATTTTCCTTTGATGGGAGCAAATATAAGATTTTCCGTCTTCAAGATCCTCCAAACTGGTGATGCTGTGTCTTCCTTTTGGTGTACTAATATTCCTTACTCCAAAAGGCAATGGGACCCGTTTGGATAAACTATCCAGCAAGGCATCAAATGTTTTGTAAGACCGATTATTAATGACCATTTTGATCCCATTAAACTGAGGATCTCCGCTTTTATAGAAACAGATCCGTTTTGCCACAACAGGTTCAGTAACATTGAAATGGTGTGTGGATAAACTCTGTTCGCTCTCGGAGGAGTTTGGCTGATTTACCGAGTAACTAGTTGAAGGTGTTTCACTCATTTTGACAGCAATCTGGAAGAAAGAGGAGATGGATATAAAACTTTTCTTATGACTAGTAATAATACAGTCTTCATTTTGAAAGGTGCAGAAAGAGAATTTATAACAAACCAAGAGCAGTGAGTTGTGCCAAAAATCATTGGATTTAAATGGATCCAAGCTGTTATCTCTAAATTCCACAAAGACTCCAGTACTGTTGGATTAAGTTAACATAGCTCTACTTGCAATTCCCAAAACTCTCCAATGTAATTTCAAATCTCTTATAATTTTGATAAAAGAGACTTTTCCTTTGAAGAAGATACTTTGTCAGTCAGAATGACAATTAGATGTTTTCTTTCTTGAGGATGAAGCTAATGACAACATTTCATATTTAAGATATTAGCAAACTCCTTATAAGGAGGGAGAAATTTGTGCCTAGGCATGAGCCATATTCAGTCCAAAATAACAAAACTGAAAGACAATACAACTCATTCTGATCTCATATGCTAGTTTTATACCAGGGCAAATCCACTGGAGTCAGAAAAAAGGCTCCTGATTTACTACACAGTATAGTAAACTATACCAGAATAAGGCCCAAAACATGTTTTCGAGTTAAGTTGCATCATAAATTAACAGATCATTTGCTTTTCTATTATGTTTTATGTCTCATGATACATAAACCATTACAGTATTTGCATTTATACTGAGGGAAAAAACTACTGATCAGATAAGACTTTTTTTTAGTAAGTGAAAAGTCTTTAAATCCTTTATAATGACACCAAAATTTCAGGTATTCTTCAGTAGAAGTAGCCTTTAAATTGGAACATTTAAATACAGCTCTTTTAAACAACAGATTATTTCTGACAACTATATTGATAGTCTTCATGCTTGAAAACAGTGCACTCTCATTACAATCTTTCCATTTGAATCTAATCTACATACAGACACTGTAATGACAACCCTTTAAATGAATAAAATCACTTTATCTTAATGATTGGCTTGATTTGACTGGAACATAGGGTAGAAATGGCTAGTCAACTAATCAGCCTCAAGGAAGCAGTTTTAGTAGAGTTTTACTGAAAATCTGTATAGCAGTCTCAGGGAATATGTTTGCTATCAAAATAATATAAATTAAATTCTTTGACAATGTCACCTTGGTGTAGCTGCCATATTGACTAATGGAACAATCTCTTCTGGCTACTGCATATATTTTTAATGAAGCTACGGAAAATGATATTTTGACTATTTTAGTACTACATACATCAGTTCTGAAACTGATAAGAAAATGTTATTTTTCAAGACAGTCAAGGTTCAAACAAAGTCAGATTTGACAAGGTTTTATCTTGCAGTATTCTTACAGCTTGTCCAATAATACACTTTTTTCAGCTTGGGTGTTTTGCCTTCACTAAGAGTTAATAACTTTTAAAATGTTCATTATTTTGAACAATGATCAGAGCACAGGAGGAAATGTCTCCTTTTAATACATTATTTATGCTGTAAATTGTACTCATTTGAAGTGCTAAAACTGAAAAATAACCAAACAGGTCTGTTAGGTACATTCTGTACCAGAATGATGTACACAAAGATCAATTTAGGTAATCACAATTCCATTTAAAACAAAAACAAATTTTAAAACATTTAAAATGTAAAAAACCCTCCAACCTGTAACTATTTCATTAATGAATATGCAGGAAGAAATTGTCAAGCCTGGCTGCAGCAATTTATACAACCCAGTCCATGAGGGCTAGTGAAATGTTTTACTTTCTGTGATAAAGGTCCATTTCAACTTAGTTGGGAGGAGCTTCACTTTAACTGAAATCACTGAGAGCTATAGTTGCCCATCTTTTTTGACACATCTATTCATTAGCTGCCTAAATTTTCATTACACTTCTAAACTGAGAGGTTGACAGGTGAGTTAAAACTAGGGACACAATTTGAACTAGCCATTTTATGCTTCATGTGCCATTCTGTTTATACTGATATTCCTAGGGGATATCCATAAGGACATTTTTATTGCTAGGTGCAACACAAACTTTCCTACTCTCTTTGCAGAGCAAATGTTCTACTCCAATGAAAGCAGCAATGACAGTAGTAAAGTTCTTGAGTGAACTGAATGTCATGTTACCCCATTTAACTGGCCAAGAAGACTTGAGCTCACTAACAAAGAGTCCAGTCCAGGATCTCTGGGGAAGGTGAGAAAACTTATGTCATCATCTTTAATAGCCACAGACAGAAATGAACAGATATAGCACCTCAGCTACTCTGTACTACAACTTCTCACCCTTTATGAAAATGGAGTGGAATTTCATCTAACTGTATGATTATTCACTCTTACAAGAGATAAAATACATGGATTTTCTCATGAGACCACAGATAATAATCACTTTTGCATTAGCCTCTAAGAAGTTGTTCTGAATATTTGTACTTGTGTAAAACATTCAGTTGTGTAAGCATCAACATTTGGAAGAGAAATACAATACATTTTACATAAAGATAATTACTAGACAGAGTCTCGATAATGTGGAAGTAGCAAAATCCAAAACAAACAAAGAGGGAATATACATATAAAGAAAAAAGACAATTTTCGTTATAAACATGAAATAATTTGAACTCACAAAAGTAACTAAGAAAAAGTTTTCCTTAGCAAAACATAACATGAATGACAAAACAGATAGTTTTGGCGAAGAACCGGTAGTTGTATAGCACACCACATATGAAAGAACTGATGGTTGCATAGCACGCCATGTATGAATACTTTCTAGTATTAATTTTAATTGTGGAAATCTCTTATGCATCTTTCAGTCACCTTATAATTGCATCTTACAAACAGCAAACATTTCAACAAATGAATAATCAACATATTGTAGAAATTACTGTTGCAAATTTCAGGTGATCACACTGTAATAGCTTCATTTCATGTTAAACATAGTATCGATTTTCATACTTAAATTATTTTGTTCTAAAATTAAGAGATAGCTGATATTACATGATACAGAATGTCTATTAAGATATTTGGCAATTACAATGTTAAAAATTTTATTCTGCAAGATAAACAAATAGAATTCAGAATTGAATCCCTTTGCCTGCATTCTCATAAACAAAACCACTCATTCAAAGTTTATGCACAAAGCTGCTAGATTTTATAAAGACACACTAAGTGGAACACTTTCTTCTAAACATATAAGAATATGTCTAATGCCATATAGCTGGTAAGTATTGCATATAATTTCATCATACTCACCCACAGTCACGTCCTATGTAAATGAGTAGTTAGCTTGTTCTCAAAGATTTATAAATTGTACATGTGATTGTCTGTGCCATATGAAATGAACATCCTTAGTCTTATTCCAAGTGTGCTCAGCTAGAAAAAAAAAAAAAAGTCATAATCCATTTGCTTAATCTCAGCTAATGTTAATCACCAGACTAGGTTCACCTCACGTAGCCATTGTTCAGAGCAGTGTCTAACATCTCATTCAGCAAGTCCTGTTATATTATTTTTTAACTCTATTTACCTTTTAAATATTTAATTTATATAATTATCTGTTTACTTAGATTGCTCAAGAGACTCACAGAACCACACAAAATAAAAATGTGGGTGGGGAACATAAGCCATCTAATCTATCTTCTTATCAGTGTAGGGTTGTCCTCCAAACTAAATTCTTTAGTGATATAAATTTTAAATATGTTAAAATGGAGCTTCTACCACTCACATTCTGAGACTATTTATTAACCATCTCCTGGCATTAATCCTTGCTTTTGTTCAATCATTTGATCAAGATAACCCTCTGTGTTAAAGATTCTCCCATATTTTCTCTATTCAGATATCACAATGTAAATAGTTCCACAGTTTCTTTCAGAACACTCAATAAAACATCACAGTCTGAAGGAGTTTCTTCATCCATGAGGTATTCTTCATTTCAACATGTTGGAAAAGGGGCAATGCAATGATTATAAATGTGTGTGAATACAGTTTATGAAGAGACAGGAGGATTTCATCTAACTGTAGCTCAATTATACCACAGAATGTGGAGTTTTTTCTTTTTCCATTGGAAATACTATGTCCCCAGATGGTAACTGTTCCATCTAATTGCTACCAGATGTATAATCTGATTTGGAGCTTCTTTGCTTAATCAGGATTACAGCAAGCTCTCAAAACTAGCTGTGTAGAACAGTAACAAAAACACCACTCAGTAGACACTACCACTGCATGCCATAATGAGTTTCAACTATTTTCCTTAGTAGAGAATTCAACGTTTACAGAAGTTTTAAAATACTTCAGTTCCACTTTCATACGATGCATAGGCACAAACATTAAATGACAATCTTGCACAAATATTTTGCTATAAACATTGCCTTAAATATTATATTAATTTAATTATTTAGGTCCTTAATCTATTTTAGCTAATATACTGCTTATATTCCAGTCAGTATTCTGTTGTTTACACTTGTTCAGAAGATGAACAAGTGCAAATTCTATGTGTTTTTCTGATGTCTTATAACTTAACCACTTACAAAGGAATTTTTATATAGAGTTGATTTTCTTTTAAATTCAGGATTTAAAATATCACTGCTACCTTCATTAGCTTTCTAGACCATGCAAAGCCACTTTCGATAACCAGCTAATCCATCAGTAGCTTCCGTGTGCCACTAGAATTTGAGACCCAAGACATAATACTTCTGGGACCTGGTGAAGATGATAAACAAGTGTCACCACTTGATGGTGTGAATGCCCATTAATTCTCTAAGACTTCAGAAGGCTTACAAAGCTTCTGTGCTGACATATGTAAATTAAAAGCTCCACTGAATTCCTTCTTGTACTGCAAACACTCCATATATTCTGAAAAGATGGAGGAAATTGTCAATTTTATAGTAAAAATAGAATCAATAAACTTTATGTTTAATTTAGACTTAAAGACAACAAGCCACAAAAATTTATCACAGTCCTATAGCAATCAATATCAACACTAAAACACTTTCCATCCATTCAGGTGGGCAGCTTGACTGACATACATGGAACTATTAAAATGATGTGATAATAATTTAGTGTTAATATTTGGGGAGCAGTTGTTCATTTTACATAAACCAATTGCAAAAAAAAAAATTGGGGAATATAAAATTAGTCCAGAAAATGTAAGGCAAAATCAAGCCACATGAGAAAATGTAGCAGTGATTAAAATTGTAATTGCAAGCAGGATTACAATTTTCTGGGTTGCTGTCATTCTCACTCTTAAATTACATGCCTGTTTATCTCCAGATATCTTCAGTTCTCAGCTCTGATACTAAACATTACCTTTAACCTAAACTTGATATCCCTCTTAGTCCTATTTTTTTGTAAGGGTTATTGACTGGTCATTAGTTGAAATAATGACCATATGACTCTGAGGCAGTCACTAACCTCAGTTCTTGTCTTTCACTGAAGAGAAGAGAAAAGAGAAAAGCTCAGGTTTGGCTCCTTGTGAATGCAGTGACAGACAAGGACAAAGGATCTACTCTAATGCCCACAGGCATCGGTGGCAGTTTTCCTTTCGATTCCTCTAGGACTGTGTCCTCTAGGAAGACAGTGGCATAGATATGGCCAGTTGAAGGTCCAGTGCCTGTAGTTAACCAGCAACACCATTCTATACAGCAGAAGGCCTAGGTCAAGCACCCTGAGCAAATACTTGGTCTGCAGTCCCTGGTCTGAACCCAAAGCTCACGTGAAAGTTTTCAAAGAGAAAGTTTCTGGCTCCAAAATTCTTTGCATCAGCCCAAAAAAGTACAGCACCAAAATAATTGTAAAAAATATTTTTATCATTACTCTTTCTGATTTTGATTAATTATTCCTCCCTTTCAGTGGACTTCGCTTTAGTAACTGAACTGATGAAATTACAAGTAACTAAGTATAACCTAAGTCTTTCCACCTCATTCTACGAGTCTCCTGTGTTTCTCAAGATCAGCATCATATCCAGGAAACTGATGCCTGAGAAAGACAAAATATGTTAGCAATAACATTATCACGTTTGCTGATATATTGCTTTTTCCTTAGCAGATAACCAGCATCCCAGGTTGAGAAACATAAGCAGACTTCTCTGCAGCATTATCCTGAGTCAGAGCGGGGTCAGAACCATGTGGGATGTGGCCCTCCCTGCCTGGCAATCCTATGGCCCTTGAATGACACCCTTTGTTTAAGTCAGAGCCACATGGAACAGCAGTTAACTCTTGAGTATTTTTATCATTCAAGCGTGAGTCACTTCTTTAAAATGGGCAGTTGCTACACCAGTTAAACTATTACTGTTGACCTCATGCCCCAAGAAAATGCTGATAATGTGCCTTATATTTCCAAGTCCCTTCAACCTCTTATACCTCTGCTTTTTTTTTTTTTTTTTTTTTTTAATTGGACTGCTCAGTAAGGTATGGAACTAGAAAACTGCTATCAAGCTAAAAAGGAAATTATCACATTAGAAGCAGGGGCCGGGGTCAAGTTCCCTTCAGTGTGCCCAGCCTGTTACATCCTTTCCAGTAAAGCCTTCCAAAAAATGTGCCACTATTAATATGTTACTACTGATAAGATTTTGAGCCATTGCATTACAACAGCATTTTAGTGTTCGATATACATGAACTTCTTATCAAGTTAATCCCCACAGACTTTTATTCATTAAATTCTCCAACACAGATTTGATAACCAACAGCTGGGGATGCAGAATGAGAAAAAAAGAAGTAGTATGCCTCTGGGGAGGAAAACAAAACAAAACCAGAGCCCTGCTTTTAAGAGAGCTCTGCCTGGATGGTTAGATGGACTGCAAAAACTCCTGTTTGAGCTGTTCTGGTTTTTGACCACCACTAAATTGAAATAAAATCTGAATGCCTGTTTGTGTTCAGAAAATAGCTTCCTACGGGAAATTTCTGTCCTGGCAGAAGTACAAATTGACACATCATCTTTAAATGGTTTAGAATTTCGTTCTGGAGTATACAGCTTGTCTCAGAGTTAAATGCATAATCATTCTCAGCTTAGTTTTCCTTATTTTCTTGCCTCAGGTGTATTTAACCATCTACACTTACTCTCTGTTCTGTAAAGCTGAAGGGAAGGGTCAGCCATATTTTCATTTTTTCTGAGTATGGGTATCTGAAAAAAGAGCCACCCTAGACTACATTTCAGTTTGTTTGTATTACATCTACATAATTCAGTGCAGTGATATGTGAATGCTTACAGAGCATCTTGAATTCTTTAAACTGGAAAAAGACTGACTAGAAATTTTTCCCTATCCCTTAGTTTTCTTCTACAACATTTCAAAAATAATTTTTTTTCCTTGAATATTTGTCTTCATGATCCTCCCATCCTTTTCACCAATTTAATAATACAGCCACCTGTACTGACCTTAACACACAATGATTTGTAAAAAACAGTTATGTTACAACTAGCCTCAGATCTAATCGGTGCTGTCAGCTCATTAAAGATTGACTTCTTCCTGTGTTGGTTAAAAAAATCCTATGTGGACCTTAATGCTTTACTGAAAATTTCACTCATTAAGACAGTAAAGTCATCACATGGGGTTTTTTTATACTCTTTCAACTTCCTTGTACTTTTTACTAATCTGTTAATTGATAACTATAATTCTTTGCATCTCCCAAAGAGCATGGTCAAAGAAAAGAATTAAGCAGGCAACACATGAGTTCTTTGGCCAAGCTGTTATCAGTTTACCTTGAAATTTAACCCCATGTGCCTCAATTTGTCTATCTGAAATTCTGTGCAATGACCTTGTCAACTTTCCTACATCATAGAGACATTGTGAAGCATGAGCTAGAGAAACCTCATGAAGCTCCAGCAGCATAAGTGACTGAGGGACAGACCTTTTGGTTCCTCCTGGAGGACATCATAAAAACCTTTGCTGGGGTCTGGTGTTATTGCCTTGGAGTTCAGCAGATGGTTTTAGAGAGCATGAGTTCATAAATTGAGGACAAGTGAAAAAGACAAGGCTTAGACATATTATACAGCTTTGCCTCCTATGAACACTTTAAACTCTTTGATCAAAATTTACATCTTCAAACACTTGCTCTGACCTGCTGCCTACTCCTGTAGGTGTCCAGGCTCCTGAGGCTCCTAAATCGCTAACAGTACAGCTTTGCTGCCAGGCACATGTACAACCATGCCAGCTCTGACAACACTAAGCTGCTTAATGTCTTAGCTTTTAGGGCAATGCACAGCTCGTTTTGCCCATCTTGCCTGAAGAAACCTGACTGTCGCCTCTTACAGCACAGGCAGCAGGCTGTTGCTGTCCTCCATTCCTCTGGGTAGTAGGCAAAGAGCTCTCTCACCACGCCAGTGGTCCAGTTCATTGCCTGTTTTAGAGCAAGGACTTAAGTCCGTATATCTTAGCTTTCAAGACAGTGAACTAGCTCAGTGCTCCTCCTCCTTTCTAGGTTTTGTGTAAGAAAAGGCTGATATGTGTATATCTAATTCCACAACAGACTTCATAGCTACAAATGCCCAGTGACGAGACACACCTAACTTTAAGTCTGGGTTTAGATACCCATTTCTTTGACAGACATGGAAATAGTATCAAAAATGGACCCTGATCTAAAGGTCCTGCTTCTGCTCAGGATTCAGGAGCTGGATATCTAACGCAAACCTGATGATGCCTGGAGGAAACAAGCCAACCACCCACATTGTTGTATCACTGTGCCTGAATCCCCAGTATGAATCTAGTATACTCAGTTGTGTTAACTGTAGGTGCAAACAAAAGATCTGGGAAAATACAGGTACTACTGAATTATATTTGACTGTCATACTTGCAGTACTAGATGTAAAAAATGGAGCTGAATGCGTGTTCCTAAAATCAACCCAGGATTCCCACGCTGTTTTAAACCTGAAGATGGTTGCCACTTCTGTTACTGTAGCCCTCCAGTTTATTTTGTTTTTCCCCTTCTGAATTTATTCTCACTTATATACAAATGGTATAATTAGATATTTCTGCATATGTATCTTTATATCTAAGTAAATAAAGGTACACATACACACACACACCCCCTCCGCACACACACACAAATTCTACTCAGATATATTCAGTTACTTTTATATCCTTTGGATTAAATTATCATTTTCCATTGTCTTGATTGTATATTCCCAGACCTGTTGTTTCCCTTTCATTTTATTTTGATTTGGAAGTACATTCCTCTAAACTCTCTCACATGCAGGGCTGGTCTTTTAACAAAGGACTGACTTTATACATATATTAAATTTTTAGCCAGTTAGATACATGATTTTTTTTTTCCTATGAAGATATGCAGCCTGTATTTCTGCATTGTATTTTTGGCATAGTGCCAGTTTCTAATCTCAAATAGTACTAGAAAGTGACATTAGATGGATAAAGACTTTTGGACATATGCTCAATTAAAAATAGAAAGGCAATGTCCACCTCCTTCAAAAATAATCAAACCATATTAGGTGTTATCACCACCAAATTTCCATCTACCAATCTTTTCCTCTATCTAAATGAAGACTCAGATGTTGTCAACATAAATTTTTCTACACACAGTAATGTTGATTAAAAATTATGCATAAACAAAATGGTACTACTTCATTTTAATTAAAATTTTAATAGTAAGATGATGGGGTTTTTTTTAATGAAAATATTTTGGTATTGATGTTATCCATTTTTAATCAAGTTATAATTAAATTACCAAAAGCAGTAAAAATATTTGTAAGTAGGAAGTCTGTGAGTTAAATACATGATCACAGACAGAATGGTAAAAAGTATTGCTGCTGTCTTCAATCAGTTCTATCAGTAAAAAAACAAGAGTACTTTAAAGTTTCATTATGTGAGGCACTGAAATTAGACTGGATAAACTGTTGAAATTTTAATATTTTAAAAAGGAAAGCATACATTGGCAAAGCTATAGAATAAGTGATGCGCTAATATTTTTTTTCTATCTCCTAAGTTCCTTTAGTCAAATCTTTTGCTTTGTGCTTGACACAGATACAATCCAGTACATCTAATTTGTAATGGAAAAGATCTGTTCATTTCCCCACTTCATTGGTGGGGAACAGAGTGATCCTTGTGGTCATTCTCTGGTGAAATACCATCACAAAGCCAAGAAAGAGCAGATGAGTTAACTTAGAAGACAACATATCACCTACCATTAAAAACTAAGGAGAGGTCAGTAATGGAAAGGCCTGGCTGTCAACACAGTTTTATAGTTTCTGCTTCTGCTGCTCCATTACAGCAGAAAGTTGATGCATTTTCAAGCTTCCTCCCTCCTACTACTATTACCCTTCACTTGAGACAAACAAAAAACTCCTTTTCTGTCCCATCAACTGTTAGTTTTTGACATTTTCCCTTTATAAATTTTGTCAGGGAGTCAAAATCTCAGAAAACTCATAAACTGAAAATAAAAAAATCTACAATTAATTTTGAACTAAATGAAAAGTTACTGTTTTCCATAATATCAAAGTGTTTAAATTTTTACTTTATTTTCTGTTTTGAAAATATATACTCTCTTTCTGCTTTTGCACATTCTATTCAACTCACTTCAGCTCTGTAGCCAACCACCTATGTTCCTCTTTCTTCTTGCCTAATACAGCATGAGCAGACCCAGGAAATTTACCCAAATGTATTTCTACTCTTTCTGCTTTACCTCCCAGATGAGGAGGACTGCTACACTGCATCAGCCACGTCTGTGCCAAGCATCTAGCTCAAACTTGCTGTAAAATGCCTGGGGAATGTGCCCAGATGCTCCACGCCCCTTCAGGATATAGCTGCATTATATTGTGCTATTCTGTGAAATGCATTCACGCTCTTATCTTCACTATACTGAATATTGAACAGTATCTATTTTCAACTCACTTTCTAATTAAAAAATGACAATTTTTAATGAGTTCTCTTTTTATGTTATTGTCTCTTAACTACTTCTTGACAATTTCAAACACTAATTAAGAAAAAAATGCTCAGATTTTCAGAACATAATGAAGGAAAGTAGTATTCTTATATAGAGCTGACATTGTCTGAAGGGATTCTAAATTGGAGACATATATTCAGATGAACACCTTGGAACCTTGTGACAACGATGACATACAGGTTTGTATTATACTGCCAAAGAAAGTATGCTTTATAATCAATCTTGGCCATGCTTCCATAAGACTGTAAAGGCACATTTATGTAGTTACGCTTTTCTTCTGAAGAGCAGCCACTGACTCCCTCTTTTTGCAGGTAGAGCAATCTCTGTCTTCAGAGACGCAGAAGACAGCACAAGGTCTTAGAGAATGAAAAAACAATGTAGAAATACAAACCCCCCTCTGGACCAATCTTTACTTGGAGTCATAATCGTCTGGTTTTCACTTCGAATGTGTTAAGAAAAAAGTCAACTTGCAAAAAGTTATTTGATCACTACTGAAATAAAACAGTATTTGCAAAATCACCTCCAATAAGGTCACCAACCAAGGTGAATTCACGACAATCTCTCAGGAGCTGTGACAGAACAATAGACCCGCCGCATGGAGTAACCGGGCAGGCGCGGAGGCTCTGCTGCTCTATCTCGTCAGATAAGCAATCCTTGGGACTTCAAATAAATCACGAGGAACAGCTAGCGGAAAGAGTGATGTCGGATAGATCTCCTCTCATGTTTTTCTTAGCACACCGCCACAAGGAAATACTCAGATGCTGAAGGATGTCTGTTTACTCAGAAAAGACTGATCTAAAAAGAAGTGGCATACTATAATCTGGTCACACAAACTGTCTCTGAGCAATTAGACTGTATTATTGGTTTAATGCTATTTTAGGTTTCTTTTTGCTTTTGAGAATTAGACTTGTTCCTTGAAAAACACAGTATGTGCTATGTCACGTTGTACATCCACTTATGATGATATCAGAGGATATTGTAGTCATGGCATCATTTTTGTAAGATATATAACCTCAAACTGAACCGAGTTACTCTTGCCTTTTTGAACTGCAGAGAAAAAGAAAATGTAATAGCCTTTGTTCAGAACGTTTTCTGGATACTAATCCTTAACTTTTATCTCCCTTCAGAAACACTGTAGGAGATGGGGTTGCAAAGTAATTTTTGTGTGGCCCCATTTCAGAGCTAAAAAGCAAATTTTCATTTAGATATTTCTTTCTTTTTATTGCCATTGATATTTCTTAAATTACAAGTTTTCATAGACTTTACTCAAAGTAAAAAATTAAATTGAGAGATAATTTCTAACGTATCTGGAATTGTTTATACTGCAATGAATAACAACAGACTTGTTTGCAGCTGAAAAAAAAAAGCTCCCTATCAAGATGTAACTTAAAATAGCTGCAGAGGCAAGAAGATAAGATGAGGGAGTACTAATTAATAGCAACATGTTTGTTCTACAAAGGAGCTGATTCAAAATAGAATGGCTTTTATTTGTGTGAACCATTTCTACTGGCTTGGTAAACTAATGTATTAAACAAGAACTGTAGTCAAGCCCCCTCCACACATGTGCACACAGACATCCTGGCATAAAAAAGTACAACGGGAAGAATATTCCTGCAAGTTAGAAGGGAAAAGTGTTATTCCTGAGACTGATGCACCTTTTAGTCACATCACGATTACTCCTTACAGCAGAATCCAGGTAATTTTGTTTAGACTGTTTTCAAGTGAACCTCATGATGAATTCCTCACTCTCTGGGAGACCAAGCTGTTGTGAACGCAGCTCAGCTACAAAGTCCTTCTCATAATCATCTGAAGTTTCTCTTTGTTGCCCTTCCAAACGTTACCTGCATACAGGTTTTAAAATAACTCACAGTCATTCTCTTGCATTCTCACAATCTGCTGTATCATAAACCATTTAAATTTATTTTATTTTATATATTTGAAAATTTTTTAATAAATATATACCCATATGTATTGGGAGAGAGAGAAAGAAGCAGTATATCCATTGAAAGAGGGAAGTATATTCACTGATAGATATATGTTTGTGCTGAGTATCTAACAATGACTAAATTTAGGTTATACTGCAACACCACAAAACTTACATTAAGGAAATGAAGATGCCATTAAGTATACTATCAATTTATCAAATTAATTAAATGCGTGCATAAGTCCTTCCTTATTCAGAAGAAGAATTGCACATAGTAGAAATGTCTGCACAAATATAGATCTGCATGCTACATGCAGTAGTCAGAAATAACTCTAGCAATGGTATATTTGTATGCTAGCCAGATCCCAGGGTTTATTCCTCTCACTTAAGGTATGCTTTCTGAAAATTGAAGGTTTGCAAGGTCAGCCTATTTTTAGATTAATATTTATAAACTTCAAAGATCAAGTGAGAAATTTGGATATCTCTTTGGAAGAAAAAAAGGGAAATCTTTTTTTTTCCTGCATTTTTGAAAT
Source organism: Strix uralensis (assembly GCF_047716275.1). Classification (NCBI taxonomy): domain Eukaryota; kingdom Metazoa; phylum Chordata; class Aves; order Strigiformes; family Strigidae; genus Strix; species Strix uralensis. The sequence continues at coordinate 131,685,011 of NC_133972.1, read as the reverse complement.
AGAGTCACAGTTTAATTTTAAAACTTTCTTAGTCTTCTCTTTTATCAGTGTCCTCTGGCCCTTAATTCCTATCATTCTGCTTGAAGTTTTAGTACTATTGTTTACCCTTTCCCAGTGCAGTTATGTTTTTCCTTAATTTTAAATACATAAGAGCTTTGTTGAACTGATTCATCTTGATTAATCTTTTATCTATCTTCAATAATTCAGCTTCATTCTGTACTGCATATGCTCCAAATCACATTACATAGACTATGCAAATATGTAAGACATATCATAGTATAAATGTTTTAGTGATCACTTTAAGTGAGAACAGAAGTGTAAATCTCAAAATTGGAGAATGGGATCATGGAAGGGATAATGATGATTCATAATTGATCTTCTGCTCTCAAAAAGCATGTTTAATAGTTAATAATAAAAGCTATTCTTTTATAGGGACCAAATTGTTTATACATATATATATATACACACACTCTCAGAATGAATGAATAAATAAATAAATAAATAATGTATGTTACTAGATAATGGAAGGGCTTTTATACACTGTCAAGTTCAAAGATTTGTTAACTCCGCAACAGTATTAGACTATGCTATCTTTTATGGCATATAGCAAAGGTATATCCCCTGATTTATTTTTAAAAGCCCTATTGTCAGGGTTGCAGACAGACAAGCTCATGCATTGGGTGTGAGTGTCAAGGTTTTGGTAGCAGAGGGCATACAGGAAGGAGTGGGAGGAGGCTGAGGCTGCCCTGTGCAGGACACAGCTGATTCTAGCTGGCTCCAGCAGACTAACCACAGGACATAGCTGAGCCCATCAGCCACATGTGGCACATCTGTGATAACATATTTAAGAAAGAGCAAAGATGCTGGACAAGCAAGGAAGGGAGGAAAAAAAAGAGTGAGGAACAGCAGTGAGCATCAAGGCAAGAGGAGAAGGAGGGCAGGAGGCACTCCAGGTGCTGGAGCAGAGACTCCCCTGCAACCCCTGGAAGAGCCCACACTGGAGCAAAGATCTGAACTGTGGCCTGGGGAGACCTCACACCAGAGCAGGTTTTTTTCCTGGAGGACTGCAGCTCATGGAAGGACCCACACTGGAGAAGAGGAAAAGCATCAGATGGAAGGAGAGGCTGAGAGGATCTGTTATGGACTGTGCCCTCCCTGTCCCTCACTGCACTGCTCCAGGGGTGGGTGAAGGACTCCAGAGCAAAGGAGTGAAGTTGAGCCTGGAAGAGGGAAAGATGTTGGTTTACTGTTTGTCTTTGTTTCTCACTACCTGAATCTATGTTCACTGGCAATAAACTAAATTAATTTTCCCCAAGCCAGGACTGTTTTACCCACAACAGTAATAGCTATGCAATTTCTCTGACTTTATCTCAACCCATGAGCTTTCTCATCCTATTTTCTCCCCCTGCCCCTCTAAGGAGGGGAGTGGGTGAGCAGCTGGATGGGCATTTGGCCCTTAGCTGAGGCTAACCCACTGCAGCTCCCCAGGAGAAACACAGATCCCTGAATTTAGAAACTGCAGCTCCTCGCTTGTGCAACCATCTAGCTGAAAATCAAGGTGTTTCATGAGAATTATTGCCTCATAAATATTCCTTTTTTAAACACAATGCCTGGTAGCAGCAGATGTAGCTAAGAAAAAAATGAGGCTGAAAATACTTTTTGCCTTAGCTATATTCAAAAGATTCAGAGCTAAAATCCTCACTCTTCTAATAGTAAGTCCTTAGTCATAGTGATATTTCCCTTGATACTGGTGGATTTCAGACAACTGGTCCACAAACTGACACAAACTGTGTCCTTTGCCCAAGTAATCCCATTGAAGTAAATGAAGCTAATAGTGTGACTGAGGGTTTATAACCATAGGTCACATAATTGGAGCTCAAAGTTGCCTAAAGTGAAACCATTCAGAGGAAATTCACTGTTCAGTGCATTTCAGGACCTGAAATGCTAGAAAAAAAAAAATTTAAGTTGTCGAATATTCTGCTATTTTCTAAATGAAATTTCAGTTCTTTGGTTTGAAGACACTTTTCTTTTAGAAATTTACCATATGTTTAAAATGATAAAATAAGAAAATAGCACAATCAAAATAACATATCAAATCATTTAAATGAAATATTTCAAACAGATCAGGGCTTTTTCTTCTTGGTTGGTTCCCAATTTCCTTTTTTCCCTCTTTTGAGATTTTAAATCTGGCTTCACTGATAATAAGAAAAAAACCTGAAATCTCAAAGGTCATGTTTAGAATTTAACAGGACAATCCGCATTATGATCACATCGTAAATGCTGATTTTCATAACATCTAAAGATAGAATATAAAAATTGAGTAACTGGGAGACTGCTACATGTCAGCCAACATAGGTTGTCGTTACTATCCTAATGCTCAGGGACTTGTACCAAATTGTGCCAGCAGAAGATCAAGTGGATCTATATTGTAACCATGCCATTCAATTAATGTCTACAAGCAATTCAATATTACTAATGCATGAAAAACTAAAACATGATTTTAAAAGTGCATACTTATAGTAACAGAGATGCTCAAAATAAAGCCAACAAACATTACTCAGCATTAAAAGTACTTTTACAAAATGCTTACTGCACATTGCTGAAAAAGATTAATATTTTTATGCTGGGAAAGAGTAACATCTCTTTTATGCAGACAAACTACATGTTAAATCACTGCTTCAATCTTTTCCTTTTCACAACAATGTCAGTAATTAGCCAATACATTTCAATTAGAAAAGGCAACTTTTTCTATTTAAAGAAAATTGATTTTAAGTCCACATGAAGTCACTACATAACAAATACGTATCCATCTAAGAATCAAATTTAGCCACTACATTTGCTTTGAGAACATGTGCAATAAGAACAATAAATTCTACTCAGATCAAAACCCTAGCCTGAGGTCGATGGACAAATACAGAGAAAAAATCTTTGCACCAAAGTTTATGATGAAGTAGTAGCATTGTATTTCATGGGCTTTTGTCTCATTATTAGTATCCTAAAGTAAGAACTCCTATAGCATAACTAATTATTCACAAAAGAAACGGTTATATCAAAACAAGCTGCCTCATAGGGACAGAAAAGAGATGAGTGACATGAGGAAGCAACCCTGTTCATTCTGGGGAGGCAAAACTAAAGTGAATTCATTTCAGCAAAAAGAAATGCTGATGCAAAATCTTTATAAGGAAAAGAAGCTCATTTGGTTTCTCCTCCAATCTTATGCCATTTCTTTATAAAAAGGAGTGATTTGAGTAAACTAAATTATACCAATGGTGAATTTGGCTTAGTGCTTCCAAGAGCTCTATATTAACATCTAAGACTGAGACTGACTTGTTAAAGCATAAAGTTTGTAATATTTCTGGGATACATTCTACTTCAAGATGTTCTAGGTTGTGTGATGCTCAGCCATATTCTCTATCTCAGCTCCCACCTCTGGCAAAGGCACACCTCAAAACTCATAAATCTGATAAGCCTAATTTCAGAGTCATTTGCAATTCTGTATTTGCTCATATTTTTAATATCAGACTGACAGAACAGCTGTAAAGGGGTACTTTTGAAATGTCATATAAAATTATTCATATCACTTAACTTCATCAAGTAAGATATTTATAACTGATGACAAAATTTGCTCCTGAGCTAATACTGACTAATACTGTCCCCACCCATAAGCCTTTTGCAGCGCCTCATTTCAGTTTGCCTTTGGTGCCAGAGCCTTATCTATGAAACAAACCCATCAATTTCCGGACAAAAACTGGAAAAAGATTAGCTCCCTCCCTGCTGAGATAAATCACTTCCCAGTGTATTCACTTGCAGACTTCAACATTTTTCATATGGTTTTCACTCTGAGTCTATCTGTAAAGGAATGTTAGCTTCAAGAGAATTAATACTCGTGTGATACAAACCTATGACTGCATGTCAATTTTCAGAAATGGTTGGTAGCATTATTCTTTAGCTACATATAAATGCAAGCAACTATTTACTTATTTCACATGAATGAGCATAGTGGTTTTTGAGCCAGGCATAAAAGGAAGAGAAATACACTTTTTGCACGTGTTCAGATTAAGTTGATAGTTAAACTTTAGATAACAACTTTAGAAACTCGTATCATAAAGCTGCAAATATATTTATGATTCTACATGTGAACATTATAGCATAAACACAGATCGTACAATCTTCTAGAAATATTCCAGTTCTCTAGCAGCCAAGGTCCCAGTCCAGACCCCTTTCTCAACTACGAGGAATGCTGCGTAAATTCTTGCATTTTAACCATTATAAACAGACTGTTAAGACATGGTTTGTAAGGGTTTTGGCTTGGAATCACAGAGCAGCTGATGTTGGAAAGTGCCTCTGGAGGTCACCTAGTCCAACCCACCCCTCAGAGGAGGGTCAGCCAGAGCAGGTTGCCTGCAACCATGTCCAGACAGATTTTGATTATTTCCAGGGATGGGACATCACAGTCGCTGAGCAACCTGTGCCAGTGTTTCACCATCCTCACAGTAATAAAGTTTTTTCTTATGTTCCAGTGGAATTTCGTGTATTTCAATATGTGATCATTGCCTCTTGTTTCACTAGATACCACTGAGAAGAGTCTGGCTCTGTCTTCTTCACCCCCCTCCCATCAGCTATTTATATGCACTGACAACATCCCCCTGACTTTTCTCTTCTCAAGGTTAAACAACCCCAGCTCTCTTAGCCCTTCTTTGAATGTCAGATGCTCCAATCCCTTAATCATCTTAGTGACCCTTTGTTGGACTCATTCCAGGACATCCATGTCTTTCTTGTACCGAGAATTGGTTTTTCTTTTACTTTTTTCCTTCTACCTTTAGATTTGGAAATATATATCACATACAAAATCTCTACTACAGCACAGTAAACTTTGTTGCCAGGGTTTTTATTCCCTTAGGCTACAGAAAAGAAAAGTTCTTAGCAAGACAACTGGTACAATCTTATTGCAAAAAATATCTGGGAGGGAAAAAAAAAAAAATGAAGTAATCACACCAGCACAGCAGAGAGCTCTGCTTTAAGGCATTCACTTCTTCATCCGCATCCAGGTAACAGTCTAGAAGTGGTATCACATTTTCACATGTCCTTTTCTGGTGCAAATGTATCAGATGAGGGTTAAGGTTTCAGGACCACAGAAACAGCCAGTGAGAGTTGCCTTAGGAATGGGAGGAGGACAGATTCTTCCTCTCCATTACTGCTGGAGTTACCTATCGACAACATCTTTCCACAGACTGACACTGAACAGAGGATTTGAATGAAAAGATTTTTAACACGGACATTGGCATGTAAGAGAAACAAACTTGTTTAATGACTAGCCTTTTCCCAGAAGTCCAAATAATCTTTTCTAAAATTCTTTGTAATCCATAATCACACAGCAAGTAAACTAAGGTACAAATGGCAGCAGCCTTTGTTTTGAGTTTTATTGCCTGGGGGTTTTAGCACACAAAATTATCAATTAAGAGCATTAGATATCTAACAGACATTCACTCACAATCTTTAACTCTGCAAAAGAAAGACAAGGATAGGCCTTGTCATGAGATATGAGTTTGTATAACAGCTGTTGGAAATTAAGGACCACAGAGCTGTTTGAGAACAGCAGGAAACCAATGACCATAAAAGCTGTGTCTGAATCCGAATAAATTAGTTAATTATTTTTCCCCTACCCTTGTTGTTATTTTGATGCCATTATTAAACACTGTGCAGGCAACTCTCACAACAATTTGATTCTCATTTCTCACTGAAATAACTGCAGTCCCAGCCTTTAAAACTTGATGCCTGAGCAGCTCACACAGGGCTAATGAACATTCAAATCCTGGTTCTGTTAGTTTTGGAAAGACTAATTGGAAAGCAGAGTATGCATCATCTAAGCTGCTATGTGTCATGCTGCTTCGAAAAAAACTGATGACTGATTTATCTGAATACGGGTAAGCCATCTGGCTTAGTGGGCACCCTCCCTCGTTATGAAATGGTCACAGTCTTATTTCTTTAAGATTTACCATGCTAGGGAGGCCAACAGTTTAATGTCACAACCTAAACCACAAAATATATTTTCGTTTGTCTAAGTTCACCTATTAGTAGATAAGACTTACTTCAAACAAAACCTTATGTCTACCTAAAAGAGAAGCTAGAAATACACTTTGCATTTCTCATTCATCAAGAGAAGGATGTAGTAAAGTAAATCTAATGTTCTGGAATTTCTACAGAAGTGCAACACCAACAGTCATTTTAGGTGCAAAAAAATTACACAGACAAAAACTTTCCATTAAGTTTTAATCCAGTTATTAGAAAAATCGGAATTTGCGGTGTCTGAGTAAGATAATCTTGATCAAAATCCCTTAAATTTCCTTCAGTCCAAAATGTAATTGTTATGTGAATATTTGCCCATTATATCAAAGGCATGAAAGTGCACTTGTCATGATAGTGTATGTACATTCCCCAGCATTGCAATGAATGCTTTGATTTTCCTGTGTCACATGTTGTTTTCCTCTTCCCAAGGCAGAAGTTTTAAAACAGGCTTTTGTTTTATATACACTACAAATTGTTAGTAAATTCTGGATTGGAAAACCAAGCTTCCTTCTTGTGAAAAACTGTTCCTTTTCTACTGATACCTTGTCCCCAGAAAAGGGAAAGTGAGAAAGATGGAAGCTGTACCATACACATATTTGAGCTAGCTTTAAAAAAATGTTCTTTCCAGCACAATTCCAGTCTTCTTTTAGAGAGTTCCTTTTTCCCGATGAAGGATGTTACTGCTTTAATCTATATTTAAGATGGTCTAAGTCCAGGCCATCAAGTGTCTTTTAGATAACCCAATTCAAAATTCAGTGGGAAGCCAGCAGAAGGCAAGCTGGCCTGTTCACAATACAGGGTGCTGCTGAGGAGGTCTCCAAGGGACTCCATGCCACCTTCCTAAGCAATGACGTCTAGGTTTATCACATGCCTACAGACAGACCAACATTCAGGCCACAGTCCACAAAGACAGAAGAAATCTAGAATCAGCAAGGACTATATGTCCTCAGCTGCAGAGTTAAAGGGTAGGTTATGAATATGTATCTTTCACACAGAGAAGACTGCATCATGAGCAAGAGCTTCTCTGTATCTCCTGTTCACCAGTATCACCTCTATCCTGCTCTGCTTCAGCTTCAGTTACCTGGGGTTTTATCCACAAACTAATACTATTCAATCTTCTAGGCTAACATGGTAACAAATGTAGAGCTGTGAATGACCAAAACAGGTAGAACTACACCCAGTGTTGATATAAAAGCTCCTACCATCTGAAGAGTTCAACTTGTATTATAATACATATAAAATTATCTGACAGAAAGACCCAGTGGAATAAAGCGCTTAAATACCTGGTAGCTTTATGTTTGTAGCCTGGCCCACCTGATGTCAAAATTAAAGGGAGGCAAACATTTAACTGATTAACAAGATCAAAGCCTAAAGTTTAGGCAGGCAGATCATATGCAGTGTTGAACACTTTCAGCTACGAGCTGTCTAATGTAGCAGCTCTCAGCTGTGGCCTTACAACATTCTTTCTCCCCTGCCCAAACTTTCCTGTTACTCTATTCAGGCTTCCTGTAAAATGTGCTTCAATTTGTTTATCCATAGCAGTATTTGTATGATTTCTAATTGCAGAAAAATTTCAAAAGTAAAAATTTTTTAAAATTTTAACAGCTTTAAGAAATAAATGAAGTTCTACACCAGTTCTTTCTCAAATATTTTCATTAAAATGTCAAAATGCAGATTCATAAACATTTTCAAAATTCAAAATCAGAATTACGTCAATGGAGAACAACCAGATCAAATATCATTCAAAAATACAAAACCAAGAGGAAATATCTAGATTTCTGATCTGATTAACTATATATAACAAAGTGATTGAGCAAGTTTCTTAAACCAGACAATGAAGTTGCTAACTGGGGGAAAATAACAGTTAGTAAACAGTATATTCTGCTTACTGAAGTAGTACATGTAGTGCTCTAAAAGTGCAATATCTTAATGCAAAAATTATAAAATGCTTTTATCTAAAAGTTTACAATGCACTAGAGAACTCCCTGTTCAGGGAATTCTGAGAAGCTAATAAAACTATTCATTAGAAAATAATTACAACTTAAGCTGATCAGAATGAGAAAATACATTTCATTTCTAAAGCTTTGTAAGATCATCTTTTTTTAGTTCTTAGTTCTTGCTTCAACCTTTTCTTCCTCTGAATTTTGAGATTTAAAATAAATGTAGGTACCTGATTTGAACAGTAAAGTATATTGTTTGAATAAAGCTCTCAGCACCTTCCTGCAGAGACCTGAGGTCAAAATATATTTTAGAATAAAGTGCAAATATAATGTTGAACATATTACTCTGGCTCTTCTACTAGAACAAAACACAAGTTTTGTTCTGAATTCGTCAAAATGTATTCTATGAATTTGGGGACCTAGATCACTATGTAACAATAGGACATTTGCTGACTGAAGAGACTGTAACAAAAGACACACAATAGATACGCATTTAGAATGGGACCAAAGCATCCTCGCATTGAGAATACTGCTTTATAAGAGAGAGCTGTCAAAGGAACAAAAAGACAATCTCAAAGCTGAACTATTTTTAAGATGAGTGGGCCTGCATATTCAAACATTTAGGAAAAGTACAACATTTTTACTGCTTGGCAAATGTAAATCACTGGAAAAAAAATCTGTATCACAGACTTTCTGTTTTCAGCTGCAGGTGGTAAGTAAAGAAGTTGTGGGAGGAAAATATTTTCTTACGTTGTTGAATTGTCTTTGGTCTTTTCAGTTAGATTGTTTCCTATTAATTTTTATACTCCTGATAACTATGTTGTTATTGAAGCACAGAAGATATTCATGACATCTTTGTGGCATTTAAAAAGATAAGGCCCAACAATGAAGTACCTACAATCTATTATTACAATGAGCAATGGTAACATGAAGCACAGCAGAGTGTGCTTTGGCAAAAGGGCAGAGGAGGCACGTACAGAACAGAAATTATGTGGAAAGTGCTGCTTTAATGAAGTGTTACTCTAAAAGGCTGCTGCTAATGTGTTATTTTCAAAGAGTTCACCCTAACAATTTGTGGTTGAAGGTATCTCTTGGACAGCTCTACCTTAATATATAGTCTTCAGAAATCCTTCAGCAGCAGTGACATTGGGAATGTGGATAGAATAAACCAATCCAGTTGGGTCATCTGTCAGCAACAAAACTGAGGGGTGGAGGAAAGAGAGACTACTTTAAGTCAGAGTGATAAAATACCATGACTGAATTGGATCTTCACAGCTACAACACTGGTTTTATGTGCTACTATCCTCCTACACCAGCATGGCAAAAGCAAGGTTTTTGTCTTTGTGAAGAAAATATCTTTGACCTCAAGAACTCTGGGGCTAAGCCAGACCAAACATCATCTTAGCCAGAATCTCTGACCATGGCCAGCAACACAGTCTTAGGGAGGAAGGCCATAAACTTAGCACCTACAGATACTTTCTCTGGTCCATCAAACTTGCCAAATTCCTTGACTGAATGGCATCCTGAGTCTGAGATTGCTTACAGACCATAAAGTTTAACAGCTGCTGATGAATATATTCTCCATTAGCTTTTCCTTATTTCTTCCTTTGTCTGTTTATAATTTTGAGCATCCATGACAGCTTATGGCAAAGATTTTCACAATTTCAAGTTTTGTAGGAAAAAACAACCTTTTCCATTCAAATTCACTGCCTGAAAACTACATAGACCTAGTTATGAGAAACAGCGATTAATTCTCAACATCATTCTCAATTGACTTAATTTTATTTGATTTTACTTTTCTCTCTCATTCCTTTTGGTCATCCTTCTCCTTCTGTTAAACCAGCACAACACAGCTGCAGTTAGATTGAAGCGTTGCACAGACCACCTATTACTCTCTAATACAGTGAATTATGTACACATTAAATGGACCAGAAAAGAATTCCTGAAATACGCCACTAAATTTAATGACTTTCATGAAATCTGGAAGATAATGGCCAGCACAATTCAGCAGAGCAAGACAGACGTAGAGAAGGGAATTACGAGAATAGAATTTTTAAAAATGCTATACTCTAAGTGTCTACAATAAAGCTGCAGTGCACACCTTCAGTTTCTTGGGAAATACGTCCTATTTTACCAACTACTTTTAAATCATCAGAAGGTACTCCTTCCATGTGTCTTTAAGTTTTGTCTAGCTTGGCTTGAGTTATCTGTTTGAATTGTCCACACAAAATGTGCATGCTAGATAGAAAGAGAATGAAATTCTACAACTATTTACTCATTTGAAGTATTTAATGATGAAAACAAGAAAACAGAGCCCAGTCTTACAGTTCTTATATGATCTATTTTTAGTCATAGTTCTATTGTTACAATATAATTGGTTCCTTACACAACAATACTTTTTCTGTGCTATCATGCAGGTAAAATCCCATGGATGGCAATTTATGTCACTGAATATTGTATAACTATGACTTGAGAAGTCATTTCCAAGTGATCTTTATCACATATCAGAACACAAAATGCAGTCACAAGGTATATGGCACCAATTGTGTTACCATGTTTAGTTTACAGTTTCTAAGGATACTATTTATTTTGCATGTTCTGCTGACACACGTGATACCAAGACAGTATAACACATACAAAGAAACAGAAAGCATGTATTGCTGTGGCACAAACAGTAAATGCATTGAACATTCACTTTAACAAGGAGGGGCTCATAAAGACATTTTTTAAAGGATTGTAACTGTACAAATAAGCTACTTGTTTTTTGATGTGCAAATAAAATTGTTTACATTGTAGGAAATAAGATAACAAAAGTGGAGAGTGTGTGTTTTGCTACCATTAGGTTAGTTAAGATAACTTCAGCACTATAAATGTGGATATAGCTATGTCATTCCCCTTAGAACTAGCAATCACCCCTAAGCACAATCAACAGAAGAACATATTTTCCTCTTCAGTATATCAGTAAGAGTTAAATCCACCCAGCCACTGTGTCTGAAGTCCCACATTAGGTAACTAGGAACCTCATGGGAGAATTCAACATCTCCAGGTTTGTTAGGTTTGTCTTTAAAGGCAAACACAAGCCTGCTGTTTCCACACTCGGCTCCGGGACGTATGTCGGCTCCAAATCTATGTCTGCATAGCATAGCTGGAGCAAAATTAAAAAGAATGTACTGCTGAGTTCACTTCTGTGATAAGGCAGGTCCATATCATCCCACATTCACTATTGCTATTCTGGAGCAAATCATGGCTTTTCTTGCTGGATTTTGTCCTACTTGGCACAAGCAATTTCATATTTTCTAAAAAAGAAATTGGAATTTGACTCCCAAACAAACTTCAGATCGAGTCTCTGTCACTCAAAAGCAATAGAAAAAGTTAAGATATAAAAGTTAAGATTGGTTTCCATTTTAATTTACTGGTTCCAAAAGAGAGTTCGGTGATCATGTCATCCAAACATGCTCTTACATCTTTATTCTCTGGCAGCGGGGATAACAAAACACAAGTGTCTCTACATAAGAATGATCAGAACACAAGTCCAAATGTAAGGTAAGGCACAGTTTTCTCAGCCCAGCACTTTGTAGGCTCATATACAAGAATTTATTGCAAAAATATAGCCATATTAAAATCAACAAAATTGATTTCTTTACACAAGAGCAACTCCTTCAACAAATATGTCTTTCATCTTACAAAACCACTGTATGTATTAACCATAAGTTGATACCTTATTGATTTAAGGTAAACTGACTTCATGCACTATAAAACAAAAATAGAGAAGCTGCCTGAAGAGATTCCACCTACTCAATTAGATGATCATCTAGTCTCCTTTGCAACCTTAATCCTTATGGTTCTGTAGGTTTTAATGTTTCTAAACCATGTCACTTAGACTGAAAAATAGGATCTAGAAGGTATGGCAGATTCATCACACTTTGCCTCTCCATATTTAGACTGTGGGTGCTGAGACAGAAACTGTGTTGAACAAGTTGTTCATACAGTGCCTAGCACAGTAAGGCCCTGATTTCATTTGTAGTATGTAGGCTTTGTGGTACATAAATACATACAACTGTAGTTGTATGTTACTTTTTATATGGTTTATAATGTTAGGGTTTTCCTGTGGACAAGGATGGTGTATCAGCGTGTGTTGTGTGAAAGCTGTGAACAGTTGGTAAAGCAAGAACTGTGTAATTTAAAAAACAATATGAATAAATTCCAATGGAAAGAATATAATTGTTGCTGCCTAGTACAGAATACCTCAAGCAGACCACTGGAAATCAGTAGTAAAGGTCAGCCAATACAGCATGCTAATCATAATGCCTAAATTAATAACTTTCTAAAGCAAATATCTGGCATCTCAGGAGCTTCAAGGTTTTTCCTCCACTAATCACACAGAGCCACAGCTTGTGTATTTTGTCACTCCTATTCCTAGAGAAGGTGCATAGCCACAGGTGCAATGCCCCAGAATTAGAGCTTAGAACACAGAGAGATGGAGCATTTTACTGCAAATCTTCCAGCCAGGGTTTTTTTTCTATAAAGAAAGAAAAGGCTTTGGTGTCTCTTTTTCTCTAATGCTGCAAGCAATATTTTGAAGATGTACCTGGCCACTCAACAATATGCTCGTGTCATTCTCATGGATTTTGGACAGAATATTCTTAACATATTTTGCCAGGCTGGAAAAATCCATGAACTTGAATTTATAATCCTATAAATATATAACAGCACTGAGAGATAACTACCACTGCTTGGTAATGTACACCCCACATTCAGCCAAGAGGCGATAGCACTATGTGGCAGGAAAAAAAGAACAAAATAGACAATTGCTGTGCTCAGGCTCACTGCTGGCACCACAAGTATAAGAAACTATCCTTTTCATTAACTCAGTTAAACATGGGAGAAAATTTACAAGATAGGCCACATAAAACAGTCCATGGTTTTGGTTTGTGTATATCCCAAGGTGGGTTTTGGGATTTTTCAAAAATTTTAAATCAAATTTTCTGCAAATTAAATGCTTTTAATTTCACTTGAGCTGTACAAGTGGTGAAATTGGTAACAACTCTTAAAAAAATTCTTTTCACAAGGGCAAAGTATTTTATCTTGATTAAAAATGCAAAGGAAGAGTAAAAGGACTGCAGTTGACAGTTACAAAGGAAAATATGAAACTGTTCTTTCTCATTTATATATTTCCTTAATTTTATGCTCTAACAGAATGTGTTACTCCAAAGCAAGTCATATAACTACTTAAGTGTCATCTCTTAACCTAATCTATTTTGAAGGTGTATTCATAATCACTAACACACATTTTTTCAAATATAGGCACCTGAGGTTAAGCATATAAATAAAAATAGTCTCTTTTTAAAAAAGAGGCTGTCAGTGAAGTCAAAGAAAGTTGCAAGGCCTCTGATCCTGTGGAGATGGAATTAACCAGTAAGAAAAACAGTTATGAGGTAATGTGATTAACTTTCCTAATGCTGACAGAGAAAATGTGAGGTAGAACAATGAATACATAAACAAATTTAACATTTTTCAGAATGTTACAAACAAATATTTTGGCCCAAACTCTTCCAAAAAAACCCCCACAAATATAATATGCTGCAGTGTAATCAGAATATAAATTCATCCTGATACATTATTACTCTATAGAAAGAATCATCAGGAAAAAAGTGATAGAGGTATTACCTGATGCTCTGGAAAGCAACTTGATAGCCACCAAGGTCTTCTAAGTACTATAGAGTGAGAGAAAAATCAAAGTCACATAAATGATATTTAAGTGATGGATACTGCTTCTTTCCACTCACATATATTACAGCTACAGTGTGTTCCGGATGCTATTGCCCTAGCTGAAAGCAAACGTTGATGTTAGTTTAGTATCATTTTCTATAGTACCTATAGCAACAGCAAACACATTATTGAATGCTTAAGCAACAGACTGATTGCTCCCTTATCACAGTTTCAGTTGTTAATCTTTGAGTGGTGTGTAAATGACTGATATTCTATAACATATGTCTTCTGTACTGTAAACTTTCCTTTGTACAAACATTATCTTTTGCAATACACTTCAACACTGTAGAGAAATATTTGATTTAAGATTTTTAAAACATAGTTTATTTAAGATCTTATTCTACACCTCCAATACTCACTTAACAGTTTATGTGTATCATAAAGAGTTTGGAACCTCTTAGAATCGGACATTACTTATTAATGAGATAGGTCAATTACACTAGCAAAGACAGCAAGCAAAACATTGCACAAACATTAGCTAATGAACCTTTATAGCATTTTCATGAGAAATTGTATTAGATGTATTAAATGTGGAAAAAGGGAGATTAATGCACCAGAGAGGCAAAGTGTTTGAGGATACAGGTACTGAGAGAAATGTCGTATTCCCCTGACCACAGTGGTACAAATTTATTTGCTTAAGTTAGATATCAGGGCTAGATAAAAGGCTTTGCTGAACATTCAAGAACCATGGAAATCCAAGACCAGATCTAGGAGAGTTTAAGAACAGTTCCAAATCCTACATCCAGGCCAAACAATCTATGCAAATTATCAAATTATGTAATAAAAAGCTATGTTATATTACTCATTTTGTATTACATGACAGATGCAGTAAGGTATTACTGAGAACCTTACTGAGAAGCACTGTAGTTTAGAATATTGTTTCATTTAAATTGCTGCAGTTACATGAAAATGGAGGAACGTTCTGATGAATCAGGGCATAATATAATGCCTAAAACACACCACATAATATATTCACATTTCACTGTGTAGATGAACAACTTCTTGTCTGAAATAGAAACTGGTTTTGAATATCAAAATATCAAAGCATATATCCTGACCAAATTCTGATGTACTTTCTCTTTTCAATATTCTTTGCAGGTGTTCTTCCCAGAACCAAAAGACAAGGAAAAACTCAGAGAAGCAGAAAGTAAATTAAAACTATATGAAAAAAAATGAAGAGAGTTCCAAAATTAACAGTGATCTACCATTAAAATAAATAAGTAGGATGATAGCTAGCAGGCTCTGATGATAAGATTTTATTTTTAAATAGAGTAAGGATTCCTCCTTCCCCCACTGTATATCTGATCCTACTCAGATCTCCTCCCACATCCTACCTCTGCATTCCATCAATGGATGAGTAACAGACTATTTCAAATGCAGGAATAAAAAGTAGCCTCTACCCAAACTAAGTAAATGACTGAAGAGTCTAGGTAACTCCATAACTCTGCATCTGCCCCAAAGTTTTCTTCTGTTTAAAGAGAGAACCTGCTGTTGAGACGGGATTATGGAAGGCAAGGTGCAATAGGAGACAGTGTGTCTATAGCCTGTGTCTAGGCAACACCACCAGTTGTCTCAGGTTTTTTGTGACTTTCATAGCCTGTGGTGT
The DNA here is from genome assembly GCF_047716275.1 of Strix uralensis. NCBI lineage: Eukaryota > Metazoa > Chordata > Aves > Strigiformes > Strigidae > Strix > Strix uralensis. Next base: position 131,669,630 of record NC_133972.1, on the reverse strand, counting down.
CTTCCATAAAATCTGACAATAAGTGAGAGTCTCAGCTTCGTTAAGAATAATTACATCTCCACTCATTTTAGTAACAAAGACAGTTCTGAAGAGACTAACCTAGAAGTGCTCTGACAACTCACAACCCGGTTGCAAACAAATTTAAAACCAGAAATCCTTCTTTTTAATATCATGATTTTAAGATGCTGAATTGTGACTTTAAAGAAGCTTGGAGATGGCAACTCTGGACTTTTCCTGCTAGGGGAAGGGAACAATGTTTGATACATGTAAGAACATGTATCACAGTATCTCTCTGGGATAGGTAGGTGACCCAAGTGGTATTTCCTATTCCAATTCCCTCTCTACCATTTATCACCAGGTAAGCATAACTTCATATAAATAGTTCACGTAAAAACTGTAGGGAAGTAGCATACAGAAAAACAATCAGAATACTAATAACGTGTTCAGAAAAACAGCAAGTTGACATTGGAGGATATGGAAAATGAGAGCAAAGTGATAAAATCCTGGAGCTCTGTATCTGTGGTTTGTGATCAGAAGCTTTCACAAGAAGGCTCTGCTTTCCTTACTTACCAGTTTATTTGTTGTGCATGATGATGCAAACTAGTGTAGTTGTGAAATGCGTGATGGACAGTTTCTACAATGAGCCTTAAAGCAAACAGAAGTGTTTTTAAGCAGTGCCACCCGGAGGTGAAAGAGAGCTTTTCATCTCCCATGGCATCAAGGCATATCTATCTAACTTCTTTTACACCAGCTATAATGATACCATAAATGCAATAGTCCTTTAATGGTCTTAGAGTCCTGTAATGGAAATGGTCCTTCAGAGCGCTCGCCAGTGAGTGGATGGACTAGTGGAATCTTCACTGAGCCAAGTCCTATCCTAAATGTAAAGTGCAGTTTCACATACCTGAGTGAGTCCCAGAGTTACAGTAAGGGCAGAATCTCACGGTTCATGTAGTTGGCACAGGAAATAAGTCTCTTTGCTCTGTCGGAGGGCTGTGCATTTATGCTGTGCTGTAGAAAATGCAGCATTCAGACCTTTCCTCCTTAAACACACTGCCCCAGTGAAGTCACATGAAACTGGTCTCCTGGCCACCTTAGTGGCCCTCCACTGAACACATATGAGTTCATTGTCTTTCTTGTACTGGGGTACCAAAAATGGACAGAGTATTCTAGTTGCAAGTCAAACTCTGCCAGAAATGACCCTGCATTCATGTGAGGAAGCTGCAGAACCCCTTGAGGTCCTCCCTGATCTGTTGACACTGACTGATGTACAGTGTAACATACATGACCCAACAAAAGTGAATTCTGGAGAAGCCTACCCCTATGTAGGACTCCATTCCCAAAGAAAAGTCTATGTCCAACACCTGTAACAAGGTACAGGCACTGACCACCCCGTCAAAGCCTGTTTCCAATAAAAACTGAAAGCAGCAGCAATCTTTGCAATGTAACCTGTGTCATATAACACAGTGTGGTGGCATGATTTGTTTCTAGATATAACTCTTGTGGCCTCCCTATATGAGCTTATCACATAGCAAACACATCTTAAAGTCATCTCTAGAAAAAGTCATAACAAAACAAAATAGAAATAAAACATAAATAATTGAAAGGGAAAAAAGGAAAAAATATTCCACGTTGCCAGAAAACAAACGACTCCTTATAATCTTCACTATTGATGCAATCAGGTAAATGTCAACACAATGTCATGATAAAACAGGAATGAAAGTAAAATAATGATAGAATAAAATAAGTAAATGTGGTGTTAAGGTAAAAGAGGAGTTATCTGGCTAAGTCTACTGATGCATCAGGTCAATTTACTCTGCCAAGAGACAACTCCTACTTAGCCAAATAAGAATCAAGAGGAACTGTACAGTGCACATTTCCCTTTAATGAGGGTAGAGTGTGTGCAAACCCTGAGTACTGCGGTGGCATGAGGAATTGGGCTCAAAATCTGTAAAAAGATTATGTCCAGTGTGAATGTATAGATGGACAAGCACTTGACATAAACACTTTTTGCCAGACTTCCACTGAAATTCCATTATTTCAAAGAATGTTTCTATTTCAATTAATCAAAATTCTTTACCAAAAATATTCCTTCAGATATTTTTCTGTGAACTTCTAGTTAGGCCTTGCAAAAGGTATTCTTAAAGCACCAGCTTCACCCAGGACCCCCACCCGGCCCATGTCCCAGGACCCCATCTCAGACCCCTGGGGTCATCAACCCCTGCCCCAGTGATGCTGCATCAGGGCCTGCCTCCATCCCCTTCCCAGGGAGATGCCCAATGCTTGGGGTTGAGGCTGCCCCAGTGCCTCTGACTGCCCTGCTCCTGGCCAGGGTGGTGGGACAGGAACAGCCTGGGGACACCCTGTGGCTCCAGACACCCTGGCCCCAGAAAGCCACCAGCCCATGCCGCACCCTGACATTCATAAGTAATTGAACAGATGACCTCTTCAATCTACTGAGATAGCTACAGCACTATTTATCGACTTAAAATCAATGAACGGCATAATAGTCTCAGTTGTGCAATTCCTGTAAAAGCCAACACTGAAGTACCCTAGCACAGTGACATTATCGCCTGTCAGATGCTGTATCTCAAATCTCTGTCACTGCGAGTATTTCAGACACGAGAAAGGCAGAGTAACATGAGAAGGAAGTCTATTTGATTACAATGATAGTTAATCTTTACATATATTCCGTTAAGCTGTACAGTTGTTTTTTGTTTATTTAAAAAGTTTTCTGGCTCACTCTGCAGTGTAGGCAGCTATACAAGACAGACTGTTTCTACAATCCTGTAAAAGTACGCTGTCAAAAATAAATGTGTTAATTATGCTCTGAAGGTTCTGCTACACCACAATGAAAGTATAAAGAAGAGAAAAATTAAGACAGGCCCATACGGCACAGACTTCTAGAACTGTGAGAGAATTCTGCTTCTAAAAGAGGATTACACCCAAACCAAAAATATTTAGATTCATGATTTCAAGCTGCATAAAACCAGGCATGTTTTATATGGCTTTAGAATGCCTGTCCTTTGTCACTAAAAAGTTATGTGCAGATTTATAAAGACTTTAAAATTAGCATTAGCATCACCCCTATAATATGCTGTTTCATAGTGGGATCAGTAAGATGCCATATGAAACCTGCAATTGCAGGTACATGTCCAGTGGCAAAACTAGCATAAGCAACACGTACTGAAGCAATAAATCCAAAATGTCCCTTTTCCCTCTTTTCATTGATGATATAAGCAGCAGAGTATACTGGAGTAGTTGAAGAACAGCTAAGAGAAAGGCAGAACACAGCATTCAGACAAACCTGCTTCCAAACACTAAGCTGCTCCTTAAATTAGGGCTTTTTTACCCTCGCACCTCAATCTTTAAAACAGGGAAATTAGTCCAGAAGACACTAAGCTCCGTCAGGATACTTGACTTGGCACCACAGTGGAACCCAGTGCTTAAAAAGACACAGAATTCCTTATGGCTCTGTTGATGACACCCTTCAATCCAACTAATGGCCAGAGCATAGAGCAGGCACAGAGAAAGCATCTGATTTAATTGTCAGAGGAAAAAGACACTACTGTATTACCACTGTTTTAAGGGAGGACATCCCTGTTGTCAGAATAAGTGCCTCTCCTTCATAAATCACCTTTGCTTCAGAGAAAATATATAGCTGGACAAAAAAGCCTATCTGAATGCTTTCTTCTTCCTCTTTAGCTGAAATCTGTATCACAGATATCAATCACACATCCTTAGAGCTTTATGCCAAGGCAAGCAAAGGAAAGAATATGTTTCCACTCTAGAATGCTACTAAGCGATTCTCATGAGTCTGGCACAAGACTAGGCTTATTCATCTAAGAAAGGGCTGAGATGGGATCCCAGCTCATTGCAACTGATGAGAAACCTTTTCTCTGGAACAAAGATCATCCATAGCTGTACATTAGTCCACAAAACTTCCACAAGCAAGTACCACAAAGGCTTTGGTTTTTGCCTATACAACGTTTTCCACCTCACAGAACAGTTCAGCTGAAATAGCTAAGAGTTTCACATTATTTTATTATTAAAAAAAGAAAAGCACATGTATCACTTCAGTACAGTTATCTGCAATGCTTGCACATTTCTGTCTGTATACAAACATGTTACCACCTGAATGAAGAACATTATGCATTTACCACACACCCAACATTTACACCATGAATTGTAATAAGTGCTAGAAGGATCTCTTTAGTAGTCTGCTCTTAACATGCCTCTTGTCCTATTACACATACAGTTTCACCATTTTTGCTACCCTAGGACAGCAAAATCTAAACGACCAAAATCTGAATTTTTTGGCGAGCAAACAGCAGCTTAACAGTGATAATAATTTTAGGCACACAGCCACTGAAAAGTTAAATCAGACTTCTGTATAACTAGAGCAAGCTGAAAAACCATCTAGCTTGCAGCCATGACATTCAATAGAGAAACTCATTAATCTTACTTCTGAATTTCCTCAGGAGTAATGTCTGCAGACCTTTGATAAAAACAGTCAGGCCTGGCAAACAAGTATATTTGCTTGAGATGACAGAATTTCACACCCTACCCTTTGCCAGACCTACTCCTACAATTTCAGCCAAGCTCGTCAGGCTAACGGAAATACATTATCTTTGTCTCCCCCTTTCTCAAAAAGGGCCTTTCAAAACACTCACCATGTGTTGATACCCCAAATCCCATTCTTCTGTAGTATTTGTTAGTCCACATGAAATCAGCCTAACGATCCTCATCTCCCAAATAACTGTACCCTAATTATTATATGAAAAACATGTTGCTGTCTCTCATTATTAGTTCTAATTCACTGAGTCATTGGAAAATCAAAAGGCATTGAGTTCTGAAACCAAAGATCACAACTTTTAGCATATTCCTGGTATTTCAAAGTATGCAAACATTATTAAGTCCATTAACTTCATTATTTCTTGGTTCTCATTCCAGTACTCTGCCCGCCACCAAGGGCTTCCCTGAGGTGACAAAGCCTGATGCAAGAAAGATCTGCTTTTCAGCAGGCAGAGGCATGAAGTGAGCAGGTATTTAGTGTTGTGGGATTAAAAAAAAAAAATCATCTGTGTTTAGAAATAGCAGACTGATGTAGGCAGGAGGACAAAGAACTCTGAAGTCCTACAGTGGCAGTGTGAATGTTGAAAAGAAGACTGTGTGGCTGTCCCAGGATTACATTCATCAACCTGTTCATGCTCTTCAAACACACAGGACAATAATAGTGACAAATGTTTCTTTCCCTCAGTACAGAAATGTAGTAAATTTCATTTTTTCTTTGGTTACATATGGTGAAGACTAACCTATTTGTGTAACTGCTAAGGCTTAATTTGTCAAAATAGTTGTATACCTAAAACAGAGTTTAAACGTCACTATATCCCTTTACAATCTTTTCCTTTAGTTCATACCAATCACATAAAGATGTTTAACAGGTGCATAGCCAAAAACATCACCTCAGATCTTATTTCACCTCTTCATATACTCCTTCACTTTAATATGTACAATATATATCAAAAATTATTTTCAGTATCTCTTAGTCACTTCATGCAAATAAATTTCTTCACACAGATCAATGACTTATTAAAAGCAACTATTAACATCTCTTTCTAACTCTATCAGACATCTCTAAAAACATTCTAGAGCATTTGTAAGATGGGCAACATGTCACAACAGGTTGGGTAATTGTCACAGGCTCAGAGGCAGTATCTTGTCTCTCAGTTGCATGTAAGTCACAGTAAGTCCTACAGCCTTCTCTACTTACCCTGGACAGAGATATCTCTAATATTTTCAAATATTTTCCCTGATCAAAAAAGATAAATCTTAATACCAATACTACTGTCCCACTGAACTTTAAGAAAGTCTTTGTAAATCTCCCAAATGCAGTGCTTTGGGGAAGTGCATTCCTTGAACTCAAGGGGAGGTACTTTGTACAGCTGTGATGATATTACAAATATAGAACAAAACCCAGCAGGACTCAAACAGCTATTTATAGTGATGGGATTTACCCCAGTGGCATCTCCGAGGTTCAGTTACTGAATTCAGGTTTTAAATTTTTTAGTGCAGAGATTGCCTTTCTTTTTACTCTACCATTATATTTCCTTGACTAACAAAGTCGTTCCAAACAACATATTAATTAAAAACTGCCTATTTAATGACATCTGCTTGCCACGACGGCTTAAAAACCCTGGATTCTTTCAAAAATGTTTATATATAGACTGGTTGCTGAGCTATACATACTGCAGCAAGTCTTCCACCTGCTGGACAAAAGGCAGCACTAAGCTTCCTTAACAGGAAACAGATGCAACAAATATCTGTGAGCTACACAATGACAAAAAAAAAAAAAAAAAAAAAAAAAGGCAACATCAAGGTTCCCTTGTTCTTGTCTAAGTGCATTAAGTAAATAAATAAAGGTGAAAATGCAGCCATCTGATTAAAAGAATACAAAGAGGTCAAGCATTTGTGGCCGAGGAGGACCTGTTCTACTTTCCCAGTACTCCTCTTTCAATAAACTGCTCCTACAAGGTCTCTTTATTTGTGCTCTTAAAAAGGACCTGCATTACTTGAAATGGAAACACTACAGACCTTCTGCCTTTTGGGCTATTCTGGATTGATAACTGCCCTAATAAAGCAAGTAGAGAGATTTCCCTCTTTCTCTTCTTTGTCTAGCTCAGGCAGTTGGCTAAATCAGAACATCATGTGTTCTGTGATCCTAAACCAGCTGAGCGATTGCCAGACCCCCATGTCCTCAAGCAGACTCAGACTGGATGCCAGACTAAGCACTGAAGGTTTTTCAATCCCAGATCTGCCCCAGAGGGAGACTGTTCCCCTGTGCTCCTGAGGAGATGGGGACGCTGCTGGGACCGGCCGAGGGGTGATACTGTGTGTTGCTGAACTTGCATCTCAAGAAGATGTGAAAAACCCTTTCAACAGTGTACAGCTCTGCACCAAACTACAGGGTGTTATCTACTGATTCAAAGAAACAGGAACATGATCATCACTAAAGTTCAATTCGTTCTGTCAAAGATCAACTCATTTTTATTATGTAGCTCCCTTGAGACTTCCAGCAGCATTCTTCCCTGAGGTATTGCCTAAGCCCTGAGCAAATCAAGGATGCAAATAGAGAGTAGCAGGTTTCATTTGGTGTTATCCACTCTCTTCTAAAACCTACACTTATGAAGACGGGGGAAGGTTGTGAAATTGCAACTACAGTTAGGAAAAGATGGGTTACAAAATCTTGTGAGAATGTTCAGAAATCTTAAATGGGATTAGGAGGCACTACCAATAATAAGACCTGAGCTTTACATGGGATTTATAGTTTTTAGATCTTGAAAACAAAAGTTTGAGAATTTTTGGCATAGAAAAATTACACTCGTTACGCTGCCCTTAATGATAACAAATATAAACAGGGCTCAGTGTTACGAAATTTATGCTTAGAAATTAAAGACCAAATAAAAGGTGCAAATGAAACTGGTTGGAGACCATTTTATGCTGTGAAAGGTACCACAAAACAGTCATCTGCATATATACGTATAGTAGTTAGGCGTTGGAATGGGCTGCCCAGGGAGGTGGTGGAGTCCCCATCCCTGGAGGTGTTCGAGACGTGGGTTGACATAGCACTTAGGGATATGGTGTAGTTGGGATCTGTTAGTGCTAGGTTAACGGCTGGACTAGATGATCTTCAAGGTCCCTTCCAACCTAGATGATTCTGTGATTCTGTATACATGTGCATGCACATGCATATAGAGATGCATATATGTATCATTTAAAGGGTCAGCTTAACAAAGCTAAACATAGTTTAGTGAAACAAGTTGCAAGAAAATTTTTTTTTAAAGCATAATAATTTGGAAATGAGCCAGTTGTTCAAAAAGCCACAATCTGAGAGACAATTTTACAAGTAAATAACATTACATAGAAGAAAATTAATGACAATCATAAAAACCAGCAATAAAAGAACTGTGATGAGAAAAGATTGAGAATGATTTCTAAGTAAACTAAGAATAAAGGCAATGGAATGGTATTACTATCAGTCCTCAGTGATAATGTGGACACAGTAGAAATGTACAATGAATAGTTCACTAACCTGTTTTATGCATGGATAATCAGATGCAGTCATACAATAAGGTTGATGATATTCTATTTTATTTCAATGGTAATGAAGAAGTCTTCTGTAAAAAGCTTACTAAAGTTGGATATATTTTGATCAACAGGTCGGGACCATGAGTTAGAAAAACATATGGCAGAAGAACTCTGAAGAATGCTTCTCAATTTTCAGGTCAGAGAATGATTCAGGACACTGAAAGAAAGACAGTCTGTGTCACTATTAACAAATATAATTGGGATAACTTCAATACTATAGGGCCTGCCAATCTCTTAAAAATCCTTGATAAAACAGTTCCTGAAGCAGGACTCAGTCAATAAAAATGCTAAGAATGGTAATTATATGTTACTTTAGGTGTGTTTACATTAGATCATGGCAATTGGTTTGATAGATTTTTCTGATGACATTAAAAGTCGGGTTGATAATAATAAATAGTGTCAGTGCAACATATTCAGATCATCAAATGAAGGCACTTTCATACCTGCTCCACCCATATGCTGTGCTGGCCAGTCAAAGGTCAGGCTGGCTGTGTAATTCCCATCTGAAACAGTGGCACGTGCTTATAAGCACAATATTGCTCAGCACTGGACTCACATAGCCACATAGTATCTGGACATAAGCTGTGTTTTTAATGGGATTCCATAGGATCAGTTCTTATCTCCTACAACTTAACACTTCTGGAAGAAAACAAAGTCATCACAAAAGATGTGAAGGCTAAGGAGAAGGCAAATAACAGTAAGGGTAGAGTTCACTGATACAGAGCAATCAAGATCACATGGTAACGTGGACACAAGCAATCCCAATGCTTTTTAAGATAAGCAAATGTAAAGTCATGCATAGGAACAAAGACAATGACTTCTGCTCTGGTAATCAGAAACACTGAAAAGGATCATCAAATGAACATGGATTTTTTTTAGACAATTCTGTGCCCAGAGGGGCTACTGTGATTCTGGGATGTTTAAAAAGAGGAGTATGAAGCAGAAGCAGAAAACAGGAGCACAGAAGTTGCATTATCTCTGTGTCTGGCAGTGCTGCATCTTTTTTAGAAAAGCGTAACCCATTTTAAAGCTAACATATTAAAAAGAACATTGATCAACTACAATGACATCAAAAACAAGTACAGGAATGATTCAGAGGTTTGATGGTGCAGGACTCCAGAAACTCAATCTTTCCAGCTTAACAGAGAAAAGCTGAAGCGATTTCTTTAAGTACCCAGATGGAGAACACTGGCACTATAGCATTTTTCAGGCTAGCAGCAAAGATACAGCAAGACTCAGTGGCTGGAAGTTGAAGTCAAATATTCAAAAGAGATAGAACATAAATGTTAATAATGACAGTACTTACCTGAGAGCCAAAAACTTTTTTTTTTCCAATATTGAAGAGTAAATATCTAAGACTGTAAGCTTATTCTGAATATTGAAGTAATATAAAAAATAAATGGTGCACTTATATAAAGCGGTAATACATTGTATCATGTATTATTCAATTATGTATTAGCATAATTTTCACCACAGGACACAGTTTTAAAATTACAATTAGATTAACAGTATCAGATTGTATTATCTAATTATCAATTACATAAAGCTAGACTATTTTATTATAGTAGAAAAATGGCAACAATATTTGTAAAAAAAAATAGATTCAAGATGCAAATGCCTAGATACGATGTCTGTCAAGGTACAGTTCAATTTTTGACCAAAGACTACTAACAATGTCAGACAGTGATTGTTTTTGCTGAGACTTCCAAAACAAACCACCCTCAACCACAGATGAGATCTGGAAAATAATACTTCCAAAAGACACATTTTAACAAAGGAAGGGAAAAAAGTCCTTAGAATAAAATTCTCGGGAAAGCTTACATGAAGGTTTTGCTGTACAATTCATAGAAAAAATATATTGAGAAGATAATGAGTAGTGTAAGCAGATAAACATCCTGATTTACACACCTCAGGTAGGTAAAACTCTCAGTATTTCATTTCCAGAAAGAAAATTAAATATCCAAAATATCTTCATATCTCAATGTATCAACATGTGTGCACTGAATGCACTAAAATGCTGTTTACTGGCAATGATTTGCATTGCTTTGTAAATTCTAAATTAAAATCAAAACAAAAAGGTTAAAATTAAAATATCGTTCCTGTCCTCAAAGATCAATTGTTTGGCCTTTTTTAAACTTCCTGTTTTGCTATATAGGAACTCTTCTTTATCACACTCGATTCACGGAACATGCTATTATTGTTTTGCTTTGCTTTACTCCCCATCAGCAAAAAACTACTGCACCTGAACAAGACACTAAACCCCTTTTCCATGCATGTTTTCTCACAGAATAAACTGACATCAGTAGATTGTTTGCTTTTAACCCTGACACCCCCCTGACCTATTTTTGAAACAAATTTTATTTTAGGATGTCCTGACTCTGATACTAAATTGGAAGACCTGGTGTGAATTTTATAGAACACTATTTCCTTTTATAGAGGATGTTCACAGCTAATCTGTCATCTACAGGGCAGACAGAGGCCAGAAGGCTAGGAAACCAAGACAGGTGGTCTAGCAGAAGCCTGAAACCTAAACTTTTTTGGCATTTTGTGCTAAATTAAATTGCACGGAATCTGAGTATTTTCTCAATGTACCTTGTCCTATTAACACTAAAAAAACCCAGCCCTGTAACAGAATAGGCAAACATCAATCAGAAAAACTTCCTTGCAGAACAGTTCTTGCCCTCAGATAAAGATGGGCCACAAAATCCCAGTTTCCCACAGATCTTTTCACAAGAAGTTACGCCAGGAAATGAAGAATCCCGGTTTGTTCAGGCTCTCCCCGCTCAGCCCTGCAAACACCCACTTGTGGTTCTGTTTTCCACATGCTTTTAAAAAATGTATTTGCATAAAGTCAGCAAGTGATGCCAATCCCTCCTCATTCTATTATCAATAATAAAGTAATTGAATGACATTATTATGCTATTAAGTATCACTTTTTAATCATTAAGAACTTGTTAGCTATTACTTTTGTACAGTGCCATCTGACTCAATGTAAATGCAGCGCACGGCAGCATTGTCACCAAAGCAGCCATAAACAGAAGGTCTTTGACTCTTCCCTTTCCATAGCACATCAGCTGTCTCCAGGAGACACACAGTATGTAGTACCACACTCCTTATTGTCCTGATAAGACAGTGATTCTGAAAACAAAGCATAGTTTTTCCCTTGTGCAGACAAGATAGCTTGGAGATATGGGACCTAAGTCTACAGGAGCAATCTTGGGTCTAGAGCAGCAGCAGAGAGAAATGGGGTTACATTAGTCCACATGGAGCTACTGTGCCAAGATTGTACTACACTCCCTGAGCTAGTTCATTCAGGCAGCAACCAGCAATGAGATTTCTGCTGAGCCCCACAGTGTGCAATGTAGACATCACCCAGATTATGCAGTGGAAACCTTCTCTTGCTCCCAACTTCAACAAAAAGATGTGGAGCAGCCTCAAGTCCTAGTTTGGACTTAAGATGATGCACGAGCTACTCAGCTCAACACTTGCAAATCTACTGCATCCACAGTCCCCAACACCAGTTCAATGAGGAGCCTGGCATTTTCCCACAAACCATCCGAATAGTGTGGAACACCCAAAGATGCTCCAACAGCACATTTGCTCCTTCTCTTTCATGTCAGCCTTACATTATATTGAAGGTCTTTATTTGAGCACCAGATTTGACTTTGAAGGCATCAGTTAGCAAATTTTCACAGAAAAATTCCTCCTGAAGGCAGTGCTTTACAGAGAAGCAGCAGGCTTTAACTTAACAATGTGCTGAATTTAAACCTAAAGGAAGAAATACTGCTAAAAGTACAACCTAGAGTAGTTAACTTACTGAAAAGTTTCCCACTATGAACACAGTAATACTGTTTTCTACTGTTATCATATTAAAGGCAGACACTAATCTAGTATTTGGGGAAGGGGCTTGCAAAGCATAGAAAGACAATACAAATGTCTGTGTTTATGTGTATGTCTGCAAATGGGATGGAAGTATCAGTGTCAGTAAAAATAATTGCCACTACACAAAATAACTGTTCATCTACATTACAGTGTTTCCATTTATTATCTACAATATATAAACTATTTTGCTAAAAAAGGATACACACTGCAGAGAAAGCACAGAAAAATGAGATAGCATATACGTTTTGAAAAAATTCCTGGCTTTCTGTTCCTGGCAATTTCTCTGTCTTCCCAGACATATAAGATAAACATAGCTAGACTGACTTCAGCCCACAGTCCCAAATTCTGCCAAAATCTGCGTGTACAGAGAAAAGATATCAAGAATGAAACAAACAAAAAAATGTTTTTCCCACTGCATTTTTCTACACTATCCCACCTGTTAGCAGTTTCTCACAGGAGTATCTTTTATTTGTAGAGGATTACATTATTTAACTTTTCATTTTGGACTTCTGCTAATAACACCACATGAAATACTGTGTATATCTACCTAAAAAATGCTGCAGCATTCTGAAAAGGTAGCTTCTTAGTCAGTAGTTTTTCAACACTAAGTTAATTTCTGCTGTTAACTTGGGAGGTTTCTGAATACAAGAACAGGATGTCTGGCACAGATGGAAGACAAACGTTGTGAACTTGAGAACCATGACACTTGATCCATAAATGCTGAACTAATAGGCTTTTTTGACTGTCCCTCCTCCCAGTGACCCTATACTCATTTTCTGCACCAACTTCCTCATCTGTTTTTTAAGGTAAAAGTAACATTCTACTAATTAAAAGGTTCTGCAATGATTCTAGAATTTCTATGTGCTGTACTTGGGGCATCCTATTTTATATGTTATATATGTTATCTTGAATCATGCTTTTAAAGCAGTTAAATATAATTTGTCAGCAATTACACACTTATTTTGGATTACCATGTCCTTTGTTAATTAGAATAGTCCCCTAATATATATAAGCTTGCCAAGTATTTTAGCTCTGGAGCTTGTGAGCCTGTAAACTATCATCAACTCCACTAGCTTCTTAATTTACACCTGCTGAGATAGGATCAGCAGACTTGGGTTTGTTTAAGTGAAAATTTCTGTTTGGATTACAGACTGAAGCTGTCTACCCAGAGATGTACACATCGGGATAAACAGCCACCATAGGTGGCCACTCTCCCAATGAAAAACATTACAGAAAGTAGGTTGGACAGATAAAAGAAAATAAATGAAGGTATACTACAAGACAAGCATTTGCATTTACTATATTTTGAACAATACAAAACTAATTTTGTTAAATTCAGCGTTGTACTCCCATAAGCGTTATAAAGTTCTTTAAAGATAAGGTATTGTAATGATGTGAGTTTGTCTATGTGAGAACAGTTATACATAGACCAAAGCTTTCAAAACTGACTAGCAGTTGAGAGCCTATTTGTATCAATTTAATGCCTTACTTTCAAGAGACAAAGTTTTTGTTTTTGAGAAAAACAAATCAGACAAAATTATTTCCATGTATATATAGCATAAACGCAGCTAAAATTATTTTTAAAATAATAGGAACTTTATTTTCAGGTTTCTTATTAATAAGCTTTAGCATGAAGGTTAGTTTTCAGTGAATCTTTCTAGTAGGAAGAAGTCTGTTATTCATGAATTATGAAAAAAAAATCCAGAAAATACCTTAATGATGCTTTTAAAAAAATAAAACAATCAATGAAAAAAAATCATAAAATAGCAATTTTTTTTAAATGAAAGGAGGAGTTGAGTATTATAAAGTCAGGTTTCCAACTAAAGAAATCTGCATTAAGTAAAACTTTACATAATACCATCACCTTTTCTGCAAATGCATTTATGATGAAAACGACTAAATTAATCCAATTTAAAATGTTTGAATTACTCTTCAGAAAATGTACTCCTGACTTACATTGCCTACAGACAAATATTCCATTGCAACTGGCTAAATCAGATACTTGATTATACTGTTGGTTTTCCTAATATGAATCAACTACCATGTTTGATTTAGAGATTTGCTCCCTACTGCAACGTATTTAAGTAAAGTTGGCAGCTAGGAACATAACATGATAACGTGGCCATGTGAAAGGTTAAAATCAACAATTACAAAGTGTTTAGTTGCAAAAACAACCAGTAAATCTTGAGGCAAGCCAGAAACATTTTCTTCTATTTTCTCACCAATTAAGTGAGATCCTCCTTTCTAGTCTGAGGTGCATGTAGGTTATCAGGTGTTTGTGTGCTTTTAGGATTAGCTGTGTTCATAGCAATACAATTACCTTGAGGAACTGGGAAGAGTTTGCAGAGTCTAAGTCCAGCTTTTCCATGTTCCATTTCTCACGTCACAAAATACTATACAGTCAATTGATTTCTACTGACTGCTGCCTGAACATTCACCTACAGCAATAATTATGATTCACGGCTAGAGTATATCAGACAAGGTAAGTGTCTGTGGCTCTAATATATACTAAATTAAATGACTTGCAGTAGGTCATCTCCGTTTCTCAGTCTATTGACTAGGCATGACTATGGAAAAATTCACAGACACATGGGGGTAGACTCAAGAAAAACATCCACAATGGGCAGGCTTTATCAGCAGTAGAAAACTGTTCTAGGACCATCGTATTTTTCCCTACAATTCACTAATTATTTTTTCTTTATAAAGAACTGTTACTGTAGTGGTCCTATAACCACGAGAAATAGTGTGGCCAGCAGGACTAGGGAAGTGATTGTACCCCTGTGCTCGGCCCTGGTGAGGCCACACCTTGAATGTTGTGTTCAACTTTGGGCTCCTTGTAGTGTGTCCAAAGAAGGGCAACGAAGCTGGTGAAGGGTCTAGAGCACAAAACCTATGAGGACCAGCTGAGGAAACTGGGGTTGTTTAGCCTGGAGAAAAGGAGGCTCAGGAGTGACCTTCTTGCTCTCTACAACTACCTGAATGGAGGTTGTAGCGAGGTGGGTGTCAGTCTCTTCTTCCAAGTAACAAGCAATAGGACAAGAGGAAATGGCTTCAAGTTGTTCCAGGGGAGGTTTAGATTGGATATTAGGAAAATTTCTTCACTGAAAGCATTGTCAAGCATTGGAACAGGCTGCCCAGGGAAGTGGTTGAGTCACCATTCCTGGAGGGGATGTGTAGCTGTGGCACTTCAGGACATGGCTTAGTGGTGGACTTGGCAGTGTTAGGTTTACGGTTGGACTTGATGATCTTAAAGGTCTTTTCCAACCTAAATTATTCTATGATTCTAAGGACATGCCCTTCTCTGTTCAACATCTATCACTTTGCTATTAAGGAACTCTCTACAAGACACTGACAGCTAAGAGAGGTACCAAGTACTTCATTTAATAGGCACTAAATCATGGAAAATAATTATCTGATAAATTTTCCAGGTAGGCTGCAGTGGAAAAAAATATTAAAAGTGATTTATTTATATTTTTATACACACACATACACACTCCTTTCCACTGAAACGCATGCAGAAAACTGCACTCTTGCAATACTTAGTTTTGCTCCCTGAATGTTTCCAAATATCATAGCTCCTCTTAACTTGGTAGGAATTGAGTATTATTCTGCCTTCACTTAAACCCCTGATTTTCATCTACAGGCTTATACCAGTTACCTGTTATGGCTGATCTCTTAATTACAATCTTTCTGAAGTGGAGGGACCTTTATATTGTGTTTGATTATATAGTATCTAGTGTGGGGCTGTCCTCTACAACAACGCAGTGGATAGTCTTAAAACAATTAGTCACATTATACAAGTAAAATATAAAATCCAAGCCAGTGTTGTTCAGACAACTTCACACTTGCTGTACAAGATCAAATGTAAATTCAGAGTTTGATCTTTGCTTTAGAAAAATTTTCACTCTAAATTTGCAGAAACAGCCATGCAGATGACCATAGCTTTCTGACCACACATTACAGATATTGGGGAGTTCTGATACACTCTAATGACAAGGTGTGGCCCTGAATGTATAAGTCTTCACATTAATATTAATATTAAAATATTTATAAAAATTAAAATACTATTATAAAATGGAGTCATATGGAGCATATGTTACAGGAACAGATGATGGTGATTCAGCAGCATGTGGCATTCCCTGTGAAATACTGTGTGAACTCTTTAATAAATTAATTTCCATAAAATTATACATCACCTCATGAATGACACAGTACATTCTCTACCACTGCCGAGGGTAGGTGCCTGCTCCTACATAGATGTTCTCAGGATGGGGAAGTGTGTGAGGTTGCTGATGGATGAAATGTGGAAGATGTCTGAGGGGGCTGAGTACCTCAGATTAATTTAGAGGAGGAAGTGAAAGAGGAGGTGGTGGAGTTGTTTGCCGTACAGCTGGGTGAGGGGAATGCCAACGGAGAGGAACTCCCTGTGGCATTCAGGTGTTGCACCTAGTTCTGTTCTTTTCCTGCACAGTCTGTTGCTAACCATTCCCTCACTGCTGGGATCCAACTCAAGAAACAAAAGAGCAGCTCTACTGTCATACCTGTTAACACATTTGAGAACTTCATGTTGTTTTGTTGATAAAGGAAAATATCAAAATGCATGTTATGACAATCTCTGAAATACTGTTTGTTCACACCATATTTTATATTGTGAAAGCAATTGCTTACATGTAGTACAATTCCTTTTGCATTGAAAACACTACTAAAGTGCTTTTTAATGGTACTTTATGTTAGGGGGAAATAAATTGAGATAAATCATTTTGCCTTGTGGTCAAGGAGAACAGCTGATCACATCTTTTCATTTGTGAGTAGAGATTGAAGGTTCAATCTCTACTCACAAATCATGTTTTCAGATCTCTGCCCCCACCCCTATCTTATCTCTATCTTTCTTCAAGTGTGGTGTGCAAACATAGATGCAGCACTCACCTGAGGTCTCATAGCTACTTCGTACAGTGAAATGATTAACTCAGGTATCACACACGTTCGTCTTCATGCTTACCAAGATGACCTCTGCTTTTTTTCACAGTAGCTTTGTTGACCCAGATCATTAGGAATGTCATGAGAAAAGAAAGAGATTAAGGTAATGCATTTTATTTTACACTGCAGGGGACTACGAATGTAACTGCAGTCAGTTATTATGTCTCAGCCGAGATGCAGTAACTCCCCACTAAGGAACAGCAACTGCTCAAACTGTCTGACTGAATCTTTCACACCCCATAGTATTCTGTTAGGTAAGCGGTTTGATTCACATCCCATTGTTGCCTTAAGATTCTCCACTTTCTCTTTAACAGCATTCATAAGGTCAGTTATTCTTTTCTTTATATTTGTGCATTTATTACTTGTGCTTTTCTTAATTGAATTTCTTCTTGTTGATCTCAGGCTATTTCTCTAAATCACCAGGAAAATTTTAACTTCTAGTTTTATCATTTATAATGCTTGCAGCCCTTCCCAGGTTGATAAAACCCAGAAATTTTGTTAAGTATAGCCTATATTAATCTGACATTATTAAAAGTACAAAATAAAGAAATGGGCCTGTATAAGGATTCCATCTAAAGTAACTTTTCAATTTATAACTGAAGGCACTGCCAACTATTCTTAACTGTGATTTAATCTGGACCACATCTCCTCGATTTAAGAGAAAGTAACATAACATCAAAAGTTCTACTATCATCAAGCTGTGTCTACTGCTTCTCCCTAAAACACTCAACCACTTACTCTGCTAATGTAGGAAATCATGCTGAATTGACAAAATATGTTCCTGAAAAATCTGTTTGCTTTCTTTTAGTTTCTTTATCCTCTCACCACTTGTGATGTAACATTAATTGTTTATATCTTTCTGGTTATCAAAGTTAGGCCAAATGATTTGCAATCCTCCAGGTCACACTTTCCTTGAGAAAAATACTATGTTTGTCCTTTCTCATTCCAGGGAATCTTCCTCAGGATTGTGAAAAAGAATGTCATGATTACTCTCATTACCTCCAATTTTTAGATTTTCCACCATTAATTTGCACCAGTTCCAACATCATTAATTTTTAGAAAATTGGAGATTGCATAGCTATCACTTTTGAGATTTTTACTACACCTAACAGTATAAAACTATAAAGGCCCAATACAAACAAAAGCTAATTAGCTTCCCACTTGAATCATTTTTCCCCTCAGTTCTTGACTGTTATTTTTTCCATTACTTGTCCTTCCTCAGTGGCGTGTATTTAAGATGCTATAAATACACAGCAATACTTCAGAGGATGGTCTCCTTGCTCTTGCTGTAAGAGGGAAAACTTGTTTGACAAATGAACTTTCCAAGCTGTGACACTCATAGTTAAAACTGACACTGTTTGCTTTCCTGTTATCAAGGATAACGGAGGTAAACTTTGGAAAGCAGCTAGTTTCTCTTGCTTTAAAGTAAGTCATGAGAACTTACGAAGGTTACAGATATTGGAAAATATCTGTAATTCCTGTATATTACTGTAGTTCTAATTTAGGAAGTATGAAGAGTCAAGTTAATGTGGTTTGTTTATATGAGACATCACAACACTGTTACTATTATTCATCATTTGGCACAAAGGGAAGCTTGGAGTATTTCCAGACAATCTACAAACTGGAGTAATTTCACATAACACTTGAGACAGCTGAAGAGGTAGCATCAGAAACGGGGTTTTATCTAGCTCAGACACTGAGACTCACTCCCAGGTGTCAACTTAAGAACACTTCAGGTCTATGATAAATTCAGCTGCAAAAGGAACTATATATGCTGCATGAGTAATCACATACACCAGCCAAGACCCTGCTCTCAACCAAGGTGCTGCTCTACAAGGATACCTATCTTCAACAGGTCTTATGTCATATTTGTCAGTCTTGTGTTATTGTCTTGAATACCCTTAGAACATCTCAAATGGTGTCAGACCCTTAAGTTTAGACAAGTATAGCATTATTTGGAATGTATGTAGGTCACAAAATCCATTGATTAAGAATACATTGAAAACCCTGAGAGAACATTTCTCAGGTTGCAGATGGGAACATAGCACTCAAGAATGATTACAAACTTTTCCAAAACTTAGGGGTATGCTATGGCCTTATTGCTGATGTAAATTCAAAGACAAAGTTAAAGGCAATCTTACTGTCACCTAGATATAAAATGTTTAAAAATTCTGTTCCTTTAGGTCTGAAAAAGCATCTGAAAAGATTAGTACATACCACAATACATATTTCCCTATAAAGACAGTTTGTTAATTCCCTCTATGAAACAGAAATACAATTTTACATGTGACAGGAGACCATAATGAAAAGTCTGTTGGCTTCTCTTTCAGATCTCTAACCTCAGCAAAATACAAAAATGTTCACACTGACAGAAAAAGATCTGGTAAGTTAAAAACATTCTCCAATAACGTCATAAAAATGTATCTATAGTGATTACTGATCTTCAACATCACGCTTCAGACTAACTCAAAAAGGAGCATCATTAATGGCAGCACCACTGTTAGAGATGAGCAATAATCTTGTTATGATAGTTGAAAACCAAAATGAAAGGCAGGTTGCTTGTCACTACCAAGGCAACTGGCAAAATGTTCTGAAGGTATTCTAGAATCACAGGGTACGAGGTTGGGAGGGATCTCAAGGATCATCTGGTCTAATCTTTCTGGCAAAGGCACAGTCTATACAAGGTGGCCCAGCACCCTGTCTAGCTGAATCTTAGAAGTGGCCAATGCTGGGGAATCAACCACTTCCCTGGGGAGATTATTCCAGTGGCTGATTGCTATTGTGAAAAATTTTCACAATGAAAATTTGAATGGAATAGTGAGTAATGTAGGAAACAGAGCAGTGAGGAATCAAATCTTTCCCTGAGGAAGAGGAGACTGCTTAGTTTCTAGGCTGCAGAGGTGGGGAACAATGTAGGTTACACTGCAGAAGGAATCCCAAGAATTTCTAATGTTTCACTTAAGGGAAAATCTAATCTTAGATGCAGTACCAGCCACACTTGCCACCAGCAGATCACAACCAAAGAAGACTAAAAGCAGGCAGTACTTCTCCTATGTAAAATAAATTCTTAGCAGTAGTACTGTAGCGTTGTGTAAAGTGAAAAGCTATGGTATTAGCTCAATCCAAACTAAAGTACAATAAACTAATTGATTCTGGGTTACAAAGGACAGCTAGCTGCCCTGCTAAGTTTTAGGATTTGTGTAGTTATTTCTGTAATGCTCAGGTCATGTGTGCACAGCAAGTTATATGAAGGCCATTTGGGAACAGTAAGATGAAAATTCTTGCCCAAGGATGTGTGTTGTAGCCAGGGACTGTTACACAAACAGAGGAAATAGCACAGTTATGTCAAGGTTGTCAGGCAACAGAACAAGCCTGAACATGCTGTCTTGCATTACTGCAGTAGGTGGCTTCTCTACAACAGTAAGCCCATATTGACTGAACTATTAGCAGGACATATATTTTGATAGCAATAAGTAGTCATTCTGAATTACTTTACATATACCAAGTCAATCCAAATAGCTCATCCTGACTGGCAGAAGCATTAAGGTTGTTAGGAATGGAAGAATATTCATGTCCGATTTACCCCTAAAGAGTTTCAGCTGTCACACTTAGAATCACAGAATCATTCAGGTTGGAAAAGACCCTTGGGATCATCGAGTCCAACCATCAGCCCTACTCTACAAAGTTCTCCCCTACACCATATCCCCCAACATCTCATCTAAACGACCCTTGATTTTTCAAATTCTGCTAAAACTAGAGAATTATCTATAAACACAAGCAAGTGATTTGCTCTCTGCTTCTAAACATAGATTACATATAGCACATGGCAAATTTTTTTCATAAAGCATAGAAATTAAGATTATGCTGCTACAAATTGTTATCAACTGTATCCTTTCTCAGCCATCTAGTGGTCACGTTCCCTGGTGAGACTTCCCCTGAAGGACAGCAGTATGGCTGTTCCAATCAACCTAACTATATTTTCAGAGTAAAGCACATGCAGGAAAAAGTTATTCAGACTCTATTGTACATACTTGATTTTTGTCTTGTTATGAAAAAGATACAATAGATGAGTTGTGAATTCTGCTCTACATTTTTAAGAGGAAAAAACTTTGAAGCCAAATTACTAACAGTAATTGTCACTCTATGAAGAGCTATAAGTGCTGTAGTTTCTCTATAGTGGGAGGTGCCGCATAGACCCAAACCCTCAACGGCATTTAGCTGCTTCTCTGACTGTTCAGTCAACACTAATATGTTGAAAGCTACTACTCAGATGCCAGCTGAAGACTTGCATGTCTACTGCAAGCCAAAGATAACAGTGCTGATATGCACTCAAAGCGGACAAATTGCTCCAGCTGTGGTTCCATGAACACTACACTCAGAGCAAAACTGGACTAAGCCCAAAAACTAGTATTTTAACTTGGATTAGTGTTATTGGTTTTGTCACCATGAGAAGTGTTTGTGGTACTACAACCTCAGATTTATCAGTCAAGGTAAAGCTCCGACACAGGGTTTTCAAACTAAGTGTGTTCCTCTTTTAGCAGTGGTGCTCTGAGCTTGATCTCCTTGATGCAAATTTTTGTTTAGATCTTTTACTTTCTTCAGAAATTTGAGAGCCTTGACAAGATGGAAAGTGTTTCGCTGAGTGACAGGCTGTTTGGAAAACTGTCTGTCCCGAGATTAAATTCATCTGGATGATATTTTTGTGACTTTTGAAAGACAAAGCCTATTCCTCTACATCTTCCAACCAGAAGAGACTGTAAATGACTGCAGAACAGACTATACTGAACAGACTGTAAGTGACTACATAAACCTATTTACATAAATATGCCAACCCACTCAGCACATCTGGATTGAGGTAGGTATCCCCCATGCTAATGACAGAGTATAGGTGATGCTACACTTGCTGGCAAGTTAGTAAGGAATGCTTTAGGTGCTGTAATTGGAAATCAGACTCCTCGTGTGGATGAAACACACCTGCCTCTGAGACTCCTCACAGGGCACTAAGAAAAGGTTGAAGGAGCAGATGATCTTTGTCAGGCACTTCAGTTTATGGCAACAAAATAACAGCCTTGTTATTTTTCACATCTCCTGTGGAGATTTCCAGACTATATATATGAGAAGGTATAAAACAGTGAGTTATTCCCCAAGACATTGCCCTGACCTATTCAGGAATAGCAGAATAGATCTCATTTTGTCTCAACTTTGCATATGGGTTTCTCATTCCAAGAATATTTATAGTGAAATAAAATAGTAAATTCTGGCTGAGAATAGGTGATTTCACTTGTATCTTGACAAATTCTAGCAAGTTTTCCATGCATTAAATAGCTCTACTGATTTAACCTGTAATGCAAAAACAGTGGTGAATTAAATCCAGTCTTTATAAAGCAAGCCCAGGACACTGTGAATCAAGGTTCTTACATCAACACTAGTGAGTATTTTTGTAATATTACATTTTCAGACATCATACCAAATTCAAAGGTATGAAAAATTGATACATGTTGCATTCATTCTATGTCAAATCTGCCTCACCTTGCTCATGGAAACCACTCCCTGTTTTCACTGTTGACTTTACATGAGCAAGATGACCAGACATTGACATCTTGAAAGAATATGCATGTAATCAAGGAAATATATGTAGTCTAGCTCACAGCAACTTACAGAACTGATATTTTTCATTAAAATAATCAAGGCATAAAACAAAATCAAGACTACATAACCTGACTATACCTTAACTGTTCTCCAGTAAGTAATACTAATCTGTGCATTTGAAGCCAGAATTTGTATTGTATCAATCCATCCAAGTCCATGAATTCACAAATATTGGTTTTTGTTTCCAGTTAATTTGAACACAACCTTTGGCCACAAAAACATATTCTAATATTCTTTATCTTTGTTCAACAGGGGACAAATTTTTGTTTAAAACAGGATGTGTGCAGGATAAATTTTGTTTCTGAACAGCAATAACAAGAAGCTTTAAAGTAAATCAGACACCATAAAGTAATTCCACAATGCCTTGGAAAGAACCCAAGACTTGCTGGTACCTAAATATATTCTCTATGGATAAATGGAGTGGTCACCGTCTATGTGAACAATAACTATATTCCCCTGATAACTCCATGGAATACTCCATGAAATGAGTTTTCTCTCTGATAAGAAAAAGGATGGAAATTTTCTCTGAACTGCTGCTTATTAAAAATGCAGAAGATGCTAGAATCCTACCTTACGTGGTAAAATGTTATTTTAATGAAGAACTTTGTTTCTAAAACCTTACTTCAGCATTTTTCAGTGTCAGGTACATGGAATTATTCTGTATCACACTACAGCTATGATACATAAATAAATTATTTAATGAGAGGAGATAGCCACAATAGAAGAGCCTCAGCAGCTCAAACATTTTTACTTTGCTCATTTCTATTTCACTATAAGTGAAATACATTCCTATAACAAATATTCCAAAATAGTTGGAAAAACACTTGAAACAGAAACTTAAAATTTATTTCATTGTGAAATTCCTGTAGACTGTATCAAGCTTCAGGACAACTGGTGTTTTAAATTTATTAATATATCAAATGGCATTTCTAAACATGCATTAAAGTGTACTGTATTTTTCCTGGTGCTCTTCATTTTGAGATTCTTTTTACTAAAGGACTTGTGAGAACATGATTAGTGCTTCAGTTTTTTCTGTCAGATGACATATACCATAACCTTTGGGTGTTTCAGTTTTTTTCTCAAAAGTTTGAAACATTAATTAATATTCTAAGAGCTGTGGCATTTTCAAATTGTAGAGATACATATGAGTTATATTCATGTTTCAATTAAATTGAAGACAGATACCTTACAACTGCATTTAATCTCAGAAAATACAATGAGAGTATGCCACAATGTACTACCTGCTTTTCTGTTGCTAGGTGTTCCATGGACAGTAAGACGCACAGTGGGAAATCCCCTGTGTCTACACAATCATGTGCCCATTTAATTAAGCACATTTTTAAATCATTGGGGTAAACCAAGGTGCTTATTCATAATTTACCTGACAAGGAGTATAAAAGTTAGCCATTATTTAGGACTATGCTGCCATAGTTAAATTGTTTTTGCTCCACTATCCTAGGCTTTTCCACCTTATACTGCAATCCGTAACCCAGAATTTAAAATCTACGTATCAATTTACATTAATGTAGCAATCCTTCCCCATACAGCCATAAACGTATTGGTTGCTAAAACACTTAATATATTTCCCTTGTCTGAAAATACATATTCATTTTAGAAAGACTAAGATTTTCCATAAGTAAATCAATAGTTTTAAGAATACCTGCAAAGGGAACAATATCACTGTTACTACATTAGTATGGAAACTAATGAAAGCAGTATGGGCTCTGTAAAACAGTTCTAAGGAATAAAATAAAAATAAAATAATTTGGTATATATGATTAAAATATTTCAGAGCATCCACACCCTGATTTCCAGTTTACCATACTGGTAGCCTTGGATGTATGATGACCCCTTTGACACAGTCCCTTTAAGAGTTCCAGAAATCTGCTCCAATAACCCGAGTTGATTGTGACAGACAGAACCACCAGAGATTAACATGCACAACACTTACCAGCCCATAAACTCATGCTGCAGCTCCAGGAAACCAACAGTGAATCAGGGTGAGAAATCCTACTTCAGTCGGCACTGCCCAAACTTTGACATCAGTGTCAAAGTAGGTGCTGCACAGGCAAGCCCCAGCCACCCAACAAGGAGCCAGGCAGCCACACAAACCAGATTGGTACCCGGAGCACACACAGGAAGCTGTTAACCACACTACACATAACTGAGAAAGTCCTCAGTGTAGCCTGTGAATACAGGACAAATTAGATTATCCGTAGGCAGGATTTTCTGAAAAGTATTTGCCTTACGCTTGAACCAATCTAGCGGTTAAATTATGTTCCTGTTTCTAAATCAGTGCCCACCTCTGGTAAACAGCCCAAATGCCTGAGTATTATCCTCAGATGATATTGCACAGAGTACAGATGCCTGCAAATAAAGTTCTCAGACTTTCCATTTCAAGTCAGTTTTCTACAGCTTTAGCAAGACATTTGGACCACAAATTTTTCATCCCAGGCAGCTGGCTCTAGCAGAGTACAGAAGTTTCAGCTAAAAGTGGTCAGATATTTCTGAAAATAAGGCTTGAGGAATTAGGTTCTTTCAACCATATTAAATCAGTCTTAGGACCCTTTTGCAGGAGTTTTTAATACTTAGCCTGGGATAGGCATTGCCTCAGTGTCAAGAGGTGTGACTACCATTGTCCTCTGTGAAACACTGCCCAAGTTCTACAATTGAAACTCTAAAACAGAAACTATTAACTCTACAAAGCACGAGGAGCACTGGACATGAAGTGTGAAGCAGGAAGGCAGGGGAAACAGCTCACGAAGATGGAGCTACCTCATGGGCTAACAGCAGGCACCAACAGTGGGAGGAGAGAGAAAAGAATAAAGATGAGGGGTTGCAATGAGGTAGGAAAGAGGGCACGGTTGGGACAGGAACAGAATCAGGAGATACCAAGGAGTAGGGGTGAAGATAAAGAGAGTGGGGAACTATGAACAGGAAAGAAAAAGGGGTTAAAAAAAGCCAAACAATTAAGGGAAGGGACAGAATATGGGTAGATTTCAGAAAAATTGAAAAAGCATGTTATTTTGATAACGGAAAGAGGATATACAAACCAGGTAGGAGTGTTTAGGCTGTTATGGAAAAGGAAAACTGCTAATGTGAGCAACAAAAAGAACATAAACTAGGCAAAGAATACAGTAAAAGGAGACTATAACAAAAGGAAAGGTACGGAAAAGATGGAGGCAAAGCAAGAGTTGTCATTCCAGAAATGGAAATTGAACCAATTATTCCACAGCCTCAGCATTGTTTTGTTGTCCTGCACTATTATCTCAAAATCCACTGACAATGTTTGTTCCTCAGTCTTCACCTTGTGGCAGGTCAAAATACAGGCTCACACAGCAGGAGAGGATAAAACTGTTATTTGATGAGGCATTCCTCAGTGGCTGCTTCATTTCATGCAGTTGACAGACAAAGTTCTAGGATGAAATCAGTATTAGAAAGCAGGCAGCAAATGAAAGGACCAACAAGAAGAGATCAAATGAGGCAGGAAAACGGTCACCTCAAGGTTAAGGCAATTTAACAATACTTTGGAGAGTTGCATCCTGTAAATACTACAGTCACAAAGTTCTATGTAATAACATATTTCCTTTGAGACTGATTGCATTGCACCAGTCTCTCACTTCACCAAGGAATCAGTTTGGGATGATGTGCAGAAGCATTGAGCTCTCATAACTGCAACTGAAGGCAAAGGGGAATTCGACTTGGGAAGGAAAAAGTGCTGTGCTATAATTATAGAGCATTTTGGTTTCAATCTTCACGTATCATTTCTGTGTAAACTATGAATTGTGTTGGGAGTTCCACAGAAAATGTGTGTATCATTTACAATTAATGCCTATATCATAATATTACTTGCTAAAGGTTAATTAGAGCTGCTCTAGTAAACTTAATTCTGGAAGTTCTTTGATTTCCTAATCTTCAGGATCTCCTAAATCAAGCTTACTTTCCTTACTTTACTTTTACTGGAGGATGTTTTTCAAATTTTATAATGTAATTCAGCTAGGTACTGCGGCTATATAATACAACTATTACAGAAAAAAATGAGTCTTAGAACATCTGTAACAAATCAATATAAGAAAAAAAGAAAAATTCATATTATTTCAATATACCTAAACATCTATTCAGAGTGTATCTAATGTTTGTCTTCACTGTTCTTTTGGGTTTTTGTGCTATGGCATGAGCAAGAGCTAAAAGTTCCTATGGTTTTAGCAGTCTGTAACTGAAGGAGTACAAGTAGCACGATGGGCATCACTAGTGCTGGTCATCTAGGAGCCACAACTGGACTAATCCAACCTGTTCAACTACAAAGTTTTCACTATTAAACTTATACTGACCTATAACTGTAACATGTTCAATGTTTCTTTCCAGACAAATACATCCTAATAAAATGTCCATGTTGTTCCTAAGACACTCACATATATGCAGTCTTATTTCCCACCCCTGATACTAGAAACATGACACTGGCCTTCACACTTCCCTCCTTGTAAAGCTGAGGGAAAGATGTTACAACAATACTAGACACCATGATTTCATGTGAACTTTTTCAGTACTACACTTACATGCAGTTAAACATCACTGAAGTCAAAGAACATAATACAGGTCACTTCTGACAAATAAAATTACACTGTCTGAATTAATAAATACAACATTATCTGCTCAAGTATGTTTCTACTAGATTTGCTTGAAAATAGCACAGCTGGGTCTATGTACATAACAGGTGTTCAGAAAATGTTCATTATCATTTAATTTTTATAAAACCAATTATGAATTACACAAATGGAATTTTTGCAGGACTTATCCATGACTCAGGTCAGAAAACCTAGTGCAAGATAAAGCACATTTACCTAAAAATATTTATATTACAAATGTCATTGATATCACTTTTGAACTGTCATTTGCAAATTAAAATATTTTAAATTCTCTACAACTCTTGTAGGTTGACCCCAGCCAGTGTCTTCAGAAGAGATATCAGAAGTACTGTTAGCTTTGTGCTTACCTGACAGCATTATGATGAGAATGAGATGGAGTTGCACTCTTGCAATGGCAGAAGTGTCACAGAGCAGTACAGCTGAACATGCTAAAAAACCCTACAAAAAACGCAGTTAGTCACATGTTCTGTACTCCAAGAGACAGAGCGCAGCACAGGTCTAACCACTCGGCTATGTAACAGGAATACAGCCACACCTGGGAACAAACTTCTTTGGTCCTGGAGACCATTTTAGAGCTATTGCCTTGGTGAAAGAAAGCGCCCGACAGCATCTCCATTCCCTTTACTCCACCTTAGGCCATGACTGATTTAACGTTAGTGTCCCTTAACGGCCATATGGCCAAGAAGATTGACAGAAACGGCTGTACATGAGTTTATTTTCCTGAAGTACAAAAAAAAAGGATAAATATAGTTAAAACAGCTAATGAAAACATGTCCTGGGCAAACAAGTAACAGTGCTGATGTTGCAAGAATAACGGCAATTTTGGACGTGAACGCAAAAAAGCTGTAAACGTGCTGGCACACCAGTCGAAAACCAGTTTGAACCCTGCTTTTAATACGCACGACAGTAGCATCTTTCCGCCCAGATGGGATTAGCGAAACTCTCCCCAGAAGTTTCAAATAAATTACATAAATAGGAGCGGGGCCGAGCGCCGCCGTGCCAGTCCAGTCCCTGGCGAGTCCCTCACACGCCGGGGTAGCCGCAGTAGTAGACGGCGCTGCTGGCGTCCGACACGGCCGAGGAGACGGGCCCCGCGCCCTCGGGCGCCGGCAGCCCGGCGGCGTCGTGGCCCGCCGCGAAGGGCAGCCCCAGCTCGGGCTTGCAGGCGAAGCGCAGGTACTGCTCGAACTCGGTGCGGTCCACCTCGCCCAGCAGCTCCTCTTGCGGCAAGTGCTCCAGCGGCTCCCGGCACGGCGCCGCCTCGGGCGGCGGCGACGGCTGCCCCACCGCCCCCGGCGGCAGCGCCGGCGGCAGCGGCGGGCCGCGCCCCGGGCCCGGCGGCTGGCACGCCTGCCCGTAGTAGGCGTGCAGCGGCGCCGGGCAGCCCAGCAGCGCCTGCAAGGAGCCGCCCGGGCCCAGCGCATCGCCCGGCGGCAGGTGCCGGCGGAGCGCCGCGCCCGCCGGGCTCTCGGCCGCCACCGCCGCCGGGTGCGGGTACTCGGCCGCCGCCGGGTGCGGGCCGTAGCCGTAGGGCCCCAGCGCGCACTCCTCCTGCAGCCCCGCCGCCAAGAACGGCGCCTCGCCCTCCGCCGCGTCCAGCGGCGACGGGTCCGGCGTCGGCAGGCTGTAGCCCTCGAAGGCGGCGCCCAGCGGCGGACAGTCCCGGTAGTGGCCCCCCGCCGCCGCCGCCGCGTAGCCCTGCTCGGCGTAGGGCAGGCCCAGGCCCTCCACGCACATCCTGCCGCCGCCGGCTTCGCTGCCCAGCCCGGGCCCCGCCGCCTCCGCCAGGCCGTGCTGCAGGAAGCCGCCGCTCTCCACCCGCTTCAGGCGCTTCACCTGCTTCCGCCGCCGCGGCCGGTACTTGTAGTTGGGGTGGTCCTGCATGTGCTGCACCCGCAGCCGCTCCGCCTCCTCCACGAACGGACGCTTCTCCGCCAGCGACAGCGCCTTCCACGATTTCCCTGCGCCCACGAGCACCGTCAGACCCACCGGCCGCCCACCGACGCCCGGACCCGCCGGCGCCGCCGCCGCCCCCGCCCGCAGCCCGGGCCCGGCTCCCCGCCCCCCGGCTCCCCGCCCCCCGGCTCCCCGCCCGCCGGCTCCCCCGAGCACCCCGCTCCCCGCCCGACCCTCGAGTCCCGCCCGCCGGGAGCTCCCGCGCTCACCCAGCATCTTGCTGAGCTCAGCGTTGTGCAGGTCCGGGTTCTGCTGCGCCAGCCGCTTGCGCTCGTCCTTCGCCCACACCATGAAGGCGTTCATGGGCCGCCGGATCCGCGCCTCGCTCTTGCTGCGCCCGCCCGCCGCCCCCGACGGCGCCGCCTCGCCCTTCGCCTTCGCCTCGCCCAGCGGGCTCAGCGCCTCTGCCCAGGGGCAGGGGCCCACGGCCGGCATCATGATGGGCAGCGAGCACCGCCCCTGCGCCTGGTCCTCGCTGCTGGCGTAGCCCGCATCGGGGCTGCTCATCTCGGGACGGGACGCGCCGCCAAGGCCGAACGCTGCGGCGGAGCCGCAGGACTGACCGGACGCCGGGACCCCGCTCGCTGCTGCCGGCCGCCGCCGCCCGGCCCTATTTGAGCTGCGGCGCGGCCAATGGGGCGGCGGGGGCGGGCGGGGGCGCGGGGCGACCCCGGGGCTCCTCCCGGCGCGGCACCTGCGCAGGTCGCGGCGCCCGGCGCGGCTCCCGCTCCCCCCACAACCGGCTGCCCCGCGGTGACGGAGCGGAGGTGCTTCGGTGCATCCGCGCTCCCAGCCGCGGCGGCGTTAGCACCGCGCACGGGGAGAGGGCTCCTCCCGTCTGGCCGCCACTGCCGCCTCTCCACCGGACCCTCTCTCGCCCTTCCCCCTCCGTGCTTTGCCTCTTTGGCACGGTGGTTCCGTTAAATCACGGCGTGTTCGAATTTCGACGGACCCTCGGTCCACCGGAGTATTGAGAAAGTCTGTGCAGACAATACTGTTTGGTTTTTCCGAAAAAGGTCTTTTGGGGTTTTTTCGCGAATTATTTTTATAACTGTCCGACTGCCGTCATTGTGAGCGTCGTCCTGATAAATGGGACATTCTCATCAGCTGTCATAGCTCTTCCATTTTAAGCTGTCTAGTGTTTGATCGCATTTTCAATCGTACCAATAACCCTGTTTTCCCTTGAGTTCCTCGGAAGGTATTTTATTAGTGCCGTATTTCATGCAGGATGAATGCGTAGAAAAACTGCCCATAACGGAGCGCGATCTGCAGCCCTGGCGTGACCCGGCGTGTCTCTGTCGGCCCTTTCCTCACGCAGCGTAACCAACCGTGCGGACTGAAAACATCCGCGCCTTTGTGCGTGAGATGACGGCTTCCTACTTAAACAAAACGGCCGTGAGGCTACGGGAGGGGGAATACTGAATAAGTGGTGCCCTCGGTAATTAAACTGAAGATAACGCCTTTTTTTTCCTCCGATAAGGCGGGCTTTTGGGTGTCAGCCTCTCCCAGCCGGGCGGGCGGCGGGGCGGGCCGTGCTCCCGCCGGGGCGGGCCGGTGCTCCCGGGAGCACCCCCGGCAGCTCGCTGCCCTCGGGGAACCCCTTGTCTTCCCTCCAGCGACCGACACGGGAATTGTTTAAGGCATCGTACGATTTCTTGTCCGGTACCTCTGAGTTCGTGTTTCGCTTGAAGTCGGGACTGAATAATTTTGGGTTCGTTCTTAGCAAAGACCAGCGCTGACGTGGGTTTAGTCCTTCATATTCCACATGGAGGGTGCAACCCCCAAAAGCGAATGCAAATGCCTGCAGGCTGGGAAAGGGGCGGGGGGGCGGAATAAGTACTCGAGGAACGATCAAGCGGCCATTTAAGGATAATGACGATGATGATGATGTCAACCTAAATTGGACAACAATCCGTTCGCACAGAAATTAGGTCAATACATTTACATTTAAACCCCTTAAACTGCAGGAAAGAATGGTTTCTCCGCTCTAGTTTTTAACACACGCACACACAGAGGATCGCTTGTATTCTTTAGACAGTTATTTTAATTTTCCTCAGTATCAAAACAGGCAGCCGCCCCCTTCCCTGCTGTCACTGGGAGCCGATTTTGAGGGAAAAAATTGCCACCCTCAAGGACGGGGCCGAGGGCCAGGCCCTGTCTCACTGCTTTGAGTGGGCTGCCCTGGAGCCCGGCGCCGCACCGCTGCTCTCCGGGACACTGCGCGGCGGCCGCGTCCCCTCATGTCACCCCTTGGTGCCCGCCACCGCCGCCTCCCTGGCAGCGGGACGGAAAGTCTTTGTCGCCAGGAGACTGCCGGGCGAGCGCTGCCGGCGGCGGGTGGCCCCGCGGGTCCTCCACCACCCCGCGGGGAGGCACCGCCTCGTCCCAGCGCCGTGATCCCGGGAATTTCCCGCTGTCCCTGGCCAGAGCGCGCTGGCGAGCCGGGTGCGGGGTGTTTGGGCGGGAGACACGCGATCTCCCGAGCGTGCTGCGGGTTTTCTTCGGCAGACACGACACGGGACGGCCGAATCCCGCAGCGGCGCGAATCGCCTCCCGCAGTTCACCCACGGCAGGTGACAGCCTGAGAGCGGGAGTTTACGGGGCTTGTGCCACAAAGCGGCTCCACCCGTCACCGCCGCCACCGGCAGCACCCCCGAGCGCGAATGGTTTCCGAGCGCCAAAAGGAGGGATCCGGCTGCACCAAGAGGGGACGTTAGGAGAGGCGGCGAACACATCGCAGCCTACTCGAAGGAAGGGTGGCTTGGAAACGAGTTTCAGAAATAACATCAGCATGTGATTCCACCCGGGTTTCGGCCTCGGGACGCCACTCGCGCCCGTGGGACACTGCCGTCCGGGGTGAGAACAGACCTTCAATGGGGGCCGGCAGCAGCGGGGGCCGGGCGGCGCCGCACCCCCCAAATCAGGGAGGGGAAACAAAAAACTCACCCTTTTCCTACACGGGTGCCAACGCGTTCATAACCTGTCGCTTCACAGCGTAGAAACTGCTTATTCACGATGACAATCATTTTCTTTTCTTTTTCTTTTTTCTTCAGAAGGTGTGGGCTTTGAGGCTTTTTTCCCAGCCCGGTGAATAAAAGCGAGGAGGGATTCAGCAGCACCCGAACTAGAGAGAAGTCACTCAGCTATGCACGAGAACCAGGAGAGTTACACAGCATTTGCTCTGGAGCAGGATTCACATCTTAACTGAAATCTCTTTATGCCACGGGCCCCCTGGGGGCTCCCCGAGTCAGTCATTCAGGGTAAAATACACTCACTTAACGGGAGTAACTTGACGGGAGGGACTATGACCCTCTTAAAACGGGATCATCGTTACTAGCTGGGCTCAGTTGCAGAGGCCATACCTCCACGTGGATGCCCGTCGGGGTAACCAAAGTGGCCTCTGCTCCAGTGTGACTCAGTTCTGACTGCTTCCTCCCCACCAAGTGACTTCACCGGCCACTTGATGGTATTCAGCTAGGGGAACCAAATTCCTGGCCTGGATTTCCTGCCGTTTGCCCAAAGCCTTTGCCCATGGGCCAAGCTGGGCAAAGCCTGATAGCTCTTGAGGCAGGGGTAGCTGTCGGGCTGCGACCACCCTCGCAACTGGAGGCTGTGGTGACCCACGTGCGATGAGACCAGGGCAAGACTGGGTTGGCCTCCGTTGTTTGCCCGCAAGGCTCCACTGCTGGTTGCAACCCAGTAGGCATTGAGCAGTGGGGACACATGTCATAGCAGACCTTGACCAGGAATGAAGGGCAGGCCAAACAGTTGACGGTTGGTGACTACCGGCTATGACACCAGTGGGAATCTATTCATCCAATGACTCATGGCATGTCACATGTGTCGGTTACTGATTCTGGCAACCAATTACAGATGTGGCCATAGGTGGACGGGCCACCTTCGCTTAACATGGAAAAGAAGCGTATATAAATCATATGTTTGATAAACAGCAAAAAACAGCAGCCTGCGAGAAGCCTTGAGCAATCAGTGCTCTGTGTTGGATGCAGAGACAGTGGCCATATCGTCAACCACACAGAAGGTGAAAGAAACTGTCCTCATTTTGCAGATGGGAAGCTGAAGCAGGATGACTGAGCTCTGATCTTGCAGGCATTTAATTGGTCAACACAATAATTGTCTGTTAAACGTTAAGCAGATGTAGGCATGTAAGTACTGGATCTCACAGGCCTGTCCGTAAGACCCATCACTTGGTGCAGCCAGAGAGGGTCAAGGCCCACCAGGCCCTGACGTACACTAATATCCAAGTAAAACACCCCAGGAGGTTCTCGCACCGCTTTTCGTTCCCACTTGAATCATGGGGCAATTGCAACAGAATTTGGCAGTGGGTCTGAGAGAGAGCAAAGCCCTGAAGACCATGGGAGACTCACAGCAGTGAGGCCCCAGCCACGCAGCCGGCTCTCATGGCGGGCTGCAGGCAGGGCCACGGGGGACACGGGTGGGGGGGTCTAATATGGGAAGGGAAGGGAAGGGAAGGGAAGGGAAGGGAAGGGAAGGGAAGGGAAGGGAAGGGAAGGGAAGGGAAGGGAAGGGAAGGGAAGGGAAGGGAAGGGAAGGGAAGGGAAGGGAAGGGAAGGGAAGGGAAGGGAAGGGAAGGGAAGGGAAGGGAAGGGAAGGGAAGGGAAGGGAAGGGGAGGGGAGGGGAGGGGAGGGGAGGGGAGGGGAGGGGAGGGGAGGGGGAGGGAAAAGAGAAAAGAAAAGAAAAGAAAAGAAAAGAAAAGAAAAGAAAAGAAAAGAAAAGAAAAGAAAAGAAAAGAAAAGAAAAGAAAAGAAAAGAAAAGAAAAGAAAAGAAAAGAAAAGAAAAGAAAAGAAAAGAAAAGAAAAGAAAAGAAAAGAAAAGAAAAGAAAAGAAAAGAAAAGCTCCTACACTTGCAGTGCGACACCCACATAACGAGCCTGGCTGTGTTAGGAAAAATCGAGATCCGACTACGGACCTCTTGAAACATGACGAATTGGTAAGAGAGGGACAAAAAGAAAAGAAGAGCCGAATACCTTCAGGGCACAAGCGGCCTGCGTGAGCTGCAGAGAGCCCTCACCCTCCCTGTGGGAAGGGGCCTGAAGGCACTGCCCTGCTAATGCCGGTCTTTACCTGGAGAGCGGCTGTTCTGGCAAGGTTAGGAGGACGTTTAAAGATGTCGCCCTGTGTTTTTGGTTTACTTTTTGGAGTAACCCAGACCCGCCAATAGCCAAGCGGATGCGGTTTGCAGGGCGGGAGCTGCCCCGGGTGCAGTGCCGGGGGGGGTGACAGTGCCAGACCCGGCTCTGCCCGAAGGGTACGGCCGAGGGAAGAGACCAAGAGGCACCTCGGGCCGTGGCAGGTCCTTGCAACCTTCTCCAAAACCCCCCGAGGCAGGCAGCCTCCGCTTCCACCGCCTGACCGCCAGAACCGTGTCATGGAAAACACCTGACAAAGATAATTAACCAGTTTTGGGGTCCTTCTTTTAATACCCGATTGTCATGGGTGCTCACGGGATGTGAGGAAGGTTTAACGTTTTCAAAAGGGCTACAGGACAGCTTTAGGTGTACATCATGTAGAATCGGAAAGCCGAGACATGCTCTATGGAAAGCAGGTCTTGGACGGAGCTTCAGAAAATTTTGCTCCCAGTGTATTTATTGGCAGTGCATAAACCTGCCACATTTTGGACATGTTAAAGAAAGTTCAGACAGTTTTTAAAAAAGCTACACATGTGGTTACATACAGGAAAATAACGCTCCTTTGATTTGAGTCTGCAAAAGCTCTGTGCAAAGGGTTGTTGTTAAGATCTGCCTATACATCATCACCACACAGTTTGACACCCAGGACTGCTATGCTGGCCAACCCTTCTCCCAAAAACTATATGTTTATTTAACAGAGTTTATTATCAATCACTTCCGGTATTATAAAAAATAACTAGGTTTTCAACCTTCGTCATGAACCCGCTTACAGTGTCAGGTTCGCTTCAGCTTTCAGCTGTCGGACACGTTGTGGTGAAGGAGAGCGGAGCAAAGCCTGCACCTAAATGAAAAATGACAAGAAATGGTGGCAAACTTATCAAAAGCACAGTAATGAGTTATTTCCAAAATCAGCCAAAGTGATTTCCCCCCAGAAAGCCGTGAACGTGTGCGAAAAGAGCAACACGAATTTAATTTAATCCTGTAGGTTGAAGCCGTATAATAAAAAGAAAAACTGAACGAATACAAACCCACCATTTCTCATGCATTGTTTCCTTACTGGGTTTACGTGTCTATGCTTCGGAAGACGTAATACATTTTTCCAAATCAAAGTACCGAGAAGACATCTGATGTCCTCGTCCCGACATACCTCCTCATTCAGGAATACATCATTTTTCTCGTGTGCACGTGGAAGAGGAGTGAAGAGAGTGGCAGGGTGGGTATTTTAGGTACACCTCTGAGATTTGAAGACTGTGTGAAAAGTAAAACGGGAGGATTAAGAAACCGGAGGGTAGACCATTTTACCGAATACTAAGGGTTTGGACGCACTTTAATTCAAGACTCACTAATAGTATCCAATCGCGTAGTCAATTTTGGCCAGCGAGGCTATGTTCGAAACTCACTGCCCGAGGCAGTTCGCATCTGGGGCTCTGCACGCTGTTTTATCTTTCACCGGTAGAAACATAAGCCCCTTTAAATGTAATTTGAAAATGCACCCGATTTAATTTCCCGTCCTCATGGAAGACAGGTTAATCAGCGGGCAAGTCTGCCACTTCGGGCCCCATCCCCTCCTCCCCAGGGCTCAGTTCCCCAGCTTTATCTTGGGAAGCAAACGACTCAGACGACTGTTACCTCCTCCCCCCGATTTAAGTAATAAACATAATGAATTTATCAGTCCCACCCCACAGCTGGACTCAGTACTAACATCGAAATTAATTAAACCACCTTTTTTTTCCACGGAAGTTCAACCACAGGGTGCATATTTGTCAGTCACACGGTATTTCTATCTATAGTCGCGATGACGTAGCATAAGGAATTTCTTTAGGAAAGAAAAGGTAAGATTCTGCGACGTAGGGTTGAGGGTGCCGCTGTGGTTGGGTGCCCGAGCGGGCTGCTCCCGGCCGGCCGGCTGCCCCCTTTAGAGGATCGTGGCAAAGTTTTTCACCTACTTTGAACTCTGATTTAGTGCTCTCGGCAGTGCAGATCTGCAATCCCCCGCTGCCAGCCCCTGCCCCGGCGCAGCAACGGCAGCCTCCGGGACACGAAAGACATTCTCCCCGGGGAGGTGTTTCACCTAGCGCTTATCCAGCCATTTCAGCAAGGCACTAGGCCTAATGGCATCCGATGTGTCCACGATCACATTAAACCCAGACCCAAAACCCAGCCTACTTCGGTAAGAGCTTTCTTACAGTCTTTCACCATTCAAACAGAAAATAGATTGCTTTAAAAAAAAAAAAAAAGTCAGACACATCAATCGACCCTCTAAGAAACCACGAATACAGTTTTAAAAAAATTAAAGAGCAGCGTGGAGCAGACAGTTTCTGAACACTTAAAGTTTTGTTCGAGCAAGAGGTAGGAAGACTATGTCTACAGAAAGAGTGTCAGGACTTAAGACTTAGTGCAAGGGACATTCGTAAAAGCAGTTTGAAACCCAATAATAACCTGTTAAAAAGGACGATAACATCTCTTCGAGGGGATATCAGCGACCAGTTTTATTATTTTCCCTTTATTTGTAAAAGTGCAAAATTATTCTGTACAAATCCGACATATAAAAACCAGCACTCTGTACAACATTACAAAAGCATACGGATCTCCACCAAGATCCCAGAAACTGTATTCCACGGGCGTAACTAGCATCTCGATTCCCCAGCAGGAACAGTTTTACACGTCACTGTCGGACAGCGACGGCCAGACCTGCACCCCCTGGACGGCGAGGCAGCGCGTCGCCTTTTAAACCTCGAGCAGGTCACGAATACCCCGTGTCAGTTCTCAAGATTCAAATAAATTACATAAATAGGAGCGGGGCCGAGCGCCGCCGTGCCAGTCCAGTCCCTGGCGAGTCCCTCACACGCCGGGGTAGCCGCAGTAGTAGACGGCGCTGCTGGCGTCCGACACGGCCGAGGAGACGGGCCCCGCGCCCTCGGGCGCCGGCAGCCCGGCGGCGTCGTGGCCCGCCGCGAAGGGCAGCCCCAGCTCGGGCTTGCAGGCGAAGCGCAGGTACTGCTCGAACTCGGTGCGGTCCACCTCGCCCAGCAGCTCCTCTTGCGGCAAGTGCTCCAGCGGCTCCCGGCACGGCGCCGCCTCGGGCGGCGGCGACGGCTGCCCCACCGCCCCCGGCGGCAGCGCCGGCGGCAGCGGCGGGCCGCGCCCCGGGCCCGGCGGCTGGCACGCCTGCCCGTAGTAGGCGTGCAGCGGCGCCGGGCAGCCCAGCAGCGCCTGCAAGGAGCCGCCCGGGCCCAGCGCATCGCCCGGCGGCAGGTGCCGGCGGAGCGCCGCGCCCGCCGGGCTCTCGGCCGCCACCGCCGCCGGGTGCGGGTACTCGGCCGCCGCCGGGTGCGGGCCGTAGCCGTAGGGCCCCAGCGCGCACTCCTCCTGCAGCCCCGCCGCCAAGAACGGCGCCTCGCCCTCCGCCGCGTCCAGCGGCGACGGGTCCGGCGTCGGCAGGCTGTAGCCCTCGAAGGCGGCGCCCAGCGGCGGACAGTCCCGGTAGTGGCCCCCCGCCGCCGCGTAGCCCTGCTCGGCGTAGGGCAGGCCCAGGCCCTCCACGCACATCCTGCCGCCGCCGCCGCCGGCTTCGCTGCCCAGCCCGGGCCCCGCCGCCTCCGCCAGGCCGTGCTGCAGGAAGCCGCCGCTCTCCACCCGCTTCAGGCGCTTCACCTGCTTCCGCCGCCGCGGCCGGTACTTGTAGTTGGGGTGGTCCTGCATGTGCTGCACCCGCAGCCGCTCCGCCTCCTCCACGAACGGACGCTTCTCCGCCAGCGACAGCGCCTTCCACGATTTCCCTGCGCCCACGAGCACCGTCAGACCCACCGGCCGCCCACCGACGCCCGGACCCGCCGGCGCCGCCGCCCCCGCCCGCAGCCCGGGCCCGGCTCCCCGCCCCCCGGCTCCCCGCCCGCCGGCTCCCGCGGCTCCCCCGAGCACCCCGCTCCCCGCCCGGCCCTCGAGTCCCGCCCGCCGAGAGCTCCCGCGCTCACCCAGCATCTTGCTGAGCTCAGCGTTGTGCAGGTCCGGGTTCTGCTGCGCCAGCCGCTTGCGCTCGTCCTTCGCCCACACCATGAAGGCGTTCATGGGCCGCCGGATCCGCGCCTCGCTCTTGCTGCGCCCGCCCGCCGCCCCCGACGGCGCCGCCTCGCCCTTCGCCTTCGCCTCGCCCAGCGGGCTCAGCGCCTCTGCCCAGGGGCAGGGGCCCACGGCCGGCATCATGATGGGCAGCGAGCACCGCCCCTGCGCCTGGTCCTCGCTGCTGGCGTAGCCCGCATCGGGGCTGCTCATCTCGGGACGGGACGCGCCGCCAAGGCCGAACGCTGCGGCGGAGCCGCAGGACTGACCGGACGCCGGGACCCCGCTCGCTGCTGCCGGCCGCCGCCGCCGCCCGGCCCTATTTGAGCTGCGGCGCGGCCAATGGGGCGGCGGGGCGGGCGGGGGCGGTGGCGGCTCCCGCGGGGGCGCGGGGCGGCCCCAGGGCTCCTCCCGGCGCGGCACCTGCGCAGGTCGCGGCGCCCGGCGCGGCTCCCGCTGCCCCGCCCCCGCGGGACCAGGGGAGTGTTCGGCGGCACCGGCGGCGCGTTCGTAAGCGGCCCTCGGGCTGCAGCCCCGCTCCCCGCCACGGCAGCAGAGAGCGGCCCAGCGAGGCCGTGCGCTGCCGCCCCGTCAGCCGGCAAACACCCGGCGGTCACCGGCCCGGCCGGGGAGGGACAACCCTGACCGCGGAGACGCGGAAGAGGTGGAAGGGACAGATTATTTTCAGCCACACCGAGACACCCCGGAACGCCCGGGGAGACGCAAGGGGCTGCTGCTGTAGGCACATTTGGGAAGTGACTTGGGAAGGATAAACCAAGCCATCATCTGTACCACACACTTCAGCCTCCTGCCTTCCCCTGCTGCCTCTGCATGTCTTGCCTCGTAACCCCATGCAAGATGGAAACCGCGTGGGACAGTAGGACACTGAATCCACAGCAAAGCCTATGAAACATGTCCTATCCTGCTTTTTCCTACTTCGTAGTAAGGCTATTCAGTATTTACCAAAGGCTCAAATATTTGTTGTAGGTAGGGTAATTTGCCTTAGGTATTATTTAAGTTGAGCTCTGCAGTAGGGATGGCTTGTTGCGTTGCCTCGTCCAGCATTCCTCCGATTTTCCTGAACAAATAAACTGTAAATACAAACACGTTTGTAAAAACTCCGTCGCTTCAGAATAAACACAAATTCCATCTCGCTACCATTTATGTTCTTTTTTGGCATACAAACTAACGTAAGATACGGCGTTTTCACGGGAGCTCTGATTAATATTTACATTGTTGTGTGGTGCTATTAAATGCATCAATGCTTATTTGAGAAACCGCTGAGCTTTAAACTGAAGATCAAAGAGGTTTATTTGGTTAAGGACACCTTTGTTTGGGTAGCCACTTCGGTCAAATAAACCAATATTGTAAGAATTCTCGCTGAAATTAAATGAATGAAGCCAGCGTCACCATTAACTTAGTCTAACACTGAATTTCCTGTTTCGTGCCACGTAAAACCTGCTCCTTTCCACTTGACAGCCAGTAGATATTCTAAACAGAAGAAAAACCGCAGTGGCGAGCGGTAGCTGCTCGGGACTAGAACGGGGGAGGATAATTCTCGAGGCACTTCTACACTCGTCCTTCTGCTCCCCTCTGTTCGAGATTATAAACAAGCGATGTATTTCCCGACTAATGGTATCCTGTATTTATCCCTGTCGCGAGGAATCGAAATCATTGTCAAAAGACTAGTAACTGCCTAAAACCAAACAAAAATAAGGGTCTAGATTGGTTTTGGTTTGTTGTTTTGGTTTGTTTTGGGGTTTTTTTCCGTTCAAACACACGCTCTAGTCCAACACAGCGAGAGGCAGCGATTCAAACCGCTCTGCTTTTCTTCCTCATATCAGATGCTGTAAAAAGCAGCGGAGAAGAAAACAATGTTCCTACACATGTGTATGTGTAAATTGATCGCATAACACCGACGATCACCGGGACACAAGCAGCTTGCAAAATCGACCCTCATCACAGAACTGGCGATACTAACCAGGAAAGCTCGTTGGGAATTAAGTGCTTTTTCACTCGTTTTTAGTCCAGCGCCTTTGGGACACTGCCTTAGGGCGGACCTTTTTAAGGCTAGTGTGTGCCAGTGACTTTAGTTTTACGGCTGAGGTTGTGCCATTGCCCGCCCCGACGTGCTGGGACCCAGAGCCCTTAATCCCAGGCCAGCTGCCCGGGGATGGGTCACGCACCGAGGCATGGCCGATACGCAGAGAAAACCCTGAATTAAACAGGCTCCGAATCGTGCCTGGAGCAAACTCACGCAGAAGGAAAGTGTGCCCATTTTTTCCCTGCAGAGAACAGAATACTCCGCCGAGGGGGGAAAGCGAGATGACTTCCGAGCAAAACAAACCCCACGAAGGCAGCTCTGCGCTGCCCTAACGAAGTCGGTCCGTTTCCACCGACTCCCAGAGCAGTTCCCGGCTCACGCCGTGTCACTGACTCGGACAAAACTGTCCGCCTGGGAGTTTAACGCTTGGAAGAGAGTATTACCTTTCCTACGAGCTGATCTTGTTAAAACCGAAACTGTCCCTTTTACTCTATTAGCAGAACTCTATTAGGAGAAACGTTTTCGTGAGCCGAGGGAACAAATCTTGCAAGAGCTTGCACTGAAAAAGTTCAGCGAGTGGAGGGACTGCTTACAAATACGCTTCACAGCAATTTTGGGGATGTCACTTCCATCAGAAAAGAAAACGTTTTTCTATATAATGAACATGAGGTAATAAACTAAGCAAACTGCCGCTGACTTTGTTTGGGAGATTTGTGCAAACTGTTTCTACAGCTCATTGATCTGGGATCAAAGAAAGAGAGGTGTGTTTTGAATCTAAGCCGAGAAAGTAAAAGCTCCCTGGCTTGTACAGAAAATGTTGGCAGTTTGTGACCCTTTCGGTACCCCTGGCGTCATAAATAGATTATCTCACCACTTTTCTCGCTTTCTGTTTTGACTGTTTAGGTATTTTTGAATTGTAACTTTAAAACACAAGGGACGGCACTGACTCTGACTCAAGTTGCGCTCTCTGCTTACACCTCACCTCCCTGAAGCCTTTAGCAGAGAGCTGCTTCTGACGCTCCTGAAACCTTCGTGGTCGCACGACTCCTGGGGTCATTCGTTAACTTTCCCAACCTAACAATGCCGCCGAGAGTTCATCCTTCTGATTTATTGACCTTTTAAACCCGCCGGTGCGGAGCGCGGGGGCGCGGAGCGGGGATCCTCCGGCGAGAGATGTGTTTCTATTTCAGGTCCATTACAGAGCGCGGTGTTGGAAGTGGTGCTCCCAGCGTTATCAGAGCCGACCACAAATGCCACATGAAAAGCAGCAAACATCCGGAGGGTTTCCTGCAAATCGAGCAGTTTCTCAAGACAAGAGCCTTTTTTTTTTTTTTTTTTTTTTCTTTTAAAAACGTGTATTTAAAGGCAACACGCTTTGCCTCTTTAAAACAGTTCAAAACCACTAAATGAAAGCAGGCCAGCCCGACAACGCTGCATAGCGCAAGAAATCTCTCCGAATGAAGACTTTTCGAGACTTTGCGTTAGGAAAGCGCGGGGATCGCAGAGGCCCTGGTCAGGAATGACCCACTATTGAATGGAAAAAAAAAAATGTTAAAAAAAAACAACCATTGAAAAATGTCCCTTTCAGAAACTCTAACTATCTAAACTGTGTTAACTATTTTACAGCAAAGTAATAGTCCCTAACATTTAAGAAGTCCGTCGGTTTAATCTGCAAATTGCTTTCTAGCAAACGCACACAAACACCCAGACTCGCAAAAAATTTTCTGCTCGTAACTGCCTGCAGCCCCAGAGCGGAGCCGCCGCACTGGAAACACGTAACTCCGCGCTGGGCTCCGCAGTTGCGGGGGGACAGAGAATCAGCTGGGGGACCAGCACGGCCCCGCACAGGGGGCTGCCCGCAGAGGAATCTGCCCGCACATCAGGCTGCCCACAGAGGAACCTGCCCGCACATTAGGCTGCCCGCAGCCTTGCGCGGCAGGTTTGGGGGTGTTAAGCCACGGCGTCCCCGCATTTTAGTACTGAAGGGTGTCCGGCGGGGGGAGCGGGACGTGCGGGACCCCCACTCCAAGGTAAGGGCATTTTCGCCTCCCGGTGGACACGAGTGGGGTGTCGTCCCGTCCCGTTCCCCGCCCCCCCACTCGCCGAGCCACCCTCTCCGGCAGCAGACTGGGAGCGAGGCGGGCGCTGGCAGGGCCGCGCAGGCGTTAGCGCGGCCCCGGCCCCCGCGGCTTGTCCTCAAGCTGCCCCTTCCCCCGTCTGGCTTCGGGGGGCCGCCGCCCCGCAGCCCCCTCTGGAGGACCTGAGGTGCAGGGGAGAGCCTCCACTGCGCCTTCTCCTAGGAAGGGGTTAACTCTGCCGCCAACGGGACTGCTTGGGCTTGGCTTTAACGCGGCTGTAACGCCTTCCCTACCCCAGTCTGAAGGCATAAATCAAAGGTAGGGGAATCGACGGGAAATTACATCTTTAACAGACACGGGTGCTGGGTACTTCTGGAATATCTATTGCAGATAGATAATACGTGGACCCAAACAATTTCCAATAAAGTCAACGGCAAATGCTTCTCACTTTAAATGACACTGAAAGGAAGTCTAGAAATGGCACTTTCCTCAAACTGCAAATAACATAATCTAGATCCAAGGCTCATCCCCGTTATATTCATAAATTTATCTACTCCTTTAACATAACTATTAATTCATGAGACTAAGATCACAGACCTGTTGCATTTTCCTCTGTTAAATAAAGTGCCAACAGTTTCATTACGTAAGGAGTTCCCAACTTCATTACGGTTTTGGTGCCCTCCGGTTTGAGAATGAGTTGCATAGGACTACGAAGCAGTACAATAGCTGGGGCCAGATAGAACACCCCTACACTTGAATTTCCAAGAACAGAAATCCTGTTAGTTTTCATACTTAAATACATACAAGTCACTAAAAAAAAAAAAGGAAAAAAAAAAGAATGCTTTGTACAATGCTGGAGCCACTCCAAAAGATCAGGGATCTGAACTGAACTAAGCAATTTGGCCTAGCCTTTGCTTGTATTTCTGCTGGTCTTATGTCAGCATAGCTACTGCAAACTTGTACTAATGTGAGATTTATTCTGTTATGCTAGATGCTAAAGTGATGGCTTAGTGAAGGACAGGTCATGTAACTGTACGATTAAAAAGCTGATCCCAGTTACACTGGAGTGAAATTAATTTCTTCGTTAGCATCAGTCAGCTCCCAGAGTATCCTTAACAAGGCCAGGAGAACGAATGTCAAGATATTCTCTAGAAGGTAGGCTATGCTACTATATTTAATGCTACTGCAGTCTTGTAGAATATATCTATAGATCGCTTTTTTTAGTAGGAAGCAATATTTCACAATAATTTCAAGGTGTAAAGTTCTTTGTCTTTAGCCAGAATAAAATTGTTACATTATACAAATGAAAAAGTAGCTAGGGCTGGAGCTGGGCAGTTACTGTTCCATCATACCAATTACAGTCACAGAATAGATGAACTGGCGTTTTATCATATGGAAATAATCCCATGCTAGCAGTTTAGCAGAAGTATGTTAGTGATACTAAAAAAATTATTAAATGATGACTAAATCCAAATGTCAATGGTTTACCATCTGCAGTTCTGATGAATCAGCAGTGATGAACAAGTAAGATCAGAGAGAAATTAAGAAATTATTTAAACCCTGAACAACTCTAAAGCTGAATAAAACCTTTTTTCCAAGATGGAAAATATGATACATTTATTTCAAAAGAAATTCCTAATCCCTGAAGTTAGAAGCAGTGGTAATGTTGTTTAAAAATACCTGTTCTATTACATGACCAAAAAGGGCATTCTTTATAACCAAGACATATGAATACAAAATTTGATGCTGTTTTTATCAATCAAAGTATCAAAGTCTTTAAGGTTGTAATTTTAAAATTTGCCCAGTGGAAATGCTCTGAATTTTCATTATATCTTTGCAATTACATTCAGTGATTAAGTGCACTACAGCTTTTGATATCTGACACTTATCTAGATAAATAAACTACAAAAAGAAAAAAACCCAGACAGCTGGAAGGTTTGGGAAATTAAGTTGTTTTCATTTCTTGAGAACTGCAGCTGTTCTGTTTTCTGATATTTATTTTCCTTGAGTACTCTTAATGCATAAAGTGAATTTCAATTTTCATATTAATTATTTTAATATTAATTTATTAGTATTTTTTTATTTTAACATTAATCAACGTTCCAATTATGTTCCTTTGAAACATCAGATAAAGTTGTAGGTTGTAGGAAAAAGACACCTGCACATCTTCCAAATCCAAAGCTGTCAATCTGATCATGTTTCTGACAC
Source organism: Strix uralensis (assembly GCF_047716275.1). Taxonomy (NCBI): domain Eukaryota; kingdom Metazoa; phylum Chordata; class Aves; order Strigiformes; family Strigidae; genus Strix; species Strix uralensis. The sequence continues at coordinate 131,624,813 of NC_133972.1, read as the reverse complement.
TATTTGCCAAACTTGCAGCACTTTCAGTGGCAGACATCTGCTTGCTTTATAGGGCACAATGAAGTCTACTATTTCTCTGGCTCGAATCCATTAATATCCAATATTCTGAATACCTTTGACTACCACTGAGTGGTGAGAGAGAAGAGAACAGCCCCTCATGGAATCATGCCTGACACAGCTAGCAACTGAATAAAAAAGACAAGCTGCAGAAACCTCCAAGCTCAGTTGAATAGTGCAGGTCGGGTTGGTTTTGATCAAGTCATTATTACCTGGACTTGAGAAGATATGTTTAGAATTATCTAGCTGCACTTCAGCAGTCACACCTATTTTACTTGCGTGGTCTATTTCTGTTTGAATAAAACCTAAGACTGAAAGTCCCCTTTCCTCCTGCTTTGTCCTCTTAGCATCACCTTTTTATCTTCACAACACCCTTTGAAGGGTATTTACTGAAAGGATGAGAGAGCAGTTATCACACAGAACTGAAAACTTAAAAAAAAAACCCGACCCAGGAATTTCAATAAACTTACTCTGTAGCTAGATCAAGAACTAGAGATCCTCACTCCTACTGCAAACAACCTGCAAGATCTAAGACAATTTCTACCCAACTATCTCCAGTTTACCAGTTCCATTAAGATAGGATGCCTGTTTAACAGAGCTCTAGATGTTCTGAGAACATTTAATTTAGATACCTTGCTTCAATGATAAATTTAATGATCTTATCAGTTTTTAAAAATCCAGTCAAATCTTCTTTAGGAGCAGTTTATGTAGTACCTTGAAGTACCGTGTTGACAGCCCTCTACCATTAAAGCCTGGAGAGGTTTGAATTAATGAAGAAAGGTGGATGACTATAGAGCTTTAATTTCTGGGTTTACATGTGTATAAATATACTTGCTGAAAAAGCAAAGCACGTTCATGTTTTTTTGGTTCAGACCAGCATCCTGCAAAAAGTAAAGGTAGTAAGTTGCTCAGCACAGGATAAACTGAAAAATGCCAGAGAAATATTAACCAACTACACGGGTGATTTCCTAAGCCCAGAGTTGGAACTGAAGCACACCAAAATTATCTTACACAACTGTCATACCTAACTACCCATAGGCATCTGTTTCCAGCCATCAGTCTCTTAGTCTTCCCTCCCATTTACTGTTGCAAGTCTTATGCCACTTCAGGAAATAAAGACAGCAAATGTTGACAGTTGCTAGCAACACTTTATATGCCAGTGCATGTGGGTGCTCAAGTACCGTCATAGTCCATTTAAAAATAAAATCTGAGTAAGACAAGCCAAAACGCCTAGGTAGTTCAGTTGACAACCACTCAACCACTCACCAGAGGGAGCCCATTTTCCCCAAAAGCCAACATCTGTAGTACAGTCAACCTGCTACCTGCTGGGGCCTCAGAACTACCCCTCTAAAAACTCTACAGCTGCTGGGAGGAGTAGCTGCCAGCCAAGGGAGCCACACAGACATACCGTGAATGGGAAAGTACAGAGCTGTAAAGGATTTTGCAGCTGCTTGCTTAATACTTTCTGCAGCACAAAAGGTACTTTAAGAAGATGCTACATTTGTCTTTCATATAGAACATTTCTGAGGGAAACTAGTCATATATCTGCAGCATGTCGCTGACAGATGTAAACATTTTATACTGTCCTAGGTAGCCTTCTCGTTACTGTTCGTTAGACTGTATTTGTGACATATTGCATTGAATACTTTAAGCTAGGTCCTTGCAAGGAAAATATTACTTTTTCAATAGAAAAATAAAAGCTTTTCAAAGAAAGACACTTCTCACTTTATCCTCCTTCAAGGAGAAGAACCAGCCTTCTATATGTATTAGTAATTCTCACATATTCTTTAAAGTCCTACTGAAAAAGTAATCTAATTTGCATTACAACTAAGCACAGAAAGAAGTCTGAGCTCATAGGTAATGCTAGAACATGTCCTGTTCAGGAAGGACCTTCAGCTCCTTCCAGAGCCAGATCGTGTGTGCATACTCAATGTTTGGAACAGAACATAATATAGAGGTTTCTTGGCAGCTTTCAGAACCTAACAGAGCTGCAAAATTTGTTTTTTCTTGGTGTGGGTTTTTTTAATCTTAGGCCAGCTAAACACAAGATCCGTTCAGCAGTAAAACTACCCTGCTGCCTATCTAAACAGGAAAACCTTGTTAGTGAAGATGTAGTTACATCAGCAAGTATGTGTTTCTGGCACTAGAAGATTACCTACAGTTGCATACCTCTTGGTATTTGTCCTTTTTTACCTTCAATATCATGAAATATTATTAAGATACTACTTCTGCTTTTAATGTCTTCTTTGTTCTTTACATTAATTTCTTAATTACCGATTAATACATTTCCTCAGCACTTTTCTTCTTGCAGATTCTCCTAGCCAGCAATCAGTAGATGCCACAACACAAACCTGAACTACCAATAAGTAAAAATCAAGCCCTATTGACTCTCTCCTTTCCATAAAAAGCAAATGTATCGGTGCAATCAGTTGGGGGTTTTGGGGTGGGGGCAGATTTTTAAATCTCCCTTTCAGCTTTGCAACAGTGCAGCCACACATTTTTTGCCACTTGTCAGACTAATCCAGTAGCAAAATCCAAGCAACAAAGGTTTGCTCTGGGTAAATAATAGATGTACATAAGTTGCCAATTAATAGTTGTAAGAATTATTTCAAACTAATTCTTAGGATTTTCTTTGTAGCCTGTTGCTTCAGAAACATTCTGAAATACAGTCAACTAATTTTAATTTAAATATGTGATTACAGAACCAAGGCAGGATGTATCACCTGTCTTTGGAAGGGTTTCATATTAATGGGGACTCGCTGGTCTGTCAGCTTTCCCTAACTAGATACTGAACCTTAAAACAGCACTGGCTAGACACTAGACTACCAGAACTTCACTTTACAGGAGCACCAAATTCATCTGAAATTGAAACAAGAAGATAAGATATTCAGTTACTAAATTACATGCAGGCATGAGTATGGAATCTGGGGATTCCCTCTGACAGATGCATACAGGGTTTATGTTTATATCTCAAGAGAGCTCTTACTGTTAAGCACATAAAATGGTAAAATATTCAATAGATATTTTTTCCATTAAACACTTAAGCTACAGAACATTTGATAGTATATTTATTGATTCTATGTGTTTATAAACCACAGCCTTTTATGTCATTGGTTCAGCCTGAAATTTCAAATGTCATGTTTCAAAATTTCCTTAAAAGCAACCACTGTTGCTAATAGTTACCTGCAAGTGGTTAGTAAACATGCATTATCACTTTCTTATTCAAAGAAAAAAATTACTCAAAGCTACTTTTTCCTTTGCTAGAGATTTTCAATAAAATAGAAATTTAAGAAATCTGTATTTGAAAATTAGTAGATTGTCATATGCATTCAGATGCTGTTCCAAACAGAAGCAGATTACTTGCACAGCCCACAGATTACTTACACAGCCAAAAAATAACAGTGTTGCAGCAGTGGGTGATTAGACAGCTACAATGGCACTGCTTACAAATACTTTAAATAACATGTAACATTTAAGTGTGTAGTTGCCTAAGATGTATACTTAATTAGGATTAAACAAAACCATTATTATAAAGATTGGAGTCACAGACTGCTGATTATTGGTTGCTTTTACAAAGCACAGTTTATTATTCAACTTTACCCACATAAGAAGAGTTTATAGGTTCACATATATTTAACGTATTGCCAATACAGAATAACCATATGTTAAGGTCGTTGTTTATACAGGTGTAGATCAAAATCTATCCTGCGATACTGAAATAAGAGGTGAGTCGAAAGACATACCTCTATGACAGAATTTGATAGCAAATATTGTGAATAAATTACTTTTTCAGCTCTGTAAATTTCAGTGATATATCTTAGTAAATAACTTAGTTAAATATATTTTCACAGAAAGAATTTAAATAATAATGTGAATTAGATATAATACATGGCACCAAAAGTAATTTGGGCGTATCACTGTGAAGATCACAAAGCATTCAAGGTTATGTTTTAGATTTCTATCCAGAATCAATAAATCTATCCTAGTTACTTTACAAGCATGATACGTTCACTAGGGAAAGTTTTCTTTCAAGAACCAATTATTACCCACCGCTCTGTTAAAAATAATTTAAAAAATGGCTAACCAGCTTGCATCTTAAAAGAAGGGTTGGATGCAAGGTTAATAATGTTAAGACAATTTTCCAGAAAGTAAACAATTCAAAAATCAATTGTATAAATTCCACAGCAACAAATTATTAAAAAAAAAAAAAGTTCTCAGTCCGAAGTGTTTAACCACCTTTTTGGGTAAATCTAAGAGGAGGAGCTCTGACCAGAGCCCAGTTCCATGGAATAACTGTGTGTCTAAACAGAAGAGTGGTCCAGGAAGGAAGAAGCTGAGAGCTACCATTTCAGAAGATTCTGAAGGGTCTACAGCTGAGCACACCAAGATCACAGAAGTAGCTGTGGCTTCACCCCTTTGTCACAAGTTAAACTGGACATTATTTTGAACAGCCATTGTATCAAGAACTAAAGCAAGACACTAAGGGGATATACCACTCCTTGAGAGTTCCTGTGTGACTGCAACACTAGATGATCAACTAAAAGTCATGTTTATCAAGCCTCTACCTACTACTCTTACCTTGCTATTGAGAACATTCTGAAAAAAAAGAATTCATACTTTTTCCAAACCCAGCTTTTGTATACCATCTCACTACAAAGGGCATTTATATGTTATTTTTCATCCAACAAATGCTTTTCAAAGACATGTTAATATTACTAACACTGTTCTAGACCTTTGGGAACTCAGATGTTCTGACTAACTGGACCAAAGTTGCAGCAGAGTAGAAAAAGGCTGTAGATCATGTGCTTCTCCTTTGCCACTCTCCCTCTTTAAGTGCAGTTCCATGCTCAACCTAAAGATACTGGTCTCAGATGCCCTTTCTCCCACATTCCTGCTAAAACTCTGGGAGAATCAGAGCATCATTAGGACTCTTTCGCATGACTAGTCAGGGATCAGCAATAACAGACTGATTACAGTCAATTGGGAAAAGGGTAGATCAATGGTCCAAAAGAAAATTAGTAGTGAGGAACCCAAGCCAAATTTAAATCTTTACTTCTACTGTGCATTCTGTGAGCTATTTTGGAACTGCAGCTTAACTCTCTGCTAAGCTTAATTACCTTTTTCCATATTGATCCTAGAAAACGGTAAAGTGGCAAATCATACAGAGAGAACAAAAATGGCTATATTTGTATATAAATCAGCACTTATTGTATAGTCACATGACTACATAATCAAAACTAGTGTACCTGATTTTTCTCATTATTTTCACTACAAAAAGCACAATGGCAGGCTGAAGATTGATTATAAATGAGTATCAACATCTCTGACTACAAGAAAAGCAAACTAGCAAATAATGAATAGTCAACTGACTTTTTATAGTTACTCTAATAAATAAGTGAATAAATCAGATATAATTATTCCTTTTATAAATTTTATTTGGTGCCAAAATATACAAGATACAAAACTCTTAGAAAAACAAATTAAGAAATATTGAAAAATTAATTTATACATCTAAACACTCAAATCTGGATAATACAAAAAATCTTGGTCATTTGATAAGAAAATATTTTTACTTTTTTATAAAAATAAATGCATTGATACTGCTGACTAAGTATAGGTAGAATTCTGATTTGGATAATTTCTTTTGACTCTTCATAGTTTTGTTTACACAGTGATTTCATACTGCCTAATTTCAGGTTCTTATCTTAGAAAACTGAGATATTTTATTAAAGATAAGTAGGAAGAACCCCTTGGAAGAAGTGCTGTATTTTTTTATTTTGTCTTTTTAAACTCTGGGTAATGTCACTTGTGAATTATTAAACTACAGTTGTATCCCCTCCAAGCAACAATGATATTTCTGTGGTAAGGATTCCCTTATATATAACTTGCATAGAAATTTTGAATCCTAAGGGCCTCTATAAATATGTATAGTCATTAGAGATACACATTGCTTGCACTAAGTTTCACAGGTATCTTTTCTTTTCTTGTAGTAAGACTTACACAGAGGAGAATTTCCACAGTAATTTTTTAATAAGTATTTTCTTTGCAAAACAAAAATCGGAAATTGTTTATCAATGGCTCACTATCAAAACGGAAGGACAAATAGACTGGAATTTTATATAGATGAACCAGTAGTAAAACTAAACTTTCTACCGAGATGACTAATAGAAGAGGGCATACATTTATTAAACTTGCAAACTTCCAGCAGTGAGGAGGGTTATCAAGAAGTTTCAAGACAAGACTGTAATTAAAATTACCTTGAAAATTGCACAAATAGCCTAAACATAATAGGGTAAAATTCAACACAAACACATGAAAGGTATTTTAATGAGGTAGGAATAATCTATGTTAAAGATGAGGAACTTAAAAGCAAGAAACAGTACTGAAGAAATAGATTTGGGGAGTAATTGTAGATGACGGTTTAAACACCAGTCAACAGTGTCATGCTGCTGAGAGGAAAAGAAGAGAAAAAACCCATCACACTGGGCTATGTAGATATGTATGCTTTCTGCTGCCTGTGAAGCAACCTTTCCTTTCTCCTCAGGGAAGAGGAGACAAAATAACAGTCTTTACATTCCTAGATGGTTGATGCAGTACAGATTAATATCCACAGAGGATAGGACAGGAAATCATGACACACTTAAACTGCATTAAGGAAAATTTAGCTTCAATGATAAGAAAAATAGTCTAAAGAAGGTGAAGACACTTAGACATCGGAATATGTTGCCTATGGAGAAAACAACCCCCTCCATTTTTTATAAATAGAGAAAAAATATACTTTAAAACAAGGCAAATATGTTTTAAAACCAGGTGACAAACACCTGTTAAGAATGGCACACCTACAGTTGATCTTGCATCAAGTCACAGAATCACAGAACGGTTGAGGCTGGACGGGACCTCTGGAGGTCATCTGGTCCAACCTCCCTGTTCAAGCAGAGCCACCTACAGGGCCCAGGTCCATGTCCAAATGGCTGTTGAATATCTCCATCGATGGAGATTCCACAGTCTCTCTGGGCAACCTGTGAGGGGGGCAGGCTAGTCACCTCCTGAAGTTCCTTCCGTCCTTAGTTTTCTAAACATTAATGAAAAATTATGCTAATATTTAGTTTTGACTTTAAAACTAAATTGCTAATTTTTCTTCATTCCATACTTAAATCTTTGTTTTACTATTTCAGTTTCATAGACAGCTTTGTTCATTTAGGAATTGCTATTCAGAAACTGCAGAGAATAGAAATCTTGTCCTGTGTTACACTCAGCCCTCCACAATATTTAATAATCTCCCTCTGTAGATCCCTAGAACAAAAGAGCAAATTCATCAAGCTGACCTGTTTCTTGCATAGAATTAAAAAAAAAAAAATCTAAAATAAAATTCAATAAAATATCTTATATCCAGGAAGTATGTAAATAATCTCTCAGCAGTGTTCTCCTCAAGAAGAAGTTATAACTATACAATTCTGTTTTCACATTGCACACTTAGATTATGCTAATTCTTCACAGTTTAATTTTCAACCTCATGCATAAAGTACATTAGTCCCATTGGTCAGCCTTGTGATGAAGAGAAGGCAGGTATTTCAGTCATTTTAGATATTAAATGCCTCATGAGCTATTTAATATTTCCAGTGAACAGGACAGCATAAATCTGCATACACATATCACTAGTTGCTCACACAAAGATGTGAAAAACTAATACTAAAAGTTATAAGGGATACAGAAAGTAACTATATGTTGAAAAGCTCATTTTTCAAGTGAGTTTCAAGGAATTTTTTCTAACTCAGATGTTGGTGTTAAATTATAATCAATACTTAAGTTTGAAAACCATTGCAAATAAGAAAATGACAGAGATATCTTTCAAGGAAGCATACAGTTTCTTCCTCACTTTTTAATAATCCAGAATCAGATACGTTTAGTATTGACCTTGCAATTTATATCTAAGTACATGACAGATCACAGGCGACTAACATTTCTGTAAGCATCTCTATCCTACTATGGTTCTCTTTTAAGATATTCTGCTACATCCTAGAATGCCTTTCCTAAATAAACTCCAGAAGGTAAATACTTAAGACAATAGCAAATGAGGGGTGAATGAATGTAAGAACATCAAAGCGTGTCTCTACAGGAGAAGCTTTGAACCCAGGTTAAAATGTCACAGGGTGCTACCTGAGCACTGCATTTATCAATTTAATTCCTTCAGAATCAACAAATAAACTTTGTGACAAAGATAAAGAAAATTTAAACCTGTATTTCTTTCTTAAAGCTATCTTTGAAGTTACCTTATACCTTAATGTATAACTACCATTTTAGACACACATTTTAAAACATTTAAAAAAAATTCCCAGCAAGGTAATGAAAAGATGCAGTCATACTGAGTCCCAGACACATCTCAAACCCCAATTATCATCAAATGGTAGAATAACAGTAAAACTATTTTTAATTTTATTAAGAATTTTGGGATATAAATACCAGTTTTCCACTCAAGGAGCACATCTCTCTTTCCAAGATGAACAGCTACAGACATTAAAAACAGAACTTTATCAGACAAAGTAAATTACATTGCAGAAACTCAATGAGAAATTCACAGCACTAAATAATATGCCCAGATTTATCAGCCAACCTTTTAAAGTAGAAACTTAAAACTGTGCTTGTGCATCTAAGTATTAGTAACTAAAGCCTGATATCTGTACTTTAAACAAAAAGATTTATTTAATTGGTACTGGTTCTTTGTACAGTAATCCATAACTGAGATGTGTTTCTAAAAGTCTCCCCCCAAAATCACTTCCTTTACTGAGGCATCTAAACAGTATGTTTTAATTTGTTAAATCTTGGTACAATCCTATCCCATGAAAAATGCTGTCACAAACCCTCCCTGTTCACACAGTGGAAGGATGGGCAGACAGCCCGTTATTGTTTTTCTGTTTCTTTTTTTTTTCCCCCTCCACTTTGACATTGTCTGAACTCCAGCAGACAAGAATACTAGCTTCTGATGCACAATGAAGAGAGTGAGGAAAGGGAAGGTCGGCTTTCTCATGCTTCCCATAATTAGAAGAGTCAAAGAAAAAAATGTGGCCTGTGATGATGTAACTGTAATTTAGAAAAAGTCATACATTTTTCAGAAGATGGATGCATAGGAATAAATACAATGGAAGACTATATTGGCACTCAGGATGTTGTTGACTATTTAGAAAGCGTACCAACTTGATTTACTGTATAGAAATTTCTAGTGAGAAATTTTCATTCTTTTCAAACAAAAAAAGCAACTTGTGTTTTTTTTTTTTTCTCCCAGAGCACACCAAGAATGCTCCCAAGAACTAGTGAATACAACAATTTTTAAAAAAAGGTTCTGGTAATAGTCACAGTTTTAATAACTCACTGCTATACTTAGGTATGTACGTTCACAGCATCAACCACTGCCTTTTTCACTTGTTAAAGAGACTAATGCCAAATCCCACATAAAAACATGGCTTCAGCAGAATCCTATAACTTCATGTTTGTAATTCTCTTTCAGCCCACTGCCCTCAGGTGTTTGGAATCAAGTCAGTGATGAGTTTAACTAGGAAGAATATGTAAAATACACAACAGTTATTGAAACAGGTAGACATGGAATTGACACTGAAACAGTACATTTCTGGAATTTTGTTTATACCAGTGTGGGAATAAGGAAACACATATTGCATCTTTGAAGGAGTGAAGGGACCTCAGTATCCCAGATGATAAAATGTGTAAGATTAATACACAGTGATAGTTTTTAAAGGCATGACTAATTTCTCTCAAGTTGTAGGACTTGGAGTACCATGGTGGTCTGGAGCGGGGTACAGATAGAGAGTTTTATTCCATACTCTGTCATGCTCAAACACGCCTTCCCTGGAGAAGCTGTGTCTATGACCAAGGACAGCATAGAATGTTTGGTAAGAGACTTCTAAAAAATAGTGTGAAAATGAAACAGCAAAAAACCACAGGATTTATTTTCTCACAAGTATTAATAGAAGTTTCTTGAAAATTCCTTTTAAGTAGTATAAATTGCATAGTTATGCAAACAGTATATATTTTCTTCAAGTATTGTGGAACCCAACAAGTCAAGGCTTCAGTAAATATTATAGTCTAACACATATATTGTTATGAAAAGTAGCCTTTAAATTGGACCCCTATGTTCAAATGCTGCCTTCTTGAACTCTGACAAGCTCTACTGTTTGGTATGATTTTCTGATAAAAAAACTTCCAAAGAGTTTATGAACAATATATGTACATTCTTGTTTGAGAAATACCTGGCAACAATGCTGTATAGCAATTCCAACCAGACTATCTGTGTAAAAGATAAGCAGATTTAGCCAAACATGCCGGGATTGCAGTGCATACAGAGAATCCTGAAAAACTTCCAACTTCAGAAATTAGTTGTTTATTTTGGAGCACCTATATCAGTAACAGCAAAACATGCCACAAAGGTACGAACTGCCCATCTGCCTTACAAAATTGAAAAGGAATGTTTTGCTTTTAAACCTGAGAAGGAATAAACTAAAGGAAATGAAAATGAACTGTCATATGCAGATCCACACAGTAAGTTAACAAAAAGATTCTAACAGCTAACTTACAGAGCCTTTAATTTTTACCACCGTGACAATTCTAGGATGTTTTTGTGTTTGAAAAATTAAACTGTCTCTTCACTTTTGAAAGGAAAATTTTGTTGATACCATTCCACGTCTTCTCATATATCCTAACCCTGTCATCACGACTTTTTAATTTGACTTCATGGTGATGTTAACACCTTTATGCATTAAATAAAGCAAGGTACCTTTTAAAATGAAGCCACATATACTAAGCAGGGAAAAAAAGAAGGATGCAAAAGTTGCATCTGCTTGGCTGACAGTTACATAGCTGACAATGGGCTGATAACCTGCCCAAGCACAGAGCTGAAAATTGCAGCTCAGAGAGCAGAGATGGGAGCTGAATACCAAAATTAGAACAATCATCTTCTTTCCGAGTGAGAGACAGCCTTTCACTACATAGGTCTCTTTGGATGTCTGTTCCACTATCTATTAATCACTCTTTGGTTAGTGCTTTCCTACAGCATCTCAGTGATGTCTACCTGGATTTTTATCATTTTTCCACAATTCTGTTCTTCTTGTGTGTTAGAAATAGATTTTGATACATTTGATACATTTCTGATTTTGTCTAAATATATGCTCATTCTAGTCAATGGGCATATATTTAAACATATGCCCATTCTAGTCACTAATATCACTATTCTGATTTTGCTTGTGTTTTATTCACTGTTATTCCAACATCACGGTTTTTCCACCATAGTGTAAAGTATATTTATTTACTAACCACATCTCTTTCCTATCAACCTGGTTTGTTTCCTTTTCCTTTGGTTGTTTTTGTTTTGGTTTTTTTTTTCATTCTTCAGCTTGGATTGCCTGGGTTTGCAGCAGCTGACTGACTTACGATGACACGAATGGTACCAAAGCTGGAAAAGAGAAATTCAAAGCCATGCAATATTTAGGCTTAATTCTCACATCAACATGCAATATTCTTTTATAAAGCGAGATCCTGAAAGTAGAGCTCTCCAAATTCCATACACAAAAGTGGCACACTCTCTGTGAAAATATTCATTGTAATACTACCTTTTACTACCAGCTAGTTAAAAGGAGATGTAGTTGGGATGCTTAAATGGAAATAGCTTGATTGCTAGAGCTCATATAATAAAAATGTAGTGTTTCAGCAACGCAACACTAATGAAAAGTTCATAGCTAATGAAGAGTAGGAAACAAAGGATACCTGCCACTGGAACCAGCCAAATGCCACCAATATACTAAATAAAACTTAGAAAACTTTTATTGACTAGCAAGCTCAGCATGTTGGAATAATAAGGAAGTTTGGAATTTCCTCTCTCATTTGGAGTGTCTTTGCAGAAATATCAGCTGGTAACTACATCAGACTGTGCTATGTATAGCTTTGTTGATTTACAGAGGTCTTTAGAAAGCACACGCCCAATGTTTTGCTTCACATGAATAACCCTTATAGACAAACTGCATAGCATACCCGAAATTCGGAGAATGAGAGAGAACATTACTTTTTAATGTTTAGGACATTAAAAAGGATACTTGTTTAATTTCAGCATTATCAAATTGAGGTAATCTAACAGAATTAATTTCTAGTTATGAAAGCTATTCTCCAGACTTCCAAAGGACAACATCTTGCAACAAAGATGTTGCAACGAAGAAAGAGCAGTTATGAGGAAAAGGAGGAACGCATTATTTCATTCCAATCCCTACAATTAATGTAATTTATCTGCTTCATTTTTTCAAAATATACTTTGAGTTTTTCAAGAATGTTAATTTTTTTTTTTTAACTGTTATTTTTGATAATGGTAAGTGAAAGCAAATGGAAATATGAAAGCAGATGGAAACACTAACTAAACAATTGAGTGTTGTTCTTCAAATATTCCAAGTTATTTTAATGTTTTAATTATTTGCACTACATCAGTACCTTCAGAGACTGGGTATAATGCCTTTCTTTACCAAAACACATCCATTAAAAAAAAAAAAAAAAAAAAAGGAAGATACACTAAGTATTAGTAGTCCTTTTAAAATGATATGGAATAGAGTTAGAGGTTAGATGATTCACTTCATGTCATGTTGGAAAATCTGTGGCAGAGGTCCAATTAAAACTTGGTCCGATGAAGAAAAAATGCAGTCAAGTGGTATTCACACAAGCAACCTCATTAACATAAATGTGTGGTGGCTGCTCTGCAGCACAGTAAGCCATCTCTCCCAACCAGCTTGCTTTCCTCCTTCCTTCTTCACATGCACAAATTTTGCTCAGCTGTCAATGGGAGAGGGTGAGCAAAGGAGGAGGAAAGAATCAACACTGATTGCTGAATAAATAAGCACACAGTTATGATAAATTAACATTGCTCATGGAATAGAATTCATGTAGTAATTCAAGCATACTTCAGAAAATTCCTAAAAAACTTGAATGCAAAACTGCATTTTGGACTGGATCCTGCATGATGCCTACCAGCCATGGAGAAGTGTTTAGCATTTCTATTCCTGCTTAGCATTTCTGCAAATCTGCAGATTTTTTTGAAGTTACAGCAAGCTTCAAGGAAAGAAGTCACAGATCTACAGATAACAGAATGATTTCTGAAAGCCATTAGCATGACTTCTCCTTTAGCAATAAATACTGTGTGTATGATGAAGGGTTTACTTTCCCAGAAGTGCTTATGGGACTAAAGATTGCACAAAAGGGCTGTGAAATGTGTTTCCCTCAGTTCTGGCTCTTTGGTTCCTGGAGCCTCAGGTCACATTCAACTCATAGTTCCTATCAAGCTTTTCCCAAAGGACCTCTGGGCTCCTGCAGTAGCCAAACTTCCCTGAAACAGGAAACTCTATTTACACTGATGTCTTAAAGCCTGGTGCTCATCCATAAAAGGGAAAAATAATACTTTTAGGAACTGTATTTTTCTTAACCTTTAACAGACCACAAGTCTAGTCTAAAATGCACATGCTGTAAAAGTGAGTTTTCACAAAACCAAGAAAAACTCTTTCTGAATGAGTAAAAAAACCTAATTCCCCTGAAGTGCCTGCAGCATTCTGACAGTATACAATATCTTGACGTCAATGTGGAACAGAAAAATACAAATTAATTTGTCAGTTTTCACTGTCTCATATGAAAGAAAGGCCATCTATAAACATTAAAAGAATAAAATGTTAATATATTTTATCTGCATAATTTTTTATTTTTATTTTGATGCAGGTAAATTGGTTTGGGTTTTGAGTAGTGAGTGGGCAAACTCCTGTTTCAACTATCCATTCACAGGGGAAAACCTAAGCCTTCCTTGAGGAAGAGCCCTTACAAGCAATTCCACCAGGAACTGAAAATAACTCTCACAATGGCAATGTGACTTCTGAGCAAAAAGATCCTGTAAAATCTGCTTCATACGTGATAAATTGCAGCAGACTACTGGGAAGGTGAGGTAGAAGTAGGTTCTTTTGCCTGCTTGTATTACATGTTTCTGTTCCTCACCTGTCTTAATAGACTGTTATTTCACAAAGAACATATGTAACTTCCATTTGTCAAGCAGCTTTTTGGTTATTTTTTTTTTTTTAAACTGCCATTTTGCATAGAGGAGAGTAATCAATTAAAAAGTAATTTTTAAAAAATTGAAGGCTTGCTATGACTTAATTAAATCTTAAGATGCTTTTTAATTTGCAAATAAGTTTAACTTCACACAGATATGAGTTTTGATTTGCATTTTGATCAGTTCAGCACCAAGATCAAGATTTCCTACATTACTACAGCTTATATTCACATCTTCTGTCTTTCCTTCCCACACGTCTTTTGTTTACTGCTTTCTTCTTCGTCACATCTAAAGTGAGTGAGGCTCCCAGCTCTGTAAGTTTCTGTAAAATGCATTTTACCAACCATATAAAATAATAGCATCTGTCCTATGCAGGATAGTTGTGCTGAAGGCTGCTGTGAGATACTGAGAAAAAGTCCTTCTGAAAAGCTGTTTGAGTTGCTTGCATGAATGCTACTGAAAATAAGCCAGAGAGTTCAATGCTGTAGGCATCTGAGTTTCCATATAAAAAGCCTAAACTGCAAACTTTGTATTCAGACTGAGATTTTGTTTTGAGAATGCACTGATATTTTCAGTGGACATTCCTTAATTAGCACTATTCTCCTTCCAAAATCAGTGTATCAAACTGAATATCTATTAAATAAAATAAGATACTTCACTTTTGAATTCCTATTCATAGTTTCACAGAAATCTACTTTCCAAATACAAAGAGATTTCAACTCCTTTGTTAAACTTCATTTAGCACCAGTGAAGAAACTGAGGCCCAGACAATGTAATCTGATTACAAAGTGAAATTACATTTTTTAATCTAGCTGTAAAAAACAACATGAAAGATAAAGGTGCTGTTACAGTAGCGTATTCTTAGTGATGCCATTATTTTGCTTGAGGTTGACTATTAAAATTTCTGGTTTAAAGCTGAAAGTTAAAGCATAAAATCACCTTGCTTACTAAGAATGGCAGAGTATCTCACATGACCTTTTCCAAATTATATTTTACTGCAGATCTTTAACGTTTTAACTATGACTCTTCAGATGAAAAAAACTATTTAATTTGGTTCCAAATGCTGGATAATTCTTCGCCTCAGACTAGAAGTCTGGAGAGATCACAGTAAGGAGATTAAAGAAAGCAGAGACACACAGGGATTTTCCATAACTTTCTTTCACTAATCACAAGGACTTGACAATGTACCATCTCTAATCTGTCATCTAGGAAATGAGTAAGGTCCTAAAAATAATTGGGAGTATCCCAAGGTGAATAAGTGCAGGTCTATGAAAAAAAAATCATATATTATCTCTGTATAACGTTGCTCATTTCTTTATTTTGGCATTTGTCCATCTCTGTCTCGTTCTTGTGCTGAATTCTCTTATCTCTCTGAGCCTCATCATCACCTCAATTTTACAAGCTCTTCAAAGAGGCTGGTCTGATTTTTCATTACTTCCTATTACTATATTCTTATTTAAAGCTGAAATGTAAGAAGAGATAAACTTACTATTAATAGCAAAAACTTTACTAAAACGTTATTCTCCTTTCAGGTTTTAAGTGTCCATAATATTGTGCATGAAGTAAGAGACATTGCCCATTACTATGTAAATGTTATATTTCCATCTAGATCTTTAAAAAAAGATTAATACTTTTAATTCTACCAGATTGTTCTGTTTTACACTCATTCTTTTGAACTTCTAGTTATTTTCTTGATTTTAAAAAATGAAGTCTATGAAGAGGGCTTTAAAGTAAAGTTACCAGGTGAGGGGAACCTCAATCCATCCCACTCCTATGACCTTGATGCCAGTGCCAGCAATAGATGCCCAGACCCTAGAGAGGGGTCACAGGTCAGCAGGAGAGCACCTGAGGAGCAGCACAAAGGAATTCCAGCCACTCCAGCCAGCAAGTCAGCTTATTCGGGGGCCCAACTTAAATGCCTCTGTGCAAATGCATGTAGCATGGGGAATAAACAAGAGGAGCTAGAGATGTGTGCATGCCTGCAGGGTTACAACCTTATTGGCATCAGGGAGAAGTGGTGGGATGACTGCTATGACTGGAGTGTTGGAGAGGCAAGATACAGGCTCTTTAGGAAGGACAGGCAGGGGAGACAAGGAGGGAGTGTTGCCCTCTATGTCAGTGACCAGCTGGAGTGTGTGGCGCTCTGCCTGGGGATGGATGAGGAGCCAACCGAGAGCTTAGGGGTCAGGATTAAAGGGAGGGCAGGGACAGGAGATATTATAGTGGGGATCTGCTACAGGCCACCCAACAAGGAAGACCAATTGGATGAGGCACCCTATAGACAGATAGGAGCAGCCTCACATTCACAAGCCCTTATCCTCATGGGGGACTTCAACCACTCTGGTATCTGTTAGAGGGACAGCACAGCAGGGCATAAGCAATCCAGGAGGTTCCTGGAACACATTGATGATAACTTCCTTCTCCAAATGACAGAGGAGCCAACAAGGAGAGGTGCTATGCTGGATCTTGGTCTCACCAACAAGGAGGGGCTGGTGGGGAGTGTGAAGCTCAAGGGCAACCTTGGCTGCAGTGACCATGAAATGGTGGAGTTCAAGATCCTTAGGGCTGTGAGAAGGGTGCACAGCAAGCTTGCTACCTTGGACTTCAGGAGAGCAGACTTTGTCCTCTTGAGGGATCTGCTTGGCAGAGTGACATGGGATAAAGCCCTGGAGGCAAGAGAGGCCCAAGAAAGCTGGTTAATATTCAAGGATTACTTCCTCCAAGCTCAGGAGTGATGCATCCTGACAAAGAGGAAGTCAGGTAAAAGCAACAGGAGGCCTGCATGGATGAACAAGATGCTCCTGGACAAGCTCAAACACAAAAAGGAATCCTACAGGGGGTGGAAGGAAGGAAGGACAGGTAGCCTGGGAGGAATACAGAGAAACTGTCCAGGTAGCCAGGGATCAGGTTAGGAAGGCCAAAGCCCTGACAGAATTAAATCTGGCCAGGGACATCAAGGGCAACAACAAAATCTTTAACAGGTATGTCAGTGATAAAAGGAAGACTATGGAAAATGTGGGCCCTCTCTGGAAGAAAACAGGAGACCTGGTTACCCTGGCAAGGGCTCCAGCCATACTGCCCAAGATAGGGAAGATAAAGGCAAGGACTGGGAGAATGAAGAACTGCCCACTGTAGGAGATCATCAGGTTCGAGACCATCTAAGGAACGTGAAGGTGCACAAGTCCATGGGACCTTTTGAGATGCATCCATGGGTCCTGAGGGAACTGGTGGATGAAGTGGCTAAGCCACTATCCATTGTATTTGAGATGTTGTGGCAGTCAGGTGAAGGTCCCATGGACTGGAAAAGAGGAAACACAACCCCCATTTTTAAAAAGGGGAAAAAGAGATACCCAGGGAACTACAGGCCAGTCAGTCTCACCTCTGTGCCTGGCAAGATCATGGAGTGAATCATCCTGGAAACTATGCTAGGGCACATGGAATATAAGGAGGAGATTGGTGACAGCCAACATGGCTTCACTAAGGGCAAATTGTGCCTGACAAATCTGGTGGCCTTCTACGATGGGGTTATGGGTCTCGTGGGTAAGGGAAGAGTAACTGACACCATCTACCTGGATTTGTGCAAAGCATTTGACTCTGTTCCACATGACATCCCTGTCTCTCAAATGGAGAGATGTGGATTTGACAGACAGACCACTCAGTGGATAAGGAATTGGCTGGGTGGTTGTACTCAAAGAGTTGTAGTCAATGGCTCCATGTCCAAGTGGAGGGAGATGAAGAGTGGTATTCCTCAGGGGTTGGTATTGGGACTGGCACTCTTTAACATCTTTGTTGGCGACATGGACAGTGGGATTGAGTGCACCCTCAGCAATTTTGACAACACCACCAAGCTGTGTGGTGCAGTCGACACAGTGGAGGGAAGGGATGCCATCCAGAGGGACCTTGACAGGCTTGAGAGGTGGGCTCATGTGAACCTCATGAAGTTCAAGAAGGCCAAGTGCAAGATCCGGTACGTGGGTTGAGGCAATCCCAAGCACAAACATAGGCTGGGTGATAAGTGGATTGAAAGCAGCCCTGCAGAGAAGGAATTGGGGTATTAGTGGATGGAAAACTGAATATGAGCCAGCAATGTGTGGTCACAGCCCAGAAAGCCAATTGCATCCTGGGTTGCATCAAGAGAAGTGTGGCCAGCATGTTGAGGGAGGTGATTTTCCCCTCTACTCTACTCTCATGAGACCCCACCTGGAGTATTGTGTCCAGCTCTGGGGCCCCCAACATAAGAAAAACATGGACCTGTTGGAGCAAGTCCAGAGGAGGGCCATGAAGATGATCAGATGGCTGGATCACCTCCCTTATGAGGACAGGCTGAGAAACTCAGGGTTGTTCAGCCTGGAGGAGAGAAGGCTCCAGGGAGACCTTATAGCAGCCTTCCAGCACTTAAAGGGAGCCTACAGGAAAGATGGGGAGGGACCCTTTATCAGGGAGTGTAGTGATAGGATGAGGGGTAACAGTGTGGTGTGTTTGTGTGACTGGTTGGGGGTTTTGGTAGCAGGGGAGGGGGCTACAGCAGTGGTCCCCTGTGAGAAGCTTCTTGAAGCTCCCCCAGCTCCAAGTCGGACCCGTCTCTGGCCAAGGCCGAGCCAATTAGTTGCACCTTCATGATAACATATTTAAGAAGGGGAATCTGGGAGGAGGAGTTGGAGTTGTGAGGAGGAGGAGTTATGAGGAGAACATCTGTGTCAATACCAAGGTCAGTGAAAGGAAGAGAAGGGTCTTTTCCAACACAACCCATTCTATGATTCTATGCCAATTACATAATAGGTATTATCCATACACAGGCTTTTGGGTTTCAGTTACAACCTATACAACAAAGCTGAAAATGTAACCGTTTGGTTAAATACAAATGGTGTTACTAATTTAAAGTTGCAGTTGAGCATGTTTATAAAGCTTTGTTCTTTTAAAACTCTTAACGTACCTAACGGACTCAATTTTCATGTAAACATTTGTAGTTTACTTTCACTAAAACTACTACAAAAATCAAATGCTTATTGATACTGATCCAAAAATACTACCTTATAATGACTAAAAAACCCAACTGAAGTTGTACAAGATCTGACAAATTTTACAAAGGTGGAAAGTGGTAGCATCGAGAAGAACAAAATGTCTCTCTGATATGACATATATCCATCTTTTTAGATATTTTCCCACAGAAATGGAATAAAATATTCAAGATATTCTGTTTCATATGTAAAACAGAGGCCTAGAAAGCCTCAGCTTTGAACTCCCTTTCCTTTCCTCTCTCATCTGCTCTCCGTTTCAAGTTCCGAAAATATGTGGGAGACAGGAGTTATAAAGAGCATACCCAATGTAACTGCATTATCTAGACTTACCTCTGCATTAATTTGGACCAAAACTGTATGTTCATCATCCAACTAAAGCATAGATTTGCAATCTAAATCATGTAGTGCCTCTCCACCTCTGACTGAGGTATTAATCCTTGTACATCATAGTCCCAAATAAACTTTTTTCTATCCAAATATGCAGTCATGTTATGAGTTATCTTTTGACTTTCTGCAATTATTTCCTACATGTTTTGAGTCACAAACCAAAGAGTATCTAAAACAATCATTTTTTTAAATGGCAATCATTACAATATGTAGACAACTGTATCAATTAGCAATCACAACAACATCTAGTAGCTTGAACTTCTAGGTTTATAGACCTAGACAGACAAATCTAGCTTTAATAATAAAATTTATGCTTAACAGTTACAGTTGGAATATTATTTCTAAAATGACAACATACGTTCAAAGTAAAAGAGATTAGTTTTCATTTAGTATCTGGCTACATGTTTGTCAAACATCTGGACCAGGTTGGAGTCATATTTAGGAAATACCAGAAAGTCCATTTATATCATAGAATCATTGAGTAGTTTGGGTTGGAAGGGACCTTAAAGATCACCTACTTCCAACCCCGCTGCCATGGGCAGGGACACCTTCCACTAGACCAGGTTGCTCAAAGCCCCATCCAACCTGATCTCAAACATTTCCAGGGAGGGGACAGCCACAGCTTCTCCCAGATCTTTAAATATCCTAAATTACACACTTAGCCTTAACATGAATATTTCCCAGCATGTTGTATTTCAACAATATAACCCCATACACATAACACAGCTACCCTTGCTTTAATATTATCTGGACAGCATTAGACAAATAAAACAGTTCTCCAATCCTTCACTAAAGGACCTCAATTCTGTCTTTTGCATGGGCACAGGACAGTTGTACCCAAATGTATCACATTTAGCTGAATCTCTCATGATGCCTAAGATTTCAACCTGCTCCTTCACTCCCACCTGGGACGTTAGGTAAAAAGCTCTGAGGCTTTAACAAACAAATAAAAATTCCAGAACTTGTGAGAAAAAAACACCTATTTGTAGTCAAAGTTTTTGTATCTTTTTTAAACAGCTTTTTACCATTCTTTCAAATAATTTTAATTAATATTAGTTTCAATTTAGTGCTTCATAAAGCTGTACTGTATGAAAACAAGACTGCTGGCCCTAAAAACTTGTCATCTAAGAATAATTTTGCAATACACATTCTATTTATATGCACAAGCAAAGAAGAAAAGCATAAAATCAACATATGTTTACTGGGAATTTGACTGAAAATGACAATATTGTAGCCAATGTTTAAGTGCTATGTTGGTTTATTTTTAAACATTATGTACTGCATTTAGGTGATCAACTATTAAACTGTCAAACAAATCTCTTCATGGCAACTAGACATTATGAGCCTTTTGCTAGAAGTGTATTTTAAAGAGGAACATTAAAGAGGAAAGGGTGGAGGTATGGAATGGGTTTGTTTAAAGCTAGTGGCCAAATTCACATATAACGTGACACTACTGACTTCAAATTTTCGCTAGAGATAAATTTGGAGTAGAGATTTTAAAGTAGTTTCAAGTATTCCATCGTCATACACAGAGAATTGTTTTATTGGAGCCTTTTCAGAAATACAAGGTCTCAGTCATTTCCTCTTCCCTTTATTCCCTCATTCTTTCTTATCTTAATTTATAGTGATGTGTTTATAATAATAACTTAGTGATACAGACATTGGTTAAGCAGCAGGAACCATCTGAGAGTTCATCAGTCACATGAAGACTGTCTTTTGCAGTTGTCCTTGACCTGGGTATGGGAAGTAACACCAAAGCAGGAGGCCTCGCTAATGAACATTAAACCATCCATAAAATTGCCAGCCTAAATTGTCTGTAATTATGAAATCTCCCAAGAACTGTATAGCCATTCTTATGTTTTATTATTATACTAAAAAAAAAATCTAAATCAAAACTTTTAAAAAAGGTTCCTGGAATTTAATAAAATCTTTCAACTCTTAACTGATTGAAAATAGTAATGTATGACCACTTCCCTTCCTGACTTGACTTTAGAGGTGAGTAATACTTGGGTCTATAAATGTTTTGACAATCACATAAATTCGGTAGACATTATTATTTCCCCCTTGGAAAAATATTCTATTCTAACTTAAGTAGCATAATACAAGCTTTTCCTTTAAAACCAGAAGTTATGATTCTAATGAGCAAATATTTCAACACATCTGTAGAAGTCTTTGTGAAAATGTACAGCACAACACTGTATGCAGTTGTACCAGGGACAAGGCAAGGGCGGAATACAAAGTCTGATCATTTTTATAATAGTTATTAAAGTGTGTGCTATGCAGATATAAGTAATATTTCAAAAATATTATTTCAGCAGCTGGAAATTGCAATGAACATGAACTTGTAGGAGTCAAAGAAATCCTCATTTCAAAATGCTGTGACCTCAATTTATGGAAGGTTGAAATGTGGTGCTTGCAAATACAGCTACAAAAGGAACCACTGTCTGAACCAGGGACAACTTTATGCTGACTATGCAGCATATTTCACCTGTTCAATATTTCACCTGTGTGATATTTCATCTGTTCCAAAAGAGATGGTTTCCAGAATCAAACACCTACTGTTTTCTTTTGCTGTCTTCTGCTGTAAGCAAGACAGAAAACAGGCTTTATATGTGGCTGCAGTCCATGCTTCCACCTCTTCCATCCTTCTGTTTCTGGTGTTAACAAATATTTTTCCTCAGAGTAGGAAAATATTCTCTCCCTTCCTCCCCAGCAGCCCAGGAAGTCAAGGCCAATGCAAGACTGGAAGGAAAGGTCAGGAAGTGGTAGAAAAAGTACAGATCCTGTATCTCAACAGAATGAGACCAGGACAGTCCTATACCTGTCTGTAGTCTCCCCAAAGTTTCCATGGCCCTCTGAAACCCACTTTTCCACACACACCTTTACACTCATTCTCTGAAATATCATCTGATTCCTTACCCTTCCCATCTGAAACTCTGATTTTCCCAGTCCAGAGCTTCAGAGCCTTCACTGATGCCTCCTAATCCTTTTCTCCCCCTTTCCTTTTCATCCCCAAGTCTGTTTATCCAGTGCTGCAAAAAGTGAGTTTGCGTACACTGCTGAAAGGCCTCAGATCAGCTCTAGCATATCATATGGAACTGTCAGTTCTAATGGACCTGATTCCCCTTTATTTCTAGCTAAATATTTAAACCAATAGTTAAAAATGCACTGATAATTAGAAATTATTGTATGTAAATATTATACAGGGATAAGCGCAGTCACAACATGTATCTGCACTACAATCAAAATGTAACTCTAGCTTGTATTGACAGACAAGAATCAGTTTAAAACAGCCTAAACTAGGTATCAATACAGCCAGATAACACAAAGTTCAACATCAGCTGCTAAGTCTAATTAAGCTTCCAGGTAAGCAGTGGATAAATCATGTGTTACCAGTTCTCAAACTGGCAACATAAAAATAAATTTTAGTACATTTAAATGAACAAACACACCATCTTCAGAAAGAACTAAAGACATATATAGGCAGAAGAAAGTGAGGTAATCACAAATACAATTAATATATTAAAATGGATTCTACAGAAGGAACAAGAGCAAACTTGTCCTCCTTAATTAAATTAATTCATATTTCTGTAATCTGATAAATGTAGATTAATTATTCAGATTATAAGAACCACCTCCTTTTTATACTACACAAGTATAGACCTTGTAAATATGGTTTTGATTTTGACATACATCCTAATGGAGATGTCAGTCATAGATGTATTTATTCTTACAGAATGTCATGCATATGATTGAGCAGTAAGACAAGAAAGATCTAGAAAACTACAGTTTGAGCTTATGTATACTTAACACTGCTAAGTACATTGACAGAAATTCAAGAGGGAAGAATTTCATAGACCAATGAAAAAGCTCTCTTTAAGTCTTCATTTAAGAAAAACATTGTAAGTTTTCAGACTGAAAAAAAAATCAAAACAAAATGGTGCCAAACTACTTTACTGATGTCATAAGGTCTAACTTGTCTCCTGAGAAATGTTTGTGACTTCCCATGAGATAAGATCTGTCTTTCTGATTTAGACAGTGAAGCTAGAAAGTGATAGCCATAGTTTCTCACTCATCCAAGCAGACTTGTCAGTAGCATGCTTCAGCAAAGGGCTAAGCTATTTCACTATCACCAGTCTTGCACATGTGAACGCTACAGACACGTCTGCATGAAGCTGACCAACAGACCAGCTTGTGAGGTCCCTACTATGATAGAAAACCTATAAATCTATGAACATACAAAATATCCATCCATTCCTGAGATTATCTTTTCAAACAGATAGACATACAGTCATTAAACTAACTAGCGTCACTTATGTGTTTAAAGTACAAGTATAGAAACAAAAACATAACAGCTCTTATGTTCATGAACTACTCCAAAGTGTCACTAACATTGTAGTCTGAGGATCCTTTATATTACACATTTTAGAAGATTATAACTAGGGAAAGAATCACACAAATGTTGTGTGTTATCTGGTAAGCTGGAAGCAGCCATGGAAGTGACTTTATGAATGGTTTTCCAGTCAATTTTCACATTTTATTTTAGACACTTTTCAGAAAACAAATAGAAATACATGGAATTTTTGTATGAACACATTCTTTGCTGAAAATATTTGCTTATATCCAATATACAGGAAGTTACAAATACTTCCCATTTTGTAACGAAACCTACAGAATAATTAATATTCAAATTGGCACTTCAGGATCGGGGACCAGGTAGTCTGATAGAGAAATAACAGTGCAGAAACTATACTTCCACCAGGAATAATGTGTGAAACAATTTCCTGATAACTTTTTGTGTGAAAATGATGGCAAGTTTTTTTCCTTTTTCTGGTAAAATTAACTTAAACCAAGCTGAATGATCTGATCTTACTGGCATGTATATGATTCTAAAAGTACAGTTAGATTTGTTCAGATGGGATGGTTACATGTACAGATCCAACTGCAGGAATGAGTTTTAAGTAAATCAGCAATACATGTGAAGACACCTGTTATTAAATGAGGGTCTTCATTTCTATACCAAGGCAATTGCAAAACTAAGATGTATCCAGCTAAGAAACTACTTTTCGGTACTTTATTCATTCTAAGCAATTCAGCCAACAGTATTGCAGAAAATTAAGGGCAATTTGCCTTTTTAAAATCTAAAAAAAAGTCATTTAAATCTGGTAAACTACTACAGAAAAATTAGTAACAGACCCATTCATACAAGTGATGAGCAAGGAATGTATGTCAGGTTACATTGAATTAACTCTGATAAAACGCCACAGGATCTTCACTATCAATTTAGAACAAACAGGACCTCTATTTTCTAGGTCTTGCATTAACTCTTATGTGCACTGGTTTTACTGTGCACCTATGTAGTCGATGTCATCATTTGCATTCTATATTTTTATTTACAAGCATCAGTACTGGGAGGGGCTATCATACCCCTGGATCATAGAAAAAGCACTGCAACCTTACTTTCTGTAAAGGGAGATACGGATTTAGACAGCGATCAAATGATAATTATATGACAAATACTCAATATTTTCCTGATTATCAGCAAATCTTCTATACCTGAAATTCTATTAAAACTTTCCTGAGATATATGTCAGTCAGTCATTTATTCATTTTAAGATAAAAAATGCAAAGAAATGTACAGAAGAACTTTTTTAAAAAAAATCTAATGGACATTAAGCGGTATATAAACACCTACATGAAAAATTTCTTACTATTTCTTTGGTATGTCAAATTCTGATGCTTGGTGTCATCTAGTAAACATTCTTGTGTTAACACAAAACCGCCCTCCTCCAAATAATGCCATCTGAGTCAAACTATGTAGACAAAACCATGTCACATTATGATCACTGCACCAGCTTGACTGGTATGAATGATGATTATAATGGACTTTTTTTAAAAAAGGCAAACATTTTAAAACTTGTGGCTTGTATCTTTTTAACATCTCACTGTTGCACAAACCCCAACATTGGCATTATAGACCTGACCAAAACTATAGCTACTGTCTTAATAAAAATTTTGCACTTTATAAGACCTGAATCATCCCCTCTCTCTACACTTCACTGAACATAGTGGACATTCCCTTACTATGTAAGGAAATGTTTAAGACTAAGCACTAGCAAGCATGAAAGATATTTCCTTCTTCCTGCAATGAGATTTGGTTACTGCACAGAAATCAAAGTAAAAAGTTAAGCTTTTTAACTACTGTTGATAGATCCTATTCTCCCACTCCACCAGGAAGATACTCTACCAGACACATATCTAGTTCAAATGAAGCTGATAATCTGGCCCATCATACCACAATACATATCTCTCTCTCTCAATCATAAATTAGATTTTCTAAATCAACTGTGTCTTTAAAATACATCTATACTAAACAGCTATTAATTTTCTAAATTAAAATTAATGGGAATGTTTATTAAATATTCATAAGTCAGTTGTTAAGATTTCATTAACATCTTGCAGAAATTGAGACTGTATTATTCCTCATCACCAATGGGCACATTACATACCTCGAGAGCAAGAGACAAAATGGAGTCAGAAACATCCATGACAGACAGTATCAGACTTGTTCTCAGGGTTTTTTTAAAAGATGCTGTGTAAATCTTTCTAGTAGATTTTCTTCCTTTCCTACCCACAAGGTAGTTGACATTAAATGATTCTTCATAACTTCTCAAATCCTTACCATAATTAAAATGAAACCAAAGAACAGAAAAATTTATTTGAAATATCCTGCTCCCTTTAGATGTAATTAAAATTGACATTTATTGCAAAGAATGTTAGATTATTAAACAATTTCTATTCTTTTTACTATAAGACTCTGCTGGTGTTATAGAACCTGAAATAGAAGCTTATTCTCTTTCTCTATGTGACTCACGATCTTGTCGATCATGACAGAAGGAACTAAAAATACAACACATTACTGCATGCAGTGTCTGTAAATGCCAGGAAAGAACTAGCTTTAGACATTTATACAGCTAGTCTGGCGACCAAGTGCTGGCCAGTGTGTCAGCAAGCTGTTGGAAAGCGGACAGTTTGTGCTGCTGCTATGAGGACAGGAAGCACTGAGAGTTTCTGCAGCGGTGGTTGGCCTGAGATAATACCATTGTATAAGCGGGCTGAGCGGCCTCTCCCAGCGCTGGGAGCCCAGAGCCTGGCGTCTGGCTGCCTGGCCCCCAGCCAGGCTGGGCCCTGGGCCCTGGCGGGAGGGCGGCTGGCCCTCCGGCCACTCCGCGCACAGCCTGGGCCACACCTCACCTTGCAAAGGAAATCTGGCCAGAGCTCCAGACTTTATGACTTCTTCTTTACGAGTCCCCTCTTTTTTTTTTTTTTTTTTTTTTTCCCACTTCGGTCTGGTAGTGGTATTCACACTGGGCTCTCGGGGAACTATTTAAAGTCCAAGCAATAAATGAGTTGATGACAGGATTATTGAGAAAAGTCATACTTTGCTACCCCAAAATGCACATTACATTCCTCTCACTTTTTAAATAGTGGCAAATTACTATCACCGCCACCCATCATACAGAATAAAAGATTCATTTCAACAGGTAAGTTCTCCAGTCTCCTTCATTTTTATCTCCTTTAATTCTACCAGGTTTATTTAAGATATATGTTCTGTTTAAAACAGACATTGTTCTTAACACACAAAGGAGTTCAAGGATGTGGCATCAGTGTGTTCCCACCCACCATTTGCTCTGTTGGTGTTAAATTCTCTGGAAAAAACATGCAAGTCCCAGTGCAAGTACTGTGCTGGGTATATTTTCTAATTATGTGTTTCAGTAATGGCAAATCAAAGATATCCAAAGTTGAATAGAAGCTTGCCCTTAACAAAATCTATGTGAAAAAACCCCCCAGCAACCAACAAATAAAATATAATATACCACAGCAAGCATCTGCTACCTTTGTTCCAGAGAAGCAACATTTTACAGTCCAGGTAGCTTCTCCAAGAGCACCCCTCATATGTCTTCCAAACATACATTTACACATATATATAAATGCTCATCATGCTGGATTTAAGGATCTCCCTTAAGCATTCTGTTGAAAAGGCAGAAAATGGAACAACAGGTACAGCTAATTAGTGAGAATACCAATATTTGTCTTTTCAAAAATATCAGATGCTTATTAAAATCAGTGGAAATTAGTGTAAGACTAGGAATAGATTTCTATATCAGCATTAAATAAATCTATTCCTGTATTTACATTAGCATTAAATAATTTCTCAAACAGTATGCAGTACTTCTTCATAGCTTAATTTTATCATAAAATAACAAGTGTTTCAATAGGTGAATTACCTTCCTGTACTTCTTTTATAAAAATATTTTACAGAAACCTATTATTAAATAATACCAGTTTAATTGGTATAGCAGTAACACTTGACACAGCAATAATTCTGGCTAGCTACATAACTGACTTTCACTTTATTTTTGTAACATTACTTTTATGTGTTTAGTAAGTAAAATCAATACAGCAGCAAGACTTCAGTTCCTAAACAGCATATGCAAAGCTGATCTTACGTTTAAGGCACTACACTTAACCTGGATCTACTGAAGCGCTGTGTAGAGGAAGACCTTGTCCATGAGAGGTATAATCCATATATTGTGAAATAGCAAAAGTCCTAAAATTTAAACTGCTATGTCTGAGTTTAATGACAGTTCACATTCTGAGACAGATCTCAAAAACAATGTCACTAGCTTTAAACTTGATATTTTAAAAATGGGGTTTTTACTTTTCTTTTGGATTTTGAACCTCTAAGATTTGCATTTTTAAGCTGCTCTGAAAACAAGAAAGTGAGAATATTTTAGTATCTCATCATATTTTGTAAGTCACATGACATTCAGAAGGAAAGGCTTCAAAGGAAAACAAAATAACTTATTTAAAGCTTGGTTTGATTAAAACAGTTTAGATATATTCTAGAAGAATATCATAGCAATCAAACTATCTCATGTTTCTCAGACAAACCAATATGGGCATCAGAAAATTACTCATTATAAAAGAGGTAAAATTTAAAATAAATTATTTTGTTCAACATATCAACATATTAAAAATACTTAAAGAGTAATGTATCAACAGAAAAAAAGAATGATGAGTACTGGATGACAACTTGACACACCTTAAGAGTCTCATTTTTGGAGAGGATTGCTCAATTAATACAAAAAAGTCACTGCTTATTTTTGAGCAATTGAGAAAAAGAAAATAGTATACAGTTTCGCTTGATTCCTCTAAATGGTGTAGTAGAGATGAAGTCCCAAAGGTTTAACCTCTTCCTTGTCACACCTATTGTTTCTATGCAGTGACAATATAGAAAAATCTGGTAGCAGCTTAGACATGACCCTGTAGTAACCCTGCTGTATGCACTTCTCTGATTGTCGCCTTTGAACCGATCCAACTGTTGTCCAAAGATCCAGTAAATATTTGCATGCATAGAGTAAGGTAGTGGCACTTTCCGTGTAGAGCTGGTAACAAGACACAACATCTCAGCTCTGTGTCAACAGCAAAAAACAAACAGTGGCTGCTAGTGGAGAACATCAACTTTCATGCAACAGTCAGCACTCAGGTACTCATGACCGTGACCTACACACTTTATCACACTTCGATCTGCATTGTGAAAACAGAGACTACAGCGGTGGCTGCCTATAGTGTAGCCTTGTGTGCTCTCTGGTCTGAAAGGAATCTCATTGGTGCTCCTCTCTGGGTTTCTTCCAGATCCCTTTTACGACTTTATGCAGACACAATAGAAATGACATGACGGAAGAGGAGATGTATCTATGTAATTGTTGATCTCAAAAACATGTGCCAACTCTAAAATTCAGCCTGAAATCCAAGGGAAAATATGAGGGTCTCACACATACTACTACTAGTGGTAGGAGTCCAAGGAATTAGGCAGCAAGGAGCGTTATAAGTTTAGGCACTGAACAGATTAAAATGCAGTCAAATTTAATGAAATGCCTGAATACAGCATTTTACCATGTACATCTATTTTTCTGTCCAGGAAGAATCCTATTTAAACAGTAGTTGCAATGTTTTCTCTAACTGAGCTCAGGCTCTTGGTCTGCCTTACAGTTCTACCATTCATTCCAAACAAATGCAGAATAACTTGTGTTTCAGTAAATTATACGTGACTCAAATACTTTGCTGAAGGGAAATAGCTCTGTGCAAGAACTTAAAAGTAAAATATGGGCTTTGTAGAGTCAAGAACCTATCTAACTAATCTGAGAACAAAAAGAATTAAACCCAGGTCTTGAAAATCCCTTAACTAAGACTTAATGCATCACCCTTATTAATTGTCAGCTTTTCTGCAGTCTCCTGCAGAAAGCACTTTGGTCTGCAGTTTCACACTGATCTACTCATATACTACTTTTCACCAAGGATTCACATTGCTAAATACCTTGATACCAGTGTTTTAAAATTTTCAGTCTTGATTTGAAATAAAAGTTAAAGGAAACTGAACTATTAGAGGGAGGTCAGAAAATATCCTTTTCCTTGTCCACTCTATTTCATTTATGTAAAATGAAGATTTTCATAGTTTGACAAAAAAAACAACCTAGACCAGGCTAAGTGCAAACACAGATCAGGATTGTGAAACTTCAGTGAAAACCTTGTGGGTTTTGGCAAATTTTGGATCTCTACTTGAGCAACTCCAAAAAGCCATTTTATTACAATGCATTGCACAGCCCCAATGATGATGAAGACTATACTTGTATAGAATTCAAAAGGATGTGAGAGCCAGATTCCGTTCAATCGCTTTCTACAGAATTAGAGCAGCTTGCCAAAACATGCAGAAAGAAAACAAAGAGTCTTCAGCAAAATATGTAGTTTTCCAACAGATGAGGGCTGGAATTGTGAGAGAAGGAAGGTTCTTTAATAAAAGGAGCCATAGTCAAGTAAGAGAACAGGTGTAAAAATAAATGTTTATCATGAGCTCAGGAAGGATTAGAACAGTAAGTAGTTGGAATTCTTTCATCTCTGCCCTTTCACCCATATAAGTCTCAGTTAGAACATTACAGGGTTCAGGTGTGACAGCCTGAGTGATAATTTTAGACCAAAGTGGTTGGCAAGGAATTTTGTGATCAATGTCTTGCAGTGGTTGGTGGTTTCAAGACTGTCAGGAAGTAACACGCTACAGAGCAGAAATCAATATTCAGATCTGCAAGTAACAAAGATCACATGGCACTTCATCGGGAACAAAAAATGACCGAATGGGATCTGAGCCAAAGCTTCAATATGTTTTGTGACTACAAACAAGAGGCAGTTTATCAAATGATTTTTTTTTAATATTTCTCAAACTGTTTGTAGCTGGACATCAGTGTCACTACTGTATCTTCGTTTGCACGTTCCCAGGGTTTCCCTGGGTTTCGTCCTCTTCTTATCAGCACTCCTCTCTGCTCCTCCATCCCCACCAGTCTTTCAGACGCCTCCTCACTGATTCCCACACACTTCGGTAGTGATCTCTGCCCCATATTTTTCTCTAGTACTACTGCCTCTTCCACCTCTGCCCGCTAGTAGGTTCAGCCACACCAGCAGAAAGCCCAAGCTATTAAGCCCTCTTGTGGACTGTTACGATGGGAGCAAGGAGAGGAGGATGAATAAAAAATGATTGACCTTCCATACGTGGGCAGAATGAGGAACCTTGACAGCACTACATTTATTTCCAGGTAATTGGTTTTCTCTATAGACTTTTCACTTACACAGCATGCAATTCCTACAAATTCCCTTTCTACTTCTAAATAATTTCACACATTTCTTATTCTCTATTTTTATAAAACCCTCCTTTGTCCCTCCCCCAACATCATGGTCTCCCTCATCCTATGCCATCTCTTTTTTTACCAACTCTTTGCATTCTAACTTGCCTTTCTTTCTCCAGGATGCCAGAAGGAGTTGAAGAAAAACACGAGAACTGTCTCTGTCCAACTTACGTAGCTCAAGACTAGTTGCAGAAAAGGCATTCCTTAATCTCTGTTACTGTATTTTGTGACACACTCAGTGGTTGCAGAGTCCCTAACTACATGTTAGCTTAAAATTTAGTGAAAACTATAAACATCTAAAATTCCTTATTTTTTTCTCATGAAAAGTATAGGAGGTATAGAGTGATGGTAATTCTCTGCCTCCCTCCAAAAAACTGAAATTTCAAGTCCCTGTGCCAAATAATATAGCTGCTAAATTATTGCAGTTCAGTATTAATTAAATAGCAAACACTACAATATGTCTAAAGAACGTATTTTTCTAAATCTCATCTTCAGAAAACTTTTTATATTCTGATTAAGAAAACCCACAAAACAACAAAAACTCTACAAAAAACTCCACCATAAGCCAGAAACTCAGAGGACATGTTACATCCAAACGGTTTAAGTATGGTAACATTAAAAAGGTCTTAAAGTGGGAAGTATGGGCACCTGGGCTGGGGCCTGAGAAAGCGTGAAGCATGATCAGTTCCAGTGTGATCACTGGGATGTGATCCAAGAAGGAAATTCCAGAAGAAAAGTCCATCGGGAAAATAAAAATGCATGTTCTCTGCCCATTCAAAGATGTGACTTGTAGGGTAATTTTTTCTTTTAATACTGCAGTCCATACTGAAAATGCAGATTTTTAAAAAATCTGTTCAAAACTCAACATCTTATTCCTCAGAAATAAAACCAAAGTATTAATAATCTTACAGCTGAACAAGATCAAAGATACTTAAGAAGAGGCATAGCCCTGAGGTGACTGAATAGCAGCAAAAGACATCCTGGAGTCCTGGACCATGAGATTGCTTTTCCCCTGCTTTTTGACCTCACGTAAGAGAGGAGAAGATGGGAAGAAACTGAAAAATGCATGGTTTGTAGTATGATGGCAGAGGGGAAAAACATACAGTTCTGCATTGCACTTGGTCATTTTTGGGTCCCTGTGACAGATACCTGGAACTGAACAGTCCCAGAGAAGATGCTGCTGCTCTAGGAACAGGTGAATTCTGAATGCCAGAGCATGGAGTGGGGCTTGCAAGGTGACTGTGCTTCCCAGGAAGTCTGTACCTGGAAAAAAGAACCCACAGTACAATGAAAGATGCAGTTATGCTGATTCACTAGTAGAGAAGACAAGCTAAATTTATAAAAGTATATATATATAAAAAAAATCACCCCTATCACATTTGGAAAGGATATTTTTTAGTGGAAAATTGCCCTGTTTGATAAAACCTAAAAGAATAGCACAAAAGCATAACAAGATAAGTGAAACAAGGGAAATAAACTTTCTTTCTAAATTAAGCACAAAGGCAAGAATGCAAATTTGAATGATGGTTTAGTGACAAAAAAAAAATTTGCATGTCTAAAGGCAAAAATAATCACTTAGAGGATGCATATTTTGTGCTTTTTGACATTATTCCTATGATTCAAGACAACCCTGTATACAGACCATATCCTTGCCTGGTGTTAACTGAAATAAACAATATCAAATTTGTAACAGATGATGATTTCATTCTGTGTGCACTATATATTTTTATATCCTTTGTGTATCTAGCTATAGGAGCCATACTGCATGCAGTTGCTTTCTACTGAATAGCAACCAGCTTTCAAATACCTTATCTGTATAATGAAATCAGGCAAGGGGGAGGCTGACTCACATACTTGCTGGTAGACATTGCAGCATTACA
This sequence comes from Strix uralensis, assembly GCF_047716275.1. Taxonomy (NCBI): domain Eukaryota; kingdom Metazoa; phylum Chordata; class Aves; order Strigiformes; family Strigidae; genus Strix; species Strix uralensis. The sequence continues at coordinate 131,591,659 of NC_133972.1, read as the reverse complement.
ATATAAGGAAATAAAGTAATGCAGGATTAACTGAAAACTTTTCAGAGGCATTACTCTAAATTTTCTATTGCTCTAAACAGCACCTATAAGGTGGCAGTGCCAATTTACTCTTCTCACACACTAAATGTAGAAGGGGGTAACTATTTCTTTTTTCACAACATTCACGTTTAGAATTATACACATCAGTTAACAGATATAAACTGCATACCATCCCTTAAGCCTGTTTTCAGTTGCACTGGGGGTAACTCCTTAAGCAACAAAAAATGAATAGATTGCAGATGGTTGGGAATTCACAGTCATTTTGCACAGTATACGAACAGGTCACAGCTTACTGCAGTTTATGCCTAGAAATGCTATTTTCAGATACAAATGCCCCATGGAGACCATGCACAATACATTTAATGTTTTGACTATGGATAATGTTTTGCTTGATTTTATGAAACAAGTTATAGCAATCAGTTTTTCATCTTAAGATGTTTTTTACAGTTCAGAGGATAGGCTTGTTCCTTACTGGTGACATACCCATCTTCTAAGATCTTTTAAGTTCAGCTAATAATAAATATTTGATTAGGAAAAACAGCTGTATATTTTAATAAATATGGCCATCTCAGGAATCGCAGAAAATTTTAAAACATATGTACAAAGCCAATTTTCTCTCCTGCTTACATCTTCATAGTTTCCAAATGCACTGCATTGTAGCACTAAACCTCCTGATTAAAGATAACCTGTTACTCAGTAACAATCAGTACTATTAATTTAATTTAATTTTCTTAAACTGCAGAAGCAGTGAAGACAGGCCACCAGGAAGAAATCTGCTTTAGGAACGTCTTGTTAAGATTTGATAATATCAAGCTTAGAAAACAACAGTTACTAAATTGGCACTTACCTATACTACTACTTCCTCTGTTGCAACCCTCTGTACTACTGCACCAAGGAAGGTGTAAGGCCAGTGTATTTCAGCTGAACTCTTAATATATACATACCTGGAGAGGTGAAGTCGGAAGAGAATGGCTACTGCAATGAGCCATTAAACCAATTTTTTTTTCTGTTCATCAAAAATAGAAATTAAAAGTCTTTTCAGAAAGACCCAAGAATAACCTCCATAGTTTTGCCCAAATCCTCCAAGCTAAGAGCATAGGACAGAGAAAAACAAGCTCAACCACTGCCAGGTTCACTTTGTTGTCTGTTAGGAAGGTAGGAACAGTATCTCCTTCTCTGTACTGCTGATCAGGGAGCTTTAGGGAGAGTTTCCATTCAGCAAAAGAGTACAGGGACAGGCGATTTCAACTGAGACTTCAAAATCAGTAACAGACCGGGAGCCAGGACTCTGGGATTTATTACAACTTTTACCGTCAAAACAAAGCATGCTCTTTGGGTGATTTCCCTGTTGGATTTTCATTTATGGCTTATATATCTTTATGGCATATCTGTAAACTCTTAAAAAGCATTCCTGAAACAAAAATTTTAGTGGTGGAATATGTTAGATTGTATGAAATTCCAAAAACCTTCCCAGGAAAGAGACTCTTGCTTGCAAATGATCTCATACATAAAAACACAGCGGTAAGCTTAAAGACTCTGTGCCTCTCCAATATTTACATTGAAAAAGTAAGATGTGCTACACTATGGAAGTTTTAAGAAATGACTGAATTTGTCTAACTTAATTAGCAAGAAAGGGTTGTTTTGTACTGGAGGTAAAAGTATGGAAATTGAACAAAGATCTTGTGATTTTTAAGTTTCCCAAAATTTGGGATCCTATTCATACTCTCTTATTATTATTTTCATGTCTCTTATCCTATAACTGAGCATTAGCACAACCAGCTCCATGACATAGCTGCAATGAGCAATCATCCTTTTCTTCTATATTTAAGAAACAGCATTGTAAATGTTTTATTTTCAAAAGAATTTTTATTATAGAAATTTTATTTTAAAATCTTCTCACCAAAATGTTTTATTGACTTCATTGACCTGCTGAAGTTTATTTCAAACTTTCATGTATCTGCCTACATTTTTTTCAGGACATGCTCATTACACTTTCATCTCTGAGGTCTGATGAAATTTGAAAATATTTTACTACGCAGTAGCATTTCTAGTGCAAGGGCAATCTTCTACCAGAACATTTATGAAATTTTATTTTTTTATTATTGTATTTGTTATCTCCAGTTAATTTCAGTTAAGAGGCACAAACCTCTAATTTCTTAATTTCAGCCTAGAGAACACACACTCCCCTCCCAGTTTACACTAAACAAGGTCAATTTATTTAGGAAAGATGCTCATTTTGAAGAAGTAGGCACATGGTCCTATATGCTATTTTCACAGGTATTCTTTATAGGAGGTGCTGCTCTGTCTCGGCAAGGATACTTATAGTAGCATTACCCCTCCTTGTTTGTACAATCCTCCAACAGTAGCAACCTGTGCAAAAATTAGCACAGGTATCTACAGAAATTTTGGCACCTGTTTAATATAAGCAGGCCTGGTCTTGTATTCTCAGCACAGGCAAGTCTCCAACAAACCAATGAACCGGTAATTTGCCTGGCTAGAAAAGTGCATGGTTTCATTACATTCTTACTTTAATACATACAGAAAGAAGAACTGAAAATCTCTCAAAGTTTAGTTCTTACATTCTCAGCTTTTTAATACAGCTAAATAGATAGCTTGATGTGGCATACAGCTCTATCATCTACTCTCTCAACAATTTTAGAAAAAAAATAAGGCCATAGGTCCAAAGTCACATGGCTACAAGAGCCCATTTTCAATTTTACAAACAGAACTGTGAGAGGGACACTGAAAGCACCATTCCCTAGTCTTTATGAACTGCCATCAAACACAACCACAGGAAGACAGCAGATCAGCAGTCACCACACCAAAAAAAATCTTCAGCCTGCTCATACTAAAGTGAGCATGCTGACATTTTCATGTGGTTGACTAACTTTTCTTTATGGCTACCATAAATTCATCTTGTTCTAATTACTGTCAATAAAATTAATGAAATTACAGGCTGCTCAACAAAAGGAATATCAATCTGTAGCATTTTATTAGGTCAGTCAGACCTTCATTTATCACTGGTACATTTTGTGTAAGGCAGGGATTTGGCTCACAATTTGTAGCTGTTGTAATTTCTTAAAGTTACATTCCAGGATCTTAGAAACATCTCATATATTGCTTCTGCTTGCTTGATCAAGAAAAAGCTTCTCAAATTAAGCAGAACTTCTAAAAGACTTTTTCTAAAGACTTAGAATACCTTCGGTCCTGAGCCAAATACAGAAAGAATAGCAGTTTAAAAAATAAAATGCAGCAAATTTTCAGTAACTGCTAGTTTGGAAAAGCATCTTAACTACAACCCTTCCTAAAAGGGATTGTAAGGTTTTCCACTTTGGAGCAGCAGGCATGAAGAAGTCCATACCGCTACAGTTTCCTGTTTACTATAAAACAGTAAGGAGAATGCTGCACTTTTTTTCATTTGTCATACAATATTTTCTTTTTTGAAATTAACCTGAAGTCACACAAAGCCTTTCCAATATTAAAAAAGTCATGAGCAACACACATTCAAAACCAGAGCAATGCAACCATGTTTTATCTTCCTGTGTCACATGAAGAAAAAGGTTCTTAGTGATTCCGTCATCAGCTAATAATTGAATTGCTTTACAGATACTTTGACACTGACTGACTGGTACTCTGGTGTCAGAATCAAATTCCTGAGTCCCAGACAGCACTGACAATAGGAAACATACTGAAATTTCACTTTTGAAACTTTGGGTGATCTTACTTTCAAAACTATCTGTGTTATTTCATAACCTGCCTTCCATTTTCAGCCATGTCCTAGGCATTGAAGAGTTCAAATTTCACTGAATGTCAATGTGACTTAGAGTTTATATTGTATGAAACCACAAGTATTACTCTAAAAAAAACCCAACAAAAAACAGTTAAACAAATAGCTCCACAGGTTGTACTGTTTAGTCAGACTTAACAAAAATTATTTATTTACTTTCTAGAGTCTTCTGACCTTGCTTTAGTAAAAAGCCCATTTTGGCAGGCTATGTCTAATGATCACAAGTTTCTGTCAGCAGTCTGGGCTCTCAATGAAACAATCAGGGGCTGTTCACTGGAATGATAAAGGTCTAATCCTTAACGCTGCAGCTTTCAGCCATCAGCAGAGTTGCATTAGGTTTTTTGGTTTTGACAGGGAAAAAAACGTAGTTTTTTGTTTGTTCTTTTTTCACCACTGTAGCTTACCCCCATTTCAAGCAGGCTAAACTGAATAGCACAGACTGCTTACCCTAAAGTTCTATACTGATGCAGATGTAATGATGGAAGTAAGTGGGATAGTACTTGGTGAAGATATACTCCCGTGGGGAGTTTCTTGCTTCAACATAAGTATCTCAGAATCAATGACTACTGAAACTAGTTCCTTGTCATACAACTCCACTGTAAAGGGATACTTTTTGCCAGTTCTATGTGGAGTTATACAAGACCTGTGGAAGCCCTCTTATTTAATTAAGCAACAGAAAAATAGAGATTTAAAACAATAAAAACTGATATGGGTCAAAATGTTTAACAGCATTTTTCACAACACTGTAACAAGCTGAAGTGTAGTATTATGTGCCATCAAAAATCTATACTAAAAATCTAGATGCAAAAGTTACTAAGTCATTTAGACACTGGAAAAGTGAGACATGTATTCCCCTTCTTTGAATGGGTTTGAAGAGAAGAGATTGGGCTAGAACTCTGTCACCTATTTGGAGGATATCTTATATGTGCAAATACAACATTTCCACTACATATACCAGTTGCTGCAGACTAACAATATAAGTCTATTCTTTATGGCTAGAAAATACAAGCCCTACCATTTACTCCTTTTTGTGATATTAACACACCCCAGGAAATTAATTATGTCTACTTTCTGTTACACATATCATTTAGCTAAGGATGTGCCTGTTTTTCTCAAGACCCACACCTTTCAGATTAGAAGACAAGTCTCTCTTAGCAACACTGGACACTGTCTTCAGGTAGTACTTCAGCTATTAACACTCCCTTTTCAGACCAGTCACAAACATACTGAACATTAAGAAAGCAAAGTAGATAAGGTAGGGACTTAACAAATTCACATTGAATTTTGTGGGGGCTGACATTGCAAGCATCCCTTTTAGTAATCAGCTGGAACAAGGTTCTTATTTCTATAGTTTTTACATGTTTCCCAGGTTAACTTAAAGAAGTCAAGCAATTAAAAATATTAAAGAATCTCCTAACCTAGCTGTATGCAAAGTTACCTGCTGTAGGACAGGATACATTGCCCTACCTAGTGCAAATGAGGAAATTTTACACAAAGATTCTTTGAATGCAATTAGACCTGTTCCCATTTAGAAAAAACTCCCATAATGACAAACCTCTTTCTTTTTGTGTGACTTTTTTTCCTGCTAAACATTCTCAGGTCAAACCTCGATAAACAGCAACTTGAAATGATATCCTAAGAATTAACTTCAAGCAAAATTATGAGGTTACTTTAAAAGAGAGCAAATCTGCTCTGCAAAGAAAATCCTTCCTAACTCTACAAAACTGATTAAGGACCACCTGTGTCCTGCCTAAGCACAACGGCAGCCATGACTGGAGTTGTCACAGTATTCAGTGTTTCATAAAACAAATACAGGAAAACTGATTTAGAAATACAGGGACAGCACTTACTTTTTCAAGTGGTAAAAATAGAAGGATTAATATATTAGAGTAAAATGTCTGATTTTGTACCGTGAAAATCATTTATCTGAACCAATAATCTTCTCATATGAGGAGTTAACCAGAAGTGAGGACAAGAGGACACATAAAAAGCAAGCCATCACTTCTATCACAACTATTTGCCTTTTAACTACAGAAAAGCAAACCCTCCTTCACTTCTGGTTTTGGAATGCTACTGGCACAGTCTCTCTGAGGAAATGTTAGAATTAGTCTTCTTTTGGTTTTCAATGTGTTCCTCAGTACCTATTCCAGCTGAAACACATTTTAAGGCACTAAGAAAAGGAGTTTTCTTAGGTGTTGACTTTACATCTTGGGAGAGTTTATCAAGATCACATTAAAGAGTGCTAGGTTAAGTCCTCAGATAATTATTTAATTTAGAACAATGAGGCTGTGTTTGGAAATTATACCTGTCACTTTAAAATATGCCTCCTCCTGATTTAACACTGATTCATGGCACAAGACCCAGTTTCAAAATTACGTCAAAATGAAGGCAGTGCTTTTTAAATGACAGGTCAACTGAACCTGAGTGATTTTAGTGAAATATAGTTACTTGTAATCATCATCAAAACTTGTTGGTTTTATAATGCATTTTTAAAGAGAAAACAAAGTCCTAAGGTGTTTTCTTTTCCTCCTGCTGAAGGAAAAACAAACACCTTAATGTGAAAATCACTTTCCATTCAGGTAGAAAAAAATTTGAAAAACAGTGAAATCATATGGGAATTTTATTAAATAATTATCTCTAGTCATAAGGTAGCAGGACTTTGTAGATCTACTGAGAGACCAAGTGAGAGAACTAGTAAAAATACAAAATAAAGAATTTTTATTCTAAAAAATTAACAGTTTATTAGGTCATAATCACTTTATAGCAAGACACTTTTAAAATTTATCATTTGTTTTCACCCAGGACTCTTGTGTGAACCCTACAGTGTAGCTGTTTTGCTCATCACTTCTGAAGATATGAAGATTCACTAATATTTTGGCTTTTACTGCAAAATACAATATTGCAGTTGTTCTGCAAATTCTACTGAATAATACTTGAGGTAGATGAAATGTGTCTTTAACTTTAAATTCCTCTATATATTTTTCACTGTTTGCAGAAAATACACAATTGTTTTCAAAGGTCAGATTCTTATGTGCCATGAGGAATATGTAGTATCTAATATAGAATTTGCATCAGTGCGATTGCGATGCTGTGGTAGTATGCCATTTTCTAAGAGCCCTTCTTCTGAAGAATTGTGCACTGGGTGGCTGAAGATGGTTCCCTAAAGGATCAGACTGAGGCCAACATGAGGCCTGAGCTGTGTGGAGGAAGATTCCTAATCTTCATTTTCACCTTAATTATGCTGTGAATGTCAGGCCTATAGAAGAGGGCAAATTAAACACAACTATTACACCCAGAATAGCTGTCTCTCACTTATTTTGTTACTTTGGCAATGCTGTTTCAGAGGAAAGGTCTGTGATATCACAGCATTTCGTTAACAGACCCAAAATAGTAAGCAGCCTCTAGTAGGAAGGAGGTAGTGACCATATTTCTGCAGGACTAAAACGCCACCTTTCTATAAGTCATCCAATAAGCAACCGATATTCCCACCAAAACAAAGTACCTCCAAGCTATTATTAGTTTCCAGTAATCAGTAAGATGTTATGAATTTTCAATACATCGTATATTACAGAATCTGGATCAAATGAACTTTATAAGCAGAAATTTCAATTGAATAATTAATCTTGAAAGACATAATGCCAAATAAGTCTACCAGTTTTATGGAGAAAATCCAGAACTGAAAACAAAAATTTTATTGCAGTGGATCAAAGTAGCAGCATAAAGTCATGTTATCTTTTTTTATTAGAAGAAACCTGCTGTGGGAAAAAAATAGTTCTTAACCCAACTGTTTAAAACAGGGCAAGAGCAGACAAAATATGCTGTGCTGAGATGACACATCTACTGTACATCCTCTGGCAAGCAGGCCCCAATATTCTAGACAACACATAAACAAGTGTCTTTTTACAGAGGGACAGAATGGCTCCAGTTCCAAATCATAGCTTTCAATAACAAAGCAGGGAAGTGAAAACTCCAGTTTATTTACAAAGTGTACGTGCTACAAATGACAGAAATAAAAGCCTTTCCAAGAAGAAATTCAAGGAACGTATTAGCTTGTAGCCTCACAGTACTCCCTTTGATATACATCAAAAAATAGAGATATACATGTGTTACAAACCAGTTGTGAAACTATGGCAAATGGTAATTTGAAACTTTACAAAAAATTAAAGGGTATAATAAGGAAAATTAAAGAGTATCCATATTTATCTTGAGAAAGTGAAAGCTGTTCCAGGGACTACAATTTCAGCTTTTGAAAGAAAGAAATCCAGAGGCTTTTCTTGGCTTAATATTTTTATGGGTCAACTGCAAAGACAACATAATAGTCAGGAGGAGGAAGGAGTTTGCAACAGGAAGGAGAATGTGATAGAGGAGAGTGGAAGGAAAAAAGTCAGATGGTCCTGCATAGTTTGCACTTTCTAAAAATTTTTTGTGCAATTTTGCCACCCTGTTACTCTCTTTTCATCCTTTGTTAGCACATAAATTACACAGATTTAATTTTTCATGAGTATTTTTATCTATAAGTACACTGTGATTAAAAAAACCCCAACAAATCAGCAAAGTGCACAATGTGTTTTATAGGTGTTCAGAGTAGATTATCATACTTTATAGCTTTATAGTCCTTGAGAAAATTTAGGCTATGAAACTCTTTGTTATGAAATCTGTTCTTCAAGTTTTCCTGACAGCAGAAGTAGAATATGTATAAAGTTACCGAAAGTTTTGATGTCTTTTTGGTGCATTTATCTGCACCACAACAAGGCCTCTCTGACACCAATTCACACATACCAACAGGATTTAAAACATCAGCAACAGATATTTCTTAATAGAGCATATCCAATAACAACTTTCTTTACCAAATGCTTATGGGACACTGTACAAGAATGTTTTTACAACCACAGTTATATTCCTAAAACAATATGGAAGCCACCTAACACAAATTTTCAGCAGCCTAGAATCTGGCTTTAGTGGATTTGGCCTTGTTTCCTTTCTGTTTCCAAGGCTCTGTGGAGAGCATCTGGATGTGCTTCTAAGAGAGAATTTCATGGTGCCCTTGGAAAGAGAACCTGTGTCTGGCTACATGAAAGGTGAAGTTACTTATCCCCTGTCCCCTGCTGCAGCAGAAGAGACAATAAACAAAATCCTCTCTTCCTTAGAAATTGCATTTACTCTGCGGAGGGCAGAAAGGGGCATGGCTGAACGCCTGGGTCAGACTCACCCTCCTGGCACACCTCCTTCTGGAAGCTTCCATAGAGGTCTTCCCTGCCTTTCTTCACAGGCACCAGCCACATGACTGGCCTCTTCGACTTAATCATGCTTATAGCCTCAGCGTTCCTGAGCGAACTCAGTTCAAATCCAGAAAAACAACATAAATGTGCAAAAACCTTCCATCCTGGGGAGAGCAACTGACTCTTTCCTGTCAGTTTGCATGCACTGAGGGCCAATCTCTCCTCTCACTTCCGGTCAGGGTAGGTGCTCTCATCTCCAGAGTGCCCCACCATTGCTTTCTGTTGGGGTCAATCCTCACCCTCCATCTTTTTGCCTCTGTTTCCCCCAACACAGACCTTTTCAGAGAGCCACTACTCGGAGGAGCTTTTCAGTGGCCCAGCCACCTGTGGGTGTGGAGGACGGGAGACCAGCCATGCCAGCTGAGGCGCTTCCAGGTGTCGACTGAGCCCTCCTGCCAGCTGCCTGCTGCGAAATACAACCCAGACTGAAAGCAGGCAGGACTAATGCTTGCTCACCTTGGGCATCTTGGCCATTAAAAACCAGACCGTATCGCCTCTTTGCTATAAAATAAAACCTGAGAGGATGGGGCTGTCTGCTGCCGTCCGTCGCCAGAGGCCCAGCTGCCACTTGCAAGCAGCGGCTGCCAGATCACTGAGAAGAGCAGGAGAGGTTCCCTTCTCTATCTAGTGCATTAAAATGTGCAGTTTGATTAAAAGTGATGCGATCGTATGAAGTAAAATGAACACTAATACACAGGAAGGGTTGAAAGTGCTCAAGTTTTGCACTTAAGTCTGGAATTTGACTCTTTTTTCCTCCAAATTTACTATTTGAATACAAAATTGATCTTGTGGGAAGTTTCTAATTAAATTTTGTTGTAAAAAAAATCACGTTAGGATAGGTACTCAGAAATTTGGCACCCAGCACCCTTTTTTTTGGTCATAAATATTTCAATGGAGGAAAAAACAGCAACTGAAATTCCTGAGATTTTCCCTACAATTAAAAAAAAAAAAAAAGGTTTATTTTGTTTCACACTTGACTTTCAGTTGACAAAGGCACAACATAGCGTAAATCCTTTTGAATACCCATCCCTGGAGGTATTTAAGAGTTGGGTTGACATAGCACTTAGGGATATGGTGTAGTTGAGAACTGTCAATGTTAGGCTAATGGTTGGACTAGATGATCTTCAAGGTCTTTTCCAACCTAGATGATTCTGTGATTCTGTGATTCTGTGAATATTATGTGTAATGTGTTACCTTATTTTTGAAAAATTGCACGTTGACTGCAGCTGTTTTATAGGAAACTATGTTTAAAAAAAGCTAATTATATTTCAAGTATTCCAAGGGAAGTGGCCCAAAGAGAGCATAAATGGTAAGGATATTCATCAGACACTGGCAGGAGCAAAAGCATGTTGTGATTGGGATTTTAACACATTTCAGAAGCCTGCTGCCTGAGATAGTTTTGTGATTACATACTCACTCATCTATTTCCCTTCAGTGTTTATGTTGGAAGGATGACACGTTATTTTGAAAGAAATGAAGAAAAAAAGGAGTTTGCAGAGGAAACTGTAGCAACTGGTCCTGACATGGGGTAATTTAACACTGAAACATATAAGAAAATGCACAAGTTAAATGTTAAAAAAATGAACGTGCAATACTAGTGGTTTAATGCTTTCAAAATAGATTGCTTATTATTATTGTCCTGAAGGTCGTGTGAGTCTTCCCCTTGAAACTAACAGATCCTGAATTACACCATATGTGTAGATATTCCTGGTTGTTTTGGGAGGATTAAATTTGCTTTGCTTTGTAAGGAGAACAGAATATTCCCTTCAGACCAGAGGCAGGGTCTGCTCACCACTGTAGACATAGGTGCAGGCATTGCCTCTGCTGGCATTTCCCCTCCTCTCTCCAGTTGTGTTGCTGAAAGAACATATTTGTTGTGCCCCCTGTATTTCTTCTGATCTGGGCAATTCCTTTGGTCATCACTCAGCTGGAGCAGTAAAAAGAGTATCTGAGTTTTTGTGACACTTGCATGACACTCAGGACAGGGCAGGGTCTGTCTCCAAACAGTGAAATACAGCACAGTGTCAGACAAGAATCTGTTCGCAGTCTTGCTATCCCAATGTCTTGAAAGAAGTATAATTTTCTAAAAAAATCTGAAAAAAGATTTGGTGGTTGTGAGTTATTTAAATAAACAGAATCTTATTAAAGCCTCTACTCAGGTTTCATACATGTTTTAGGGAATTCAGAAATCCAATAAAATCACAATTCTTTTTTTCCTATAGTCACAGTAACGTTTAACTAAAAGGAAGATGAAAAACTTGTACCTGTGGAAACTGCTGTCATTTTAAAAGAAAAGCAAAGAACTCTGTCTTATATCCTCTGTCTGGATGAACTAACTTTCCACAGCATGACAGGATTTCCCCGCTGACTATCAAAAACAATGGTCAACACCTTTCAAACAGTGGACTAGTAAAGTTTCTAATAAACAGATTGGCTTCTAATGTACAAGATTAAAAAAAAAAAAAAAGAAGAAACAAAACCAAAACACTGAGGTCTTCAATTAATGAAGAGGAATTGGGGCAGATGAAGAGATGAAGTATTGAGCCAACATCCTTTGCCTCAATCCTTGTAGGCTATGCACAGGCACTGTAACAGGGTAGATGAAGATTTACCTAATGTAAAGAAGGCTTACAGTGAACATAAAGTCTCTGAAAGCATCTGAAATATTGGTTATATTGCTCCAATTGACATTGGAAACTACTTCCACTCCTATCTAGGACAACAGTCATGATATCACACTAATGACAGATTAACCACAAACATGTAATCCCAAATATTACAAGCCTGAGGCACCCACTACCTGCTGTTAAGACCACAGCCTTACAGATAAATTTTAGCTAAAAGACACACTTAAGAAAAAGGTTTTTCTTTTGAACAAACTTGTAATGTCTAGGAAATATGACATGGGTACATGTAACAGTTCAAAAGAAGGCAGAGGAAAGAGGCTATCCAATTCTCATAGGATCCCAAAGAAATCATGGGCTGACTTGGATTACAACTGTAGTGATTTTCACAGAAAATGCTGTACTTCAGCTGAAAGTAAAAAAGGGAAATGACAGAGATGCATGAACTCCTGCATTAAAAGACAGGGAAAAGTCCCTGTGTTAGAAGATACTCTAAGTATAATAAATAGTTCCTGGAAGAAACCAAAGTCAGCATTCTGCAAGGCAATTGCTTTTCAACTACTCACAACATTATGCTATGTATTTAAATTTGAGAAGTCCAAACAAGATCTCTCAGCCATTACTGTTACTCCACTGACTCAGAGTTAACAGCTTTCTTAAACTGGTACATGTGAGTCAAAATCATGTTTGAAAACAATTGTCCTTGCCCAAAGCTGAAAATAAGTTCTACTGTAACACAAATGTAATTACGTCTCTGCAGGAAGGAACACATCCAGAACGATCATGAAGTTGGTTGTAATCAATGACCTTTTCCGAAATACCTTGAACTCTTTCTTTTGTTGATGGGACTTTCTAAAAGTATACTGGGAGCCATAGGTTTCTGGCTTGTACCCATTTTAAACATTGCTTATCGTGCAGTGCTACAATTTGTTATCAGATGACCCTGTGCTCATATACAAACACAACCACTATCAGGCACAGACAGGCTATAATCTGGTAATAACTTTAAAAAACAGAAACAAACACAATGTGTAGGGAATATTAATAAACTCAAGGAGTTCTGGCATAGAATAAGACTACTAATAAGTATTCGGAGGGAAGTACAGTAAGACATGATAAAAGTCCACATTAATTTCAGTACTATTCCCTGTGACATAAACTATCCTAAATAGCTACTGTCACCTGAAGTGCTCTCTTTAGAGCAGTTCAAAATCCTTTTGCCTTATCTAGGTTTTTCAAATGTGATAATTACCTTGTTTTATAGGATTCTATTGAATCTAATGAGTTAATAAATAGACATTTGTACAAAACCAGTCATTTAATTATAACCATTATTCTTGCTTTGGAAGAAAGGTCTTGCAAGACTATTCTTTTAGCAGATACCATACTAGCATACTTTACAGGATAAATTTATCAAATTTCAGAATTCTTCAGTACCTGTAACAGGAGCCAGATTTTTCAAAAGCACTCCCATATAGCAAAATATCTAAAGTAGCCTGATTTCAGCAACTACAAGCAACTACCATGGTTCATAATGTGGTTTAGGTTCACAGTCTGTCATCATACTACCTTCTCAAAAGTAACACTTCATTGTACTCACCTTCAACAGAAAGTCAGTGAATCATTGTCCATTCACTCTAAAATGGGGATTATTTCCCTGCCTATGAGAATACAATGAAAAAATAATCCAGGAAGACTATGTAGCTATCAGATACTTTAATGATGGGTACTATATAACCAGCTGGATGGATAAGAACAGAGAATCTGACTGCTTGGTTCTTTTGTCAACATAACCTCTGAAGAGTATGGTGACTTTTCGTTAATTAAACAAATTGTCTGTATCAAAAAGAATCCTTTATACTATTCTGTGTAGTAGCTGTGCATGACTTTTTCAGGGGCATGACATGCAAAATACAAAGGCCATAAAATTCTATTTTAAGCTTATGTTGAAATGGGGTTTTTTGTGAACAACAATGTATTTGCCCAGATGCAAGTTCATCTTCCTTGGTCAGTGCATGGGTAGACTTAAATTCCTCATTTTTCATCCCTTTCTATCCATTCATCTGGCAGAAACCAGGAGGAGGACCAAGCACACAGTTTCTCTCCTCATACTTTAACCTTGGGATCCAGAGGTCACAATACAACTACACAACACAACTACAACTACACAGAGGAGGGCACAATGATGGGACAGATGTGTTCAATACCTATCATGAGCAGACAGTACATACATTTTCTCTTTAGATTGTTTTAAAAGATTATCATATTATCTCCCTCTCCTTTTTTGGATCAAGCATTACGACAGATTCATGTTATATTGCCAAAACCAAAATCCAGAAACTTTGACCAGCCAGTGTATGTGGCATTAATAAGGATCGCTTAGGAATTATGCTTACCAAGTGTGGAAATAAACGGGATTCCATTTAAATGGTGTTTGTTCTTTCTAACCTTATCCCTCAAGCTGATGCAAGGTTCCTGGAAAACTTCAAGCTTTGACATTTTAGAGATAGGCTTAGTTAAGAGAGCATGGAAGATTTTAAGCCACTCAATACCATTTTTCTTTGATATGTGAGGCACATTCCTTTTTTTAAAGATCTCAGTAGTTTATTTGCAAAACTGGTTGAAAAGAATCAACAGTGTTCAGAGAAGAGTTTGATTTTAGAGAATCCAACCTCTGGATTGACCATTCATCTACGTATGTTAATATAGATGCTCTTCTCTCATCATTAACATGACATCACTGATTACAATATTCCAATTGACTAATCAGGAAGGACGTTATGCCTAAACTGGATGAGGTTATGACTCTAAAGTATTGTTATCTCTTTCTCCTAAGGAAAGATTGGTCGGGGAACTCCCACTGAGGAATTCTTTCTTTTGCCAACTGAAGGGAGGTTGAGTTGCCTGTTCAATCTGCTTTATCACATACATTGGTAGATTGCACCCATGCTTAGGCTCTGAAATAAATTCAGTCATTGTCTGTTACTACCATAAAATATTTGTATTTCAGTATCATCCACAAGTTTCATAGCACTTTACAAATGTGGGAAAATGCAGTTCTTCCCTAGAGATATTTATTATCTAATACTATCAAAAGGTGATATAGAAAAAGAAGGCAGAGAAGGATATAATCACATTTACATACATGTATACGTGTGTTTATGCAGACATACAGTTTTTATTGACATCAACATGACCAAACTCAAGTATTCAAAATTACAAAGACTAAAAAATAATGTGATAGGAGGAGGCTTCCCATATAGAAAAATTTAAGGAAATCTCTTAATTAACTGATATTATTCAGCTGAATATGGGCTATAAAGAATTTTTATAAGGATAATTAAAAAAAATCAGAATGCTGTGTGGGATGGTATGAGGTATATGTAATATAAAAATAAGTATTTTATCCAGCAGATCTATAGATCAAGAAAAAGTTATCAAATATCTGATAAGACTTATTTTCCAAATAATCAAATTGATTTAATGAAAAAATAATTTTAAGAATTCAGTTAATTTTAAACCAATTATTTAATTAACCATACTACCACCCTTTCAGTATTTTCTGATTCTTTTGCCTGACATCAAAACAATCAATTTTGTAAAACCAATTAAATTTAATTATCTTTTAAACTCAAAATAATGTTGATATATTCTAAGATGCCCCTAAAATTTACACTCATTTAATTAGATGATCTTAGAGAAGTCGATGCAGAGTTTTAATTGAAAAAATCTTCTTTGATTTATACATATCTAACACAATTGTCTTTAGTGGAGTCAATCCAATTTTTTCCTAATACAGATAAACACAGAAATTAGTCCCTTAACATTGCAAATCCTAGATTAAAATAACAAAATAATACTATAGATCTAAATTTTACTGAATATTAATTCCCCATTTAGGATCTTAAAATTGAGACTACTTTATCTGAAATACAAACTTCCAAGACAACACAGGAATCCACAAATAAACAGGGAGTATTTTGTATATGGTATTTATGAAATCATTACTCAAATATTATGTCCAGTTCTGATGAATATACTTCAGAAAAATACATTGAAGATTTGGACATAATTTTTAAAAGTACAGGAATAATTTAAGGTTGGAAACTAAGCCTTGGAGAAAGGGACTAAAAAAGAATCTATTGAATTTTTCCGAGAGACAGTGAAGTATTTTGGTTACAAATATATACAAAAAGAATACATTTATGATAATAGACAGTGCTTTAGTGTACCAGGAAAACCATAAGATGCTCCAATGACTGGAAACTGATGGAACTCAACATAATTGGAATGCTTCCCTAATCTACCCGTTGGAGTATGTGACCTGGTGATATTCTTTGTGATTGTGATCAAACTGAAATCTGATGATGTTTAAGGTTTGTGAATGCCAGAGTTTGGATTATTGATCAGTAATAGACTCCTCTGACCCTAAAATATGATAATAAAATGGTCTCTGTATGCATGAGTTCTGTAAAAACATTTTTCTCCTTAAAAATATGTTAGTCTTACACTTAGATGTTGCTAACTTGTTCCACATGGCTTTGATGCTAATTGGGCAGAGAATGAGGGGGACTGCACTCTTGTTTTTAGCAAATGCAATGTTTTAATTTAAAATAATTATTCAAGTCTGCACAACTGGGTCTGGTCAACTAAAGTCAGCGAAATCATTCTTTTGACATCCCTACAGTTATATGAGGTATAAAAGCTTGTGGTATTGCACTTTTTAGTTCCTGTGAAAGCATCGGGGAAAAACAGTATTGTAAGTGGAGAATTCTATTCCTGCACTGGGGGTGCAACTACACTGGCTTTTGAGGCACCATCTTCATTTCTTTTACCTACTGAGCTTCTGCAGTATCGTCCTATTAAATTGTTTAGATCAAGGAGACATATTTCTCAACCAATCTAAACTGACACAGGGCTGTTAAAGTTACTGCAGTGTTGATTTCAGCATCCCAAGAGATGGGTTCTCAGGCTGCAGAAAAGTGAACCTAAAAGAAACAGGAGCATTTTCTTTTCCCCTTTTCCTGCCCCCCCTCCCCCATCTATTTCAAATAACATATCTAAAAGAAAAAATAAGTATCAGTAACTGCAGATGATAGTTGTTTGTAAATGTAAAGGTAAGGATATTTCCATTTGCTGAATTTAAATACATTCCAAGTGGCACAGCCAGTACAGTGTCAAGTTTTTTGCCGCGATAAGGCTAGAGGCAGGAAGCCATGAGAGGTCAGGAAGGAAGCACTATCAGGCCTGAGAGAGGACCGAACAGCAAAGGGACCAGCAGAGCCTCCTGTATTTAGGCTAATGTAACAACTGCGCTGTTTTCCAAAGATAAACAGCTACAAGTGCAAAATCCCAGCTACTGCCCCTTTAAGCGTACTGTGGGAGGAAAAAAAAAACCTTTCTTTGCTGTGTTTGCCTTTTGCTTCTAGCAGCTTTGTAAGGGGAAGAGGGAAGGAGGGGAAGGCAACAGGGAAAGTACTATTCCTCATAAACATTTCTTCTGGGATGCAGACCGGTTTGTTTATAGCAATTCAGTTTGACCCTGGGCACACCAAAGGAAATGGCTTTAATACTGGTTTTGATCCATCATGCCAGAGTTGAATGTGAGTGGTTTAGTTTGCACTGGTACGTTTCCAAACATGATCAACATCACCTGCTTCCCGATGTACTGCCCGATGGAAAAAAGAGCAAGTTAAGGAGAAAGGGAAATCTCTTACAAAGTTTGGCTTGTAAAAGAACCACATACAGCGAAAAGTCCAGGGTTGTTGCTCTGTATTACAGCACCAAAGGTTTTCAAAGTAAGTTAGGGAGTCCAGCTAAACTGGGCTGACAAGTGGTTTTCCCATCCCATGAAATGACAGGATTTATATTTTTTTCCTGTTCCACCCTGTGATGAAATAAGGACATTTTACATTTTTCCTTTGAAAATGAGAGAAAAACAGCAGGAAAGCCACTTGCCTGCTAGGATGTTCATTTACTTGCTACTTTACCTACTGAGGTTGAAGTTCTTGCTCTGCTGTTCACCTATGTCGGGGAGGGGATTGGAGGAAACCTGGCAATCTGACTTTTGGTAGTTTTGAGATTTTATCTCTAAAAACCAACTGATGCTGAAAGAGAACATCTTAGAATAGCTGACACCTGGTAGGACAGCCATGAAGGAGAGGGAAGATCCAGACCAAGCCAGTGATGATGATGACGAATCAGACAGTGCTAAGATTTGTCCTAGATCTCATTTATTCTTCTTATTGTCTTGTTCAGGGGATACCAAGTAACCTAGAGTGAGCTAGTGTCTTTCTTGGTCCCACTGTGAATTTTATAGGATTTTGCATGTTTCTCTGATTTTAAAAATCAGCATTTTGCGGGAGGAAAAAAAAAAAAAAAAAAAAAAGGGTGTTCTGTCCAAATACTCCTCACTAGCTCTATATTTAACTATGCATACTTAAAGTCAGTTAATGTAAAAATATATGGCCACATCCCAGCACTGCTATGACTTTCAGGCATAGAGAGACTTCAATTTCATTGCTACTATTTTATGCTTATATAGCTAAGTGGAAGCCAAACAATTTACTATTGTACTAGGCCATCTAGAACATAAAGAATGTAAGCCAATGCCCACTGCCTTTAATGAAAGCAGGATATCAAAAATAGTACCAGCTCCAAAAAACTGTCTAAAAATACAATTACTCACAATAGTAAACTTTTGCACGTGCTTTGGGATCTGGGCCCAACTTGGTGCAGAGGAACTCATTCCCAGTTAACTGGTAGGATTGCTCAACTGCACTCCCTTAAGTTACAGAATAACAACCAAGAAGCTTACTCAATCTACAGCAAAAGTGAGAACTGTAGATTGGTTATTACAATTCTTTTTCTGTAGGAAAAGCAGCGTCAGCAGCAAAGAGAAAAGCCAAGAACATAAATCCAACCTGATTCCTTCATTTATTCTTTTTTCTTTTTTCCCAACCATAGGACTATCATTAGTTTCCTGTTTTCTGAGGCCTCTTTTGGAGCAACTCAAACAAAGCCTTTCCATGAGTAAGAGATTCATTAAAAGGAACTATAGAAACATTTTAGCTTTTCAGTAAGACCATGCAGAATCCCATCCTTCTTGAGAAGGCTGCATATTTCAGAAAAGTTGCTTCTTTTGTTAAATCCAGTAGTATTATCATAAACTGCTGGATTGTTTGTTCACTGTCAATCTAGTTTTCAGAGCAATGCAATGCAGGGGACGGGAAATAGCTTTTTCTGACTAGGTTACAACGGAGCAAAGCAGAGAACATAAGTCAAACAGCATGTAGAAGGAGAGGAAGATTTTGTTGCATATGCTTGGTTTTGGTGGGTTTTGGTAATTTTTTTGACAACAGCTGCTTAGTGTTATTTTCACTAAGACTTCATTGATACCATAAAATTTGAGAAATTATTTTGAGAAGTATTTGGATTAAAAAAAGAACTTTAATTTGAAAATAAAAAGATTTCTTAAAGATTGGAGCAAAATGACAGAAAGAAGGTATCATTCAAGACAAGTAATAATGGGAAATGTGAAGCTGGAATGCAATGGTGGAGATAAAGGAAGTATCACCCCTGCTGTGATGTCTGTGAAGTGTGACCCAACAATGACTGTTAGTGATGTACCAAAACTATGACTGACCATATAAAACAACTGTTTATTTGCCTTGTCTTGACACTCAGTGTTCATTAAGACAGAGGCTATCTTTTGTTACGTTTATATAGATCTTAGTACCTTAGAGCCACTCAGCAATATAAATAAGCAAATATTTTTTAAAAAGAGGTACATGAAGACTGCTTTTATAATTCATAACTATCATTGAAATATTAAACTGGAACAGCAAAAAATCCAGGCTGACAAGGAAAACAATGTTAGCTATCCTTTTTTGAGTTATTGGAAAGAGATTAGAGGCAATTTAAATTACTTTTTATTTCAGGAGTGTAACCAACATTCAATATTTCATGCATTTTTAAAGCCCGTCATTAAAGATGTCATTATTGTTTAAAAGTTTTCAAAACTCATAGTTGTTGAGTAGAACAAAAATATGAATTTGAAGAGCTCAGAAACCTTAATTAAAAAAAACTCAACAATTTGCTTTTTCTGAAGTTTCATTAATTCAAATCCATTTTCTTGACCTGGGAGGTGGTAGATCCTGGACTCATGGTTTCTGAATACACCAGACCACAAATAATTGCTTTTTTTGAAGCAGTACCTGAACCCAGAGCAGAAATCTTAAAGTTCAAGAGGGTTTGGATGGAGAGATTTTCTTCCAAATAATAGTTATATTATGAAGGAGGTACCCAAAATGGGAAAACTGATATCTGAAAAAAGAAATGTGAAGTGAATAGACCTCCATTCAGCAAGAACTATGAATACTGTGATAGCACCCTAAATAATGGTTCTGGTCTGTCCAAAAACCGAATTTATGATAAAAATAAAACTCTACAAAACTTGAACTTTCCTGTTGGGGAAGAGGCCTGGGCATTTCTTAGTGTGAATGAATGTGTTTGTCCACATGCCTGGTCAAAACACGGAAGATAAATTCTTTTCAGAGTCCATTCTCAGGCTGAAACACTTTGCCTATGAATGTTTCCTTTCTCCAGTTAGAATGCAAAAATGTGTTTAATCAGAAAAAGTCTTGACCAGTTCAATAGGAACATAAAGAAAAATACAGTACTCAAGAAGACTGAAAATGTATGTCAAACACTGTATAATTTCATATCTTTTAAGAGTCAAAGCTTATTCCTGCTGGAGAAAGGTGAAAAGAAGTTCATTTTTGTAAAAATATATTACCTGCCTGAGCTGCCAAGGTCAGTGAGACCTCTCCTGGGTTGAATTAGTACCGCTGGGGCAAAAGAACCAGACTGGGAGGTAGCTTTAACTTATGAACTACCTTTTAGGTTGCTAAAAATACTAGGAAGGTGAATGTATAGAGTAAATTCTACATGGTTTATAATCATGTGATTCCATTGCCTTAACCATGTTTGTACAGAAGTAACAGAGAAGAATTTGGTTCATGGCATGACACTTGTCTAAAAACAATTCTTTGTCACTGCCATTAACAACAAACTTGTGCAACATTATTGTGTGGCACTTCCATAATGGGAGACTTAATGGAGCCTGACAAAATCTGGCCCAATTTTACATCAGGTTTTAAGCAAAACTAGGACAATTTCTGGCACGATCTAGAGATCTTTATTAAATTGGAACTGATGCAAAATTGGGTTGGTCCACCTAAAGCTCAAAGTGAATTTTTACACTTATTTGAACTTGAACATCAAAGTACAGTTTAAGAATGGGCCAAAATAAATGAACTGAAAGTGTATCCACAAATTCTGCAAGTCAGAGTTAACAAGG
Organism: Strix uralensis; assembly: GCF_047716275.1. Classification (NCBI taxonomy): domain Eukaryota; kingdom Metazoa; phylum Chordata; class Aves; order Strigiformes; family Strigidae; genus Strix; species Strix uralensis. The sequence goes on along the minus strand of NC_133972.1, from coordinate 131,570,569 downwards.
CTTTTAAAAACTCTGCCAGCTATCATTTGTGATGCATACAACTCTTTCCATGTATGTAGCAGCTATATAAAGTTAATGCTAATATATCACAAAAAGAACAACATTTTGTTTACAGTGAGTGATATGTTCAAAGGCATCAAGTTTAGTCTAATTTTTCTTTCCTTAAATTAAATCTGACTGCTTTACCTGCCCTTTACAGGTACTTTTCTCTGTGTGCAGGTAGCAGAGTCCTAGACTAGAGACAAAGATGTAATCTGTACAAATCTAGTCTATGTCTAATTTGTGAAGCAGACAGTTCTTCTCAGTATTGTGGTCCGCAAGCACATCCTTTTTCCTTTCCAAGAAGACAGCTGAAAGACATTTTTCATAAGATTACATCCAGCAACAGATACTCCAGAACATGTGCTGTAATACCTGATTGAAAATGGTATGGTGAAATGGAATTCAGGTGACCAAGCTGGAGGACAAATGAGCTGACCTTCTTGTAAAGAAGGTACGATACTATGCTGTTTGAGGATACTTTAGAAATATCTGAATAAAGAAGTTTATGTAAATGGAAATAGGTTTCATTGCACAAATTCTGTAGTCCAATGACTAAGTACTATGGGCTCTTCCCTGGTGTTCTCATTCTTGTCTGTTGTCTTCCTAAAAGTCAAACAAAAGATAATTTTCATGTTTTGAATCATAGCTATTGGATTTATTTTGTAAAAAACCTTTTCAGATCAGATACAACTATTTACCTGTTCCCTCCTGTGTGCTTTTACAGAAATGGTTTGGAAAATATGCCTTACTTCACTTATCAGAAGACCAGAAGAAATCTCAGCTAAAAAATGTCATTTTAAAAAATCTGAACAGCTGGATTAAGCATTATCATTCCCCCATTAAACACTGTCAAAAGTGCTCTAGTGGATACAGGAGTAGCAATTTAAGATATGACAGCAGTTTGCCTCTCCTGTCTGTCTGCCAGAGATTACTGTCCCCATAGCATCTACTCATTCTTTAGCAATTCCAGTTTATAACATCTCATCTGAAACAGCTGAGAAAGCTGATGCACACCACTGTGCTAACCTCTGTAGGTGTAAACCCACCAAAGCTAAATCTACCACAGCCTATAAATCAGGGCCTTTCCAGAAAGTATGAAATACTGAATGATCTTCCATTTGCAGAGTGGCTTTTACTCTCCTCTAGTTTAGAAGATTAAACACACGTTCCTTCTGCTTGAAGACTGGAGTTAGCTGAACTAGGGATATAAAATTGAACCATGAAAGAGGGGGTATGTTGTTTACCATTAGATTTTGGTTTGGAATTTTAAGGAGCTTTCAGGAGATTTAGCAGATAATGATCTGAAGCCACAAAATTCCTCAAGGTATTTCTTCATCCCAGTATGCACTACCTGAGGCAGTAACACCATCTTCTGTGCCTGTGCTGGCTACTTCTAAGTAAGAGGGCTCCTTATCTGTTCTTAAATGCTTTTGTCACCAGAATGCTTTGTGGTTTTAAGCAAAGTGAAATTCAGTGCTTGAGAAAAGTGCAAGGATGTTGATATACTGGAAACTAACTCTAGTAACAAAATAAATAACAACATTCACAATTTTTCCATGAGGAAGTGAAAATGAAGTTGTTACATATCACTCCAGCATCAGCTATGTTACCCATCCTCTCCACTCAAATGAAGACCAAGGTTGCACTGTGGAGTGTGAGCTGTCCACTGGAAAAATCACCCTTTCTGCAAGGATGCTTGGAATACCTTGCTTTTTGGAAAGAGGAGAAGAAACTGCACACCTAGAGAGTCACTAAATCATCCCAGCCTCTTACACACCCCATGGACTACTCCTCCTGTTTGCACCCTGAACTTTTGACACCTCTTTGAAAACTTTGTTTTCACAACATACCAAAGGCCATCATAGTCGAATATTGCAGACCATGGGAGGTAAGAAAAGGACACATTGAACTGAGAAGTTCTTGCAGAAAAGGCTGTGGTAACTGCTCCCTTTCTGATAGTACAGGGTCCCCCACTGAACTGACCCGTGGAGGACATTTAGGCAGGTAGGTCATGTGGGACAGTTCAACTTAACACCTTAAAATTTCAGTTAGAAGTTAGTGAACAGCTGGTGCATGCCACAGATAGTCACAAACACTTGGGAAAACAGGCCACAACATTCTGCATGAGATTCGTGGTCTAAGCAGACTTCATTTTAACAAATGTTGAACATGGACCGTGTTTGATGGTCCATCAGTGGGTGTGATACACAGAATCACTGTCCATCTGAAAAGGGCTACCATTTGGGCAGTCAGATAATAGAAAAAAGGATTATTTTTCCTAGGGTTTTTTTTTATAAAATCTGAAAAAAACTGAATGATATTGTGATAAGCAGAAACAAGTGTTAAATAAGCAGAGGATGGATTAATTTGGAAAATTTCCTCTGATCCTTTTGATGAAGTCACAGATACCTTTTTGTCACTCATCCCCTAGTTTAACCTCAACAAAAAGAAAGGCAGTTTACTGTGTTTCCTATGCCTGCTAGGGCAGAAATAGAGATTTGGGTGTAGAAGACTGATCGATGCTGCAGCTGAAATCTCTTGGCAAAAAAACAGCTGTCAGTCACACTCTCCTGGGATGTCTAAGCATGTAGGTAAGTAAGTAAGCAAGTAACCAAGCCAGTCATGGAAGTATTATCCCTCATTCCAACCAACGATAACAGGCATGTGGACCACATCTCATGATCCTGAGTATAAAAAACCTACTGATCTACCTAATGATACCAGTGTGACCATCTTGGGAGAAATCCTACTCCATGGAAGTCATCTTCTTTTTGTTATGTTCTTAGTACATAATTACGAGTGAAGCTTAAATATTCCCCATTCATACGAAGATTTTCACATGGGAACCCAAGACATCATCCCTTTTTTGTTGTTTGGTACTGAGTTATTTACTGTGATATGTTCCTGAGAACTTTAACAGGAAAGAACAGTAGCTGACATCTGGCAGAAATATAGACAGTTATGTAGATTATAAACAGAATGATCTATCACTTTTAGCAAATATATACCAGAACAAAAGACATTAAGTAGAAGCCTAAATGGCAAAACATAGATGCCAGGAAGAGATCAAAGAAATCCTGCTCTTTGCTATATGAATAGAATAGGTGAAATTACTATACAAGGAAGAGTCTTATATAAAATTAGCATTGATATGTTTATCCTTGTTTTGAATACAGCTTTGTTTGAACTGAGAAAAAAATCATAAAGCAGCCAGCAGTGCTCAAGAGTGGGTATCCTTTATTGCTGTATTATGTTTTCAGGAAAGATTGATTTCCACCCTCTCTTTTCTTACCCCCTGCCATTAAACATAAAGGTTTCTTCTACTAACACATTTTTATTCGTTTGAAAACATTGAATAGAAACATTATATAGAAGTTTGAGTTAAAATACATGGAGAAAAGCCATTTCCTTCTTAAAAAGCCCATTAAAAAGCACATTTTAATAGAGCACTATATGATAACTGAGAACTAATACTTGCACATCATTAAGAGCAGATAAGCTATATTTAGGCAGCTGTGAGGTTCTTCAGGGGTAGCAGAGGCTGCAGTTGGTGATGGAGTTGCACAGTCCTGCAGCCACTCCCAACTCACACGCCCAATGACACATCCTGCAGTAAGCAGTGCTAATAGGGGTGAGGGCTCCAGCCCTCATGGCTCTTCTGGGAAACCTTTGCTCCATTTATTCTCTGCTAAAATGTGTATAATTTTTAAGGCCCTACTTATGAGTTGAACTGTCCAAAATGAGGAATTTTGTGAATATGCCACTAAAATACACAAATATCATAGGACTTATTTCCTCTCTCCTAACAGCACTCCCAGACAGGATTTCTTCACCTACTTTTTTCTGAATATCATCAGTGTGAAGTCAGCTGTTAGAACAACAGGAAAGATTCAGTCCAGAAACTGCAACCAGGGTGAATAAACTCTATGACTTCCAATAGACAAACTTTGTTATAGAAGCAGTTGTAATCAGATGGATGCTATTACTTGATACCTGAAGGCTGCATTTCAAACATCAGCAACCAGTTCTGCTACTCTCATAGCACTAATGCATTGGCACTTAATAAAAGTTACTGTTGATACAAGATATTGCTGTTTGCCTGTGCCTTTGTGCCAGAGTGGTGCTATAGGATCAGTGAAACAGAATATATGTGGATGCCTCACATATTTCAATAGAGGACCCAGACTAAACTGTTTAAAACCAAACATGGTTTTAAACATAATTTGCTGATTTTGTACTGAAGTAGGTGTGATACACGTGTATATCCCATTTAACACTGGGGAAGTGGTAACCTGCTGCAAAGAGTCAGAATGGGTAATGTAGGGCCATGAATTCTTCAGTTTGATTCACTGGAATATCTACGTCAATGTCTTAGCTGGCCAAGCTTTAGTTCTGACTTAGTTCTTCTGTGTGAAATTGTTTCAACACAGAAATTGTGAAGCTGTTAAGAGTAGTGCAATGAAAGAGTCCAGTCGCACTATTCTCTATCAGGCAAAACTAAGGAGTGCACTAGAAACTTTACTTAAAAAAATAGGATCAAACATTAAGATCATGAGAATGTGATAAGATCACTTCAGTAAGTTCGACTGCAAGTCATGAAGACAATACCTGGCCTCCTACAACTTGTTTTAGATGATTCTCAGATATGTTTAGGAGTTTATTTCTGTACTCTGAAGAACCTTATTTTACAGTGTCTTAAAACTCATATTTGGGGGATTTTGTTATATAAAGGAAGGTCCCCTCACTAAAAATGCGAAGAGTGTAAGACTGACGATACCAATTGAAAATACTACATGAACAGTTGCTAAGATGAGCAGGGTGTATTTCAGTGACTCTAATGTCTGGCATAAGAGGATTTCATTAGCAAAAGTAAAACAATTAGCTTTGCCATATTTTCCTGATATGTGAAGTATAACAAAAGCAAGTTGGATAATGCATTGCATAACACATTTTTTAATTTGCAGTAGGGACAAACTGAAGCAAAGAATAGTCTACTTAACCCAGTGTGGTAGTACTCATCAAAGGTAGGTATTATGGTTTGCGCAGAGAATTTAAGAAACCCTGAAAGATCCATTTATAGAATAATATACCCAAGGGAAAAACCCTTCCTAATTGCTTTCAACACAAAGTTGCCTTCTGTTCAAAGGCAGCAGAGTTCAGATACCTTTCAAGCCCCTGGGATTTGCTGTTCATTTAATTATTACACTATCTGCATTATTTAATTTATCTATAAAGAATGACTGACACTTTTTAATGAATTATGCTGTGTTCTGTAGTTCAGTAAAAATTATATGTGCCAGTAACTTTTAGCAACAGCTGATACAGATTTATGGATGCTATAACATTCCACAAGAATGTCAATATTGTATTTTTAAAAAGTGAAGTACTTTGATCTCATGGGAACTTTTATACCTTTCTGCTCATATACTTCACCAAGCAGTTTTATATTTTATTTTACCAATATTATACAACACAAATAAAAATAAGGACTTGACTAATACTTGTTTTGTTTTTCAAAATGTAATAAGAAATATTCAAATTTCCTCTCTTGCACAAAATCAGAATTTTTGCTTCAGGCCAGATATATTTCTTGCTATTGTATGTGTTAGAGTAAAGCCTACAGGCCAGCCCAAATTTACAGGGACCTATATGTAACCTACTTCAGGTCTTGAATTAGGTTGCTGATGACAGCCTCCCTAGGCTCCCTCTATAATAGATTCCTTCCAGAGCAGGTGCTTGAAAGTAGATTATGTGAATATATCCTAAAGAAACTGGTTCTGGCCTCCCTCCACAAAAAGCCTTACAGTCTGTGGAATGAAATTCTGGACAGTATATTCTGTAGAAATAGTCAAATCTTAGCATATTACAAGGTCTTTGGAAACTTTCTTATCTCTAGCTATGTAAGTCTGCTAACTTTTTTTTTTTTTTTTTTTCAGAGGTCTTTTAGTCCTTGGCTGCCAGCCACAGTAAAACAGCTGAACATCTTGATTATCAACAACTTCAGCTGTATTTCCATCCTAGAAATAATTTCTTTCCTGACTCAGGTGGCAATTCAGCCACAGAATAACAGGAAAATGAACTTATGCTTCCAAAAAAGTAGAAAACTTATGACATTCATGCTTCAGCAGCATGCTGGTCTGACCTGAAACGTGGAGTTCTGCACTTCAGTTTTAAAACCAGAAGGCTCAGAAGGTGCCCAATCAAGTTCACTGTCTTTATACAAAATTATACCTTTAACCTCCTGAGGCCTTCTTCCTGTGTTAACAGTGATAGCAATAGTGATCTGTATACAGCTTCCTTTTAGAAAAAATGAAGTGATTATCAGAATATATCAGAAGTTATTAATGAAATTTAAGACTTTTGAGGAAAAATGTTCCATTGTCGAAGCTAAGAGCAACACATTAGTTTGAATGCAAGTATGACTGGACATTTGGTATTAAATATACTGTTTATTCATCACCACCAGCTGTTGCCATCTTTTGAAATTTGGGATTAATAATATGCATCTCAGATCAGCAGGTCTGTCCTGCAAAAGTATTATCCTTCAGCACCCCTGAACTAGAATAATTAGTGCATTTAGAAAAAGTAGATGAGCATCTAAGGAAGAAGTGTCACCAAAAACTCTCCCCCAAGATAAATTGAAAATGGAATATCATTTTTAGTAATATATCCATGACTTTGGTTGCTTTATGAAACCCTGGAGTTTCAAAATCTGCCTAAATTGCCTATACAGACACTACTTCTGTTTAAAAAGATGTATGAATTTTACCTCTGAAGAGCAGATGCCAACTTCTAAAAGATGATCTAATTGCCAAACTTTTAGGGTTTTTATTTCAAAATTATGGCCTTTATAAATTAAGAATAAAGGCTGGTCCCCGCTGTGTAGCTGTATAATTTCATTAGTTAATCAGAGATGAATTAAAAAGAGTATTTAAATAAAAATTAGAAATCACCATGCTGCTTTGAGCAAGATTCATTGGCATCTATTCCATGCAGCTGTTTTCTCCAAAAACCTTGCTAATACATAGCAGATATTTCTTATTATTTCTGTTAAAAAAGAATGTTGGTATATGACTGCCCCTAAAGGACACTGTTTTAACAGCACTGAATTAATTTGTTTTTTTCATACAATCACTGATCACAAAACCGTATTCAAATATTCTCTAAAAAGACTAGACATTTTTGTCAGGTACTCCTAGCTTCTATTTGTCCAATAACCAATTTTATCTAAATAAAAATAACTTGTTTTCTTATTGGATGAATTTTCAACGCTTACCATAAAACTTTAATGTTCAGGCTTGTATACCTAACTCTGCTTGGGCTAAATAGACATTTAGCTTCATATTTTTTTACTAAGGAACAAAGAAACATAGGACTACTACAGACCCCTAGGGTCACTGCAGCCAGGTGCTTACTCTTAAAGAGTGGGATTCATCTCATCAAAATTTAGTCATCTAAGGACAGTTATCTACTCCAAGGGTCCTTGTAGCAGAGGGAGATTCACTCCCCTGATTTAGACACCTACCTTAGTCTCAGCCTGAGACACAAATTATCTCTGGCTGTGGAAGGACTATTAAGCTTCAGAAGTTTCTGATGAAGTAGATTTCCTTTTTCCCTTACAACATGGTCTTAGGTCCTTTTTTCAGTGTCCAGACCATGACAAATGCTGGGCATTCGGGACAAGTTTTCATTCACTGTATTGGAAAGAATAGCTTAACTAACCAGAGCACAATAATTAGAAAAGAGGCAGGTGAGAGAGAAAAGGCCTGGAGAGTGGGAAACAGTGTTATACAACTCTGTAGGGAAAAATAACGTCCCTACTAAAACTAGGCTAATAAACAGACCAATTAATATAGCCAGAAAACTAACAAGATACCAGACATATACAGGATTTCTCTTGGAAGTTTTGTGTGTCTGAAAGATTGCCTGTTTTTTCAACTTCTTTAGTTGTCCTAATAAAAAATATTCCCTCTATAAAGTTTTCCTCTTCCTCCTTAATCTGTGAATGCTGTAGAGAAGATAGTGAAAATATATGATTCTTCATAAATGTGGGGGTTTTTTACTTTTCCCTGTGTTATTTTATGTAATAGCTCTAAAGATAACAGTTATCAGACAAGCCTTTGATCTCCTGAGGTCTCCAAAATTTAATTTTATGTTTTATAAGCACAATAATATTAATCTTGGTGTACTCCTGTTTAGACCCTTTGGGATTTTTCTGCTTATCTAACATTGTCTCTCCGTTTATGATTGGAAAATACATAGTTTAGTTTTAGTCAAGACACTGTATCTTCTTGTCATGTATAGAAGTATTCACACCAAGCAACCTGATGTCCTTCAGCTACTCTCCATAAATTCCCTCTGCAGAAGTAGAGTAGCTGCTCCAGAGGACAATTCAGAGCACAGAATTACATTTCTAATTTACATAATTCTGTATCAGAATGTCACTCCCTGAATATAAAGCAAATCTAAGGAGATTAGGTAGCAAGTAAGAAACCTTAATTAAATGCCTAAAACTGGGTAGTGAGAATGTTCTTCCTGCCATTAAGTAGATAGTATGAACAGCTTTAAATGCCATTAGGAAAGACATTTCAGTATATAGTTTAATTTCTAGTCACAATGGTGTCACCACAGCAGCAAGGCTATGAGACACAAAAGGTTTGCACAGAGATTTAATAACATTATTAAATCATGTGATATAACTGGGGAAAAAGCAGACAAAATTTTGAGCCAATAAACTCATTAAATATGTTGAACAAAGCTTCTCTGGATGGAAGACACTTACACAAGTTCAAGGGAAACCTGAGAAAACCAGGGGAACAGAAATTCATAAAGGGTTACTACCTACATAGAAACCATGTCTAGCTCAGGAAATCCCAGAGCTTCAAATGTTTGAAGGCTGGGAGAGCATTTAGGAAAATAAGATATTCACTTGCCCTGTTGTTATAGTTCCCCTTAGGTAACTGCTCTTGGCCACTGCCAGAAATGGGACACAGTGCTAAGCAAACCTTGGTCTGACCTAGAACAGGTGCTGTTATGGACATATTTATGTTATTAAGAAATAAACCATAGAAATGAATTATAGTTTCATTTTTTTAAAAAAGGCACTTAATACATTTCACAGTTGAAAAACAATTCCCAGGAGACATTTCAAAGAACTTGTTTGTCTCTGCATGCATATACCATTGATAATTCTTCATTCTTTGAAATAAATTAGTTTTTGCCATATCTCAAGAAATACCTAGTTAGTAAAAAGCAATAGATTTAGTTCAGGAGATACATTAATGAAAGGCATAACATTTTCTAGTGAGGGACAGATACATTCTATTTACTAACAAGTACTTCAAAGCCTTTAGAATGCATCCTCACCCTAATTTAGCTCGCTAGTCCTCTAAAAAGTTTAGGAGATGAAAGCAAAGCTAATCCACAATCTGCTCACCTTCCTGGTTATACATGCAGCACCAATACAATGCTTTCCTCGTTAGAAGTGAATCAGGTACAGAGTGCAAGGAAAAGCCATCAATAGGAAAGATGTAGATTACTATTGTTTTAGTTAGGAATGGACATCCTCTCAAGCCTAATCTATGCAGTGCTATCAGGTGCTAAAATATTCTTTTTGACAGTACAGCAGCAAACAGGGTCTTTATTGTACTGCTCCGAAGTATCTCAAATTCACTTGTGATCACATGCTGTTACAGGAGGAATGTGAAACAATAACATCACAGCCCTGGTGAACACATTCACAAGATTTACCTGTCAAGAGGACAGCGGACGTGCTGCATTGAAAGGCAGGGATGATAGCTCATTTCCTTGTTTTGTCTTGTTTGCAAAAAACAGGACCATTTGAGGGGCCTGCAGTTGAAGGGAGAGAGAGGGTAGAGAAGTCTCTGTTTCTTAAGTTGTGACCTGATAATGCTGATAGAATTTTAATGCATGATCTGTTTGATCTGTAGTTTAGGCTAGTTGAGAGCATAAATGTAATGATATAACTCCATATAAGCACAGTGCTACCTGACAAATATATTGAAGACCTTCAACTATTGTAAACTGGAGAAACTAGGACAAGAGCTGTGCTCAGTGATATCAGCTATGGGTCTAGCATGAAATCTTTATCACTTTCTCCTTTTGAACTATCTATTTCCTTAACTAGAAGTTTAAGGTGATTTTTTTTTTAATGTGAAGCTATACTTGAAGCACAAAAAACCCATGTCTTTGCACTGACTGTACTCTACCTTCAAAAATCAGTAGAGAACACCTATAAGAATAATTCCTCTTCAGGAACTGATAGCTACTGTGAACACTGACAGAAATCATTTGGCCTAGATATTACCTTCAGAGGAAGAGGGATTGCAGGCTTGGGTCACAGACACTTAAGCAATGAAATGGGAAGCCTGACATATGAGGAAAGGCTGAGAGAACTGAGTTGTTCAGCCTTGAGAAAGAAAGGCTTAGGGGAGACCTTATCACTATGTTCCAGTATTTAAAGGGTAGCTACAAAGAAGATGGAGACTTCCTTTTTACAAGGAATAACATGGAAAAGATGAGGGGTAATGGGTACATGTTACTCCTGGGGATATTCCGACTGGACACAAGAGGAAAATTTTTCACAATGAGAACAATCAGCCACTGGAATAATGTCCCCAGGAAAGTGGTGTGTTCTCCAACATTGGACAGTTTTAAGATTCAGCTGAACAGGATACTGGGCCATCTTGTCTAGACCATGTTTTTGCCAAGAAAGGTTGGACCAGATGATCCCTGAGATCCCTCCCAACCTGGTATTCTATGATTCTGATTCTATGATTCTATCGTGTCTTCATTGCCATAATAATTATTAATATTCACTACCTATACTGTTATAAAACTAATCTTGAGACTAGGCCTAGTAGCTTCTACTGTAGTATAAGTAGATTAGATCAAAAACTGGATTGTCCTACAAAGAGAGACTGAAAAATGATTACGTCTCTTCAGGCTGGAGAGGAGAAGGCTGAGGGGAAAGTGATCAAGATCATCACAAAGACAGTGGGTAAGGTGCACGTGTCAAAGGTGAAATTGTTAATCACCAGTGCTGCAGTAGCAGAATGAGAAATTTATTAAAACTATTAGAAAATGGGTTTAAAAGATGTAAAATATTTATTTGTACAGCAGGTAACAAACTTTGGGAATTTGCTGCCATTGGAGGCAGTGGAGGCAGGCAGTGGCAGCAGGTTTGAAATAGGATTAGGCAAATTCATAAGAAACAGCTCCATAAACAAGTTCTGAAGGGAACAGAGACATGCCCCCCAGGTATCATTCATGCAACAACTGTGGTCATTGGGAAGTGTAACGGGTGAAGTAAAGGGGTGAAGGAAGAAGTAAAGAATGCGGCTGGGCTTGCAGGCCTTTCTCCAAGCAGCATCTCCTGTGGTACCATTGCAGCCAGACTGTGGAAGCAGACCATGCTCTGATCCTGTAGGGCATTTCTCATGTTATGTCATGAGGAATGAATAGGAGATTCTTCAGTCAATGAATTTTTCTTCCTCTCAATTTAAACCATGAGTCTTAGACATATAGGAGAAGTTTGATACCCATCAGCCAGCTTTCCCTTCTATGCTACCCTCAAAAGGGGTTGCACTCATGCTTAATCTTAAACACCACAAGGAATTCTGTTAATTTCAGTGAGACCAATCTCACAGGCTTGATGTTTAGCACATGTGTACCTGAAGTATCTGGCATTCAATTCTTCTGTGAACCAGAGAGAACCTAAGAATTCACATTAGAAAGATAATAGGTAAAAACACAGTGAACAAACAAACCAAAATATCATTAATTGCTTTCTATTACAAGTAGTCCATCACTTCCCTTAATTGATGTCTCTCTTCTTCCATCTTTTATCTTCACTTGTTAGTGAAGTAAGTAAAAGCTTGCCCCTATGCTTCTGTCCTCTCTTTTTCTTTCTGGCCTTTCATTCATCCTTTCCTTACTCATAACACCATAGTTACAAGATTAAGGGAGTTAAGGCCTTAACTGGAACATGTAGGGCTTTGGAGAACTTTCATAGTGTCTCTGGATCTCTGTCAATGAAGAAAGCACATAGAAATTTTTACTGTTCTGAAGGTGCTCATTGTGATGCTTGCAGTGTTTTTTAGGTGCTTGCATGGAAATGCTATGTAAACTCCACATACTATTACTAAAGTCCAGAACGCATAGGATAAAGAAGGGTTGCCAAGCTCAGCAGCAACATGGTGGTTATTTGTTGTCACTTTTTGCTTGTCCTTTCTAGGTTTTAAGGTTACTGATGTTTAATTCAGACTATTAGGGGTTGAGATATCTCTCAAACATGCCACATAAGATGTGGGCATGGATCCACCCAGAATTCTGCCTCTGAAAGGGAGTGAGCACCAAATGCTTTAAATAATAATGAAAGAAACCCAAATTGCTCAGTGTATACACCAGAAAAAGTTTCCACCTAGACCTCTAAATTAGAGATAGTATATGTCAAGGTTTACATCCCTTGTAGAAAAACATAATCATGTTTTTTGTATAAACATCTAATCCTTTTTTTTGACATGTAGGAACAAAAAGATTAAGAGAAAGTAATGATTTCTCACATTGTCTAGCTAAGATCTGCTGACTGATAAAATAAGCAGGAAGGTGGAAGGAAAAGACATGCATGCCTGCTGTTAAAGAAAAGCCTATTTGCACATAATGCTCTGGAGAAATTATTGAACATTTCATCCACAGAAAATACAAGCCCTGTCACTCTGCCAGGGTCAGTGAGACCTGGGCTAATCTATTGAGTCAGTTCTAGTTATGCAAGTTAAACGGTTTAGTGGTTGCTTTAATTAGCAACCCCACTTTGTTTACAAACTCTCAAAAAATTGTAGCAAAGAATGTTCCAAGCCCATGCTTACCAGCCCCAGTCCTTTTCTTAACCCCCACCCTTGCAAAAAGTGTTCCTTTGCCTCCTTTCACCTATACCTGGCAAATTGCCAGAAACACATTCCAGAGTGTAACAAACATAGGTATTGCAGCATAAAAATGAGATGTAGCAGAAAGCATCTCTTCTGTGAGAACCCCACATAGCACAAGGAAGGCTAAGAAATGATTGGCACTATAAAGAAAACAACAGGAATTTAAATTAAAGAACAATAAAAAAAATTATTCACATTTTCCTACATCTGTTAACAACATCATTGCAAATGTTTTCATTGTGACATCAATCGTCCTTCACATAATACTCCTTTCTCATTCTTATCTCACAAACGTATCCGCACCTTCTTCCACGCTGCTCTTTCTAGCAGATAGGAATGACCTTCCATAATCTATTTGTCCAGTTTCACCCTTACCTGACAGAAACGCTGGCCAAAGGAACTTTTTAACAGCATTGCTTCATTAAAGTTCTGTGTATACTGAGGACAGAAACTCATCAAGCAACTCAAATACTAAGATGACCAAACCTAATCCTATTTCCATGTCACAGCCTCATCCTCACTGCTTGACTCGATTACTCCTGAGGCTGTTTGTTCTGCCATTTGTACCACTGTACACTGGCAATATTTTAATTAAAGCCCATAGAGCCCTGCCGCTGTCAGTGGATATAATATAATAATCCTCAGTAGGGACTTGTTGATTTTCTCCAGTGTTGCCTGTCAAGTTCATCATTTATGAGTGATGCATGCATTCAGTGGGGCTGGGATCATCTTCCACACATCCCATGACTCATGTAGCATACTGTCATCAGCAAACAGCAGTAAAGAGTATCATCTCTCACATTAGACGTAGGTATACAGAGCCAACTCAATAGTTCTCAGAAGCACTGAATGCTGCTGCTCTGAAACAGAAGGCAAAGCCACGACCATTCCTGTTAATAGGAAGCAGGAAGAGGGGAAGGGGTCACATTTAGAACAGGCAAGAGGAGCCCTGAAGATTTCGACTAGTCATTCTGCTTCTGCAAGGGACCCTCTTGGCTGCCACTGCCCTGTGAACTTGAAACCTCTCTTGGGTAGAGGAACTGCTTCCACTTTGGTCTTCTCCAGGTCCAGTACAAGAAAAGAAAACGTTGTATATATGGTCACTCTTCTGCCATAGCAGTTGCCTGCCTTGTCTTTATCTTGAGCTTGCTCTAGCTATACAACTTTTTTCCAAAGTATATGAAGGATATGGCTTTGACTTTCCACTTATTTGAATAAAACCTGTAGAGAAACAGGGGATTTCTGTGGAAATTGGTTTTACTAATTTGAATACAGCTAAGTCACCTCTCCCCAGAATCCATACTTCTCAGAAACTCTCAGGAAAACAATTGACAAGAGGAAAACATCCAAGTTTGCACTTTCAGAGATCCTAGGGAATCTCTCAACATAACCTGAGGTGGACCAGAAGGCTTCTATATTCACACTGGAAAGCTGTCTTGCTAAAATAGGACTTTGAAGAGTTGCAATGAAAGCGACTTTGTGACATGACTGAGTGCTCTGCCAAGGGAGGGAACTACACTTAGCATTACGCCAGGAGACCATGATGAAGTGACCAGCCAAAGTGCAGTTTTGACCAATTAATACCACGGTCAGGCATGTAATTTTGTAGTTTGTAAACATGCCTAATGAATCAGGAGAATAACCCTCCAAGATGTACTGAAATCCAAAGGAAAATACGACAAAATTTGGGCTGCAGCAGGACCAAACATCCTGTTCAGAGAAGTTGTTCTTCTGTGCAGCTTCCTTTCCCCACTTCCTCTTGGCTCCTAGTCCTGTCCTCAGGTCATTAGACCACATCACTTCCCTGTTGTTAGAAGGTTATAAATATTGAGATAGATAGGTACTGACATACTGGTAGGAGTTTGATAACGACAGATCTACATTATCAGCTATATCACTTGCCTAAAAGCTAACAGAGGTTTGCTGGGCCCCCTTGCTGCTAAGTACCAGTTGCAAATTTACACCTCCCTTTCTGTAAGCCTAAAAGGTTTTTCCCATGTTAATATTTACTCAGCCTCATGATTTTTCCTACATGGCTGAAGCATAACACTGCACAGAGCACATGAAGATTTGGCCACCCACAAAAAATATTTGATCACCTTTTAAAAAAAAGTACATTTTAAAAGCCCAGACAAGCAGTGCAGCATGTTTTATCACTGGTTAATATGGGATTCTTAAATCAAAGCACTGCCGATCGATAGTGAAGTACCTAACTCTTAGCTTTATTGATTATGTCTACACAGACTTAATTCACAGGTTAACTATGCTGGCTCCTCAGATCTCCTTTTTGCTAAACCTAGACATCTAGCTTGCACAGAATAGAGAGTATCTTCCCATCACACTTGTTCTTTAAGATGATTAATCCAATCTAAATCCATGTTGACAAGTGCTAAACAGTTTGGTGGTGATGTAGCCAGGGAGAAAAAGGTTTCTCAGTCTGAGCTGGGTTTTCAACACATACCACAAAGAAACATGCTCTCATTTCTGTCGCATAAAAAACCACCAATGAACTGATGCTCTCAGGTGTTCTCAGACCTCTTGGAAAATTGTTCTGAATTATTTAGATTTTTTTCCTCAAAACAGAAACTATTTTTTTTTAATTGAAAACATTAACAACATCATCAAACCTCCCATCAATAAACCATGAATTTCAGGCAAATCTCTGTGCATGATGAAGAATGTCAACACAGGAACAGATTTCAGAGGACACTGTTTGAACACAGCCTCTTAATTTGCAGGAGGAACCCAATCAGCAAGATGTCATCCAGCTGACTGAAGAAGTGAAGATGTAAGCTATGTGTTAAAACCAGGCTCTTGGCAAACTCTTTTCGGTACCTTCTCCAAGAACATGCTCTGTAATAGTCAATAGGGATGTTATCATCAGTTTGGGGTAGTGAGAGAAGATTTCTGTTGTGTTGTGCAGAAATCTGTTGGAGTGAGGGTTTTGAGTGAAGAGGAGGAAGAGGACAAGAACAGCCATTCCTCAGTACCTCAGTGCATCTTTTCACAGCTGTGCCAACCAAGGCAAGGAAGGGAAAGATGAATAAAAAATTCTCCAAGGTCTTAGCCTGCATTCATAAAGGGCTTCTGGGGAGAAACTGCTTCTCTCAGTGTACTATACAGCTTTCTGGAATAGGTTTGCTGGACGATCAGTTGAGGAGAAGGGGAAGAGTACAAATTTGCAGCCTTACAGACTGCACTCACTGCTTATACATGCTGACTGTGTTGGTTTTACTTCCCCTGCCACACATTTGAGACTGTGGGTATGACATTACTTTCTACCACATGCAGGATTACCCCAGCACCTACATTTTCACCCTCTGTAAGCATCATTCAGCACCACAGTGTAACAGCTTAAGAGCCACAGCAAAGAAGAATGAGTCAGTGGACGAAGAGAATCACAGAATCACAGAATTGTCTAGGTTGGAAAAGACCTTGAAGATCATCCAGTCCAACCATTAACCTAACATTGGCAGTTCCCAACTACACCATATCTCTAAGCTGACCCAACTCTTAAACACCTCCAGGGATGGGGACTCCACCACCTCCCTGGGCAGCCCATTCCAACACCTAACAACCCATTCTGGAAAGAAATGCTTCCTAATGTCTAGTCTAAACCTTCCCTGGCACAACCTGAGGCCATTCCCTCTTGTCCTATCGCTTGTTACTTGGTTAAAGAGACTCATCCCCATCTCTCTGCAACCTCCTTTCAGGTAGTTGTAGAGGGCGATGAGGTCTCCCCTCAGCCTCCTCTTCTCCAGACTAAACAACCCCAGCTCCCTCAGCTGCTCCTTGTAAGTGAGGGTGACCATATGTACTGGGTCTGGCTGAGCCGGAATTGGTTTTCCCCTGTAGCAGCCCTCATGGTGCTGTGTTTTACGTTGGGAGCTGGCAGGGTGTTGATAGCACACTGGTGTTGTGGCCACTGCTGAGTAGTGCTTACACAGCACCAAGGCTCTTTCTGACATTTTCCCCCCCTCAGTGGGACGGGGTGGGCAAGATCTTGGGAGGGGACACAACCAGGACAGCTGACCCGAACTGACCAAAGGGATATTCCATACCACATGACGTCTGCTCAAGTATAAATCTGGGAAAAAGGAGGAAGGGGGTGGGGTCACCCTTGGTCCTCCGAGGCAATCACTACGCGTATTGGAGCCCTGCTTCCTGAGAAGGCCCGACATCGCCTGTTCATGGGAAGTAAAGAATAAATCTGTTTTCTTTTTTTGCTTCTACGCACGGACCTTTGCTTCACTTTGCTTATATTAAAACTGCTGTTGTTTTACCCACAAGGGTTGTTTTTTTAGTATCTTATTTTCTTTCCCCTCTTTGCCCTGTTGAGAAAAAAAGGGGGAAGAGGGGGAAGTGATAGAGCGACTTGGTGGGTACCTGGCATTTAGCCAAGGTCAAACCACCACACCATAAAAAAAAATAATTGAAAATCTTGAAAATCTCACAGCCTGGCTATGTTAAGGACCACCAATTACCTGAGCCCCTAGCACAAGGTCAGTTTGCAGGTCTGTCCTTTACGAGCACTGAGCCTCTTTTCACACACCTTGTAATTGCTTTGCAAACCTTGGTTCAGGCATTTCTGCAATGCTGTCAGGGAGAGAAGAGTCCTGTCTGTCGACTCTCCATCATGTACATCACATTTTCCCCCTCTCCCATATCTCCCACCTGAGCAATATTAGGCATTCTTAGTTTCTGTACCAAATAATATCTTATTCAAGGTTGGCATATTCAGCTGTTGCATGAACTGTTCAACCCTTCCAGGCAGTGACCTAAATGATTTTTAAGATATGAAGTAAATTATAGATCTCATTTCAGAAACTGCCCAAGTTTAAAAATAGATGTTGAAAACCATATGCAGAATCATGAGCCTTGTCCTTACTCTCACACGCTCTATAGATTAAACTACTTCTTTTTTTCCCTGGAGGTGGGGCAAGGCCTTTATTCCCAGAAGGCATTTCCCTCCTAAGGGTAAGTGGTTTCCTTAGATGTTACACTTAATGAGTGGAAGAAAGTGGACAGAAAGTTGCACAGGCCAGGGACTGGCAGTCTTGTGAAGAATGGGGAGAGCTAATTGTGTGAAGTAATAGCTGTAGCTCCCCAAGGAGGAGAAAGATGGAGGGGAAAAGAAGGGAGGGCAAGTAAAGCCCAAGTCAGATTAAGATCTCTTTCCCTCTTTCTTCTTGTTAGCTGCAGCTGGGTCTCACCCACTCTCTGCCTTGAAACTGTAAGCAAGCCAATGCCTGGCACAACGGCCAAGTAATTACTGATGACAAGTGAGTGGTATTTTTTCCAGATTGGCTTTCCTGCCTTTCTGCAAGAAAAAATAAATGAAAAGCTGTACCCCAACCAACATGACAGGAAAAATAACAATACTTGTATGGGACTGATACTGGAAACGTGCTGCTCCTCCAGCTGCAGACTGGAGAGAACTACTACTACCCTCTCACTCTGTCTTCTCAGCAAGGAAGGGAAAGATTGAAGGCAGGATGGGAGAAGGGCCCTTTCCAAAGGTCAGCACATCTCTTTTAGCCAAAGCTCAATGCCACACCAAGAACAGGGAGAAGGCAGCAATACAGAAGTCCCTGGGCATGGCATTAACTGAGACAGACAGCACAGCTTGTATTTAGTTTACTGGAAAGTAAAAGAATGGTATCATTCAGTCCTCTCCTCTCTTTTTAACCTGAGTTATATGACTCATCCTGCCATTTGTTAAAGACTAATAAACTCATATCTGATCTGTCATGCAAGTGGATTCCCCCAAATGATGATCTCTACAAGCCTTTCTCAACTATCAAGCTCTTCACTTTAAGATGGGAAGATAGATTATAAAATTCCACCCCATATTACAGAACTGGACTTAATGGTCTGTACAGCTCTATCTTGCAAATGTTATCAGCTGGCTTATGCAATATGCTGTCTTATTCCATCTCACAAAATCAGGATCAGAGATCCCACTACCTGAAGGGAAATCTATGTGTGCAAACAAGATCTCATTTTTACCCAGAAAAGTGCCTTTTCTTTAGTTTGATATAAAACTTTTATTCTATAATTCTCAGTAGGAGCAACAGGGAACAGATTTCTAACCTTCATCTGATGCAGTCTGTGAGACGTTTGTAATTTTTCTCTCTGTGAACAACACAAACAGAAGTATACCCATTAGATGGATGAATGGATATGATTCATCTGGATTCATGGTCTTCTTTTTCGCTATAAGGACCTTGTTTCTTTTCCCGTCATACCTACAGATGATAGATTCAGTAGGGCAGCCCTGGAAAAGACTGTTTTGGTTATATAGTTAGGCTTCCTGGGATATATGCATATTAGAACACCATTCAATACATGATTAGGAGATACAAAATCCAAACAGTAAGTCATTGTATAGGTCAATGGAGGAGCAAAGGAGCTGGGATATGATTTGTCAAAGACAAATTAATTAATTAATAAGATATAAAGAAAAAATCCTTATTTTAAAACCACAACAACTCAGAATGTGAAAAAATAAATTGTTCATACTACAAACGGTTACACTGATTGCTACAGTTAATGATAATTCTGCAAAATTTTCTGTTCTAAATCCCTGTTTTCATATGCTTCACACTAGAAAGCATTACCATTTTCATGGTAGTTTTTTCATTCTATTCAAAAGTGAACTTCTTCATTGACATTTTTGATAAGTTCTTATGAAATCACTTCAGCTGTGTTAGAGTCATGCAAGATCAAAAAGTCCCATTACAAGAAAAAATTCTGTCTAGTTGGACCCATGAAGTTAATTCAAACCATCCTGCATCTGAAAGCCTCAAATTTGGGGCTTAGTCCTCCAAACAAGATCAACCAGCCAAACTGGCTATGAGAATCAGTGGGACATCTCCTCTCAGAAAAGGGCTGGTAAAACTTTATAACAGTTATATTTCCTTGAAAAACTGATGCAAAATCTGGGCTTGCTCCTACAGAAGCAAGTTATCAAAATAGCATGCTTTAAGATGATTTAAACTAACCCATTGTCCTTAACACCACAATAGAGCAGAACACACACAGCTACTGTTCCTCAGCTGAAGGATAATAACTTCCTGCTGAGGGATGGTGACTCCTTTAAATGTGTTAACTCATTCACTTTCAATCACGTACCGTATCTGTGAGCAACTCATCAGAAGGTGTTATCTGTGGAGCACTGGTATCTACCTAGCTCTGCTCCCCTGAAATCTTACCCCCATCTTCTCATGGTTCAAGTCCCTGACTCATGCTCTTGGTGGATAGGACTGCTCCCCATCTGCTGGGGAGATTATCACTGCCCAAATAGCTAAGCTGTCTCTGAGGCAGTTTCTGAACCACTATAGTTTGCCCACAAATTGTTTAGTGACAAAACATAAATCAGAACTCAGTATGTGATTTGTAATAGACATAATCTGTACATGGTCTTGTAGCAAAACAGGGTTAATGTGTCCAAAATGGGCAGCTCTGTGAGACAAACAATGCAACGTCTTCAAAATGAGAAGATAAACAGATGTTATACCTATGAAAATACTCTGGCATCCTTATTTGTTTTTATTTTTAAAATAAATTCCACATGTAAATTCATACAACATTATGATAACATGAACAGATATTTAAGAAAAAAAATTACAGAAGCAAATCTTTATGTAAGACATATCTGTGTTGCCCATAAGCAAGTTTGGACCTTCTTCCTCGCATCCTAATTTCTGAGTGCTTTTGCACACGTAAATCTTCCTGTGAAAGAAAGCAATCATTGTGGAAAAGTTATTAAAAAATGAAATTACTCTTCAGGACATTTGGACAGATCCTAAGTAAGAGAATGCATTTATAACATACTAACAGCAGACCAGTCAAAATCTGCCCCACAGTTACTTACAAAAAAACCTGAATTTTACCCATTTACATTGCCCCCTCTTCTGCTCTGTGATCCAACGCGCCAAGGTGTTTCTTGTCAGGTAGTCCAACAAGCCCAGTTCCTTGCACTGGGAAAGAAGCTATCCAGGCACTCTGCAGGAAACAGGTATTGTAGATACGTTGATATGTGCAGTGCTAAGGGTACACACTTGTTGCAGTGTATGATATATAAGCGTTTCATCTTTAGTTCAAGCTCTAGATCTCATACTTGAAATATCCAGTGTAATCCCTAATGTGTCAACCAAGGTAGCAGTAACTATCATCCCTCTTAACTACATCTGTTCTGGTAAGTGGACAGTATCTAGGGTGGGGTTTTTTTTCACACTGCTCCCCCAGTACTGTTTAGGAACAGTTCTGCTGGCCCACATGATGCTAAATAAGCAGAGTTTGGCTTTTGATACCTCAACCCTCAAATAGCTGGTGCTTTCCTAAATGGATGGTTTCCTTTTTGGCATGTGTCTTCTTTCTCACTGCCATTTCTTGCAAGAAAGAAAAGGTGAATAAGTACACATAAACAGGAATTTGCCCTTAGTAAATTAAATCCCAGTCTCTCTGCCCCAGCCACAGTGTGCTTTTTGTACAGTCCCATTGAGCGTAGAGGTACTGCGATGCAGGGACTGTATTTCCAATATAATGATCAGATGTAGAAGATTTCTACATGGTAACATGAAAGAATCAAAAGGGGATAAATAAATAAATACACTGGGAAGTGTGTATGGGAGGCTCTGTATTCTCAAAGTTATATTTGCTCTATCATCTTCTATTTTACGCATGTCAGAAGCCTCCCAGAGTCTTTACTCTGCAAGTAACACATCCTCTTCCATGAGCTGTATTCACTTGCACTACAGCAAAATTTAAGTCATAAGATTATATGCAGGCTGGATTTACACAAGATATAGAAACCTCACTTGAAATTTTATTATTGTAAAGATTCAAATACTGCAGCTGTTCTCTCTCTCTCCCTCTCTCCCCCCTTCCAATCCTTATTTTCCCCCATTTTGTAGCACTTGCAAGTCGGGTTTCAGGGTGTTAATAAAGCACGGAGCAGAATTTTGGAAGGTGTCCAGCTCTTCACCCCACCCAGATGAATACCTGGAAGCACACTGTTACCATGGCTATCCTGCCAGACTGAAATGAAGTGTGGCCTCAACTGGAACAAATGTTGAAAGGATGAAAAGATGCCCTCTGAAACAGGTAACCGCAGGACTGACACAGCAATATTTAGTTTACAGTTTTATAACTTTCTGGTAAATAACTTCATTTTACTCTACAAGTTCTTTTATGGTGGGACCAGACATGTTGTAAGCAAGTCTTAGTGATATCTGTTTTCAATGTACTTTATCTTGCTATTTTCTAAACTAATCTGATAATTTTGGCAAAACATAGGAATTGATCAAGTTTAGGATTTAGAATTTTGCAGGACTATCTAGTATCACCTATGCTGCCCAGTATCTGGCAGAACAGTATAAAGTGTTTTTCTTTATGTGTCAGTGCTAGAGCTGGCTGCAGATTTTGTAGAGCATAAAATACTTCATATGTATTGTTTCTACTTCAAAAAGCTTTCACCAAGCCCAAGGCAGGCACCCAGTGGAACTCTCCAGCCACTTCTACACACTAATTTAGAGCCAGGGACACTAGTGCTTTCTTGGGTCCTTGGCGCTAGCTCCAACATCCTGCAGTGGAGGACTCTGGTTCCAAGGTCTGAGGTTCAAGCTACAGCATGTCCAGCTCATTTGTGTCAGAGGCACCTCCAGAAACCCTGGTTCCAAAACTACTGTTCCAAGGCTTTCTGGTTCTGTACCATGGAGCGAAGAGGCTGAGATTTCAGGTTCCCCCATCAACACTATTTTCCTCCTGGATTTGCAGTCAGAACAACAGTTTCTGGGTGCACCCCCCTTACTAAAAGCCACTCCCCACCCCCCCTCTGTGTCCCATACATCCTCAGAAAAGCTGACATGATGGTCAGTGTCATGGCTGAGTGGCAGAAGAGGGGTGACAGGAGGTAAGGCTTTTCATGGCAATGTCAACACACCCTGTCTTCATGTTGTGTGAAACATGATTTGGATGGAAACCGCAGCAGAGAAGATGACTCACAAGCCAGCAAACAAAACCAGCCCAAAGTGAACATCAGTGCTAACTCAAAAGCTTACTTTCCTGTGCAATCTAGCCTTCACCTGGACTCTTTCGCACAGCTGGGATCTGCTGTAACTTTTACATCCTCATGCAGAAATGTCAGGCATAATGCTGGACCTTGCTCTCAGAGCTGGGCAAAAGCCCTTCCTTCCTAGCTCCCCTTCACTGCAAGTCAACCAAAAGAGGCCAGAGGGTGAAGAAAGGCCGTTACTTACCTCATTACCTCCCTCTGTTTTCTTCACCAGAGGACAAAGCCCTTCTCCTTCAGGGTGGTAGGATTGGCTCATTTGTCCTCTATGACAGACGGGGTTATATCTCTGGAGACAAGGTTCCTCCCGGGTCTTCCTCTGTGACGACCGGCTCCATGGAGCCCCTGTCATCAGCCTCCATGTGTCTGGCACCGAGTCTGATCGTATTGATTTAGTAGTCCATTGTCCTGTGGGAAAAGTGCTTAGTGGCAAATACCAGAACACGATCAATAATGCACAACCTCCAGAGTCTGTGTTAGAGCTTCAACACCGGGCCTTGGGCACCAGAAACACCTCAGTAGCACCACTGCAAACCAGGCGTCAGTCTAGTGAAGTGAATGGATCAAACCAGGAAACATCAGAAGCAGTCCAAGGATGCCTGCTTTATATGCCCCAGTGTAGGAGTCTGAGCCACACTGGAGGGAAGTTAGTGCAGGCAGAAGAATGCAAGGACGAAGACAAGGCCAGCAAAATAAGGCTGGCAAAAACACACAAGATAGCAGATAAGTGAGAAACACCTGTGGTCAGCAAAAGCACACAAGTCTGAGCAAAACAGGGTATGAGACAAGGGAGTTTTTGGCAAGTTTTGGGCTTTACGTGCTAATTGCAATTAACCAATCAAATGCTTGTAGAGGCGCATGAACAGGGCATGCAGATAACCTGTAGCCTATTAGAAGATAGATGAGTGCGTGTACGGAACTTAGTAGAATATAAATGTAACCAGGATTGGGAAATAAAGGTGGATAATCTGATCATCATATTGGTGTTGTCTCGTTCCTGTTCCCGCATGGAGAAATAAGGACCCTAGGTAATGGTGACCCCAACACCCCAGCTGTCTGCCAAAATGTCATAAGCCATCTGATTGTAACACATTAAGACTCTTTGAAAACCTAGGAGTTCAAAAGCATGATTCTGTTTTCAGGTACATGATTTTTGCACTTCTGAGAAGCCACTGATTTCAGTGCAATTGCTCCTGATTTTTAGAACTGTGAGCTCAGACTCTAGCTCTTTAATTTTTAAAACACCAGCATCATGCTGTCACCAACCCCAAGCCTGGAAACATCAGCAGATCATGACAGATGTGTCACATCCTCCTTCCCCTTTCTGGATAGCACTCCCTGCTACCCACTAATACTCCCTACCCTGGCACTAGTAAGTCCACAGCAGCGTGATGTAATTTTGTAAAACAAAATAGATGAGGCTTGAAGAACATAAACAGCAACGTACTAACTCGGTTCATCGTATGATCCCAGGCTCCAAACAAAAGGGCAAGGGTGGGGCTCTCAGACCAGTCCAAGTGTCGGGTGGGTCCATGTTTTATGAAAGATAAGAACATATTCTATTAAAAAAAAGTCTTTTGTACAGTTGCTCTTTGCGACCCTGAAGGGGGAAAAAATTATCTTCACACACAGACTGCAGTGGTGTGGGGCGGTGCACGCACATACACATACCCTTGCAGTGGTGTTGCCAGGCACTGGGGATGTGTACGCTATTCACAGGTTGGCTCTGCCAAGGGAATGTTGATGGCAGCTCCATTGCCCAACAGCAGCATGGCAACAGATGTGCCCATTTTTTTCTTTTTTTAACCTCTTTCTTTGGTTATTATTGTAAATGACAGTTCTGGGATGCTGTCTTTTCCTATTACCAGGATTTACAAGGACTGGACATTTATGTGGATGAGGATATCTACCATAATAATTCTAACATCAAGAAAACATGAAAGTCTTCACACCTTAGGACATCGCTATTCAAATGACCTATTCATGGTCCTCATCCACAGTGAGTCTGTTTATGTGGGCCTTGCCAGGGCCTCAAATGTGGGGTGTCCCACACTACTCCAAGCCAGTCCCCATCCTCTCAGGGAGCAGCAGCAGGGCCCACCAGCCTGTAGGAGTGGGATCAGCACCCAACACCCTGCACCCCAGGGTGACTATGGCTGTCACAGCAGCGATGCAGTGAGAACCCCAGCTTTAAAGCACAGGCCAAGCCATCCTTGCTAGCAATACAAGCAAAGCTTCCTCTGGGGGCAGGTACTCCCCTAAGTGCCCAGTACAGGATTTTTATCAGTTTCAGAGTCAGAGAACAGAGAATTGACTGAATCACAAGTATAAGCACCTTGGAAGTTTTATATTTTTTTGCTGTTATGTGTGCCCACTGCTGCTGGAACGGCAGCATTTGTTTTCACATCCCATCTTGAAAGTAAACTTCTTTAAAGTTTAAGAAAATGTTCAGGTTTGGTTTCAGTCCAAAAGGACTCAGATTTAAAATACTGATCTACGTCTGGGTTCAGATTCCTCAGACATTTGTGACGGCTCAGATGCAAGAGCCTGGGGTCATCCCATCTTAGGAGTCATCACAAAACAAGTAATATTACTGAGATACAAGGAAATTAACACACTCCTATGAAATCAGAATAAAAAATCAGTTAATTTTTGTTCTATTTCTTGAACAGAGAGATTGAAAATTTATGTGATTGACTTCCTGTAATCCACATGTAACTCTTAGCAATTCAGCTAAGGATTTTACTCCTACCAACATTTTATTCCTTTTAGGAAGGGTTAATTATGCCTAAACAAAATGTATGTTTCTTAGGAAGTACCTTCAAGTGTTTAGGAAGGCACATTTGCCTGTTTATCCTAAAGAAAATCAGTCCATCAAATTTAATGACAAGTAATATTGTCCCTAAGAGAAGTTCTGTAATTACCCATCTATTCCTTTCTATTCTTTGTAATTATTTGCTTGCAATTATCTCCATCCTGCCTGATGTTTTCCTAAATCCTGCATGAATATAAAGCAAAGCAACAGTCAGATAAGTCATGATAGGTCTTTACATTTCTGAAAGGATTTTTGCAGTCAGTGAGAGGACGGTATGGAAGGGGTTACGCTCTGTGCTCGAGTTCCTCTTTTTGTCCCCAAGGAGAGGAAAGAAGCAGAATACCTCCAGAAGCTAATGAAACATGGAAACAATTTGTGTACAAGCAAAAAAACAAGGTTTGTCGTCTCCCACTGCCAATAATAATACTTTATTTCCTATTTGTACTGTATAATGTTCAGGATGAAAAACAAGTGATATTACTTGGTAATTCCCAAAGATGTCATTTTATAGGTAGTGTGGCCATCTCCCTGAGCTTACAGTGTATAGAAATAACTCTGCATCCACGCAAATGGGAGCCAGGAGCTACCTGTTTTGTTTTAGTCTGAACACCTTTGAAATCTCCTTGATGGAAAACTTCAGGAATTTTGGCTTCTTTGAGGAATCAGACTTTCAAATCAAGCTATTATAAACCCACTATATTGCTCTCCATCTGCAGAGTAAATCCAGTTAAACTTCCTTTACTGATAGTATTAAAAGCCTTATTTTTGTCCAAAACCAGAGAAGGTGCTGGCACAGCACAGGGTAGGCCGCAAGGTTGGTTACAGATCAGCACTGATTATCACTGACAGTTTCCTCAAGAAAGAATTAGCATCAAAACCAGTCCCAGCTTAATGAGGATGCAACCTTATTGGCATTCATGGAAATTCCCCTCTATTTTCACTTGGTCTGGACGTGTCCAGGGAAGAAGCCGGCACTACCTCCCAGAACAATGCACAAATATACACACACACACCCCCCCCCCCTCGCAAATGACCACTGGGGTAATTACAGCAGGTGTCAAAATCCCTAAGAATAGCTGAGAAATGGTAACTCCCAGCCCGGCTCTGGTGTCAGATCAACACAGATAAAACAACAAACAGACAACGTCCCAGTGGGTCTCCCCAGGCACCGCAGGCAGGGAGCGGAGCTTGCTGGCAGGGCTCACCTCCCTCCGGGAGCTTGTTTGCTACTGAGAGGCAACCTCTCTGCTGGTGTCACACGTCCCTTCACTGGGCACAACAGTTTGAGGGCCTGCTCTATGGCCCAGGCTGGAACCCAAGGCCAACAGCTTTCCTGTAATGTGTTTCCAGAGGTCGGTTGTGCTGACACTTGCTTCACTGTATGCAGCAACTGTGTATTCAGTGACTGCCTTGGCCCATCTGCATTTTAAAGTAGTCATGAAAACCTCAGTGGGCTTGCCTTTGATAAAATAAGGTATCAAAATAGCAGTATTGTGTACCTTACACACACACACGCACTTTGTGAAGGTCTGCTACTCTGTTACAGCTGATTTCAAACTCACAGAAAACTGGAAAACCACTGGCAGATGATCACTCCCAGCTTGGCTGATCAGTACTGAGAATAACCTGGAATATCCCTGGTGCTATCTGCTAGGTGCCTCATCTACAGCGGGTTAAAGCCTCAGATCACATACTGGTAGCTCCTGTATTTTTTCAGAATGGTAACAATGAGGCACCAACCAGTTATTACTAGAAATATTATACAGATAGGCCAGGTTTTAAAAAAAATAGCCTAAGTATCATGTCGTATAATACTGCAGTCAGGCAAAAAAAGCAGATGCAGCCTCAGCCTTGTCATAGCTCTCCATCTCCTCTGCATGCAGGTGCCTCACCATCAGACGTGAGCAGGTTGCACTAGCACAGGCAGAGCTGCCAGGCCAAGGACAGTCCCACCCTGGGGGCCTGGGTTTCAGCACAGGCTGGATGCAGGTTGAGGGTGGACGGCCCACAGTGAAGACTGGGTCACTGCTTCACTATGTGGCACAGTTTCTTTCTGGTATCTCTTGTAGCTTGAGTATCTTGCTATCGTGCATGTAATTACAGCATGGACATATTCCTTATCATGAATTAGGAGGCCCAGTTATTAAATGTCTGTTTCCTGATTCAGGTATAACAGGGTAACTAGTTGCAAGAGGAAATACAGTTAAGTTCCCAATAATTTCCTAACTCTTAGTCCAGGTTTTAAATGAGGTGAGAGTGACATTGCTTAGTCATATCTACACAAAATCAAGAAGGGGGGGGGGGGGGGGGGGGGGGTGTGTGTCCATCTGTCCCTGCCTTCCATGGTCACCATGGCAATACAGCTTTAACACATCTAGTAAATACAGGCTTTAGAGATGGAGTTAGGGAAGCCAACTTGGTTACAAAGGATGCTTCAAACAAGAACTCTATACTGTCAACTCTCTGCTCCTTAAACTGGGAGACAATTATTCAGTCAAGTGCCCAGAAAATCACATGAGGCAATCTGATGTTGGAAGTTTCTCATTTATTTCTTGGGATCCAAGCAGCCTTATGGTTCAAATTTAACAGTCACTAATCACCAGTAGCAAACACATATCCCAGAGCAGTATCAAGTGTACTCATCACAAAAAAGCCCACTACAGTATGTGTCTTGCCATCATTAAACTCCAGTGCTGTTCTGGTCATATCTACAAAAGCTATCTGGTATGAGAGAAAGCTCCAAGGGCAAATCCAGACTTTGCAGACCCATACAGGGCTAGATACTATGGAAATTAATTGCTGATACTGCTGACCAACTCCATTGTTTAAAGCAGTGCCCTCTCAGACTTCAGCAATAATTCAACAGTGAAAAAACCAGCTCTGATCAGATAGCTAGGGAAATTAGATAAAGAGCACAATAGCTGTGAAGATAGGAATACTTCATGACGAGTCATATATCAGTTTATTTCTGATTTAAGTCCCTTTTGATTACTCTTTGTTAATACCTCACATCTGTATGACAAGTCAGAAAGAAAGGCAAAGATCTTTCAGGCAGAATTTGTTTTCCCCCAAGATGACATTTGAATGCTACCTTCATGACTTAATGCTCAACCATCTCCTCATGACTCTTTCATGTTACTTAGAAATAATGACTGCGTTTCAGGAAACACCAATTTCTTCAAAGCTAGTTTTTATACTTTACTGAGCTCCCAAGGTACTAAACTATTCAAAAGTGCTCCTTTCCTCTATGTCTGTTTCCACAGAAGTCCAAGGCAACTCCTTTGACTCTCAGGACAGCATCTTTGAAAACTTTTTCCCCCTATCATTTTCAACATAAGCAAGCTAAAGCCAAGCTTAGCCCTTATTTTAAACAGTCACATACTTATTTCTTTCAAAATAAGTCATTTAACTACAAAAACAATAAAAAGTCCAAGATACCTGGCTATAATGGGATCACCATGTTGTTTTAATAGTATACATTCTAAAAGTGTTACCAAGGGGGCTGAATGTGGTTGCTCTGGATGAAAGAAGCTGCAGTCAGCGGGAGTAAGCTTTTAGCACTGGGAAAGAAGCAACCTCCAGCCTTGCTAAATGGGGCTACTGTGGAATTCAGGATGCGTCGTACACACAGCTGGCTATAAAACTCTTCAGATCATCCAGCTCTGCCTCTCCCCTAGAGCAAACTATTCTCTTTGCATTTCTTGTTGCTCTTATCAAAGGTAAATAGGCTGAGTATTTCACAGTACCCTAGGGTTTTTTGAGGATGTTCTTAAAAGATCTGGTCAAGCCAGAGGACCCCAGCCCAGGGAGGAGAGACTGTTTTCTTTACAGGTTTGGGGGGCTACTTTTTAAGCTAACACATTGTGAAAGGTATCTCTTCTTCAGATAGTTTTGAGAGGTAGGTTGATACCAGGCTAAAACATGCATATCTAGGTTTTATAACTATTGTAAATCATTTCAGTATCTGATTGGTTATCATAAATTCAATATTGCATCCTTTCAAATTAGTAAATTTAACAAAAGAGAGGAAAAAAAATGCACATTTAACTGATGATACCAAACTACTGGTTTTCCTTTGCCTTTTTATGGACATGCCACGCAGCTGATGGCCAGGCATTCCCACTCAGTGTCCTTTTTACAGTTTGTGCTGTTTCTTAGGAAGCTATGCTTTAAATAGCACAGATAATACCTACCATTAAATAAAAAGCAAAACACCTTCAAAGTTTTAGTTTAAAACTAACTGCAGAAATCTAAAAAACTTTCAAAGATTTTTTTTCCCCCTTGTGGATCTGAATCTTGGTACCTCAGCTTCAAGTATATGGGATCTCCTTCCAGTGCATGTTACTCTGAGTTCCCTGGATTTGAGGATTTACTACCTGCAGTATTCTTACAAATAATCCTTAGCTTTTTTTCCACAGCAGTTCTACAGTCTACAGAAAGGAAAATTCAGCTGTGGTTAGAACTACACTATGGAGGGACAAGACCTTTCTGAGGTGATGAGCAAGTCTTAAGCATTGCATAGAAGTCCCAAAAATTTCCTCAGACTTACTCAGCCTCCTTTCTATCCACGTCTCCAAGAGGAGATTCTCTTTCTCCTACAGATCTGATGTTGTAAGCTGGAGCAAGCTGTAAATAATGAGAACCCATGAAGAATTAGCAAATATCAAGTTTGTGATGGACTCTCTTTTCCAATCATAATGATAAATAGGTTGCTAATTATCTCTTTTATTTGCTCCAGTATAAATGTAGAGTAAATTCACTAACTGTACTAAAGTTGTTCTGGAAATACACCACTGTAATGGAGGCAAAGGTTTGACTCTATTTCTTGATGATATAACACCAATATAGAATGTCTTAGAGTGAAAAATCTAAAAAATCCACAGTATTTCTGCTCAGATATAGTAAAAGCAAAGTTAATTGTATTTAAAAAAACCCGCTACAGAACTGCTTGAGTAATAGGGTGAAAGACACTGTCTTTACTTCACATTTATGCAGAAGTAGCAGAAATCAGAATCTAGTTTGTTGTGCTTATTAACAAAAGGATAAGCAGAGGCTTTAGTAACAACTGCAAATACAGCTTCTTCAAATTACAAGGCAAAGTTCTGCAGATGAAAATAAAATTTGAAGATAGTTTTAGATGAAAGGTTAACAGTGATAATGATTTTTAACGTTTCACAAGTTACTCTAACTAGATATAAGAAAGTTTTGAATATACTTTGCAAATACTCCTCTATGGCCAAATCTCAACTGCAACTCTTACTGGGTAAGGTATTCCAGTTGGGCTAATAAGACTAATTTCACAAATTCATGCATCAGAATTAGTCCAAATGCATTTAGGATTTGTAGCATGAAAGTCTTTACAATGTTGATTATTCTTTTAAGAAATCTGCAGTGTATCAACAGGAACGCAGAGCATATCTTGGGTTGCATCATTAGCTGCAGTTTCAGGAATTACTAAAATCCCCTAAGCTACAATTTGTCATGATTCTCATTCTTGGGAAATCCTTTAAAGGGACTGTTAAAGTAATTAAACTAGTGTCCTCGATTTAATCTTTAAGGCTGCCTAGCCAACATTGAGTCACTGTAGTCTTCTAGGTCAGACAGGAAAAGAATTGACGTCATTGCAAAACGCCACTGCGTAAGTGTTTCTGAAAAAAATGGCAGCCAAGTGTACACAGTTGGATAATCAGATGCTGTGAATAGCATGCTGCTCAACAGGTGAGCTTAGGGAATTTGGCACTTCAGAGCTGTACTGAGTGTGTCCTTATGCAGATGATAAAAGATCCGCAATACACTTTCTCTGACATAACACATTTAGCAAACTTATCAAGATGTTTCCTCTGTCCAGAAAATCACCCAGCCTATTAGGAATGATAATTTGGCACACAATATGCTCGAGGGACAAATACGATAAGGGATGTTTCATACAAAGGGGCTTCCACTACTAGTCAGTTATGTCAAGCTGCAGCTAAAAACAGCGGCATAAAAATAAACTTTAACTCTTCACCCTGGGCAATTAAGCTGTTTTCTAACAAAATAAGCATGGCTTAAACAGGCACCAGGAAGGACAGCTACAGCTCTGCTGCAACGCTTACTCTTGAAAAATCAAAAACAAGCATTTAAGCAGAGCACTGCATTCTAGATATTTTCCCACTCAAGATTTAACATCCACAAATCCCAGATGAATGGGAGCAGAGCCATATATTCCAAACAGGGATCCCAGTTTTTTCAAAACCTGAAGACCCTTCAGACCAGAACTGTTCCCCTTCGGACTCATTTTTAGAAAAGTCACAAACAGGAAGCGCATGTGCTGCTGTCCACAGGCAAATGGAGGGAGAATAGAGCTGTGTTAGGCATACACTAACCTTGAACCTTGTCCCAGTGACTTGTACCTGCCCCAGCACTAATCAAAAGACTTTTCTCATGACTAGCAAAAGCCCACATCCTTGTAATGATTTGAATGGTTCAGAAATACATCTAGCTCTGGCTGTCCAGAATCCTTGCCCTAATCCTCGGAATAGTCCCGTTGCAGACCAGAAATTCTTCCTACAGCAGAAATTAAAATAGCACATATTTGTTCTTTAAATATGTTAATGGTTCTGGTCTTCACTTTATCTCTAAGAGCTTTATCTATCTAACTATAAAGCTACCTCTGCTGGAGTTATCCTATACCTAAGCCCAAACCCAACTGAAAGCCCACGTAACTCTTGGCTATCACAATATCTTCGATTCATTGTTCACGCCAGTTCTCCCAAGAAGACCAATGATACAGCATCCAGTAACAACCTCAGTCCTTCATTCTTCTTTTACTATCTTTAAACTAACCATAACTTGATGGTAGCCCAAGGACTTCTATCTACAACAAGAAATCTTCCTCTGTCAGTATCCAGAGGAACTGTGACTCCAGCAAGACCTAGCACAAACACACATCTTCCACACTTAGTTGTGAGAAACTCTACCCAGCCCTAGCTTGAACTCAAGATATTTTAAAACTTGCCTTAAAATATTCTCACCTGTCAGTCTGAACCTTCGTTCTAGCCTGCAGGGTTTGTATGATCCAGCAATGAACTGTCTTTACCTTTGTGATACTCAGGGCTAAGTCTTAATCATAATTTAGTGACTCTATGTAGCTTGCAACATAAACAATGATACAAAAAGCATACCTCAAAGTATATAGCTCTGCTAACTCCTGCCATCATCCTTATAATCAGGCTACAGTCTCATCCTGTGGTTAGACTTTGTGTCCAGGACAGAACTGATTTTGTTACTGGACATGCAAAGCTACAGTAGTAGGATGGAGACTAAGCTGAAAAGGGTGAATGACTTCTGCTGAGTTTTGGCACAAATATGAGTCTGCTGTGCTGTACCTTACCCTACAGTTAGAGTTGGGCTTATGTTCCAGTTGAGCACAATGTGAGATGAAAACCTTTATCACCGAATTTTATAATACCTGGAGGTCTGTGATGAGGACAGCCAGCAAGAGAGATGCCTGAAGTGGATAAGATGCAGACTGGTGTGGAAACAACCAACACTGACAGGATTTGGCTTAATGGGCTATAAAAGTGGGGCTAGAACTGACTGGAGCAGAAGGTGGCATGCAAAAACCAGCAAAGGCTGGAGGTAGTAGCAGAGGACTTCAAGTTTGTTAACGGGGAGTCAATCTGTCTCTCAATCAGGGAGTCAATCAAAGTCTGTCAATCATGCCACAAGCCTAAGTGAAGCTTAGCATTGGAGATGGACTCTGAGTGTAGGACAGTAGGAACTAAAAAGCTAAGGACGTTACAGGATCCTACAGGGACAGATTGAGGGCTATGATCACCTCAAAACAGTGACTAAAGGTAAAGATGTATTAAGTTTCTGGTTTATGACTATGACAAAGAAGTTATATACAATTCTAAAACTACCCAGAATATGTTAGTGCCTAGTGACTCAATACATTTCCAAAAGTCACTGTCTGAACTTGCCATTAGACACCCTGCAGCTTTTATATGATTCAGCAAAAAAAACTAGCTCTAGGCTTATTATCTTAGCTGTAGCATCCTGGGCCCTATTCCTCAGTCCAATATTTTAGTTTTAATTGTACCACAGAGATTTCTAAGAGTTACAGAACTGTAGAGTATTTCACGCTGCTCTCTCTAACTCTATCCCTAGCTCTGCATGCTCTGTAAGATCCAGCAATAAAGCCAGCTCTTCTTTGCTCCCTACCCTGAAGGAAAGCACTTTCCCCAGAAAAAATGCTGGCCTTGCCCATACGACAGTGACTCACAGCACTAACAATAAGCCTGTCGCCTCTGCCTGCTCTGGCCCTTCTCCTCATGGTGCCAGTCTTGCTCTTTAAACCATGCCCCAATGCAGAAGCAGTTCTCAAAGTGGGATATGGTTTCTTATGAGGAGCACTGAATTGGACCGTGGACTGCAACAGAAAAACTGAACATTTCCACCTTGATTTTGCCTCGCTTCCACTCTTATTTTCCTGTTTCTTTTCCCCTCCCCTCTAGCCTGTGAGCACTCTCCACTGGCTCTGCAGTATTCCCAGCACACAATGTTGATGCAGTCAGTGTACATGGTGGAGTAGGGTCTGAGTTAGACCAGAGGATGCTCACGACAGGTGTTTGGCAGCAGCTGGCTTGCTCCTCCCTCCACCTCTCTCTTCCCTTTCCTCACCTCTCCTTTCTGGGGGTCAGAAAACCACATGTCAGCAGTTGCCCCAGCCCCATGGGGCCAGCAATTTGTCCAGGGGATGCTCAGGTTGGCCAGGTAGGATAACAGAGTCAGAACATCTAACCACATCTTCACAGGTCATACTGCTGTAGGAAGGGTGACTCCTTGTAAGATTTTTGGCATAAGCAAGGGCTTAAGTGACCAGGGGAACAGGGAGCAAATGCTGGCAGCCCTGGTGCTGCAGTGGCTGCAGGCACCTGGGGAGGCAGGCACACAGCCTGGGTGCACTGAGCTGACCTGGCCCCCAGAGAAGCATAGAACCCATTACTGATTAAGTTTGTGTGTTCCCACCATGCTGCAGTGTGGAGCTTTGGGAAGATGTTGAGAAGTTTCTACAGCTGGAGGCACAAGGATTTTTTGACAGTGAAAGACAGTGCTGAGTACAAGGGAGGCAGGAGGTACAGGAGCAGGAGCCACAAGCAGCCACACACAGATATGCAGGGAGGACAGTTGGAAAGGTGGGGGTGTGTTTCCAGATCCCAGTCTGGAAAGTTTTAATTTCCCTGGTTCAGGGGACTAATCTAGAACACAAGTGACTGATACTGGGGTTTCTGATCCACCACAGACATCTTGTGTGACCTTGGGCAGGT
Organism: Strix uralensis; assembly: GCF_047716275.1. NCBI lineage: Eukaryota > Metazoa > Chordata > Aves > Strigiformes > Strigidae > Strix > Strix uralensis. The sequence goes on along the minus strand of NC_133972.1, from coordinate 131,535,379 downwards.
TTCTCTATGCTGCATGTGCACAGCAGCTATCTTAAATGATACATGAGAACCACCTTTATTTTCTAAAGGTGGTGTGAAAGAATTAGCAGAAGACTGTGAAGTGCTCAGACAGAATTTTAGGGCATGCTATAGCCATGAATCAGCCAATTGTATTTACTTCAGTGTATGAGAATATTATTTAACTAGCCCTAACAAATAACATACACCTATATCAGACTTTTAAACCAAAAAACTCCCCCAAACTTTTGCAGTTTTGATGAAAAAATGATTCAAAACACTTAAGGTTTCATTTCAAATATTACAGCTGAAAAACAACGAATCATAAAGCATATGAAATATGTGTCTCCAGTGATATCCCTCAGTACTACCAAGTGATTCTTTTACAACACAGATATCTGATAATTGTTTATATATAGGCTTGTGCTCTGATAATTCAGACTTTTTTTCAGTTGCCTTTAATATCCAGTGCAGGATGAAAGCACTGTAAAACCTGGCCATAGTGAGTTCTGGGCTCCTCTTTTCCAGTTTGCACCAAGAGATTGCAAGGCAAAGGTAGTCGTGGTGATAATAAAAGCATCCCTGTTAGAAGGTGCCACAGAGCTGGTAAAGCCCAGCACAGAGGGTGGCTGAGATTTATGCTCAAAGCCTTGCTGACTCTCTCCCTTAACCTTTAGGAAACCAGGCCTAAAAACACTGTGTAAACAAAGCAATCAAAAGGCAAATTCTAATGCAGCTAGCTTCTTCTCTAAAAATAAACAGACATTAGCATTTGGTCTCAGCTAGATGAAATTGTATTCTTCCTAAAAATCTATAAGAATGATATTTAAGATACACGAGTATCTAACAGGAAAGATGTCCTAATTTTAAAGACTATTCCCCTAGACTTGGAAGAAAGAGGTGACCAGAGACCAAAGAGAAACAAGGGGACTTTGAGCCTTCCAAGCAAAGCCGCATGAGTCATGGTATCCCTGTGACTTCCCACCTTGGTGGCTCTGCATGCCAATCCACAGCCCCTTTGTCTGCCACCTCATCAAGAACCTTATTTACATGCCAACGACTTTCCCCCTCTTCAATCACAGATAATCAGACTGCCTGGTAACAGACAGGGATGACCATTGAAAAGGCAGGCCTATATTTTTCATTATCAAAGCCGTAAATACCCAATGCAATTTTAAAGCACTGTAGGAAGGCAGGGATAAGTGGGAGTTATCAAAGGACTAGAAATAGCTGTAAAACTTGGGCCAGTCTGTCTCTCAACCACAGCACCTAAATTAGCAGTGAATATGAGCAATGAACGTCCTCCCAAGAGCCATGAGTGAAATCTCTTCTGCTCAAATTTTGAGCTAAGATTCTAATTTTCATTTCCTTGTATCTTAAAGGTAACAAATTTGCTTCCAGGAGATTTCACAGCTTCTACTTTTAATTTCCATCTATTCTGTTAACTGTTAAATGAAGCACATACATAGACAAAGGCATTACTTCCTATTCAGCTTTGTGCTTGATCAAAATCACTGTCACACTGAAGGGCTTTTTAGATCATTCTGACGGTCACTTGACCAATCACACCAGCAATTATTTCTCCTACTGCATAAGTTCCCCTCCTTGAAAATTTTGCCTGGCTTTCCTGCTTCAAGTACCGTGAAAACTGTCTTCTTAGGGTAGCAAGAACAAGCTTGTCCAAAGGACAAGCATGAACTTGTTCGCTTAGAAATCCTTTCTTTCTTCTTCTCCCTCTTTCCCCCATTAGCATTGCACTTCACTGTGGCAGACAGAAATCTGAATCATGAACCGCTTAGCTCCTGGGAAGAATTTGTATCAGATGAGCTAGGTAGTGTTTACCTCTAATTAAACCCTTAACTCCTACAAGGGACTGTCTGGCCATACTATGGGAGTGCAGCATTTCAACTTTCAAATTTTTCTTTAGATCTTGGAAATAGTTAACAAATCTTCTAAAATCAGCTGAACAAATGTAAAAACACATTTGTATGGGTTTTGGAGCCCTGAAGTTTCCATTTTTCAATGTATGAGATTTCAAAAGGTTCTATATTTTCAAATGGTTGCTTTTGTTCGTGTGTTTGTAGGAGGCACTGGCAAAATTTGAAAGAGCCGGCAAGCTTATAAAAGCAATTTTATTTACAAGGCAGTTGCAGGTTAAGAAACCAAAGCAAACCAAAGTGTTTCTGGTGAAAATCTTTGCCATTTTTTGTCACTGTCATTTGCCATCGTACTAGAGGAATGTCAATCGTGGGTGCTCGTTGTGGAAAACTTCTGCTTGACTGGCAGAGTACGTTATGTACAGTCAGGATGCTGCATCCTGGGTTCTCATACCTTTTCCAGACCTGCCAGCTTGGCTGTCAGCCTGCGGTAATAGGAGGTGCTCAACTGATTGCTAACAACAAACAGTACTTTTGGATCTTTAATGGCTGGTAGACAAAGTACAGTATGTGCTGTAAGCTGCATTTCTTATTCAAAAGGAGAAACGTCCAAGCAGGGCATATAAGGTATGCACAGAAGGCTATTAGGCAAAACCAAGTTATGCTCACAGAGCTCCGAGTTTCAACTTCACCTCAATGTTATTTCAGTGTCACCTGAAGCATCTGACAGTGACAATTTGAAAAGGTACTAGCTATCAATAGCGTTGATTCAGGAAGCCATAACAATCTTAGCTTTACGGCAGACTGTAGGTAAGCCTGTCAGAGATCTAAATAAAGTAGATGAATGAATGCAACCGTCTGTCACATGTGCATTGTGTGCAACAAAGGTAAATTTAAGTTGAGCTAAGGATGTTTTAAGAGCAAGTGTGCAAAGCTGAGCTTCTGAATAGGTATTATGTCCTATCAAGGACTCATTGTTTAGCAGATCCTATATCTAACAATGCCTCATTGTGAAGGCTCCAAAGATCAGTGCATTAAATACCAGTTTTTCAGACCCCTTCACATTTTCAGTGTCTTCCAGTGCTGCAAACACTTGGATATTCTTGCTACACTCATACCTGTATGGGCGTCTGTTGGCTGTGACTACACTATTCTGTGAACAGGAGAAATAGCTCAAATCAGTGGGTTCAATTCTTCAAGAATTTTATTCTGTCCCATTCCAAAGAAATCTCCTTTTCAGGATATTGGAAAGTTACTGCACATGTGAAAAGAGAGCTCTGGATTTCATAAATGATTCCACCTGGATGGCTACTTCAGACGGAGACCAGGAGAAATAACACAGTGTAAGGCCATGGATTAACATGCATTTACATGTCCAGGCTCTGTGCATGCAACTGGAGGAAGGATATGGCCTTCTGTAGGAGGAGAGATTCCGGTTCATTATACTGTATGTAGGAAGTGGCTTTATGCAATGCTGTCACGAGCACAGGGAAACAAGTACCGCTTCCTTACTGACAACTAAAGTATGTGAAAACATAATCTGATTACCAAAAATGAGTGGAAGACTGATGACAGAATCAACATCAGAGCAGCATCGTGGTGCAGAAGTGCCAGCTGAGAGATCTCCACACCTCTGCTGCAGAGAAGGTGAGACCTAGCTCTGGATTTGTAAAAAACAGTGTAATGAATTGCAGTAAACATTTCATTCTCAACAATTCCAACATAAGAGATGTTCACGGGCAAATCTCTGACACAGGTGGTGGTAGTGGGGTGTCAACAGCTCTCCCAGCCATTAGGGTTAATTGAAATAAGGATGTGCATTTTCCTTCTGGCACAGCCTCCAGCAAGGGATTCCTTGGAGGCAGGTTGAAGGAGGAGGAAGGCAGAATAAAGGGGGATGAAGGGGGAGGAGATCTTTGAAACCACTGCTTAGAGATGACAGGGTGATACTTTCATGGCTCTGACAGGTCTCTAAACTTCTGCACAGGTACAGGGAATCTGGTGGGTTTCAGAGAAAACTAAAACCACTGCTCCTTTTGCTGGCAAATAAAGGTGAAAGATTACTATAAATGCCCCCCCCCCCCCAAAAAAAAAAAAAAAGAGTAATGGTTAATAAATACCATACAGTAAGTTTGACAGAAAGCTTTTTCTGGGCTTGTCTCCCAGGTTAGTTATTTTCAGGTTTGTATCCCAATTTTGCAAATGTAAATCTCTGCTCCAGCTTTGTGCCAGCATCACACCAATGCAGGGCATGCAATTAGCCACCAGCACCATAACAAGAGGAAATGTTACAATCCAGTTCTGTCACTGGACAGCAAATCAGCTTGCTGGCAGTTTGAGCTAACTGGACTCAACTGGGTTTCTGAGCAGCATGCGCTGCATTTAGCATATCCTCCATAATAAAGGCATCCCTTTAATCAAAATTTGTACATTTTACACATGCCTGAAGCTCCTCTATAACAGCTGAAAAGCTAGCGAACTATCACAAATTCCTGCATGTGCTAGACTTGCCATTTTCAAGTATCTTTATAGACTAAGGGGAGCCAGGATCTGTCTACATAGGATACAATGAAGTTCAAAAAGCACGCCTGTAAAGCACTAGAAGTCGGTGTAGAATGTGGTCACATCAGCTGTGAAATCAGCAGTGTTAAAGCACAATTAAGGTTAACGATGTTTTCTTCACCTGTGTATTCTAATGCTCTTGTCACCATGTTAAGCTAATTAATTTACAGAGCTTCTCCCTTTCAGAAAAACTTCCCGTTACAGAAAATCAATATAGTAGAACTCCTGTCACTTCCCCCTTTCTCCACTCCCAGCAGCCTTACATTAGCTTGTAGAAGAAAAAAAAAAAAAAAAAAAAAAAAAAAAGTCTGAACCTGCCTGTGTTCAAATGTAGCAATCCCCAGTATTCAAATGTTTCCAACCAGATTTTACTTCCAGATTATAACCAGTGAGAGATCTGACTCTTTAAATGGGCCCCAGGGCGATGTAACATTTAAGATCGGCATCAGTTTGAACTGCACTTTAAAATTAAATGACAGTCCTTCAGAGCTGCTCAGCTCTGCAAGTTAGCCAAGGTTTTTCCAGCTTGGGCTAGTTTAGAATGGTTCTGACTGTGATTTAAATTTTGTCAACACAGAAATACTCTCTACTATGTCTTCCCATGGCATTCAGTGGCCCTGATTTTCTGGCACTCTCCTTCTTTCCCTTAAAATTGTAGGGTTTTTATCTGATTAGCTCTAAGTGATCTTGATAACTACTCAGATCTAGTTATTTCTTGAATTCATTGCTTGAAGATCAAACATTACATCACAAGAACTTAATCCTGTTCCAAATGAAGCCAAGGACAAAACTCCCATTGACTTCAGTGTGTGCAGGATAAGGCCATAAATCCTTGAAAAGCTGAGTGTTCAATTTTCAAATTAAAACATAATGAACTTAATAGTCATGGATTTAAAGGCTGTTACATTTTGCATCTTGCGTGAGATTCTACAGCTGGGTTACAAACACTTTTAAAACTTTGATGCTCTGAGGGAGGGTCATTTTCTGGGAGCTCCCATCATTATCTATCAGGCCAGTACACAAAACACACAATGGAAGTGATACTGCCCTGACTGCAAACAATGTCTTTGGAAAGCTTCAAACAATTTCTTTGTAAACAACTGATCAGGGTAATTACATTTTCTAATCTGAAATGGTGCTGTGACATTGTTTCAGGTAACACATGAATCATGCTAAAGGGTTTTGCTCTGCTAGTGCTGGCTACCTTATCTAAGTAAGCTCTAGTATAAGGATGGAGACCTAAGCCTGATGAAGTATTGTACTGGCACTGCAGGTAGTGGCTCCACCACCTGCCCCCAAGACTCCTCCAATTCACTGCTACTGTTGGGCAGACAGCTCGCCAGGTAATTAAAAAACCTGAAGAAATAGTGGAGCTGTGCCTAATGCCTCATGATCCCAACTCATTCTCTCTAGGAGATGAGGCGTCAGATGCGACAACCTTGCTGCATATCTGAATGATGCTGAGTCCAGGTGGGAGAGCTACAGCTTCACTTAGTAGAAGGCAAACATGGCTTTGATGACTTTGCGCTTGCTAATGAACACGAATGACCTAAATCACAATGAGTACGTCTCCCACCACCTTTAAGCCAAGTTGCAATGTAATAATGTGGCTGTCAAATCCTCACCACTACATGGGATTGTGTTAACAAACGAGTCCAGGTTTATTACACAAATCATGACCAAATACTTTCATAAGAAGCAGATCTAGCTTTCTGGTTTGTTTGGTTTTGTTTTTAGCAATAGCTACAATAGGAAAACTGCAGTATGACCTGCCCCTTCAGTATTCTTTTATTCTTCAATCTCTTGTCATAGATGCAATCTGTACACTGCTTAATTTTTGTTATCATTGCCTTGGATATCTACCATCTATGATTGTCATGATTAAATCAGTATTAAATTAATTATTAAGGGCTTTACTTAAGATTAGCAGTAAAGAAGTGATCCAGAACAGTGAGAACTGCTCTGGCAAAGGCCCTTCAGACACTTTTAGCTGTGTTTTTTTTCCCCTCACATAAGTTTCTTTTTTTTTTTTTTTTATTCCAGATGTGTTGTTTTTGTCAAATCCCAGAAATTAGATCAGTCTGTCACCTCCAAGTCTGACCCTTGAAGCCAGCCCCCTCAATGCCTTGACCATGATTTCTCTTTTCTGCCCTCAGCAGCTACATTTTTTGCTTCATTTCAAACTCTGTGCCACTGGTGGTCTGCCATGAGTCGGACACTGAGGGTTTCCCTAATTTCCTCCTCACAGAACAAAGGACATCAGGATTTGGTGCACTTCCCATGTTCATCTCCTGCTCTAAAATATTCCCATTCTTCAGGATTAACACACAGTCACTGATATAATTACAATGGAGGGAACCATTTCATATGGGCTTGCCTCTCTTATTTGACCTTGAAGTATAGTTATGATTTAGACACTGAATCTATCCCAGCTGAATTCAACAGAACTCTCATAGATTTTAATATGAATATCATTCCTTTTCTGATTAGGATATTAATCATATATTGCTGACACAACAGATGATGATCTAGAATTTTTTTAAGTATTTTTAAAAAATCTCAAATATTTCCACACATTTTTGAGAGTACTGCATAGCAAATATATATAAGGCACATGTGAACAGACAGCAAGGGACATCTCAGCATTTCAAGTGAACAGCTAAGAGTTTTCCACAAATTATACAAGAAGCGCTTAAAGGTTTAGGACCTAAACTAAGTTTTTCAGAGACTGTGGTCTGTATATTCAGCTGTTTAATACACAACCTGTGGCTAACCACTATCTTTCTCCAGGGAGAAGTCTGGAAGAACTTCCATCAGTTGTGGAAATGTCCTGGTTTTCCTCAAAATCCTGCCTTCTCAATAGAATCCATTAGCATTCTCTTGAATACTATCAACAGAAAAGGAGACATGGCATTCAGTACAAACTTCAGCCCTCTGTTTTTTTTTTCTGCCACCTGTGATAAAAAGAAAATGCTTCCAGATAATGAATGTTTCCTGATTTCTCATGCACATATGTCCAGAAATTTTTCTTGTTTTCCAATAGTAGGAGAAAGAGATATTATTACACCTTCCAAGAGATGAAATGGCATCCTGTTTATGACACATTTCCATGGGATGATACCAGAAAGGTCAGGATGAACTAACTGATCCCTTATGGTGATTCCTCATATGCCAATTTCTTGTATGACAATTCTTGCAAGACATTTCTTGTATGACATTCCTTGTATTTTTTTCTGGTATTTCTTCTGTAAATGTTCCCTAATTACTGAATATTTTCTCCAGAGGCCTGTAAATAATTTAATTAGGGTTGTGTCCTTTCTATTCATTGGTATTTTCTTCATTTTGGTCAGTAGGACAACCACTTGCAGTCCTCTCTGCTGCTTTTTGGCCTAACACAGGGTAGTATGCTCTTCTAAAGGAGTTAGACCTAGCCTCATCTGTGAAGCACCGGATAAATCCTACCCAAGGCTAACCACTCATATGCAGGTTGATTATAAAGCACAGAGATTCTGTGGTCCAGAGCTGTTAGAGAGCCAAAGTTACAGGATGCAGGCTAGCTTCTTGTCCATGGGCTTCTGGCAAAAGTCAGAAAGTTAAAACTCAAAGACAGACACATAGAAAAGACCTTCCTCTGGAGGAAGGGATGATGGATTTGCTGTTGTTTCATACACTGTACATACTTTTTGGCCTACAGAAACTTCATAAAGTTCAACCAAACAAATGCAAGGTCCTTCACATGGGACAGAAGAAGCCCCTGTGACAATGCAAGCTGAAGACCGGCTGGGGAGGGAGTAGCTCTGCAGAGCAGGACCTGAGGTAGAGAAGTTGTTGAACATGAGTCAGCAGTGCGCCCTTGAGGCAATGAAAGCTAAGGACATGCCAGGCTGCATTACCAAGAGAGCAGCCAGCAGCTTGAGGGAAGTGGCTGTTCCCTTCCAATTTGCACTTGTGAGGCCACATTCGGAATACTATGTCATGTCCACTTTTGGGTTTCCCAGTAAAAGGCACTAACATGTTAGACCAAATACAGTGGAGATCCACCAAGACTGTGGGGCATGACATTCAAGGGGGGCTGAGGAAACCTGGTTTGCCCAGCTTGGAGAAGAAAAGACTGGGGATGCAGGGGGATATGATCATGATCTTCAACTGCTTAAAGGGGTCCTTCTGGCAAGATGGAATCAGACTTCTCTCAGAGGTGTGCAGCAATGGCCACAAGCTGCATCCAGGGAAATTCTCTGCAAGTATAAGAAGAAAAAAAAAATCAGGTAAGAGTGGTTAAACCCAGCCAGAGATGTTGGGGAATCTCCACCCTCAGATACTTTCAAAACTTGACTAGACAAGGCCATGAATAACCTCATTTGGCTTTTAAGTTAGCCCTGCCTGGAGCAGAGGGTTGGACTACATGACCTCCAGGGGTCCTTTCCAATCTAAATTATTCTGTGATTCTATAAATAAGGTAGAGCTTGCAAAGAAAAGGACCTAAATCAGATTCAGGAGTGGCATGAGTCTTTCCTGTGTTGAGAGGAGAGAACAAGCCTGCAGGCTGTTGTTACCGCTGACCTCTTAAGGGCTAGATGATTGAAAATCACTCCTGGATGCAGCCGAGTGTGTGTTCCTGGCACAGCATTTGCATTGAGCCATTCCCAAGTTTCTGTAAGCAGTGGCCTTATCTGGGTGGAGTGCTGTCAGTCAGGCATTTTTTCCTTCAAATTTGCCTCACCCCTTGCCATCACAGTGCATTAAACCCAGCCTGTTAAAAGGACTCACCAAACTTCCACACAAAAAGAACAAGAGTGTGATTTCTGCAATAATTTTAATTTTTTAAAATACAATTTTAATTTCTTGGGAAATAATTTGTACTTTTGACAACAGAAGTGTCGCACAAGTAAAATGTACCATTTACACAAAAATTCCTATTTCTAACGTGAATTAGAACACCAGCCAGCAAAAAGAAACAAATGGACTTGCACTAGAAATATTCTCCTCTCTCTTTTAGCTACTTCTATTTAAGATAAATAAAGAGCCATACATTTAATTACTCAGATGACTTCAGAAAGTGAAAGGCTGGAGTAACAACATTTTTCATGTTGGGTAATTAAATTGGTGGAATGTATACTCTAATTACTAATAAAACAATTGTTCTGGTACATTCCTTAGAAAAAATTTACTCCACCATCAGCCACTCACCTGACACCCCCTCCCCCTCCTTACCTGTATTGAATCAAAACATTTTACACTAATTTAAAAAAAAAAAAAAAAGAGTTCTATTTTCAGACTAGGCAAATGTTGTTTGGAGAGAAAAAACATTTTCATCTGATAATACCTGCCCAACAGACTAATAAAGTTGTCTTTTCTTAACAAAAAGTACTGGAGTTTGGATTTTCTTGCTGTAAGGACATGTAAACCAATGAGCAACCTTGCACATGCAAGTAGTAATGTGGTTTCTCTTGGGTTTAAGTTGTTCCCTGCTCATGTTTCATAGGTTTGGGGCCTAGGGGAAGAGTAACAACCTATGGCAACACTAACAAGAAAAGGCTATGTATAATAAATTCAATAGACTTTTCAGGATCATGCATGTTTCATGAACAGTCTGTCACTCCATTTTTTCAAGTCCTCAAATTTTCACATTTCAAAGAAGCTCTTCATTTTTATCTCTCCATCATAGAAATGTCATTTAGTGTTAAAGTCCTGCATTTCCTTCTATTCAGAATTTGACACTGACATGCCACAGTTAGTCATTTTTACTTGTAGGAAAAAAGACAAGAGAAACATCTACACTACAGAATTATCGGCAGTCCTGAGAACAGGCTCATCATGCAAAACTCCATCATCCTGGTCCTCATTCAGTCTGTACCATTGCCTTTTTGCCCAGGTCGAGCTCAAACTCCAAACACCCATATTGTGCTTATGATGAGCCAGACTCAAGCTATCTTCCAGGGGCTGTAATATCACACTTGATCTATCCAGACTATGGGAAAGGAAGCTCAGATCACATCACAGTGTGAGTGTGATCCACCTTTCCCCTTAGCACACTACAGTTGAAACCAAGCCTACAACCAGCGTGAACATGGGCATGCATTGCACAGATGGCTGACAGCTGAGTCTCAGGTAGGCTGAAGGAAACAACCTTACTTGGCAGTGGAAGTAGCCTCAAGCTGGTCAAAATCTCAAACATGATTATGAAATGTGTCCTCTGTTCAGAAGGTGGCCATTTTATGAACTTCATTAAAATATTTTCTACTCGATCAGTTTTGTTTTCAGCTTGATGTTGGGTTCAGTTCCTCACTAGTCATTACGCTATTTCGTTATAGTCAAGTGCCTACTCTCTGAAATATATTAAGGTGAGCACTTTCAGATACAAAACTGTCTTCTTCATCTTCAAGGAGACCCAACTCTTAGCATTTTCTTGGCCTTTAAAACCGGGAACTCAAAAAGATGTACAAACTTTACATGCAGTAAGACATGGAAAGACAAGACTGCTAATGTTAGCTCACATGTCCCTGGCTCTTGCCTAAGTAGACTCCAGTGTCCAGCAAATCACACAGATTTTAGTACATGCTGCCACATCCCAGTCCTTTTGCAATGCATGGCAAAACTCCCAGTGATTTCAATAGGAGTAGATTTTAATGCAAAGTTGGCAAGCTTGGAAAAAAATAAAATAAAGCAAAAGTATTTTTAAGTCTTCACGTTAGAACAAAAAGCATCTTAGAGTCTCTATATCAAAAGTGAAAACTGAAGCTGGAACTCAACTCCAGCTTCATGCGTACCTCTAACCTTTACACCAGTATACTGACCAGTTTCTTTAAATACAATAGAAACTCTGCCACTTTGAAGATAAGCCCTCACAGTTAGCTTAAAACAATAATTCTGTACTTTCTTTCCTGTTTCGATATTTATTTTAAGTATTAGTATAAAATGTCAGAGTCTGATAGCAGCCAGATCAGTTTGTATAAAAATCGACTGCCTGTTTGTAGTATATTACAGGCTATATTTGACACAGGAAAACACTTAATCATGAATGCTATCAGCACACCACACCCATCTTTGTAAGTGCCTTATAAGCTAGATTTATCACCATGAACTCGAACTGGATAGAGACAAGTAATAATGAATAATGCAAACCCCTTCTGTGGAGGTAGGGTTAAAGGTGTATTATCCACAATACGACTGTCAGACTACAGTTCAGAAGCCATGCTTGTATCTATCAGTGTCACAGAGGCATCAGGACCAACTCTCTTTCACTTTGGATTGATGTCCAGAGGACTATTTCCACTGGAACTTAGATAAACAGAGTTCAGCTAAAAGAGAGAAGAATCTGTCTCAAATATATGATCACACAGATTTTGCCATTTTAGGTGGTTTATATCTCTTGGCTAATTTTATTTGCACAGCAGAACTGATGACCTTTCAAAAACTTAAATAAAAACCACAAACCCCTTTGCCATGCATTGTTTTATTTTATTTCACATATCTAATTTTTTATCTTTATTCTAGCTTTTGAGATGTGCCACTTTTTGGATGTGTGTGCTTCAGAAACATCCTGAAAAATGCACAGATTATGTAGGGGATAGTACCTTCCTCCTTTTCTTTGTTGACTCATGCAAAGAGTACAGCTCCCTCCTACAGAGGCTGCCCCTGCAGCCAGCTCCTCCGTGTTTCTGTGCCTACCACCACGCAGAAGCTTTTCCAAGCTCACGTATAGTCAGCAATGGAGAGGGAGCCGAGCCAGGGAGGCCAAACAAATTCAGCCATTTCCCTGGCTGCCCTCTCCTGCCTTTCTCATCTCTCCATCTCCTGCCCTTCTCATCTCTCCATCTCCTGCCAGCAGCACTGCCTGGAGAAGGGAAGGATTTGGGTTGCTGTAGAGGCTGCCTCTCCTCTGGGCTGCCTGTGACCCCCTACCTGCTTCTTCCCTGCCACCACCATGTCCCGTGCCAGCCAGCCCATGGGTGACAGAGGAGAGAGCAGTGCAGCAGGAGGTTCATCAGGCTAGTGCTGGACCAGAGATGTCCTTCTCCCCTGGGAAGACTGTGTCAAGAAACCAAAATTTTTGCAATCAAAGCAAGCAAAACACGCTTTCCCAAAATCACAGCATTTGCAAAAGCTAACCAGGGAGTAAGCTGTGACAGTCGCTTTGCTATGCTGTGGACAGTCACAGTTTCAGCACACAGTCACTACTAAATACACACAAAAGGGAGCCCTGTTAACTATTAATGACATTTGTTCACAGCAGCCTAGTTAGGAGCCACATTTTAAAATCTCAACCCTTGGGTATTATCTTGATTAAAAGAGAGGAATTTTGGCTGGGTTTATTAGAATATTAGTTAAACCTAGCATAATCACTTTTCCTTATAGAGGAAGACAAAGCTTTTTAACCTGTACATCCTCACAAATTATACTTATTGGAATAGTGCTAAACCCTCAAATGTTTTGCAAGTGAATGCATCCACAGGAGTGTTATGTATTTGTGAATCTCTTCAGCCTTCATGAGAACAGGGAAGCTACTGAAGAGCATGCTGGTGTATAGCTCATCAGTTCAAGACACATGCTGAAATATTTATAAAAATATTCCTTAGGTAGAACGTTCTTTTGTCTCCAGTGAGAAAATACCCTGGAATTTCCAAGGATCAGTTTTATACCTCCTCTGACAGATGTCTTCTTCAGCGGACAGTGCCCATCGTGGGGTGGTGAAGGACTTCCCCACAGTGACTCAGGGGGCAGCGTGCCACCTACTGCGCTGAATCACCGACACTTCCCGGAGTGCCCACGAGTTCCCAGGTGGCCCAACCTTGCCAGCCTTGGATGAGGTAATATGGCTGCAAACTAAATAAAGACAGAAACCACTGAATTGAATTCAAAGGGATATGGAAGAGTGAAATATTTTGGATTTCAATAACTTAAGGTCATTCTCATTTAGGGAAATGATTCCCCACCATGCAGAGTAGACACACATCCAGTCAATACAGTCTTTTCGGATGTGGCTAATAAATGATTTTTATAAATTAGTACTCCCTTAATACACTTGTTCAACTGCAGAATGCTGTTACTGGAAGAAATAATGAGTTTGGTACCCCTAATGACAGTTTGAGCAGTGAAAACCAACAGGGCACTAGCAAGTGTGCCCTTTACCTCATCACACTAGCCCTAACTTTTTTAGTCACAAATGTCATTAGTGACCATACAACTGATTTACATCTAAAAAAAATACAGATGCATCATCACTGAATCTGGCAACCAATACTCTGGACTGACCATTCATTAGAGGTAGTGATCCACAGCTACTAGATCTAAGCTCAAAACAAGGAACAGGAAAGAAAAAAAATCCATTAATGAGATGTCATTGGTATTCTGAGATTTACATTACATGAGACATTAAATTAGAAAGAGAAAATTCAGGATAAGGAAGATGGACAGAGCAATCAAGATCCCAAATCAGCTCACTCCAGGTAGATGAGACTAACAAGTAGCTTCAGAAAGAACAGGGCTAAACCTCTGAAAAATCTCATAGAAACCTCAAACAGTGGTTAAATACAAGGATTTTGAAAGTTGGAGGATTCTACGATAGACCTCACCCTCCAGGTGATCTGTAAGCTTCCCCAAAGCACTGTTTAAGAAAATAATTCAGATATGATCCATTATACCTGGAGGTACATAAAACAGCCCACAGACAGGTAAGTAACAGAAAATAAAAGCAAGTGCTTGTTAAGTGGGAAAGCTTAAATTCACTATTAAACTGATGGCAAGTGAATGGACACTAAATTAAATGTCAAAGGCCTATTTGTTTCATACAGGTAACATTAGAAAGAAGTATTAATTAATCTTAGGTCATTAAATTGCTGAGCCAGCTCAGCCACTGCTCACCCATGGATTCCTAAATATGTCATTGCTGCTGTGAGCTACTTTTCAAGGTTTTGTAGCCAGATTTATCCTTAAGAGTACTGTTGTGACCTACAATTAATGACACAGAAACAGAAAATAAATTATTATGTCTAATAATCACTTCTAAGGCTACAGAGGCTGATTAGTCCTCTTCATGTTTTTTTTCTTTAAAGCGAGCTTGCATCTTCTTTTTGTCTATCAAGTACACCCAACTATAAAAATTTCGCAGGTGGAAGTAGATCCTTATAAAGCTACCTAAAGAGCTCATCTCTCTCGTCCAGCACCAGGATGCATGAATAAAAAAATGCCTTATAGATCCACAATAGGTTACCTAATGCTGTCAGTATCCAGAACTGGCCATCCCAGCACCCTATGGGTACATGGCCAAGAAATTTGTTATTCGACTGTCAGTGCAATGTTAGCAATGGCAGAGATGGCTGGCTTATGTGCTGTACCTTGTGAGGAATGCTGACACTGCCACAGTTGCAGAAATCATAGAATTGTTTAGGTTGGAAAAGACCCTTAAGATCATCGAGTCCAACCATTAACCTAACACTACCATGTCCACCACTAAATCCTTTCCATTTGATTTTTCAGCTTTCACTCCTATATTATTATCTCAGCTTAGTCACAGAGTCTTCCAGGGACAAGCAAAACCCAAATTCCTGATGTTAAAAAACAAACAAACAAATGAAACACAAGCAGAGAGAGAAAAAAAAAAAATCAGGAGGAAAACTAGCTGTCCTTTGTGCACCGCAGCACAGTCAAAGCAAAACACACACAACTTTGTAGTTCACTTTTAAGTTGTGCCGTGTCCAACAGCTGGAAGCTGTCTCGCTGTTGGACTGTGCACAGGGATGTGCCAGAGATTCCCTCTTACTCCCTTGGGTGGGATGTAAAGAATTCCTCTCCTCATAGCTGGCATTCCTGCTGCACTGAGTCACATTATAACTGAGACAATAACATACAAATCTTGTTCAAACACTTGCAGATAGACACTGTGATTTTTTTATAATGATATAAAAATATGAGAATGTCCATTGGAAGCTTCCTGGCCAAAACCTGTATTAAAAACAAAGTAGCCCATGCTCACCACCTGCAGTTAAGAGCCATACTTTGGTGTTCTTATCCCACCTTCCCAAGATTCACTATTCAAGACTGGAGAAGGGGATTGAAATTCACAACATAGCTATTCAAATGAATTTTACTCCTGGAAGATGCAGGAGTCAGTAATATGGTCACCTGCTCATTTCCCCTAGTAGCAACAAGCACAAACTCAGAAGTCTGTCGCAGTGTGTATTGCTCCTAAGCATAATCCTGCCTGGTGCTTTACCAGCAACATTAGAACATGTCATTGTCTGACGTGTTTGTGCTGCAGTGGTGGGATAGAAATAGAAGGGTTTAGGGTTGTTTTGGGGTTTTTTTAGGTGATTAGTTGGAAATACAAGCATGAGTCAAAACTGAATATGGGTCACAAGCTGCCAAAGTGGTATTTCTACTCTGAAGAGGTTACTAGAGATAGTTGCAAGCAAATATCACTGTTATTGCTATTGCCACTGTTAGGTGAGATTCTGGCAGAACCCAGCGCAGGCAAAAAGAGAAGGGGAAAGAGATAGCTCTGATGTTCAGTTCAGGTTCTGTGTATTAACAACCCACAAAAACTGAGATGTTTGCATTTGTGGGTCTGCAGCAAACTGAAATGAAAGAAAAGTCTTAACTGCAAAATTAGGATTTGAGATTTGGACCAATTTCCCGCTGCCTTGCCAGGCTGAGGTTGTTGATGTCAGTGTTTATTGTCCATCTGGGTTATGAGACTGTATCTAATCAGAGCTCTGCGTGCACCAGAGAAACACTGGGGTGTCAGACCTGTTTCACAGTGTGAAGTAGTCACTGTGATTGGGTTGTGCTTTATTACACTCCAAAGATCTCAGCAAGTTTCTCCTTGTACCTTTGCTCACATGAAGCTTCCTCCTTTCTATGCAGACTGCCACAATAGAAAAACCCTTTCTCCTCTCCAGATTAATTAAATGTGTCAGCTTTCATTATTGGAAGTTTAGATATTTTATTCAGCTTTTTATGGCTTTTTCCTTTTTTTTTCTGGCCTGGAATCTGATGGAGGAAATTTGGAATTACAGGATAGCAGATCCAATTCAGCTTGTACTCTATGCAGAGTAAGGTGATCTTGCCATTCAAAAGTAAATCTATGGAAAATAACAGGATTAATTGCTCAACAAAGTACATTTTTCTTTAAGTAGCTTACCAGTGTTGTAGCCCAGGAGTGAGAGGTACAGCTCCTCTACAGAGCAGACAAAACTCTGTCAATCAGGCCAGACTTTTAGAATATTCCTTAAATACCTGGCCTCATGTCTCCAGGCTACTTTGCGATGGTTCAGTCTTTCTGATTTTACATACCCAAAAACTAACAACTCCAGTCCCCCCACAAGGTCTTGGTTTCATCAGTGCAGAACAAGAATAATTTTAAACTGCAGAAAGTCTTTAGTCGTAAGCAAACATAATTTTTCATTCAGTCCATCCAATCCCCGTGCGAGAGCCAAGGCCCTCCAAAAATTAACTCTGCATCTAACCACTTGTCCACACAGGAATCTGGGTTCTGGATGACTGGAAATATATCAACACATTTCACACACAGATAAGAGCTCTGTCTCCTGCAAGAAAACTATATGCAGAGTATCCATGGGATAAGCTTTGGAAGCTATTTGACTATGAAAAGATAGATTTATAAGGGCACCCTTACAGATACTATTAACATGCTAAAAGGGTATCGGTGCATGGTATAGGCTAATTTTCACAGAGCAGGCATCATTTGTGTTCAGCGTCTTTCTAGGCAGAACACTGGCATATAGCCAAGTAAAATTTTTTAAACAGAAGAAAAATGAAATCACTTACTGGAACTAACCTACTGATTCACTTTTGGTCACTTTCACCACTCAGTCCAATGTTCAGGCAACAAGTGACTCCTTTTCCTGAGCTGGTCAGGATTACAAGGTGCCAGCCAAGGCCCGGTTCTGCAGAGCCTCGTGGGAACACAAGACAAGCAGTAGATGAGGAGTTCGCTGGGGAGTTGGGCTGGGCCCTGCTGAAGGAGGCATTATTTATTTATCCAATCTCTCATTAAAACTTTGGTTACAGTGCACAAACACACACAAAAGATAAACTAAATATTTAAGTAACGTTTACTTATCTAGCACAAAATAATTTTTATGCTTACCTTCCAAAAACCCTAAGTATCTTCTTACTGTAAAAGATACCACTACACACAGCTTGCTTTGTTGCTTTTTTTTTTTTTCAGAAAAACAAAATCAAGAACTAGAGTGCAATGTAAGGAGTAGTGGTATACAATATTATATAGTAAGCACATGTCCTTTACAGAAAACTTTCATGTAGCTCTAAGTAGTTCAGCAACTGCAGCTCTACAGCCCACTGAAGGCGTGGGTGCCATGCCATGACCACTGATGGATCTGGGCTATCTGGTTCTACCAGTCACAATTTCAAGAGCCATTACTCAAAATCTCTGCCTTGTGTCACCATATAATGAAAAAAATACTTCTCTGGTATTTCTGTTGTTCTTGTTCTTTCTTCTTAGAGAATTTACCAGTAACATTACACCAAGCATGGATTTGATGTGGTAACCAATCCTCTATTAAGGGAGAATTTTGTGTTGCTCATTTTTTTGGAATCAAAATTAGGTGGCTAAGATGTTGTAAACAATCCTATCTGCCCACTCTAATTACACTATACTGATAGCAACTGTCCATCAACATGCAAATGTAATAAAAAAGTGCCAACTTCATTTTTTCTTAAACACAGGAGTAATGTGTTACAAGTTACTCCAGGGACCACGTTTCATAGGGAGAAGTGATTCATGGCTATATCCCACTTAAATTTCCCACAGTTTCTCCTTTCTGCCTCTCTATACTCACATTTGATTTTGATGCTCCAGCTAACATTGTTGTGACTAAAAATCATTTAGTGTTTCCTATCTATGTATGAAGCCCTCTACATTAAAAAAATGGTCCTTTTAATAAAGAAAGTATGTAAAGGTCTTGTCTCACACTTTTTATTTAAAGTGTTTTGCTTTTATTCCTGTTTGAAAACACAGAATATATCCTTGCTGCAAACCTCTCAAGGCTACATGGGTTTTTCTGTAGATTTTGTGAGCTCATTCACCAGTAACTTGCGCATAAGTCTACAAGCAGGAGCAGGTCAGGCGACACTCCATGTGCTTCAGCCACAACAGTGTCTTTCTAATGGAAATGTAGAGCAATGCATCAGCAAGAAGGCTGAAGAAAACTTAGATTTCTTTGATCAGGCTCTGATGCACTCATTTAGTGCTGACAGTAGCCTTAACGCTGGGTGTTTCTGCAAATACTTTGCATCACTTCAACAGAATAGTGGCTTTGGTCCTGTCCCCTGAATGATCTCTTAACCAGGTGGATCTGTGGGAGTGAGCAGCTTCCACACACACTCTCCTCTCTGCAGCCAAAAGAAGGAATAGCCATGATATGCTTCTAACCACAGCAATTGCTGCTTGCTATCGTTACAGCCTTTATATGACTCAGTGCTGGCTCCAAGTTGCTTTATCGGTAGTATCATAGAAGCATCAGTGGACGTTGCACTGAGGACGTATTGCGCCAGACTCCTCCTCTGCTGATAATGAAGATCTGGCCACTACTTTCAACATGATAGAGAAAACCAGATAAAACCTGCTCTGAAATGGAAATCAAATTCTCGTGATCACCTGAACATTTCTTCAGCCCCCTGCCCCATCTCTCCTTTCTAAGGATGATTTTTTTCATTAGTCTCCTTTACATAAACATTTTACAGACAGCTTTACCTGCATTTTGTTTTATAACCCTGTCATGCTTGCTGCTTCCCCCTTTCTTGTGCATGTGTGTGTGCTTTTGTTACTTGTATTGTATAAGGTGCCTTGGGATATTCGCATCCTGTGCATTGTGTGGCATTGTGTTGAATAGGAGGTACAGAAATTAAAAGCAGGTCTCCTCCTACCCACATATGCCTTTTCTTTGCAGGTTTTCCTGGAAGTTTTGTGCGGGGAGGGAAGGGAAGAGGTAAAATATGACTTGGCTGAGACTGCCGGATACTGAATCAGCTGCGATTGCCTCACGTTTTCCTTTCTTTTAAAATAAGGGGTACAGTTTTCAAAAATGCCCATCTAACTTCTCTACAGGCCCTACCCAGCCCATCATTTCTCAGTAAGCCACTTTTTAAAAATGGTGCATATGCTTCTAAGTCACATGGGCATCTTTGAAGAACATCTTTATAATGCCTTCCTCCTAGGTCTAGAGATTGTGTGCTCTGGGATTGCAAGAACCTGGTGCAACTGCAGCAGGCTACCACAGTGCTCATGATCAGTCTCAACTAGTTTTCCCCTCCTCAAAATATTCTTTGTAAAAATAGGAGATAATGACATGCATTGACTCAAAAAAACCCACCACCACTACCATCATCAAACCCCTAAAACACGCAATTTCTTAAAGTGTAATTTTGTTCCGCTGCACTGCTCTGGTTAAAGGAGCTGACGCCTAAAGTACTGGCTCCTTGCTGCTCGCACCTAGACACACTGGCACCGATTGCTCTGATGAGTCTAGTCAGTGTTGGTGTGGTGATGCAAAAATGAAGGCACAGAGGAGCACTTCAGGAGCAGCAAACAAGTGTGGCATCAAAATTCTACAAGTCCCAGAGAGTGTCCTTTTCAGAAGACTTACACATCCGGAGGTTGCAGACAGATGAAATCAGACATTGGTTAGAAGCTAGTAGCAGCTCTCTGGAATCGTGTCATCTATTTTTAGCAGGGGTCAGTCTTTTGCTTCCACAGCATCCCTATCTTTAAAAGAAAGGAGAAGTTTGATACCTTTTAGTTAAAGGACACACAGCCCTACAGCACCATCCACATACATGGTGCTCATCCTTTCCCAGGCTGCTTCCCTGTTGTGCACTAACTCACGCAGATAAAGGTTCATCCAGTCTTGCTCACTTACTAAGGTAGCTACTGTGATTGAATACTTGAAACCCTGACAGAAGACCAGAGGAAAACGGAGTGCTAATGAGGGCTGTGCCCTCCAAGGTGTACAAGAAAAAAACCTGGCATCTGACAAGCAAGGCCTTTGCATTCAAAGGTGAGAAAAGTAGTTGCCAGTTGCTGTTTTTCTTCTTTCTCCTTTGCAGAAATGTGTATATATTCACCTGATACAGCTAGCATTCGAGGCCTTGATAGCTGGTTTTATACGCTCTCCTAAAGGTCATTAATTCTTCCTACACTGTTCTCCGTTAGATGGAGTACCTTATAATATAACTTCCTCATTAACATCAAGAGCTGTGATTATACAGTTGTGTTACCAAGGGCTTCAAAGACATGAAGCCTAAATATAATCTTACAGTACCTTGTTACAATACAAAGCACATCCTCTAATACATTTTTTTTGTTTGCATAAAATGCAGCACAATAATGGTTCACTTGACCTTTGCCCCCCTGTATAGTTCATTTTAACATTGTTTGAGGAGCACAGAGTTTGCATTTTGCAGGGCACAGGTGCTCTGCCCCACACTGGAGGCTGAGGCTCAACCCGGCGGTGCAGTGCACCACTTGTCCCCCCCCTTCAGCAGCTGGACTCAGGGGATTGCTTTTGTGGTCCACCAGGAATTTCCTGTGATAGAATATCAGAAACCTACTGGTGACTAGTAGGAGGTGACTTCACAGGGCAAAAGTTCTCTCCCTACAATAAACATTCTCAGCACCGCTGTGGAGATTTCCTACACAGACCTGACAGCCGCCAGCTACTTGTCATCTCAACAGAGAATGGCTCAGGGAAGGGATCGTCGTCGTTTGGAAGCGTTTGTCACCTTAAAAGTGAAGCAGCGCCCCCACTGCCATTTTATTAATGTCTCCTAAGAAAAGGAAGAATTCAAACTACCCACGGTAATTAAAAAAATCCCAACAATATTGACTGAACAGACTTCTAAATAAAATATACAAATCCGCAGTCAAAGACAGAATATCCTGGTATCTATAGGTACCACAATACACGTACAGTCCATACATACCATATATCCTAGTATCTATAAGTACCATGGTACACATATAATCCATATATACCATATATTCTGGTATCTATAAGTACCATGGTACACATACAGTCCATATCTACCATATATCCCAGTATCTATAGGCACCATGACAGACATACAGTTAGAGACCTAACACAACAATTAGAAAAACACTGTACTCTCTCTGTACACAGGTTTTCTTGAATAAAAAATAGGGATATTCATCACCACATCTCTTGTAGGGGACTGTCATTTGGAGGATCCAAGTAGTAAATCTAAGCCTGACACAATTCCCTTGGCTAAAACTACTAAGAGGACTGTCAGGGGCACTAGATTCATTTGGCTGGCTGAAATAACGTGCAACTGGGCAGAATGCAGTGAAGTTTACAGACCAAAATAGCTTTGGGGAAACAATACATTAATTTCCTGTGGAAAATACATCTATTAAAATGGAGACTAGCCTTGGTTGTGTCCAACACGGTAAAAAAACATGCTGTAAAGCTTGGAAGAAAATACAGCTCAGCATTGGCTCAGAAGCAAAAAAGTACTGAAGAGTAATATTATCCTCAGAATCAGGGATGTGTCAGGGTCCTCCTTGGTAGAGGCAGTGAGAGAGAGCAAAGATTTCCAGAAGATATCTTTAAGCTGTCTCACCAAGTCCTCCACATACTCCAGTACTTATGCACAAAGCCTGCAGTCATGGCCTTCACCATGCATTTTCTGAGCAGGTTTCCTGTCCACTGGACAAAATTCAACCCAAAGTAATTCTGATTTATTTTGTTTCTGAAATCTCATCATCAGCTAGTGGCCACTTCCACAGGTGAGTCTTCATCAGGGCTGGACAGACCAGATCTGTCCCACATCCCGCCTTGCTCTGCAACTAATAGCACTGTATCTGGAAGAAGAAAGGAGAAGGGGGCAGTAAGAAACCTGTAGGGATACTCAGCAATGCTGGAGATATTTGATGCTGCACTCCTTGTTTGCTGTTCCTGAAGGGCTCCTGTATTCATTGACGTTTGCACAGAAATCACTGAGTAGCCTGGTCAGAGCAGTCTGTGCCTGTACGTGTTGGTGTGAGGACCAGGGGGTCAGCACTTCACCTCCTTTAAGCATAGCAGTGGGGAGGAACAAAGCCCCACTTTTAAGAGTTGTTTCTCCTTATATTCTCAGATAAACTTTTCTTTTTCCCTCATTCATGTACAACCTTTAAACCAGCATGATTTCTATGAGAGTTCTGACCATTCCCTCTTGGAGAGCTTAATTCAAAGAAATAACACCCACGTTACCCCACAGTCTGTTAATGATGAACTGGGAGACAAGACCACATTATCTGGCCTTAGTGTACTCACCAAACTTTTAGTGGCAAATAGATGTTGGTGCTGAGGGAAGACTAAATCCATCTGTCAAATACTTCTTTTTTTTTGTGATCAAGGCTGATACTTTTAGTCTCAGTGACTGAATTTCCAGTCAGTCACTATGTACTCAGGAGGAAGAAACCAGTTTGGTTAGCTTTTTTTCGGTTTCTCAGCAAGCAGAACACTGTATTCCATTTCTGTGGACCGTGACATCCCATGGCACATTAAAAGCTTTATTCAAACTACAAGACAGCCATATTTTACACTCAGCAGGAGACTCTAGGAAGAAGTATGAGGCCAGGGTTATTCTGACTCTGGACAGCTTGTCAAACTGGGAGCTAGGAACAAAGCTTAGGACATTCTCTGCTAGTTCATGTGATCCTGAAATAAATAAGTAGAAGACTGCCTCACCAGAAATTTTCTTTATATTACAAGAGACTCTGCATAGAGGAAGGTTTAAATTCAGAAGTAGCTGAACCTGCCCTTGTGCTTTTGTTCTAAATCTCTATCCATTGTGCAGTACCGCAAAACCTGTGGAAACACCGAGGACAGCTCTGAAATGAACAGGATTTTATTTTCTTGTCCACACTTGAACAGGGCAATTGAACAGTAAGATCTCATCTTAGTTCACAGACCAGGTTCACTAATATCTGGGAACTCCTCTTCTAACCTGGGCCATGTCTCACATTCTGATCCATAGTTTTACCTCAAAGCCATAAAAAATTCATCAGGTAGTGGGAGAGCTTGAGATGTCCTTCATTAGTCTGCTCAGCATTTTATTCTGATGGATCTTTTCAAAGAGATGATGATAGAAACCACAAGAATCACTTCTGCTTTCTGAAACAATAAATGGCATTTATTGAACTCTACCTCAAAAATCTCTCCAGTTGTCTGGCTATACAGTTCTACTATGCTGGAGAGGGAGCTTATACATTTCCACATGCTAGGAGCCCTTTCTTTTCTTCTCTTCCACAGGTGTTTAAGATAAATAGGAATGGAAAAGCCTCTGCAAGATGGACACTATCCTTGCTCTTTGACTTTAGCATGTAAGACCATATTTAAGTTGGGCAGAATCTGATCTTCTGAGTGTGCTGAACAACATCATTTTCTAGCTGATACTGCTCATGACTCTTGTGTAAATTTGAGCTATCATCCATGAGAAATAATAACATCATACAACCTTTGTCATGCACTTGAGTTTCACAATTAAGAGGCACAGAGTCAAAGGGGCTTCTTGAACAATTTAGTTCACCTCATTCCAGAATGCTCCAACATAGCTTCTTGTCTCCTGAAGCTCATTGCAGTTCATAGGACACAAGCAGTCAACAAACTTTGCAGTGATTTTTGCCTTTGCATGTGACACAAACTTTAAGGAGTCTGTTCTTCATGACATGCAGGAGAGAAGACACATAGATACAGATTCCCTGCTTGTAGTAGCAAAATTCAATCACAAAACTTCCACTGAAAATCTAAGCTCAACTTAGGGAAAAAGCTTTCATCAAGTGAATGTGTAGGAAAGAGGTCTTGCCTTAGAGCTAGGCTCATCACTCCATGGGTACATCATGGAAGAAAATAAATCCATTGACTTTGGCAAACTACTATTTCCATCAAAAAGGAGCATAATAAACTTTATGATCCTTTGATTCCTGCACGTACTACACTCAGTGTGCGTAGAGAGCAAGACTGAAGTCAAACAAAATGGCAACATTTTTGAAGTTAGTAAATTCAATCTGGCTTTGTTGTGGGCAGGTCTCTTTTGAGAGGTCTCTAACATGTCGTGGAGATATTACACCATGCTGGGGCATGGGGGGAAGACAACAGTGATTGCTGTCTGACCTTGCACAGGTTGCTTTTCTCCTTCACATTTGTCTTATTTCCTCAGGTCTGTAATCACAGGAGTTGAGGACAACCAGTTTTGAAGCCGTTGCTGTGCTTTCTAGAAGAAAATAGAAAACTTCCCAGAGTCAGCAGTGTATTTCTCATCTAAAAAGGTATTTGACAGTAGTGGACTTCAGGAAAGCACCAGAGTTTATGGAACAACTAGGCTGCCAAAACCTAAGCACAAAATCTTGTCCTCAGCAGAGCTAAAAACAAGATAGTCCTTCTCTAATACACTTACGTTGCAATACTATGCTAAAAGTTTCCCAAGCTTGAGGCAGTCTGAATATCCTACTTCACTGTACATTCACATCTTTCCTGAATGTGAGGTAAAGAAGAATTAGATGACTCACTGATGATAAAAGCAAGATAGTTTGCTTTCTGTCCTGGCTTAACACTACCTACTGACAACCAGGAGGTGACACAGCTATGTGGTAGGAACACTGCTCTCACTTTTTGTGATCCTCAGATTGGCCACTTTGTGCTTGGGTCCACAGAATGGTATATTACCTGATTTTAGGGTGAAAAGGAGAATAGATGCTTTTTTCCCTTTCAGTACGACACTTACAGTACCATGTTACAAACATGGACTGCACAGCACAAAACTGGTTTCCCATAACACTTTGGTTATAGAAATGAGCACGAAAAAGTTTTGTATTTGTATTGTATCTGATTTACCAAGGCTGCTCGTTCCAGTATTTGACTGTTTGGTGCTGCTTTCCCACCTGGAAGACTAAATCTTAGCATACCTTCAGTTCTTTAATTTGTAAGCAGAGTACTAGAGGAATAAGTTTACTCCCACTAAATAGTAACTTCATAAGCAGCTCAGTAGGACTGCTTGTAGAGTGATGTAGCATAATGTATTCTAAATCCCTTGAAAACTGGTCCAGTCATATCATGCTTAATGAATACTTTCTGTCACCATTTAAATCTATTAAGAGAAAGAAAAAGTGTCTTTACAAGAGACCTTTGCTTATTGTATTGTTAGTACTTGTTTCCTGACAATCTTAAAGGGTTCACCACCACTTCATTATTTCAGTGTAATGAGAGCATTCATCTTACCATTTCTGACTTACAGATATCCTCAAAGATTACGGTTTTTAACACCAGGAAATGTAAAGGTAATAGAGTAGCGGCTTTCCCATTTACTGACCATTATCTTTCAAAACTCTCCTTTCCTTCCCCCCAAAGTTGTTGCCTCATTAATCTCCACGCATGACTGAAAGCGTTAAAAGCTTTCATGAGCAATTAATTACAAAAAGACGTCTGGGGACATTTCCCATCGTTTTAAACAGCACACTCTGTTGTGGCACAAAGCACATTTTGAAATATTCCTGCTTCGGAACCCCCCCGATACTTCTCCTCCCAAATTAGAGACTTTTAATCTCAACACTTGACCCAGAAACGGAGCCAACCGGCTCGCCCCGGAGCTCGGGAGCCCTCCGGGCCCGCGGGCCGGGGTGGCCGGGCTAAGATCTCCCCCCAGCGGCCACGACGCTGCTGCCGTTCTTCCAAGGTTCTGTACGCTAATTTTGGGGCAAAAAAACCCCCACCCCCACACTTCAGCCTTAATTCTAATTTCTTGTAAGGCAGTGGCGTTGATGGGTGTACCTCTCACTGTACAGCTCTGTATGGATTTTCCTGCTGATAGCAGCCGATATCACCACACTTGCAAAACTCTGCAGATTGGCACTGCACCTGACAAAAATATTCCAAGTGGATTAAAATCAAATTCAGGCCCATAAACTGTTTTTTTGCATGCTGCTTTGTTCCAGCTTTACACCCATCTCCACTTCCACTCTGCGGTTTTTTTCACTTGCCACCCCTAAACAAGAAAGATGGATCTTGTTGATCAGTGTTAGAAAGAAACAGACAGCAATCACCTTATTCACCGACGGCACAAACCCCACAGGGCAGAAAAACACTGCCGCAAGCTGCAGACTGCTGCTGCTCCCCTCCTCACCCCTGGCCTTTGCGGCTGCAGGAGGCAGCCAGCTCAGCCCTCACAGGGCAGATGGCTGCTTCACCTTGTTGGTACTGGTGTTTCAGCAATAAGCATATTTCGGTGGCTAAATCCCCTTAGGAGGTGCTGCGAAGTATCAGCCAGCCTGTTTCTTGAGCTGTGAAACACACGTTGGCTCTGCTGGCCCCATGCATAGCTGAGTTACCTCCTCGTGTCCTGCCGAGTCACACAGGCAGGTGCTCTCTCCCAGCTCCAGCCAGGGCAGAAAAGGAGCTGGTTCCTCTCCCAAAGAAAACTACTAGCAAAGAAAGAGAGAGAGACTTTTTTAGGTAGTTTAAAAATGGTCCACATCTGCAAAATAAATTTATGCAAAAGTTTATGTTTGTCTGAGTAATCAATAAAAGTCACTGCCAAGTCACACATGGCATAAATTAGGAAAAAGGGTGAATGTTCATCTCAGTAAAAGTTAGGAAATTGTCTTGTTAATGAAAATATTTTCCTAGGCTGATAACAGCTTCCAATATTTTTTATTCTCTGTATTGTTTGTGCTTTACATCTACCTGTTTCTGACACTGATCAACAAAATCCATCTCATTTGTGAGTGACAAGTGAAAAAAAAGAATGCAGAGTAAGTGGAGAAAAAAAACAGAACAGCATGTAAAAATTCAACTTACTGAGCTTAATTTGTATTATATACACTTGGAAGGGTTTTGAAAGTTGACATGAAAGCAGAAGGTTATAGTTCTAACTTTTCTAAACTTAAAGGGCTGTCAACTTTGTGTAAATCACACCACAACTGAAAGGGTTGTTCTTACTGCTGTTATAAGTCATATTAAGACTGCTGCAACTGAAAAATATTTGTGGGAAAAATGTTTCTCTTTTAGTTTTGACAAGATATTTTGTGGATTTGATTTCATTGTTTCCCTCTGCAGTCAGTGTATCTTTGTGTGCATCTTTCCAACAGCACCAGCGGCAAGAGACACGTGCCCTCACCCATGGCTTATGAGCATCACCCCTGCTGAAGCCTGGCTTCTTTAGCTGAAGTCTGAGTGCTGGGAGCTATGTTTGCTGGTGTCTGATGAGAAGATTTCACATTTATCGGTGGGGACATGTGAGCCTCCTCTCCCAGACTGGCTGCTTGCCTTCATGGGGCTTGTGGGACACTTCCACTCCTCTGTCAAGCACAGCTGAAACAGTTCAAAAGGTTTCAGAAGAAATGGTGAGGGAGCCAAATGGATACACAGACAGGCCTCTGTACTTCCATGTTTGCAAGTGTATGATGAATCCAGTTGCATTATGAATAAAATACAGGTAAAATCCCAGTGACTTGGTAGAAAAGCTTGTAATATAAAAAGAAAGTGTATGAATAAGCAGCCTGACTCCTTGGATAGTCAGAAGTATCAGTAAAGCTCTTGCAATTCTAGATACAATGCAATCAGAAGTCGCAGAGCTGCATGCCTTACTTGTTAGTTCCTAAAATGCAAAGTTCTGACAAAGGCACGTGGTTCTCAAAGATCAGTGTCTTCTTTAGTATGACGGTAGTTGGTCATATGAGCAGGCAGAGCTAGGCCTGTGACTGTCCTGCCTGGGTTTGCTACTATTCAGAGAAAGGAAATATAATTCTTCCTGCATCACCAGGTGGCAGCTGATAGCGGGGGCCTTGTAGGTGAGCTATCAGAGGAGAAAAAACTCCTCCAAAAGCCCTTGCTAGACCAGGAGCCAGGTCACCCCTTTGGCTCCCAATCCAGCTGCAAACCAGATCAACCCAGTGATCTGGAGTGGGTGGCACACAAGCTGCTCCCCATGCAGGTCACAGCCCTGGAGAGGAGGGCATGGCAGCACCTGCCTGGGTCACAGGGCTCTTCGTGTGCCATCATCTCCAGGCTGGGACATTGCTGGAGGACTGTAGCCACCACGCAAGGGAGGTTTCAGACGGAGTTTGGAGAACAGGGGGTTGCTCTGAGTGTTTCCCCTGGCTGTGCCTGCACACATTCCCATGCCTGTGCTGCTGGAGCTCCACACCACCCCTTATTCTGAGCAGACATATGGCCCTAGCTCTACCCTAGGGCACCTGTGACTTGGGTACTGCTACTACCACTGTAACTAGAGCAGCACAGGACTGACAAAGACTATACAAGTTGCTTGAGGCTCTGAGGTTTTCCAGAAGTGATGTCTACCTGTCCACGGAGACAGAGCCATAACAGATGCCCTGCTTTATTCCCTGTAGGCACAAGAAACTTTATTTTTCCCTAAGAATACTTGAGAGCTTTATTTTTCTCCATGACACTGTTTTGAACAAAGGCAGAAATCCTGCACTTGTGGCCTGAAATATTGAAAACAATTGGCTTAGTCTGACCAATTAACAAAACTCCCATTACCCAAAAAAAGAAAGAAAAGAAGCGGAATCATTATACACTGCCTTCCTTATAAACTCAAAGACCACATTCAAGTCCTTCAGGGTCCCCATTACTTAGTTTTCAAAATGAAAAATTTAAAGTCTCTTTATCACTTGTACCTGGTCAAAGTCACCTTTACCTGTTCTGTGACTCTTGTTCATAGCTAATCATTAGCTTTTCACTGTAAATGAAATTAAGGTAGAAGTCAATTTTTGTGAATTTTTAAAATAATTATTCAAGTTGACTATGCAAATGAACTACCTTTAACCTTGTTTGTGAGCTTCTTCTGGAGATACACCAAGGACAGCTGCAAACACAAGTGAGAAAACGCAGCTTTCCCTTCAGGCAAATGTTACTGGGTGACAGTTTCGAGACACTCACCAAATTGCACCATCAGTTTTTCAAACAGGGAAGAACTGTGTTGTATGTGCGCGTTGGGACAGCTTTGCTATCCTCATTCCTAGTGTCATGGCACCATGAGAGAGCAGCAGGGCAGGGGCTGGCTGCCCATCCTGTCCCACCACCCCAGCCAGGAACGGAGCAGTCGGGGGCACCAGGGCTGCCCCAGCTCCGGGGCATTGGGCACCTCCCTCAGGGCACTGGCTGGTGGGTCAGGCAGGGATGGTCAGGCTTGGTGGTGGCCTTGCAGCCCTGCAACAAAACTGTGAAAGCTGTGATGACAGAAAAAAGAAAAAAAAGGCCACAATGATGTGGGCTACTCCACAGAAAAAAAGTTAGGTTTGTGTAGTGTCAGAGCACCTGAGTCCCAGACTTTCAGAAAGATGATGGCTATTACGGAGGCTCGTATTGCTCAGAGACTGGAATCTGCTGCTTTTGACGGAGATTTTTGCCTTGGGAATTTGTTAGCCCTCTCTCCAGAGGCACATCCTATCAGAGAGGGTTAGGAGATGAAAAAAATCAGTGGATTTTGAAATACAGAACCTTTACTTTTACATGGGCTAATTAGAAACATGCCACAGATACAGAACCAGAGCCATACGTAAAGTTCTGAGTCAGATATAAAAGATTATCTGAAGGAAAAAAAAGCCTGCCTTTTCCGTTCAACAACACGGGGCTTGTGCAAGTTCCCAGTTATTTCATTCAGGAAGAATCAAAGTTTCCTTTCAGCCACAGAAAAACATTGAGCTCTGACTCTGTGCAGCCAAACACAGTGCTAACAGCAAAGAGTCATGCTGAATCAACCAAAATGTTTATTTCTAATATTTCAAGAAACATTTAAATGACAAAAAGACTTTTAAAAGATAAAAAATTCCTCCAGTCCCAAGGACTGCTCTGAGAAGGCTCCACTAGGGCTTCAGTATAGGGTTTCACGTGAAAGCCATTAACATGGGGAACCACTGAGAACCTCTCCAGTCTACTTTTGGAGTCAATGATTATTCTTACAAGAAGACTGCTTTGGTTCACATTGTTGGGGCTGCTTCCCCAAATTTATATGACTACTCCTTTTGATAAAGGTCACACACAATTCTCAGAAGTATGTTATACTCCTGAAATGTTAATCTAGATAACCAAATTAAAACCAGAAGCATTCTGGAAATGTTTTAGCTAGGTTTTACTTTTCCTCTTTAATACAGAGTTCACAAAGGCACAGTATTCAAAGCATTTCCAGCAGGATCGGCAATGATGATGGAACAGGTGACAGTGTCATCGTAAGATGTTACCCCTGGTCAGCAGACACCAGTAGATAGAAAATCCTGCAACTCAGAGAACATCCCATTACGTTTGATTTTGGATTCTTTAAAACGGATGAGCAAAGAGAATGCAACCACCAAGGTCAGCCATGATTTTATGAAGGAGAAACCACAAAAGGGCCATATTCTGAACTTACCGCTGATTGCCATCAGCCATCTCACAGTTTGCTCAAAGCAGCTGCAATGTGCAGCTCCCAGGAGACCACATGCAAAACCTTTATGGCTCCAGTATTAAGCTTGAACAAGCTTTCAAGCTACCTTAACTTCACCTTTAGAAGAGTACACTAGAAACACTGAAAACAAGGGCCAAAAGTGGTGATGAAATAAATTAACTATTCACTTCGAAGTTTAAACCTTCCAGACTGAGAAAAACAAAAAAGAGTGAACAGTGACTAAACCAGAATTCAGTGAATTCCCACAGGAATAAATGCATCTGGTCACTAGGTGTCAGCCTTGCCCGCGCCAGAAGAACACTGGCCCTTCTCCCCATCCCGGTGGGCAGATGCAACTGTCAGCGCTACAAATGATCACAACAGTCTTGTAATTTGGGGACAGGCGCAGCAGAGGATGTTGTTTGTGTGGGATGCTTATGTACCTGGTAATATCATATTTGCTACCCTCAGGTTTGGATACTGGAAACAACAACATGTTTCTTCCACGCCGAGGAGATGTGACTGGAGGTCAAGTGCAGAGACAGCAAAGGAGATACACTCCGAAACAATGAATAAATCAGCAGGGTATAAGCAATGAATCAGTAACTGTTTTGCAAGCCTCACAATATTTACTGTTTATCCTAAAGCACCAGTTCCTGGAATAATGCCATCACATGAAAATGCTGGCTCCCACTTCTTAAATCTGCTTCTAGCCTTGCTGGATACAGGAACAATGCTTGGAAACAAGATCCCTGCAGGGCTGAAAACTCTAAGGACAACAAAGAAAACCTAAAATGTATTCTTTAAATAATTTATTGAATGCTTACAGTTCAGAACAGTACAGTCAGCAAAAACAAAGAGTAATTAAACATGTAGCAGTTTCAGTGGTGTTTGCAGAATACTGGTACGTTTCTGATTTTGGAATCCCTCCAGATGGAGACTTTCATACCTTGATGCTCATGTTCCCAAGTCTGCGCAGATTATCTTTTCTTTCACTAGGGCCAACTACAGTACCACAGCAGCATGTCAGTGCTCACAGTGGTCTGTTGTCATTGCAGTTTCCTAATATGCTGCAAGCAAAGTCATTCAGCTCAGCTGAGAGCAACAGTCTGAACTGGGAAAAAACAGGCACTTTCCACAAGATACAGCAAAAATTACTTGACAGCTTTTTACCCTCCATTTTCTTTTAGGTCCTCTTAATGGACAGATAAGCTTTTCCACAATAAACAAAGACAAAAATCATACCATCCCAGTGCTTCGATTCCCTCAGATAACAAGTGCAGAGAAACTGACCCAGGTAGAATTTTGCAACATGTTCACATCCTCCCTAGGGTAATTCATTTCATGGTCACTCCACAGCAAACATCTGTCTTTAACGATGAACCTGGAAGGGCTGGAGCCTTCCAATACCAACAATAACAACAAAACGCAACAACAGAGTCACAATTAGCCCAGACATTGCACAAGTCCTAGAAGTCAGGGCAGCACCAATGTCACACCAGCCAAGTCCAACATAAAACCAGTAGAATAATATTTTGACGGGAACAGTCTCAAGCTTAGTACATGGCCCGTACTCAGACTGCCTGCTGTGGTGATTAGTGCAATTGCCTTGCCAAAAAAAAAAAAAAAGGCTGACTGACTGACTGTTCACTAAAAACCAAACACATCTATGAGGTTTTGGGGACGCAGAAATCATTGAAAACAGGAGAAATAGCAAGTCCAAATCTGTAGGGATCAGTCCCAAATCTGTCTTTTATACAGACAACACAATTCATCACAGTAGTTGTAGGAAGGACCCTAAGAGACACACTGAACTGCATGTTCTCAGAAAGCAGTGAGATAACATCTATGTTTAAATATCTCAATCACCTTCTCTAACCAAGCACCGCTTGCCGATGCAGACACCTCAGAGGGGCACTATTGTCCTCTCCCAGTTCTTCTTTTGCAAATTCAGGTGACTTTAATTTCCATGCTTTGCTTACAGAGGAAACACATACATTAGAGTCAGCACAAACATCAGCAATGTATTGCACAAGGGCCAAAGAAGGTAGGCAGGCAAATTTTGAATGGCAATACCAGTGCAGGGCTGGGAACTGGGAGTCATTCACCTTGAGTCAGAGGCTTCCTGGTGGGGATGCCACTGATTTCTATATCCTGAAAAAGCTGCTGTCTCCAATAGCTGTAAAATAACACTGATTGTCTGATTGCCAGCACTTCATCTCTTGTGACACCAAGATGTCCTCTGACTTGTTTTTTATCACATCAGAATGCTTATTTTCAAAGACAAATACAACCTAGTACATCAAGCCTCAGAAGCTCCCGATGGTGAGCTAGGCAGTCCACACCGGTGATATGTGGATCCCTAAGGAGAACTCCCAACCCTTAACTTCATGCATCTCAGGGCACTGAAAATACGGAGTGGGATTCAGCTCCAGATACTTAAGTTTCGGGTGTATACAAGCGTGCTATATGTTAAAACTACTGTCACAGTCAGTGGAGCCTAGAGTGCAATTTAGTTGCCCAAATACCTGCTTCAGGCTAAACACAGTGATTTTGCAGGTACCACTGACTGTAGCAATCAATCACATTATTACTAACTAAGAAATGAGCTTAAACAATTGTCTATATGTGAGCAATGTAAATTTAGACTTGCATTAATTTTGAAATGAAGACAATACCTCACTATACTAAGTTTATAGGGAACTTGGGTTCCAGCATTTGAAGCTTTGAACCCCAGATACATTCAAAGTAAAGAAAGCACCTCCCTTGTCAGATATTAAGAGTGAATTTATTTTCTTAACTGAAGGTATTCCACATTGGGAACAAGGCAAACTACACCAGAATGATTAAAAAAAAAAAATCCAGAGAGCTAGTTTACTGTAAATTTACATATCAACTTATTTTTCATAGACTCCTCTATGTACACAAACCTCTAGCTGTCATTACCTGCCCAAAGAATAATAATAAAAATATTAACATCAAGAACTGACAGACTTTCAGGCTAACGCGCCCGTATTTATAGATTACAGACCAGACAGGACAATCCTATGAGGAGACAGAATGAATCTTACAAAGGGTAGGTTTCCAATAATGCAAGGAAAGACTGATTTGGGCATCGATGCATTGAACACAAAATTGCTTATCCATTCAGACTTATATCTTGTGGGTGTAATTCTGAGTTAAGTGCACAGACACCCTTCTGGGAGTGCTCCTTGGCTCTGAATAAACTCTGAATTCATTGCTCAAAGGGCTCTCCAACCCAGTTGGCGTGTGTCTTGGAATCTACAAGGTTAACAAGTAAACAACATTGCTGTTGACATTTTTAACAACAAAAGCAACACCAGTCCAGGAAACTCAAGCCACGAAAAACCCCCTCGTATAAACAGATGCAAGAATGATCAACACTTTTCCTGCTCCAGAGGCACATAAAACAACCAGATTTTCAAACGCAGAGTGGGCCAGACAGGATGACACTGTGAGAATGATTGAGCCCTGTAGTTCCCACCACTACAACAGGAGAAGCAGAAGAGGCCTCGGGAAGATGCAGATGCAACCGAGGGAATATTAACCAAAGGAGACACAATAAATCTGAGGATAGTCTACTTCCACTGAGAAACCAGTAATTCTTTAGATAATTCTATATATTTCTGCTACAAAACACCAAGATGGGTCATCTGGGCTAGGAGATGAAGGAGCTTAAAAAGTTCATAATTTTCCTCATAATGGGTAAGAGTTCTGTCACACCTGCACTTCTAACTACATCTTTTGATAGTCTAAACCATAACAATAAACTGAAGCACAGACTGAAAACTATTCCCATCCGATCACCAATCAGGAAATTTTAAGAAATAAATCTGCATATGGAACATTACGCTGTGTCTGTCCAAAGTGGCTGGTTTCTTTCTTATTTTAGATATATGTAAATAAAACACTTAAGTATTTAAAATACAAAACTTGTGCAACAATTTCAAATTAAGAGACAAATTTTTACAGAACTTGTGAGTGCTCAACAGTGCAAAATTAGCTTTGCATTAGCATTTTAAATTTTCGCAATAAAATAGAAAATAATAAAATAGCAATGGGAAGCTATCTTCATAATTGATCACTTTTATATGACTTCCTGGAGCACTAACATCAATTGTGCTTGCATGTCAAAACAATGTTGGCACACTGCCAGTGAAGACTCAGATCAGGGCCACTATTTATTCATTTATCCCTTTTTGGAAATGAGTGAATGGTACAGTCAACTTTTGGTTGTTAAACACGAATACTATAATATGAAGTATAATGAAATAAAAGCCAGCCTGTCTTTGTTGTACATATAAGTAAAAAAGAAAACGCATCTATTTTAACTTGCTTCATTTTGAGTCTGCAGTCAGCCACCTGTAAGTGTAGTATTGACTGGCTGCTGTTAGTCAATCTCATAAGAAATAGGTGATTTCTAATTATCAAGGTACGATACAAGAAGATATGTACTCATTCAGAGGCCCTTATTTTGATTTCAGTCTCACATATGTTATCAGTTTTATCAAGGAACCATTCAAAAGTATGATGTTGTTGACAAAAATTGACACGGCTTTCAGTATTTTATGGCACAAATAATGTTTCTTTTCCTTAGCTACTTGATAATGCTTTTCCGGTTACACCAGATTGGGTGCTTCTTGCCATGTAATACATTGTTGCATATGAAAAACCCCTATCAAAACAGGATATCCAAGGCAATCATTCATCTTATGAACATGAAAACATGGCACATATTCCTAAATAAAGAGAATGGCCTTAGATGCCAGTGCTGGCTTAGAGTCTTGCATCAGTGAGCCTGACCCTCATATAAACAACAGTCCATTGGGAGGCTGTTTATTATGGATTTATTAGAAACCTTGTCAATAACTTACTTGTACTTTTGATAATTCTGTATTTGGTTGCCAGGAGACTTGTTCCTGACGAGATAAAGTGAACAGGAAATCCTCTATAGCCTTGTCACTTTTTTCACTAGTAAATAAAAATCAGAACAACTATTATAAAATACCAGCTACTGTAAACAGAAGAGAGAAAAAAGGCGAGCATTGCATGTTTTAAATAAAGCAACATACAGCCCTTTTTGCCCTCTCCAATTATAAGATGATAAAAGATCACCTTTATAAAGTAGAATGACCGGATTTTGTGGAACGTGGCTGTTTTGGCTCCAAGGTATTTGTAGTGTTATAGTATCAGAGCCAGGATACAGCTGCCTTGTGACTAAGACGTCGTTCACTGAATAAGTGCTATCCAATCCCTCAACGTCACCAGACATCTGTTTCCTGTTTTCATTCTTTCTTTCACTGTTATCATTTTATCCGAGTTACCCTTTCACCTGAAAACCATTTAGAAACCTAAAGAAACCAGCATGTGCACGCGTGTGTATATCAAAGAAGTCGATTTAGAAAAAAAATTGCTGAGAGCAATTTGTTCATTTTAATACAAAGAGCAGGAGTGGAAACAAAGTTGCCTTCCCCCCCACCCCCTCCTCCTCCCAAAAATACACAATGATACATAAACACTTTTGTCTTCTGGTCTTCACTAATATGACTAACTTCCTTCTTCGCTTCCAGTTAAGTAGCTTTCCTGTTGAGTACCACCACCTCCACAAAATACAATTGTGAATTGATTCATAAAAACAGAAACATTATGGCACAAATAAGGGAAGGCAATAAATACTCTTCACCCCCCCAACTCCTTCCCAAATGGAGGCAGTAGCATTGTAATAACAAAAAGAAAAAAAAAAAAAAAAGAAGTATTGCTTGTCATTTAAGGTTCCAAACCAACAATCATCAGGATGCAGAACAGGATACATCTAAAGTGAGAAAGTTATTTACTTCACATTCAAGTTAACACTAGCTATACTTTTTTTGGCACACAGTATTATTCTTAATGTGCCAAAAAAGCGTTGTGCACCTTATAAAATATGAATGTTAACGCCACTAAGACCAAATTCCTGCTATTCACAATCCAATTTTATATTGGCGTTGTTTTGCTATGTTTCACCTATACTTAAACCACAAATCAGGAGAACAACCATTCCTGATAGCATCTAACACACATTAACAACAAACAATAGAAGCTGAAGAGTAAGTTGTCAAAAATTAGTGACTTTCCATTGTTAATTTCTGGATTTCAGATTATTTAATCAGCATGAGAATAGAAAACTTTATTTTGGTTTGTGATTACAGATGCTCATATTAACTGACAAGGTAGTTTGTTGAGTAAAGCAAAAATCTGGGCTGGTTGACAAACACCAATGAAAAACTTCACCTGCTTCTTGTTATTCTCTAAAAGGAAAAGATTTAAAAAAATTTTTTCTTCCCCCTCCTTGAGGCACACCAGCACAATACAGGTGTTATACAGGAGAAACAGGAGATTCTGGCACTCAGATGGCTTTCCCTAGGAGATGGGATGGTTCAGCAGCTACAGGAAACTGTAAGTAGCATTTCCAAAGGCACCTGAAAATTGGAAAGCAAGACTTCTCATGTTCTGCTCTTCCAGACCATTTCCTGCATCCTAATAACCAAATTATCCCTACTTTAAAGCCAAATTCAACTTCCATTAACGTAATTATGAAGCATCTCATTAACTTCTGAGGAGTCAGAGCAAGTTCTGATAGATTAACTTACGTCTCCTCTCTCATCTTTCAATTTACTACTTGGTTCATCATCCCAAATGCCCAATCCTAAATTTCTGTATAAAACCTAGAATACTCTTACATACATACAATAATACAGTATTCTGGAGAGATTGATGAAACAACCATTTATTGTAAAATATTGTTAAGATTGTATCAAGTTGGTGTGAATAAAATACCATTTCCCGTAACAACAGTTTGTTCATAATTTTTCACATCTAAACTCCTTTGTTCACTGTCACATATGCAATCCACAATCAAGCTGAAAACTGAATCCTAACTGTGTACTTTGTCCATCACATGCCCATTCTTCACAATCTACTGTCACTGTCTAATACTCATTGACTCTGGATTCTGCTATGCATTTTTATTAATGACATTACATTTGTGTCTGGACAAATTTTAAATTGTTTGAATAATTAAAGCCACTGATTTAAGATAGCTTTTTTTTCTCCTAAATTTAGATAGAAAGTTCTTTTAAACTGCACACCCTGTCTTTCTCAATCCTATCTGAAGGAATAAGTCAAAAATCAAGACCTCTTAAGCTCTAGAGCTACTGACAGCAGTGGCAAAATTCAAAACATTGCTATGGAATTGAAGAGCTTAATGAATTCTTCTGTATTTTGTTATTTCTGGCTGTTTTTAAATTTTCCCCATCCAAATATAGGTGGTCCACCTCTTAGAGGTACTCAAGATACCATTTTCTAAAACATAAATTATAGTGTTATATAACACGATTGTAAAACTAATATTAGTTTTGTACAGCCATGCTTCTGATTTCAAATTGAGGGCAAAAAAAATATAAACTAACTATTCAATCAAGTTAAGCCTTGGAATCATCCTCTGAAATAAATGCAACATTGAAACATTTTGTCTGAAAAAGTATCTGGCAAATGATCGCAAGAGAAAGGGCCCCAACACACACTTCATGTCAGACTCTAGACCATTTCCAAGTGTTAAGACTTTTCATATTATGACAATAAAAGAGTTGAGAACTACAGCAGAAGATTACATAAACAAAAATTTATGTTTTGTCTAGTATAACAGGAGTCTTAAAAAAAAAAAACAAACACCACTTCATATCTATTATTTCATACCCAGATGTTTCCTGTACACCTGCTGTTGTCTCCAGTCCTGAACTCATGAGCTATAGTATTTTAACAGCCTCTCATCAGTTGGTTTTAGAACTTTCTTGTCTACCATGTTTACAATCCATCCTGGAGCGAGACCAAAAAATATCTGTCTAGGATCCTTGCGCATGCTTAACATTTTGAAGAGCTCATCCTTAGTTATGTCTGGTAAGACATAGCCATATTTCTTGGCAAGTTCAAGCCTGGCTTCTGCAACCTTAGATGGATCTGCCAGGTACCCACGATTCCTGGCATCTGTATAGTAACGGACAAGATCTTCGGGTGGAAGCATTCGCTTTGGAATAGGCTGGCCACGCAGGAAAAATACTACTGGCTTACATAAAATTCCTGTGGACAAACATGAGAGAAAATTAGATACTATGCTTTATAATACATATTTAAAGACATTAAATGACACCTTATTTAGTATTTTGTGCTAAATTAATTATTATAAAGTATCCAGCAAAAACTCAAATCTTAAGGATATTCTTGTTCAGAATGAGATAGTGGTTTACAAGTATCGCTTAACCAAACAATTCTGGTTTACTCTGATATTTATAGTGACAATCTGGATGACTCATTACTTCTAATATATTTAGAATGCCTACTTTGGAAAGATACAATAACTAAGCTAGATACTGGCATTTATTTAAAGGGCTGACTTCCAGGTTATAAGCAATGCATTTGCATGGCTATTTTCACAGTGTGCCAACAAATGTCAAATTTAGTGTTTCTTTAAGTATTTTAAATAAAGAGTCAAAGGCACAGGCACCTATTCAGTCATTTGTGAGACTATCCTCTCCTCCTCAAGTTTTACTGAATTTGGAAAATTACATTCCAGATCCTTTTAACCTTAGTATTTTGATTATTTTCTGGATTGGAAAAAAAGAACTTGTATCACTCCAGGGTAATGTATTTTGCACACTAAAAATGTCTATTCCTCTTGTTCTCAGCCTCATTCACATATGAAAGCTCCATTATTGTCAATAAAAACTGCGTGAATGAACATTAGGCAGGATGCAGCCTCAAGCAAAGCAAAGCCTCATTCTTCAGTGAAAGTGTTCTGAAAACAATAGCCATTTTGACTGGAACGATTCTGAACTTCTGTAACTTAGCTATTTCCTCACTTTAACTGGAAAAGCATTTTAAATTAAAAATATAAACATCCACAGTGTTTTGTAAATCTATTTTTTCCCTGAATTTTCTTAGTGTTATTAAACATGAGAAAGTTAGAAGACAAAAATTCAAAGAAACAATTTTTTATTAGTTCCTCTACTTACAAAGCTACTTGGATTTCTTTAACTGGCTGATTGGCAAATGACTATTAATGCTGGTAGGGCTCAACAGGTGAATGGTTAAAAAAAGCAAAACTGAAGATGCATTACAGTTCAACATTTGTATAACAATGTGTTGTTGAATACTCTAGAATGGAAAAAGAGGATGATTTCCCAGTAAGAACTATGTTTGAAACTTTGATTGGATCACTTAATCTTCGCACATTTAGAAAAAAAAAAAAAAAAAAAGAGCAGAAATGAAAATAAGTTCTTACCCAAACTCCTTGGATCATAGAACGATGTTGTAACAACACCTCCATTTTTTTCTATGGTTGCAATTGCTAATTCAGATGCCCTCTGCACTTCAATATTTACTTTTGCTGAGAAAATATCAGCACCCTGTAAATTTCAACACATAGAGTAACATTAAAATGAGTATTTTAGAACATACATTTATTCTGCTCTGCAAAGTTGTAAGAAACATTAAATCCTGCAAAATATTATGATTTGTCTGCTCCCTGCACCAAGTGGGTAACCAAATTGCTCTCACTCAGTCACCTGGGTTTAATGAAAAACCTTCGCCTTTTCAAAATATTCATGCATTTCTTTTAGTACATTCCAGACTTCTGTTGTAAAATACTTCTTCAACCTCTTGTTATATGATCCTCAACTATCATTTTTGTAGTCTTTCGGGCGGTAAAACATCACCCCGTGGTTTTTTTTGCAAACACACAGTGCCCTCTAGTGGATTTATTACAACAAAAATTCCACAGCAAGCTCATTTAGAAAACCAAAGATGCTTCCAAAACATGGGAAAGACAATCCGATACGCTGGTATGGAAAAACTGAAAACCCAGGGCTTTGTACTGCTGGAAGCAGTAAGTGTCCTGTCTGCATACCTCCTCCACCAGCTGCACACCATAATCCCTTTTGAGAGGTTGCACTGTTACACCTCTGGCGTTTGTGAGCTGTGTTAAGTCAATTGGTTGTGTGGGGTCAACTCTACCCAAGTCAATCAGGTACTGCAGCCTCTGAAGACTGAGCGGCTGATACTGACGTCTGCGGCTAGGGAGAGGAAAAATAAAACAAAACAAAAGCACCAATGAGAAATTTACAAAACTGAAGCTTTAACAGGAACTGGCCAACTGAGATACAGCACACTGCATTTATTCCATTTTCTACCTACTCCTAAAACTATCAAGTAAATGTTTAAAACACACCCATCCAAAAGCCAAAATGTTAAATTTAATTTAATGTAAATACAAGCCCTAGTTATAGCCCAAAACTCCATTATGCCTTCAGGTTTGCTCACACCCACCCATCTCCAATGTGATATTAATCATTTTGCTGTTGCTGAGTTCAATTTACTCCAGAATACCTCTCTACCTGCTGACTGGTTTAAGGAAGCAAAAAAGATGAAGAAATTAAAGTGTCAGCATTTCTTAGTAAGCTTCAAAGCTACCAGCTTGATAGCTTCACTGATACATTCAGAAAAATCTGACCAAAAAAATAAAAATACACAGTCAATATACCTTCTCCCCCCATACAAATTTAATGAAAAACTATCAGCCAAACTCTGTACGTGCTCCTGCACAGGCTGCCTATATCCAGCAAGATTTTTTTAGTCCATTACCACTGTACCTGACATCTCGGAAGTACTGAATGGAATCCTCTTCAAAACATCACCAAGAGAAATATTGAGAAAATATGCATTAACCCATATCCCCAGAGGAAGTTGGAATATTTTGTCAATAGCCATCAGCTTCAGTAAAAGTTACTTTTGCGTTTTTTGAAGTTTTAACTTTACTATACAAACCAATCCTCAGAACAGTTTTCCCACTCCCAGTG
Organism: Strix uralensis; assembly: GCF_047716275.1. Lineage (NCBI taxonomy): Eukaryota > Metazoa > Chordata > Aves > Strigiformes > Strigidae > Strix > Strix uralensis. The sequence goes on along the minus strand of NC_133972.1, from coordinate 131,493,612 downwards.
TCTATGCCCTCTGCACACCAGCTTTGAGCACCAGCATAAATGTCTCATACAATCAGTTTGACCACTGCTATTGGAAACTAGTGAGTGGTAGCAGAAAAACTAAGCAGCTTATCTCTGTTATTGGCAAGCTAAGTAAGAAAGACAAGCAACAGAATTTGCTTTGTCAGACAGCTCCTAACAGAGTAAAAGTTCAAGAAGCAGAGGAACAGCACTGCAGACAGAAAGAAGAGGAAGGTGAAGATAAACATGCAGAGAAATTGTTCAGCATGCTCCCATCCTGCTATGACAGCGCTTCTCAGGTGCAATTACAATGTTATATAGAAAAACATTTACCACAGACATTGAAATTTTGCAAACACCACCAATAAGAAACTACAAAGTACTTTTTTTGTTTCCAGATGTTGTCAGATGTGGCTAAAACCAGTGAGAGCCTATTAACTTCTTGTCATTGCAGAACCTTTTTTTTGCTGTTGGGTTTTTATGAACTGGTGACTACTGTTAACATAAGAAGCTCAGTGTCTGCACTCTGCAGCATTTCCTTTGCAGGACTGGGGATCTACACTCTGTCTTCAGCTATCAAGTGCTTCTCATTTATAATAAGTGAACAGGAGGAAATGACAGTACTTGGAAACAGAGTTTCAAAACTATTAAGACTCACAGAGAAAACCTTTAATAACCAGGACAGGTCTGTAAGTTATATTGCATGCATGAAGAATGGAAATATAAAAATGTACAGCTTTTTGATGAAGTTATATCAGCAAATGAAACATGAAATCAAACTGCAAGTTTAACAATTCACAAACAAATACACATTAGTCTTCTCATTCTCGAACTGTCTGCTAGGTGTGGCATGTTTTTGTTACTACTGCCTGTAACAGCATTGCATGGGTACAGAAGTTCTCATGTTCATGCCTAAAAGCAATAAAATGGTTAGTGACCCAGGTAACATACATACTATCTTAGGAAACAAAACCAGCTTTAAACAAAAAACCTTTAAAAAACAGTATTTTGTAATTGTCAGCATAAGTGAAGGAAATGAATAAAACACTGGCATACAGCTCTCCAGGTAAGAAGAGTGGCTGGAGAAAAGACATGTTAGAAGAACAATCTTAAAACATTAAAAAGCTGGAAAATGGACATGGCACAAACAAGCACAATGTGAAAAGAGGAGAGAAGTGCCAAACAAGGCAGAATGCCCGAGAAGAACAATGGTGAAAGATGACTTAATGGCCTCATCCAGCAGATTTGATATTAAAGAGCTTGTTAAAATCCTAGGTGGAACAGATGGAGTACAGACAGAGCCTGCAGTGTTGCAGGGCTGAAAAAGAAGAGTCATGAAGAGAATCAGAATTGTTTGGCTAGCAGCAGTTAGAACTTCAGGTGAATAAAGCGAAGAGAAGTAACAAAGCAAGGCTTTGGATTACACTTCCATGCCTAAGAGTCAACGGGACTGTTCCCAGTCAGTTCAATCGGTTATCTGCTGTGCAGACGGGCAAAGAGAAACAAGTGGAGGAGTGGTCTCAGGGGAGAAATGCACTCAGTTGTAGGAGGAAGGATAGACTGCTACAAATGAGGGATTATGCAAAAAAAGGGTAAATAAGCAGAGCTGTAAAACAACAGAAAATAAGTGAATTCATTAAAAAAATAATCTCACAAGAAATGGGAGATTCTGCTGGTAAGGAAGCTCACCATCCAAGAGGAATATCTCATTTTCAGTTAGGTCTGTTTTGGCATATTAGATTCTGGCTTCAGAAGAAAGATCAAGAACAGCAGGCAATGATTAATTTCTGAGTAAATGTGAAGAAACTTACCTATGTCCATCGTTAAACCCATATTTTGGTATGACCAAGTAAAACGGAGTCTGACCACCCTCAAAGCCTAATCGGGGGCGATTTCCTCTTTGTCTTTCTCCTTTGTGACCTCGACCACACTTCCTACCTCCATATCTTCCACGGCCACGTCTTCTTTCCTTGAAAACAATCAATGATACATTTAGCCAACTACTTTGGAGACAAGTATCTATAAAGTGTAAGATTTCAGAGATATTAACAACCGAGAAAAATGCTGATTCTTGAGGAAAAATAGAAAAGCAGTTAATGTGATTTTTGAAAAGCACAGCTCTAGGCAGGCACCACAAATAGTCTGAAAGTTTACATGAACACATACTGCAATAAAAGCAATACTAGTATTTAATCCTACCTCTTACACACTGCACTCCCCAAGTTAGAGAATTTTCCTGCATTAACTATTGCTGTTTCCTCCTAGTTCATGAGAGTTGCTCAGTGTTTAGAAGTTTCCAAACACTGACAATAAAAAAAGGAATTAAAAAGAAAAAAAATCAATTCTACTTCAAGGGGCAGGGGAACAGACTATATATGCTATGCACACATATAATTCTTTTCACGGACTCAGACTTTCTAAAGAGTCTGCAACTGTTGCAATTTCTACTGACTACAAATCAAGAGAGAAGACTGCATTTTAAACCTTTATTATTTTTTAAATTAGGACTGTGATACTAAGCTATTAGTTTCCCAAGCACTTTAAAGCAGCATTGCAGCTGTAAGCAGCAGTTCAGCAATCTTCCTGCACTCACCTCCTATTTGTGCCGGCAGAAGCACTTACGTGGCTAAATGATGAATGCGATCAAAGAGATAAGCAAAGGTAAAACTTTTTTTTTTTTAAATTTAAAATCCAGGTCAATTGCACATTCAATGCACTTCATGGGTATGCAAATATCTGTTGGATTTGCAAAACAGGCAGTAAGCAAGGGTGGACACAGAGCTGGAAGTGACCGCCATTAAATGAAGTGGTAGCAGCCCACTCTGACCTAACTAATAAAGTTTTCTCTGTAAGGTGACTTTAATTCATATGCTGAAGAATCTGGAGCACTAAGGCTCACTTTGATTTCTTCACGCTTTGTCAGGGATAAGACAGAGCTACAAGCTTCCTTGCTGCTGTGTTGCACGTCGTAGAGTTCACTGTTCAGCTCCAAGGGGCACAACCACATCTTGTGCATCACTTTGATGAATCTATTGATCTTACAAAGTTCTCCCCATTTAAGCTAACATTCACTGCAGCATGAAGGCCTGTGGAAGGAGCGATGTCACGTTGCTAACTAGTCTCATATCTGCACAACACAATTCACACATTTGCTCTTTTACATTGTGTTCCTCAATATGAATCAGTCAGGCTGGGAAATACGTGAAGTAACACATTCTAAACAGTATTTGTACTGCTCATAAGTTAACTTTGGTTAAGTCACAGCATAGTCACTGTTGGATCAATAATCATGTAAATAATTCATTATTAAAGAGACTACAGCAAGCCTCTTCAATTTTTCATTTTCTGTATTCAGCACTCAGCCAGACTTCAAGCACCCCTAACCCTACAAATCACTCTATGCAGTTAAGACTTCAGCACAGAATATTGAGTAAAACTCAGGTCTGAAAACTGCTCATTACATCATGGTACTCGATTATTAGCCTAACACCACAAAGACATAAAATCTGGTATTTTATGCTCTCTATTGTGTCTGTAAGTTTTCCAGAGTTATGGAGCACTTAATGCTGAAATATTAGTAGAAAAGTACAGACATACATCAGAAAAAAATGCATTAATATATTTGAAACATCATCTGACCTAAGATGCAGTGCTTACCTGTATGAATACCAAACAGCATAAAGTTCAAGTGTGCTTTTATGCCAGGCTAGACCACTCGGGCCACCAAAGGCAGCCGACTTGTCCCCAGCGCACACGCTATGCTTCTTTACTCACAGTGCCTCTTGTGCTGACACAAACAGTTGTGTGGCTCTGAGCTGGACAGGTCAGGAAATTAAACTAGATGAAAACTAATTTTGTCTGTCTAGTTTTCAGCTGTTTTAGTTCCCTGCTCTGGCTCACCACACAACCTCTAGCAGCAGTACAAAACACACAGCGGGTGCAAGCACCTGGAGGCAGAGGGAGGGCACAGGTGGCCCACCCTTTCTGGCACTGCCCATACACACAGCAGATTCCATGGTGACTTCAGTTAATGCAAGATCACTGACAATATCTGGTCACAAATAGAATGTAATCAGTACATTAACCAGATTTTAAATTGTCAAAGTAGCCAATCAAAACTGGTTTTTGCTGCAACTTCTGTTTGTGAAGTCAAATGCTCTTAAATCTACTTATTTGAGACTTCATTAATCCCAGGATAAAGTTGTCACACACCAAAAGAAAGATAACAGAGAAACAGAGCTGAGATCACTTGTACAAACTCTAACTAGAGGCAAACGGTGGGGAAACATGTTCATTTCCTACATGGAGTTGCAAGTTACTTGCTAAAAACCCAGTGAGCATATAAAAATGTCTTATTTCAAGATTTTTTTAAAAAAGGCATTTTCCTAAACCCAACTGCTATGTGACCTTGTAAAACAAAAAGTCCTGAGATCAAACACTGGCAGGAAAGTATCAGTTCTAGTAATCCTCAAGTTCAGACTATCTCACAGCTTCTGGGTGCTAAGCCTGAAAGTACCATTTTGAAGCCTGGATTAGTTTGAAAAACCTTAAGAATCACCACTCCAGCACTGTACTGGGCTGCTTCTTCCAGCTCCGCTTGATCCTGGCCAAGCTGGGTGTTCATAGCTCCAAGTGAAGTAACTTGACAGGGGAACCCCAACAGCTGCAGGGGGGAAGAATCTCCATTCTCTTGTCTTGTCACAGGTTTATGGGGTTACAAGCACGCAGCACTCAGCAGCTCTATAGGCGTCTCCAGGGAGCCCTGACCACTGACAGGGAAATGCTGCTTGGTGCTCCCTGTCAGTTCCTATGACTTTAGCCCTTGAACCTCATCTCCCTGTTCACTAATATTTCCCCCAAACCAGGTGGGTTTCTTCATGGTTTCTTTTCTTTACTCCTCTATCACTTTCAAAGAGGACAGGGAACAGAACATTTAGTTCTGTTTTTAAGAAAACAATAGTAACAAGTGTGGGCTGGCATCAAATTTCTTTTCTTTTAAAGTCTTTTAACCTTTCCTTTTCAAATGAATTACCTCACCCCATGAACATTCGGTATTCCGCACTTTACTGTTTCTCTCCACCCCCAACGATGGTCCTGAGGTTTAGCTAGAGCCACTCATCAGTACTCTGCGGGGATGGCCACACACACCGGCTACGAGAGGTACAAAGGACAAGAACAGGGCAAACACACGCAACAATTGCCACCCACTCCTCAGACTTCCCACGCCTGTTCTGACCAGGCCGCAACCTCCCCAGAGCCCTCGAGGCAACCACCAGCGGGGCCGGGTGTGCCCGCTGCCGAGGCCGACTCCTGCCACCGCAGAGGAAAGCACGCCCGCGACCCGCCCGACAAGCTGCAGGCACTCACCCGCTTTTTGGAGCCTGGACTGGGCCTTAGGTTGGCCAGACTGACCCTGGGCAGCGACCGCAGCAGCTCCAGAGCCTTGTTCCCGCCATTCCCGCTCATGTCCGCGCTCACCCAAGGACGGCAGCAACACCCGCCGAGGCGAGCTGCTTTACGACAGAACCGTAAACTGCACCTCCGCGCCTTCCCAACAGTGTCGCGCAGCCTGCCCCGCCGGCGGGGCGGGGCGGGGCGGGAGCGGAGGAGGGGGTTGGCCCTGCGGCTTCGGGCACCGGGGCCGGGGCCGGGGCTGAGCAGGATAGAGCCGGGGTGTCTCCCGGCGTGTCGGTTGCTGGCTGCTGTGTACGCGCCGTGCTGGGAGAACGGGGAAGCTGCGGGGACTTAAACGTTCACATCGATCCGTTCTTTTAACGTGTTTTAGCTCAGAACACCAGTGGTTTAGCCATAAGTCCCAAACTACATTTCGTTTTCCAGCATCTACTTTTCTATTATTCACACAGGTCTCAGCCAAGTATTTTAAAGCCAAGCCTTTAAAACCATCAGGCTGCATCTAAAAACGACTGGCTGGTAGCGCACAGAACATTGAAAGTGCAGCACCCTGCGTCGATCCAAAAAGTTTAAAGGTGGATACTTACTGGAAATGTGCATAGAGCCTTCGCTTGTACTGCTGTAGAACTTGATCACTTTTATTCTTTTAATCTAAAAAGTGAACCTACTGGAGAGTTTCAATCGGTATATTGGTCTGGTGCAAAGTTAGTTGCGCAGGGCGTGCGGGGTGTAGGCTTACCAGCGTGAAGAACTGAATTACAGAAGCTGCTGCTGAGAAGTCCCGGAGCAGAAGGGCTGGTTCCTGTTGTGAAAGTCACCTGGTACTCCTCAGTGTAATACCCTGCTTTCAGTCCTGAAACTTCTGTTTGACCAAAACCTTCTTCCATGTTGAATGCCTGCTTCAGCTTACATCTTGGAGAAAAGGTCACGCAACAGCTCTGCCAGTTCTGAGAGTAAATAGCGGGGAAATGGAAATCATGTTGCAGAAATTTGTGAGTTTCAGTATGAAATCTGTATAGCTTCTTACCCCCTTCAAAAAAATTAAAAATTACAGTGTAACAACACACATGAAATGGTGGTATGGACAATCATCTTACCCAAGTCCGTTTCAGCCATTAGGAGAGGGAAAAACACATAGTTCAGAGCATGCTTTGCCTTGTAAAGCTCTCACTGCTCTGAGCAGAACCTTGAGATTGGGTAGAAAATTATCACTCATATGATAGATATCTCACTGTCTGTACAGCCAACTTGCAAGTCTTTGCAAGGCTCATAATTCAGATGTGTTCAGCAATCCCTTCAGGATTTCAGCAGCTCAGTTCCTTGAACATATTTCTGTAACTGGCAGTCTGCCCCATGCCCGCACAGGCCATCGCGCCACTGTGTGACTTGCCTGTGCCCAATCCACGCGGAGCTCGCGTTTCCCCAGTGATCCTGAGCTATGCTAGCAGCAGCCGGGAATTTAGGGAAGAACATGCCAGCTATACTGACGAAAAGATTAAAAGCTTGCTCTAATTATGAGCAGACTATTGATTTCCGAGGCTGGAGCTTCATCATCAGGCCACCTCATGGAAGTGATATTTATGTAGTAAATAGCACGGTAGAGAGGGAAGACAGAACTTTGTTCATGAGCCAAAAGGATGCTCTACAGCAGAAGTCAGGCTCAGCATACTTGATAAGCACCCGACATAATGTGATGCTCCTAATCTTTAGGAATCATCTACGCGTAAACTATATTTTCTTAAAAGGTTTGAATCGGGTACAGTACATGAGGCAAGAACACACACTGAAGTAGAGATAAATCAAACCACAAAAAGCTACCTGTGAAAATAACCCAATTTTATCAATAACAGGGATCCCCTGGCATAAATGCTATGTATCAAAGCAGGCTAACAATCACGGCAAAAGAGGCTGCATGTTTAATGTTACACAGTTGGCACAGAGGCTTCTCCAATGTATTTTATGCAGCCATGCTGATAAAAATATTAGCGTTGTTGAGCAAAAGCTTTGTGAAAAAAAAAATCCCTGCTTGGTATGGAACACGCCAGTGGGAGGGATGTGAAAGAAGTATAGTGTGCGTTCAGCTGCTGTTTGAGCTGCCAAGAAAGCATCCATGTTAGGCAGACACCACCCGGCAACTACAATGAATAGATTGACTTTCTGGGAGGAAATAACTGACAAAGATGTATGGAATAGAAGACAAAGAACAAAGTATTTCATTTTGATAGAAATGTGTTTGCCATACTTCCTCAGAGTTGGTCTAAGTATTTGGAATGGACTGGAATGATCCAGTAATTTCAATACAGAGTGCCTGAATAGCCCAATACATCTCAAGATGAATACGAATCATTAACTCTTTGGCCGTAAACCAAGAGATTTAATTTGGTGATGAAGGCATCTGATCTGATGAGGACAAATGAGTTCTGCCTAACAATGCTGTTTGTTGTATTTATGCTGTTTTTCCTGTTTCCCGTGACTTACTATTTTATATTTACCTATTTAATAATACTGTAATTTCCCCTTTTCCCCTAAGCCTTGTAACACAGCATAAAAATGACTTTCACAGGAAACACTCAAAACCACAGACATATACAAATTACACTATAAAAGTGCGATATAATCTGGCAGATACATCTGCCTATTTGAAAGGTAGTTTTAAAGGTGAAAGACGGCTCAAACTCTTTGAAACCCTTGGAAGCCCAAAGACGGAAGGAGCTTTGCGCCTTTTAACCAGCGTACGCAGCCATGTCACTTCTCCAGACACCCGGCTTCAGCCAGACTTCCCCTGAGGGGTTTCCCTAGCAGGTGTTAGCAGCCGCCGGTACACCCCAGAGCTCTGCGGCGCCGACACGCCTGCCCAGGCCGCGGTTCACGCCGCCGGCGCCTCTCACAGGCCGCGGGCACAGCCCGGGAAGGCACGTACGAGACCGACGGGGGAACCAAGGGTGGCTGCGGCAGCCACGTTGGTCGTTTTTCCCTCAGGTGCCCGCCCAGGGGCAGGCTCGCTGCCGGGCGGCGGCAGCTCCCCTCAGCCGCGCGGCCGCTGGCGGGCCCGCCCCCACCTCGCGCCCCGGGGGCCACCTGTCCCGCCGCCGCGGCGGCAGCCAATCGGCTGCGGGGGAAGAGGCCTCGGGGCGGGCGGGGGCGGCTGCCCGGGCGCAGGGCGGCGGCGGCGGCGCGCCCCGGTGCGCGGGAGGCTGTGGGCGCCAGGCCCGCGCCCCCGCCCCCGGCCGTCGCAGCGCCCCCGGCTGCCGCCCGCCCGCCCGCGCCCCTCCCACCCCACCCCGCCGCCCGCCTTCCCCCGCCTTCCTGGCCCAGCGCCCGTCCCGCCTCCCCGTTCCTGGCCGGTGTCCCGCTGGCCGCCTCGCAGCCCGGTGTATGTGCGGCAACAACATGTCGGCGCCGCTCCCCGCCATCGTCCCGGCCGCCAGGAAGGCGACGGCTGCCGTGAGTGCGGGCGGGAGGGTGAGCCGCGGGGAGGCGCCGGCTGTCAGGGGTCCGCCCTGGCGGGCGGCGGCCCCCGCCCCGCTTTGTTCTCCGCTGCGGCCTCAGCCCTGGGCGGGGGGTGTCCGCAGCGGCCCCGCGGCCTGGGGGCGAGGCCGCGGTCAGGCCTGGGCCAGGCCGGCTGAGAGCGGGCGGCTGTGCGAGGGAGCATGGCGGGGGGGGCCCGGGCCGCGCCGGGACGGTTGACAGGTCTCTCCCGTTACTTTCTTGCTGGGCCGGGCTGGGGACCGAGGTCCCGCTCCCTTCGCGGCTGGAGCCCGCGCCGGGCAGGGGAAGGTCATCGGTGTCAGCGGGGGCCGCGCCGCCCTCCGCGCTCGGCGGGGCCCCGCGGCGCCGTGTGCCGGCCGAGGACGGGGTGCGCCCGCTGATGGCGGCGGGGAGGCCGCGGAGGGGAGGGCTGGGGTGGGAAGTGAAGGGAACAGAGTTTTCTGTGGAGAAAGTCCTGTCGTGCGCCCAGCTGTGTGGCCGACTGTAGCACGGGGGGTAGGTGCGTTAATTGTTTAGTGATCTTACACCACTACGTTGTGGATTTTTTTTTTTCCCTTTAGGTCATTTTTCTTCATGGATTGGGAGATACCGGGTGTGTATTCTGATTTATTGCATACTTCATAGTTATCGTTTCTAGCGTGAAGCTGCATGTTTTAAAGATGTGAGCAGTTAGTAGTTACTTAAGCTTGTTTTGCCCTTAATTGAATGCAGCGGCTGACAGCACACAAAACTTCGTGTATGCTGGAATGATGGTGACAACTCTATTTAAAATTTCCCAGCATAAGTCTTCAAAAGCTTTTTTCTTCTTTCTTTTCAATCGCTTACCTAATTTAGTCGGAATGTGATCCCTAGCTTGTTCTTGAGTCAAACTGGTGGAAAAAGAAGTCTATGGGTTTCTGATCTTTCGCTTTCCTGAGAGTGGGTTCCTGGTTATTCCTGTGCTTGACTAAATTTAGAGGTGGTTGTTGTTTTTTGTTTTTTTTTCTTCTGGACTTGGGGTTTGCTGACTTGCTGGTAGGTGCAGTTGGCCCGTGGTTTCTTCATTTTATCGTACTTACATTAAAATCCAGACGTACTTGATTTATCTAATCAAGCTGCTAAGTAGTCGCCTAATGTCTACAGATTTCTCTATCTGAAATATTGTCTTCAGACTCCAAAAATAACCCCAAACAGGCTATGAAATACCCTGTTTGTCTTGTTCCTGTTATTTCCATGTTTAAGTAGAAATGGTAGGAGTAGGGAATTTCTGGGAGGCACCTAGGTGTGGTATAATATTTCCATTTGAAGCTTGTGTGTGTGGAGATATACGCATACATTCATTAAAAATATTGAATTAACAAGTTAGGAGTGTGTTGAAACTTTTTTGGTGGAAGACTTTAAAGGAATTGGCACTTAGGTGTACCGAAAATAAGCAGCATGAATGCTTTATCTATTGTGCTTGCTTATGGGCAGAATGACATATTTTTTAAGAACTCTGGTTTTGTTACCTGGAACTTGAATATTGCCCCTAGGTTGAAACTTGCAATGTTTAAGACAAACTTTTTCTGAAGAACTAAAAAAAAGGCAGCTGTTGGAACTGAGACTTGCGTAACCTGGACAGTTAATTAGTAAAAAAAGAGCCAAGTCCATGCACTTGACAGTATTCTACAAGTGGAGATGTTTGCTCTCATTTGTTGTGCTGACACACAAATCTCTCTTCCTTTCTGCTGGTAGGATGCAGCTGAGGCAGCATTACTGCCTGCATCTTGGCACCAAATGTTCAGCAAGTGATTGCAGAATCTTTTGAGTCTTTGGGATTTGAGTCCTTGCAAATCGGGTTGATGTTGGTTTTGGCAAGGGGAGAAAACCACAGAGATTTGCTCTCTAACATAAATTGTGTTCCTTATACAAATGTGGTATTTCCATTTTGGTGACAAAACTAACACACAGTCTCAATCTTGCAATTGCACTGGGCGTGCTGCAATGTGTGCATTAACAAGTCCTAACATCTCTGTGGAAATACAGCAATTTAGCTGTATTTGTTTCTCTAGTCCTCTGCAGCTCAGATTAGCTAAAACTGCTTTTGACATACTGCGATTTTTTTTTCCCAAAAAGCAATAGTAGTGACCCAAAAAAGAATTGTCTGAAGAGAACTAATAAACAGTTTTTTAATTGCCCACAGTTTAACCCAACCTGTTATACTTCACGTGAAGTATATTGCTCACTTCAGTTTACCAACAGTAATTTTCTTACTCTGAGAAGTGTCTAACAGAGGTTATGTTCTTTTTCTCTCTTAGCTCCTATATAAATGGCACGTAGCGATTGGTACATACTTGTCAAAATCTGAACAAAAGGTACAACATAGAGGATTGTTCTAAAGAGTCTGCATAAATATGTATACAATGTTGCTTTTCAAATTAGTCAAATTAATCTTTATAGTTGGCTAAAAAAAGTCCCCAAATTCTTACCTAACTAGTTTTTCTCAGTCATATTTCTCCTGTAGATTCTTATTTGGCCTTCCATGATACTGCAAATATTATGCAAGTAATGTCACCCACAGTTTGTTAATGGTATTTATAAAAGTATTGGTAGGAAGCAGGCTGAGATACAAAGCCAGCATTTCAAATATCTGTACTGTCTGTGTGTTTGAAATGTCTTTAGGTAGCATACATGAAATTTTCAGGATGATATTGAAATTAAAACTAAAGCAAACATGCTGAAGTAATCAGGCCAACAGCAGGCAAGCCATAAAAGCATGTTTCACAAATGTGAATTTGTTACAGGTGTTTTCTGCTTAGAATCCAGTATCTAGTTTAGTGGGTGAGTTAGAAATACTGACTAATGAGAAAAATCAGGAAATACAGGTACATTGAGTGTTCTGGAAAGCCAAGTGCAGGCACAGGCAGTGGTTCCGGACAGGTTCAGATTTGAGTCCAGCTCAGTTCACGTCTAGATCATCTAGACAGGATCATCTAGCCCTGGAGTGAGTCTTTCAGAGCTGTTTATTTAAATTATGCTTTCCAGTTTTCTGGTTTGTAAGACGCTTGATAACTAATCTGCTGTGCAGATCTCACGTTGTTCTGTGCATTCATACAGCATGTGCTTGAGATTTAAAAAGCTGCTGGCAATCTGGAGTGTTGTTCAGGACTGCCTGAATTTGAGAGTATTTGAGCTGAGCTCTTACAGGTCAGCTGAGTTAATAGGTCTGATTGATTAGGTTGGCTCCATGTGGAGTTAGATGTCAGTTTGCTACTCTCCCCCATCAAGAAGTTTGGTTCAGAAAAAGCAAAGCTGTCTGGGAAAGAAGCTGCCTTTACAGGAGCAGCAAAGCAGCCTCTGGGCTAGAGCTGCCTGGAAGCAGGATACCTGTGTTCATATGTTGTAGCACCCAAGTTAATAAACCCATCCAGATACAGAGCAGGCTTTGCCTAGAGCCAAAGTGGTATTTCTGCAGCTGTGCTGCAGCTATGATAGTCAAATCAGATAAAGTGTCCCTGGCTGTATATATGCAATAAATATTCAGAGGCAGAACAAACCTTTTAAGTTTAGTACTGTATTCACAGCATACTGCAATTGATGTAAAAATTTTCTAGGAATGTGTTTATACTGATCTAGCTCAGCATATTTCATACTTGCTCTGTGCTGTTGCACCAACACAGAAATAAGAGCTAAGCCAAAACATAAATGCCTTTTAATGTATTTTCTGTTAACAGGCATGGATGGTCAGAAGCACTTGCTGGTATAAAAAGCCCCCATGTAAAATACATTTGCCCACATGCGTAAGTTTGTAACTTTTCTTGTTTTACATTTTTCTATAGAATTACTTATTAAGACACTTGCACAGATGATGAAGTCAAATGGGATTTAGATGTCTCTGCATTTTGTTTGTATATGAAAACCAACTCTAAAATAATGTTGATGCTATTACATAATTCATTATTTTTAGGAACTGCTGTGTGATTTACTTTATGGCAAAACTGTGTTTTTATTCGTATTTTTATTTTGTTACTAATTCAGACTGCAAACATATTTGGAAAGTTTTATGTGCAAAGTTAGATTGTTTTGACTTTGTGTTTTCACTGGATTGAGTTGTTTGTTGTTTTTTTCCCCCCAACAGTCATTTGTTAAAGCCAGTCTTAACAAGGAATTATTTTTTTGTATTTTACTGACCATTAAATATACTTTGTATTAGGTACATGTACTTCTTAAACTCAGATGCATGTGTAGTAAATGAAATTTCTCTGTTACTTACAACAAGTTCCAAAGGTTCACAGAATATTCATATTTTCAGCAAATAATGCGATTTGAGCTGTCTTCGTGAAATTTGAGAAGTGAAGTACTTATGAGCAGGGTCAGGAGTCAGTAAATAAAGCATTGAGATCTATCTAGTATTTACTTAATGATAGAAAAACTAATTAAGTATAATCTTAATTTATTTTAACACAAAATTCAGATAGTCTTTTGCTCCAGCAGTCTTAGGAGACGTGGAGCAGGGATGATAGGGAGATAGGTAAGCAATGTTTTGATGTATTACTAGGCTGTGATTGATTGATTTATTTTACAACATGGCCATGCTTTGCTGAGCCGTTCAAAAAGAGTACAGCAATATATGCTGTTCTCTTTGCTTGGCCTTTGTCTTCTTTCAGTCTTTCCCCACAGAACTTACATTCCTCAGTTTCAGTAGATTAAAACTATAGCCAGGTTTAATCCATGGTATGGTCCATTGAAGTTGTCTTGGTATATCTGAAAAGAGGCTGTACACCAGCATAAGGGTGGGAGTGAGTCCTGCGGTGAAGGCCGGCACTGCTTAAGCAGATTCAGCTGCTGAGAGAAGCATGTGTGGCCAGACTCGTATCCACCTCTGTGCTACGTTTGGCTGTGTCCTTAGGTTTGCTGATGTTGCTGTGTAAGGTGCCTTTATCCACTGAGCATGTGTGTGGAACTGAGATAAATAACTGTTACTTCAAAATAACTAAATCACAGAGAGAGAGATAGAAAAAATATGTATATGATACATTTGCATTCACACACAGAGAGGTGTATATATAAAGTAACCCATTAATGTTTTGCTTGCTCTCCAATGAGAGTGGTAATTCATCCCTGAATATTAAATGTGTTTGGGCTGGCAGGTTTCAAGAGAGATTTCTTGAAGAGATACTACAAAGTAGCTAAGTTAATTATGGTTTAAAAGTAAAACAGGATTAGGGATATGTAATTTCATGACCTAACTGCATCTGCGTTATTAAATTTCGGTATATTTCTTATGTCAGTATTGTTTATTCTCATTTCTAGGCCAGTTATGCCAGTTTCTTTGAACATGAACATGGCAATGCCATCATGGTAAGTATTTGTTCAACTGCAAATAATTCTAATCAAAAGATCTGGGGGTTTGAACTCATTGTTCTTCATTAGAAATCATGAACAACCTGAATGGCTGTTTTTTTAATCACGTGTAAGTATAAAAAGGTTTTTGCTTTAGTTTTGTTCTTACAAAAAGGCTCTCATGAGTACGCTATAATTCTCCTTGTGTATCTGTAGTAATGGGTATTCCTCAGGACTAATCTGTATGTTTTAAAACACAAAACCCACTTTATAGTCTGTATTGTGTATAAATTCATAGTAGTAGGAGAGACTTGGAGTGGAAGTATTATTCCTGCTATTGACTAATATTTGGTGGGTCAGTAGGATATCTAGAAACTGTTCTTTAGAACATCCGTTCAGAATGGAGAACAAGAAAAATAACAGTAGATTTCAGTGGTCTTAAACCAGTCCTCTTCAGGTTGGTTTTTTTTTTTTTCCTCAAGTAACTGTGTTTGGTTTTCCTATATTTCTTCAAACAGTATTTTAATTTTGTACATGCAACTGATAAATTGAAATTCCTGCTGATATTTTTGGAGCAAATATCAAAACTGAGCTGCTTAATCTGCACTAAATTACAGAAGATATTAAAACTCGGAAAAGCTTTGTTGACTATATCTAGCCTTTTAGCCACGTTCACAAATTGTCCGCTATTTCTTGTAATCTATGGGTGGTTGGTACTAAATAATAAGTCAGCCTACATTTTTATTTGAAAAATATCCCAGTTTTATTATTTGTGTTTTAAGGAAGTGGAATGGGTGCTCTAATGAGTAATGCTGTTGTTGATATTTTTGTAAGGTTTGATATCATTGGACTTTCTCCAGATTCACAGGAAGATGAAGTTGGGATCAAGCAGGCAGCAGAGAATGGTATGCTTAGAAATACTTTTTATGTCTTAAAAGTACTTCCGTATATTCTTAAAAATGAATTATCAGTCTGAAACAGATTTTCCAAAGACAAAATTACTAGGGAAAGTAATATATATGTATTGTATTATTGCTGATCAAAGTTTAGCTAAGTGCGTTGTTTTGGTTTTTTTTTTTTTTTTTTTTTTAAAACTTCTTGAGTAAATAGAGTAACTCACCAGCATAAACACATCATACTCTCAAATACAAAGTGTACATGGGAACCAGTGTATTTCTTAAGAGCTTCTAGGTAGCACAGCAGGTTAGAGCTGTACAAGCATCCACTTGCGATGCTGGATAGTTAGAAGAGGATACCATCTTCCTGGCAGTGGGGCTTTTGTGAGACTTGCTTGCATGTTTTTCTCTCTGGAAATGGTACAGTGGCACTGGAACTTCTGATCATGCTCTAGATCTTTTGATACTTTTTAATATACAGCAGACTAGATTTTCCTTTCACTAGCGTTCCGTTGACATCAGGGGAAAGGTCTCTTTCCTTTTCTAGACCTTCTATAGAATGGAGTGGTGTTTAACTACTGGCCTTTATGTATGTTGCAGTTAAAGCACTGATAGATCAAGAAGTAAAAAATGGAATTCCTTCCAATCGAATTATTCTGGGAGGCTTTTCTCAGGTAAGGTATGGTTGGAAAGAACTGTGACTTTTTCTAGGGAAGTAACCTAGCTTTCCTAACATGGGAAATCCTGACACTTGAATTGAAAAGAGCTGATGTTAAGTTCTTCTAAAATTTTAAGGTGTCAATTTTCCTTTGCCTTAACAAAGTTTTTTAGCTCTATGCAAATAATTAGTGTTCGTTGAAAAATGAACATGCGTGTGAAAAGGTACTAAAATTAGTAGTCTGTTTAAAGTCTTTATGCACATAACATACATAGCTTTGCTTGAAAATCTTGCTAGTATTTTTAATTGAATTTGGTAGATATTTGATGTTCTGGATTTATTTGGGAAATTCTTCCCTTTGTACTTGTAAGACATCTGTGGTAGGTAGGTTAACAGATTAATTGTTCCATACACTAACTCCCCAGTCTGCATGCAAATAAATTAAAATATTAAAGTAGTGATAATACTGTCATGAGTGATAGAGCTTGCTTTCTTCCCCCCCCACCCCCCAGCTGTTAGTTATGGTAAACTTGCTGTTTTACTTCTGAACTGATCACATGGACTTGGAGGGGGTAAAAAAGCAAACTAAATGTACAGGAATATTGGTTTTAGTGTTGCTTCTAAGGAAGAATACACTGGAACAGAAAAAATACCTTTAAAGGAGAAACTAGAGATCTTGAAACAAGTGTTAAAAGGAACATTGCCATCAGCATTCTAATACTTTTTAAATCTCTTTATCTTAGGGAGGTGCTTTATCATTGTATACAGCTCTTACAACGCAACAAAAATTAGCAGGTGTAGTAGCCCTCAGCTGTTGGCTTCCTCTACGGGCTTCTTTTCCTCAGGTATTTATGTTTCTTTCCTAAGCTAACTTGTACTTGGGGAATGAGTGTATCTGAAGATTGCAGCCTTCCAGTACCTAAAGGGGGCCTCCAAGAAAGCTGGAGAGGGACTTTTTACAAGATCATGTAGTGATACAACAAGGGGTGATGGCTTTAAACTGAAAGAAGGTAGATTTAGATGAGATATAAGGAAAAATTCTTCACTGTGAGGATGGTGAGACACTGGCACAGGTTGCCCAGAGAGGTTGGGATGCCCCCTCCCTGGAAGTGTTGAAGTCCAGGCTGGATGGGGCTTTGAGGAACCTGATCTAGTGGAAGGTGTCCCTGCCCATGGTGGGAAGGGTGGAACTAGGTAATCATAGAATATCAAGTTGGGAGGGATCTCAAGGATCGCCTGGTCCAACCTTTCTTGGCAAAAGCATGGTCTAGACAAGATGGCCCAGCACCCTGTCCA
Source organism: Strix uralensis (assembly GCF_047716275.1). NCBI lineage: Eukaryota > Metazoa > Chordata > Aves > Strigiformes > Strigidae > Strix > Strix uralensis. The sequence goes on along the minus strand of NC_133972.1, from coordinate 131,476,560 downwards.
GCTGAATCTTAAAGGTGTCCAATGTTGGGGAATCAACCACTTCCCTGGGGAGATTATTCCAGTGGCTGATTGTTCTCACTGAGAAAAATTTTCCTCCTGTGTCCAATTGGAATCTTCCCAGGAGTAACTTGTGCCCATTACCCCTCATCTTTTCCATGTGACTCCTTGTAAAAAGGGAGTCTGCATGTTCTTTGTAGCCACCCTTTAAATACTGGAACATGGTGATAAGGTTTCCCCTAAGCCTTCTTTTTTCGAGGCTGAACAAACCCAGTTCTCTCAGCTTTTCCTCATATGGCAGGCTTCCCAGTCCCTTCTCTGGACCCTCTTCAGCCTGTCCACGTTTTTTTTGTATGGTGGGGACCAAAACCGAACACAGTATTCCAGGTGTGGCCTGACAAGCTCTGAGTGGGATGATGACTTCTTTATCTCTGCTGGTGATGCCCTTGTTGATGCAACGCAGCGTCCTTTTGGCTTGCTTTGCTGCTGCAGCCTGCTGTTTGCTCATATTAAGCTTGTTTTCCACCAGGACCCCCAGATCCCTAAGATCTTCGAGGTCCTTTCCAACCCAAATCATTCCATGATTCTATGATTGTGCAGGTATTAGTGGCCATCGTTATTACCAAATATTGACAGTTGTTTGATAACTCAAAAGTTTTAAAAATAGGGCCCTGGAGTTTGAGAGTTTGGCAAGTAGGGAAAATGAGGAAATAGGCAGTAGCTGTCTCTGCTTAAAATTACATTCCCAGGAAACTTAAAGGATACAACAAATTTTCCGTGAAGATGAATTTTCGTTTTGCTATTTGTTCCAATCTGCAAGGCACTATCTTATTAGAGACTAGGTATTTAAACAAAGCATCATGTTTTTTACTTGGCCAGAAATCATGTTCTCCTGAAATTGGTGCCAGAATTTTATTTGCAGGTTTTTGAACTTAATGTGTTGTCAGGCACAGAGTTTACTTCATAAGGAACTTGCAGACTATACGCTGTGTTTTTTTCCTTCAGAATTCAACCTATTTATCATGCCACAGGGCATAGTGCATGGGGTTATTTTATCTTGAGGATGTTAGCCTTACCTCCACTTACTGTCTCTTTCTTCTCTTCTCCGCTCTAATTCCACCCCTAACAGGGCCCTATCAGTGGTGTTAACAAGGAGATTGCTGTTCTTCAGTGCCATGGGGATTGTGACCCATTGGTTCCTTTAATGTTTGGTTCTCTGACTGTTGAGAAGCTAAAGAGTATGCTAAATCCAGCCAATGTAACCTTCAGGACTTACTCTGGCATGATGCATAGCTCATGCATTGAGGTAATTTTCTTAATATACAATGTTTTAGCTGGGTACGGTTAATTTTTTTCCTTCAAAACAAATATGTATTGAGTGGGGTTTTTGGTTTTGTTTTTTTAATAGCAAGTGCTTGATGCTACTGACTTTAACTGAATGCCTGCTGAAAAAGCATCCAAGGCAAAAGTTTATATGACTAGTGGGAACTTCCTCATAAGTCTATTTTTGGGACTAGGCTAGTTGGTCTATAAAATACTTTCTTTTTTTTTCCCGCAATCTTTATTGTTTGCTTACTGGGGAAAAAAAAAAAAAAATCACTGAATTGGAAGGCAGATTCTTACAGCCACAGCATAAATACAATATGGGATTTTGGAGAGAAGAATCCTGTTAGTTCTATGGATGGAGACATCAAAAGAATAAGGAGGCAGGACTGACACTATGGAAGAGGCAGCCTCAGAACCTCTATTTATGAATCTGGCTCAGCAGGCAGCTGAGCTGATGCAATGGCTTGCTGCTGCCAGAAAGGGGTGGACTAGTTCCCTCTGCTCATGACCTTGTGGCCCTCTTTTTTCTTCTTGCACCAGCTCTGGAACTGATCAGGAACTTCTTTGAACCATTTGAACTTGCTAAATGGCAAAAGCTGCTAGCTTCATTTTTTGCAGCTGTAATGACTTGAAGTATCAGAACTCACACAAAGTAAATGGTAGGAGCAAGAAACAGAAGAGGAGGCAAGGAACAGATCTGCCACTGGTCAGCAGCAGTAACTTTGTTAATTTGGATTGCTGCATCTTGTGGGACCTGTACCTTTGGACAACCTCTTTGGGACATTTACACAGTTGTATTGTGTTTAGGCAGTAATAGCATTGAGTTGTCACACAAATACTAACAATGTG